>NC_136423.1:156718097-157333097 GCF_052625555.1 Lactuca saligna | reverse complement strand
TGTTTTTTTGTTCATTCCACATGTGGTCGAACAAAGAGTTGTTTTCCAAGTATCAAGAATTTGAAAATGGGAGTGTGTTGATAGGGTACAACACCGATTAAATGGTGGTAGGCTTGGGTTTGATACACATCCGAGTGATGAAGTATTTATGACTCTCAAGGATGATCAACATATTCCTAGGCTAAATGCAATTTGATATCCTTAGTATCCATCAAAGGAAGGTTGGAGTCCTCGGTTAGTATTCTTGAGTGTAAATTGTATTGGGCTATGTTTAAGTTTCAAGTTTTAAAAAAGGCCATTTTCTTATAGGGCTCGATTTCATTTATTTAAAAGGTTGATCGTTTATCCAGTGGTTTCTCCATGTACATTGGAGAAGGTGGAGTATTTTTCCAAAATGGGTGGAGCATGATAGATTTACAGTGGAGTTAATAGATGTAAATATGGATTGATTTTAGGTGTAAGTCAAGGTGTAGTTTTTTAGGTTACAACTAACAAATAAATTCAAGAGACTGTGGGAAGAATTAGGGTTAATTTAATCATTCACGGTATAAATAAAGATGTCTTTGGCTTTTATAGGGAAGTCATAATTCTAAATTTTCTAGAATGAAATCATGAAGCAGGTTTCTTTTTCATTTCCTTCTTATTCTTATGTATATTTTCAAACACCTCTAATTCCA
Source organism: Lactuca saligna (assembly GCF_052625555.1). NCBI lineage: Eukaryota > Viridiplantae > Streptophyta > Magnoliopsida > Asterales > Asteraceae > Lactuca > Lactuca saligna. The sequence continues at coordinate 157,332,420 of NC_136423.1, read as the reverse complement.
AAAATACCAAGAGTTTATCTAACATCCTCTCCACGATTAGAAATTAAGTTCCTCACAAGAGTCATATCTCACTAAAACTCAACTTCCTAAAGGAAACAATCCAAGAAAGCATAATATTGTTACATATCAAAGTGTAAGTTCTTCTCAAGTTCCCTTAATAAAAATATTGTTGCTTCATACATAAAGAGCCATTCTCAACAATATGGTATCATAACGAGTTTTCCCGATAGTGAGAACGAATGATTTTCTTTGTATCTTGCGTAGTCTGTGACTCTGCAAATTTAGTATCAAAACTAGCTTGTTTGGTATTATTGAGGTACTACCAACACGATGGGTGATCTCAAAGTTATCAAAGGAATCAAGAAACTCAACAATAATAACTAAAAAACATATACAACATGTATGCCACCCTACTTGCAAGGACAAGACTTATGAGAGGTTGTTAGCAGAAGCAAAAATACGCCACTCGAGGAGGATGTTAATGGCTCTTTGTACAAACGGAAAATCCAAGAAGGAAAGGACATGTTTTCCTTAAAGACCACAATAGAATAAGAGATGTTGGAGCATATACGGGATGAAAAGACACCGAACAAAGCATGAGACATGTTTGTAACAGTTTTTTGAAAGATGAATGATATTAGACTACAATTTTTGGAGATTGAGATTTAATCAATATCACAATGTGAAATGATGATTGCTCAGTATTTCCACAAGGTCAAGTCGATATGCAAGGATATTATTGAACTAGATCTATAGTCTATCATTGCAGAAGCTCGATTGAAGATGATCCTTATCCATTGATTGCGGCCAGAATATAACTACTGTCATACAACAATGACCCGTTCAACCATCACTTATAGAGTTTGAGAATTTGTAGGCTAGCCAAGAAGTTATGGCTAAACAAATGGGAGGCATCAGACTAAAGAAAGAAAGATGAAGCACTTTATACAACTAAAGTAAGAGAATTTTCAAGCTGCCTGCTAAAAGAGGATGCAAAAAAGCTAACATGGGAAGGAGTCAACAAGGAACATCTTAACTATGGAGATCTCCAAAGACCAAAAACAAGAGTTATTGGGGAAGAAGTTTGAAGGAAACTGCAACAATTATGGAAAGTGTGGCCACATGTCCGAGGATTGATGGCCAAAGAAAAAGTTCGTCGAAAGCAATGTAGTTACTTCCAAAAAGGAAATAGAGGATGAATGGGATGTTGATGCATTATATGCCATAAAAGAAAACCAGTTAGCACTCATAGAAATTATGGGAGAATGTATAACCTATGAGATTGAATGGATCATTGATTCAGGATGCTCCAACGACATGACTGTTGATCACAAAAAACTGCAAGACATGAAGGAGTATAAAGGGAGTTGCATGGTACTTACAACCAATAATGTGCGACTAGAAAATGCTCAGGTCGATAACATGATGATCATGCCTGGTAATAAATTGGACATGGTGTCTCTATATAATGTCTATCATGTTTTTGGTATGAAGAACTTGTTATCAGTGTCACAACTAAAATCATCAGGTAACTACCTCTTGTTTGGGCTACAATATGTGAAGGTCTGTTGAGATCTTAAGATCTCTAAAATGCCAACAATGGATGGATGGAGAGTGGAGTCCATTTATGAACTATCAGAAAAGTTTGCATATGTAAACAAGATTCGAAAGAATGAGATAATACATTTATGGCATGCACGGCTGGGATAAGCTGCTTATCACGAGTTGAAGGTAATAATGCATAAAAATTTCTACTCAAAGCCTTAACTCAACTTGAATTCTAAACATACGTCATTTGTGTTTGATGCTAGTATGGGAAAGCTCAACGATTACCATACAAGGAGTCAAATTCAAAAGAAAAGAAACCATTAGAATTAATTCACTATGATGTATCCGGTCTAGTCAATCAGACATCAATTAGCAGGATGCGGTACATGGTGACGTTCATTGATGATTACTCGAGATATGTGTGATTTTTTTTCATGAAACAAAAGTCTGAAACTTTCTCAAAGTTTCATAAATTCAAGACAATAGCCGAATGAGAAGTAGGAGTGATGATTTGGTGTTATGTTCAGGCAATGGAGGAGAATACACCTTAGAAGAATTCAAACACTATCTACATGGATGCGGTATACGTCACCAGTTCACATGTGCTAATACACATCAACAAAATGTTGTAGTTAAGAGAAAAAAAATCGACATCTTACAGAAATTTGTCAAAGCGGGCTATACACAAAGAATGTACCATGAAGATTTTGGGTTGAAGCAATGCGAGTTGCTGCCCATGTTATAAAAAAACTTCCCCAAACAAGGTTATGTTTCATCTCACCATTTGAGATACTATTGAACATGAAATCTGTTGCTAGCTACTTCCGAGTAGTTGTTTCATTTGCTACAGATTTGTTCCTAGTCATTAATGTAGAAAGTCTCACAAGAAAGCAGTCAGGTGTATATTTATTGGATATGACTACCAAAGAAAAGGGTGGAAGTGTTGTGATCCAACAAGTAGAATATGTTACACCTCAACATATGTACTGTTCAATGAAGCATCTTCATGGTGGTCCTCAGGGAATAAAGTCTTACCATACTCGTAAAATACTCAATAATTCCAAAATAGAATATAGGGGAGCAAACTGCACATATTTGGTCAAGTGTTGACTAGTCGCTCTTAGGTTCTCACAACAATATGGAGTGGAGTGTGATGAAACATTTAGTCCAGTTACGAAGATCACTACTATACGTGTACTGCAAGAACTTGCAACTAGTAAAGTTTGGAAATTATTATCGATAGATGTAAAGAATGCTTTTTTTTTCATGGAGAATTGGAATGAGAAATCTACATGAACCAACCAAACATATTTGAGGATGTAGTGAATCCCAATCATGTGTGCAAGCCGAAAACAGCTCTTTATGGATTGAAGTAGGTACTAAAAGCTTGGTATGGTAAGATTGTTGAATTTCTTACCCAAAGTGGTTATTCAGTTGTGAATACAGACTCAAGCTTTTTCATCAGAGAAAAAGATGGGAATTGGCAATTTCGTTGATCTATATGGATGACTTGATCATTATTGGGGATGACGAAATAGAAATCTGTCAAACAAGAGAACACCTATCGGTGCAATTCCAAATAAAAGAGTTGGGAGAGCTTAAACACTTCTTGGCTAGAAGTTGATCGCACAAAAGAAGGGTTGTTTCTATGCCAATAAAAATATACAAAAGATGTACTTCAAAAGCTTAGCATGTTGGAGTGTATGATAGTATCAACACCGATAGAGCCAAATACCAAGATTTGTGCACATGAAGGAAACGAGCCGGATGATGAAACTTGCATTTGTGAGGGTAGTTGGATTTAATGGGTAGTTATTGTCAATGCTTTTTAGGAGTTCCTACTATGAATTTCTACATATGGGAACATTTCAATCTTCCATGAATTTAGAAAAATCTTTTGGATAATGATTTCTTGATCCATGTCATTTCTTGTGATGATGTGATGTGAAAAAAAAACTAAACTAATCCTTTGTAGGTAGAGACTTGTACTAATTAACTTACATCTCTATAACCGTACATATATATATATATATATATATATATATATATATATATATATATATATATATATATATATATATATATATATATATATATATATATATATAACCATTATATGAAACTCATCTTAATACTGATAAAACTTGAAGCACAAAAATTAAGCTACAAAATGTATATATTAACACAAACACAATATACATATCTTCTTTGAATAGCAAGTGTAGTGGTATTTGACCCCACACCCTCTTAGTGAAGCCAGGACTTGAGTTAGGCGCATTATACAACTCTGCCATCCTGATATTTATATATTTATAGATGTAGGAGTGTGTGTGTGTGATTAAAGTTTATAAATAAATCTTAGAAGTTATTGGTCATTTATATTTGATGTTGGGTTGAAATTAGGCGATAATGGCCGCTTGGAAAGAAGCATGTGCAGCTGCAGCACCAAGCTCTGTGTTGATTCCAGCAGGAACGTACTTGGCAAATCCTCCGATTGACTTGAATGGTCCATGCAAGGCTGCGATTGAAATTAAGGCCACTGGAGCCACCCTGAAGGCTCCACCTGATACAACAGTGTTCAAAAAGGACTATTGGATCAGCATCGTGGGAGTTGATAAGTTGACTATGACCGGTGGTACCTATGATGGTCAAGGCCAACAAACTTGGAAGTCTGTCAAATGCCATGATTCTAAGGCAACATGTCAAATTCCAGTGGTAAGTGTTCTCTCTTTTTCTTTTTAAAATTTTGAACTTGTTGAGTTTTGTGTTGTCATGCCAACCTTTCTCTGTTGTTTCTCAGAATATCAGATTGACTAAAGTTACAAATTCAGTGTTGAATGGTGTAACATCTGCGAATAGCAAATACTTCCACATGAATGTATTACATTGTAACAATACCAGACTTGATCATGTTACCATTGATGCACCGGGAAACAGTGTCAACACAGATGGAATTCACATCGGTAGGTTAACCGGTCTCAATATCACAAACTCAGTCATAAAAACGGGTGATGATTGCATTTCCTTTGGAGATGGAAGCAAGAACGTCCATATCGAGAAAGTCACATGCGGACCAGGTCATGGTATTAGCGTCGGAAGCTTGGGGAAATACCCAAATGAAGAACCTGTACAAGGAATCTTTGTCAAGAACTGCACCATCACGAACACTACCAATGGAGTCAGGATCAAGAGTTGGCCTTCTTCTCCACCAAACACCGCCACTGACATCCACTTCGAAGATATCATCATGAACAAAGTGGCAACTCCCATATTGATCGATCAAGAATATTGCCCTTGGAATGCTTGCAAGGTATTAAACATGTATACCTCATCACTTATAATAGTGTTATTCACATAGAAAATTGATTATATCTTTCTGTATGAGTATTAGAAAGGAGCTCCATCAAAAGTTAAGCTAGCCAATGTGACCTTTAGGAGGATCAAGGGAACATCAACTACAAAGGTGGCAATTAGGCTTATTTGCAGCTCAGGGTTTCCATGCGACACCGTGGAGTTGTCCGAAATTAATTTGACAAACGCAGGTGCAGGAGGAGCTGCCACTGCTGAGTGTGCTCACATTAAACCAAAAATCGTCGGTGCAGTTGTCCCTCCTGCTTGTCCAGCTGGTGTCAAACATCTACATGATGATGATCTCAAACATCGATCGGCCAAACGGATGTGAGCATACGTGGTGGTAGATTTCTGGGTGAAAATAAGTAGGCGCAAAAAAGCTACCATGCCATGCCTCTACAGAGACGTAAATTGTACCTGTTGGATCATTTCATATTCTATATTTCTAAGGTTGACTATTTGGATTCTTACATGGGACTGGTAATTGTAACAACAAAAAAACGTTATCCAAAAACATTTTTTTTCATAGATAATTGAAATTTTCAGTTTCCTGTTATATATTTCTCGTGTTAACTATTTGGATTGTTAAATGGGATTGATAGCTGTAAAAACTAAAAAACGTTACTGATTTTTTTTCTTCATAGATAATTGACTATTTGGATCCCTTGATTCGACTTCGGTTGGTTAATTGGCGCCACCAAATACTAGTATCACTTTTGTTAACCCCTTTAGAGAAAGACAGATCTAATAAAATGAAGAGATAATTACTTACAAAAGAATAACTTATTTTTTGATTTGTATATATTTAATCACTAAGTTTTTTTTGTCTATACTTTCCCATTGAACTTGTTGACCCGTTAAAAAAAACATTCTTATGACCTTCAACCGTAGGTTTAGAAGGTTTTCGGCATGTTTGACAACTCTGACGCGATGCTTTGGTCATCTTCTTCGACAAGACTCGGACTTTCATGATTTTTCCGATGGTATGAAATGGAGTTCATACAAGAAATTGAGGGTTGGGATTTTTGGGTTTCAGTTTAGGAACACACATGAAGTTTGGTCCAACGGTTTTTAAATCGGAGTGTTGTTCTAGATTTGAAGTTCATCGTATTCAACCTCCAACCTAGATCCAATGTTCATCGTCTTCAACCCATATTTGGTGCTCGAAAACCAAATGACCTCCAAGAAGAAAGAATAAATCGAATGATCGAACAGATCTAATGCTCGTCGATATATATGACATAGTGTCGACGATTTAAGTCGTCTGCATAGGAATTATTTCTTGTAGTGAAAACGATCCGTTGTTCATTGTCTTCAACCCTTAGACATGGTGTGTTCGTTGATTTTAGGAAAGTGTTCATCTTCATCATGTTCATCTTGTTCCCAAACAAGCTCTACAAGTGTGTGTGTGTGTGAGAGAGAGTATGTGTTCATGCTCGAACATCAGATTTGAAATCAAATGATCTCCAAGAACAAAGAAGAAATCATTTTTTTTTTGTGTTTTGGATTCCTTGAAGATGAACACATTAGGTTTTCCCAAAATCGAGATTGATGGTCTGACGAGCTTGAAGATGAACTCGCGTTAGGGTTTTCAAACCCATAAATCGAGCTTGAAGATATGGGTTCCTGTTTTGATCTGGGTTTTTGTTTAGATCTTGGTTTGTTTTCTTCATGCTTTGATCTGACACACACACATACACACTTAAATTAGAAGCTCTTGTGTTCTTCGGCTCTTTGTAATCTTCGTGTTCTTCATATTCTTCGTGTTTTTATCTAACACATATACACACAAACTCAAGAACACGATGAACAATTAATGAATTAGATAAAGATCTGAAGAACACAATCAATAAAACACATCAAAAGCTATTGTGTGTATTTTTGAGTTTGAACATAAGAAGATTAAGATGAATTGATTTTTAGGTTTGAATTCTTGAGTCTGATAATCGAACATCCATATGGGTTTATGTTTGAAAACTTTCAAATCTAAAAAATAAACATGAGACAATAAACTCGAGTTCGTAAGTTCGTCGGAAAAATCATGAACGCTGGAGACTTACGAGAGAAGATAATCAGAGTCTCGTCGGAGTTGTCAAGCACGCTGGAAATCGGCGAAACCTCAGGAGGTCATAAGGTTGTTTTTCAAACAGTTCAACAAGTTTAGTACGCCAGAAATCAGATAAACCTCTGACAGCAGGTCATAATGATGTTTTTCAAACACTTCAACAACTTTAATAGGAAAATATAGACAAAAAAAAAGTATAAATGTATACAAACCAAAAAAATGTTACCCTTTTAAGTGATTATCTCTAAAATAAATGCACTTATTAGGATTCTTGTGTGGAAAGAGCTTTAAAAAAATTCAAGATCATATTGAAGTCATCAAGTATAAATTTTCTATATTTGCGTCAACTTATCTGGGGGACAGTCATCACAACCACCATAAAAACCAACCATAGGTAAAACAAAACTATATATATGGGAAAAGTGAATATACCCTTAAGGGTATATAAGCTTACGTACCCAAACTCATCATAATACATGGTTTTGTATCATAATATACATTGTAATTATCTAATGCTCTTTTAATTCAACTTCTAACTTGATTTACTTCTAAAATTTTTATAAATTTTATATTTATTTTCTTCTTACATGAATTTCATTTTCAACTATAATATATACAACTTAGTAAGTGTTTGACAAAAAGATGTGGTGTAAGGGGAAGATAATAATGAAATTTTGAAAGTATTAAAAGTAAATCAAGTTAGGGGTTGGAGTTTAAAAGCAATATAATGAATATGTCAAACGAAACGATGTATTATGGTGGATTGGGTACCTAAGCTCATATATTATTATATATAAAAGCCCTTTTATTCTTCTACCAGCAAAATCAAATTTACAGGCTTTACTGGACGCCACATCAACTGCGTTGTGAAACGATGCCTTTGACACCAACGTCGATTCACAATGGCTCGTGTTCTACTCTATCGTATCCGGTTCACCGTTTCATTGCCAATCGTTACCACCGATGTTCCCCAATGAACTATGAAATTTCTTCAAGAGATAATTCTCTAATTCGCCTCCAGACGACCTCCCTTTCTCATCTCATATCAGGGCAACATCAATTTTATGTGTGTCTTCAATTTCCTAACCAATAATCATTCTTGCTTCTCTTACATTATACCACGAAAAGCTTTACCCTAATCCTTGCAATTGGCACAAAATGTTTCTGAATGATTACGATATTTGTCACGGTGATAAACACCTTTCATCATGTCGCTGGAAATTCTTCACACAATCGCTTCAACTCTCTCTTCAATAAAGGTCCATAATACGTGAGAATTGATTACTCCCTTTCTGCGACTTTACTTATGTTGCCCAATAGATAACCGCTTCTCTTCTCTCATTCTTTGTTGTTCTGTTTTCGTTTTGATTATCATGAATAATTTCTCTCTAATCCCTTTCTCCTCCCACTCTCTAACCCTAACACCGATCACCACTTATCGCATCACGATCCTCGGCACAGGTTGGATTCAACTTTGTTTTTAGTTTATTTCATTATAGGGCTTTGAATAAATTGGGTTCTTTTTCCTCGGATCTTATTTTTCCACGATTCTTGAATTATTAATCTACGTTTGATTTAGTATTTATATGTATTTTTGAGGTAATTAGAAATGATGTTTGGTTGTTAGATGTTCTATACCTTCATAAAAGCATAACATCTTAAACAATTACTAAATCAAACAATACTGAAGCAATAATGAGATGTAATTACTAATTTTTGTTGGAGTATGTTAACGAGATGCAATTACTAAATCAAAGAAAATTGAAGCAATAAATAAGAACATTATAAATTTCATTTTATCCACATCTTGGGTGGATATTCAGGGTCAAGGGGCAACTGATGTTTCAATAATTGCATTTAATGTACAAATTTCGTTTGCAAAACTTTCATTTCCATCATTGAAAGTTAATGAAAATTATGAAGATTCCATGATATACTAATGTTTCTGTTTCATATAGTCTTAATTTAGTTCCAATGTCACATTGATGTAGTTTGTTTCGGTTGGATGCTTCTGCGACTTCATATGCTAAGATTATACATGAGTTCTCTCCCACATTAGCTTTCCTCCATAAGAAAGGTGTTTTTCTGCTCATGTTCTAAAGTAATTCTTGAATACACATTAACTTTCCTCCATATGAAAGTTAATTCTTGATTATCATTTAGGGTTTACAATAATGTTAATGGATGATTTCGTTGTATTATCTAAAAATCTATTGTCCTCAAATTTTTGGGCTTTCTTTTTTCCTTCAGGATAATTTCAACTGTCACTTTGATTTCTAAAATTACCCAATTTTTTGTGATTCCATTTATTAGCGTCATATATGGTTCTCAATTGAGGGATATCACTAGATCCCACTTTTTTTTTGATAATTTCAACCGTGTGGACAGGATGTGTTGAATACCATTTTGCACACTTCCCTGAATTTTTAATCATTGACAGTGAACGAGGGAGACTAGATGAAAGTGAACATTTTTTTGTTGACAGAACATTTGAAACAAGGGTAGGTGGCTACTGAAGATCCTACTATGAAGAGGCTTCCAGAGATGGAGAGTGTTGTGAGGAAAGCTAATGGGAAATTAAACAGAGCAAAACCGTTGTTAGATGTCTTTAAACATAGAATGCTCAAATAAGAACAAAATTGGAGGCTACAAAGTTATAAATGATTTAGAGTTCATTAATATATGTTTGAAATTAAGTTGTGATTTCTATGGAATTTCTTAGTATCCAATAACTTAGCAATACATGTTATTAGAAGTATATGTTAGTTATTGAATTTGATTATATGTTTCTTTTTTGGCTTTGAACATTAGATGTTATTTAACTAGACCATCACTTTGTGACACTAGCAATTATAAAACATTATGATCATTTATTAACGATATTGGTTAGTTTTTATTGCATTAAATCCTAATTTGTTTGTTTATTACAACATAAATTACTTTATGCATGACATGGGCCTATTTTTGGTCATGTAATACTTATTTTCGTCTATTAGTTGATCTATTGTCATATTCTTTTTGCATAATATCACACATTCCATTATTATATTCATTATGAATCAGTACGTGATTGATATGCCTGCAAAGATACATACTTTTTTACGAATTATGTTGAATGCCAAATAAATAAATAAATAAATAAATAAAAATTAAATTGATCATTTGATATTTCTCAGCAATATACTAAACATAGTAAATTACAAGGAATAACATACTTCACTTTTTATATTACTATTGGCATTGTACATTATTTTTTTCATGTAATAGCATTGAACTTATAATTTAACCCCAATATAACAATGTACTTACAATTGATTACCAATCATAATAATGCTCTTGTGATTAAAAGAATATGCTTTCATTTTCATATCTAAATCAAGCATTTTATGTTGAAAATCCACCTAGCTAATATACATTATACAACGCTGAAAAAATTACCCAAATTACTTTTTGTGGGTCGTGCTTAGCACGGGCTTTAAACTTTTCTAGTATATATATATATATATATATATATATATATATATATATATATATATATATATATATATATATATATATATATATATTGAAAGAAAATAATTTTTAATTTACGTGCTACCGTTACTGTGCCTGATGTGCTATCCTACGTAGCTATGCTTCAGCTTAAGACACAAATAATGGTATATTATTTTGCAATGATGATGGCCAACTTTACCTTATGCATATGTGCTCCTTTTTTGGTGAATTAGTGAATTTGTGCTTTCACTTTGGTTTTTATTATTTTTTTTGTTATCCAACTAATTGGTATGAGTTTTATACTTTCTGCGCTCCTTTACTTTATCAACATAAAGTATTTTACATGGCATAGGTCACCCAAGCGCCATATACCAGATTAGAACACAATATATCACACAGTAATTAGATAAATACCATAAAATTCAAAGGCTACGTATGGATTTAACAATAAAGATTTACCTCACTATGTTTAACGTAATTGACAACATACAAAACTACTAGAGTTTTTCCGATTTTATTTGAGTTTAAGAAGTTCATCTTTAGGTATTACGTGGAAATTGTTTTAATGAATTTCCATTATAATGGAAAAAAAGAGATAACAACATATCAAATTGCTTAACTCTTCTCCTTAAAGGAAATTCAAAAATGGTAGAGCCACACTATAATTAAAGATCCACCCCAAGAAAGAAAGCCATTTATCCGTGCCCCTTGGTTTGATTTCAAATCGCCTATATATTTTCCATATATAATTGAGTTAAGAAAAGAGGTTTTCTAATATGTGCTTTAATGTACACATAACAAGCATTAATTGATGATATATATTATCAAAATTAATTATAAAATACATTAATAATAAGGAATATTATCATAATTAAATGTGAAGTGCATTAATAATTTTCATAATAAACGTATTTCGAATTTAATTATGGTAATATTTTTCATAAATAATACTTTTTATGTGTATTCTTAGGACACATATTAGAAAATCCCTTAAGAAAATCCTAACAGACGAATTAAAACTTTTCTCAATATCCACTTTGAAAAATGAGTGTGTTATGTGTTTTTAGTGTAAATAAAAACGGTTAACAATAGGAAGGCTATCAACAATACGTACATTTTCCATTAATATTTCACCTATGAAGCTATGAATATTTTTATACTCATATTTCCCTAATCACGTCGCGTGTTATTTTATGGTGTTACCATTTCAAGAGTCACGTGAGAGATCAAGGCTACAATCAAAAAAGTTTTCCTACTAAGTTAATGTCTGGTAAATAATGAGAGAATAGTTCCGTAAAGAAACTTATTAACTTTACTTAGGTATTTCATATATGGAAAAAAGCCTACCTTACCAGTTACCATCTCCTACTTTGTAATTAAAAACACATGACTAAATTTTAACAACAAGTATTAAAAGAATTTCAACTGAAATGGGCAAGGATATCTGTACTAAAAGAGCAGTATGTTTCTTATTTATTATGTCATTGATTGCAGGGATTAATGCCGCTGTTGTCAATGTAAAAACCAAAGGTGCCAAGGCCGATGGCAAAACCGATGATGGACAGGTAATATGATGCATTCGTATATTTGCATGTGTTTCTTATTATTGTTTTTCATGTTTTCTGCTACATGTATATGGGTTTCTAAACGTTGAAGTTATATTATTGGTGTATATTTGTTTGTGAGTTGAAATTAGGTGATATTGAATGCTTGGAAAGAAGCATGTGGAGGACCACCACCAAGCTCGGTGTTGATTCCACCAGGGACTTATTTGGTATTTCCGATTCTAATGGGTGGTCCATGCAAGGGTCCGATCGAGATAAAGGCAACTGGAGCCACCCTAAAGGCCCCACCCGAGCTAAAAATATTTAAAACTGTCAATACTTGGATCACTTTCTTGAATATTGATAGGTTGTCCATAAATGGTGGAACTTTTGATGGCCAAGGCCACGACTCATGGAGGAATAAAGAATGTCCCCGTTGCCAAAGACCAGTCGTAAGTGTTCTATTTAACCTTGTTGATTTCGGTGTTAATTAATTAATAAGCATGCGAACCTTTCACCTTTCCTTTCGCAGAATATCGGATTCTCTAGTGTCAGGAACTCATTGATAAAAAACATAACATCTGTCAGTAGCAAATACTTCCACCTTGCGATAGGGGATTCGCGTAACATCAGAATAGAAAACATAACCATTCATGCACCTGAAAACAGTAGGAACACCGATGGAATTCACATTGGAAGGATAAATGACGTCAATATCACGAATTCAATCATAAAGACTGGTGATGATTGCATATCTTTTGGAGATGGAAGCAAGAACATCCGTGTGGAGAACGTGACATGCGGACCCGGACATGGCATCAGTGTAGGAAGCTTAGGCAAATACCCAAACGAAGCACCTGTAAAAGGAATCTGGATCAAAAACTGCACTCTCACTGGCACACAGAATGGAGTGAGGATCAAGAGTTGGCCTGATTCTACCTCAACAACTGTTAGTGACATTCATTTCGAAGATATTGTCATGGAAAGAGTGGGAAATCCGATAATAATCGATCAAGAATATTGCCCTGGTCATACTTGCAAGGTGTCAAACATATATTAACACCATGCACATTAGTATTATTCGTCTAAAGATTTGAATTTAATATTCTTTAAACAACTACTAGAAAGGAGGTCCATCGTCGAGAGTGAAGATATCGAATGTGAGCTTTAGGAAGATCAGGGGGACATCTACAACGAAGGTGGCATTGAAGCTTGCTTGTAGTGCAGGTTTCCCATGCGAAAACATCGAGCTGGCTGATATCAACTTGACATATCAAGGACCTGGAGGAGGACCTGTCACCTCTAAGTGTGATAATGTCAAGCCGAACGTCGTTGGACAGGTCGTCCCTGCGGCGTGTTCAGGTGGACCAGTTCATCCGCGAATATGATCTTGGAAAGCAATTAGTCATGGATATAATATTTTTTTTAAGTGGTGAACGAATTCTTCATCATAGAAACATATTCCCCCATGCCATGTAATAGTCTAAGTCATCAACATTTATTGACATGTACTTTTAAATTTCTATAATATACTTAGGTTAACTAGAATTCTTTTTAGTTCAAACAAATCTTTTTAATTTGGAAAAACGGGTTGATTTGAAAAAAAAAAAAAAAAAAATAATAATAAAATTAAAAAAAAAAAAAAAAAAAACTTGGTAAGATGTGTCCCACAAAGGCCAAAACTATATCTTAATGGGCTATATGAAACTTTGGTCAATTGTGCCCTAAAAAAAGAAGCTTTTCATTTTAATTTTTTTTTTCTCTTTCTACTTCATCGATCATCATCTTTTTTTTTTTTTTTTTGAAATCGTATGTGCTGAAAAATACTCTCAAATTATGTGGATTTCTTGCTTGAAAAGAATATGAGGACTCATTTGTGAAATATATAATATGATTTTTATTATGAAGTTGGAACAAACACGGTTGTGTATCATTTGTAGATGAATGGTGATAAGTTGTCTTTGTAAATTTTTAACAAAAAAAAAATCTACATCTCTATGTTTTATTTTAGTTGTAGAACTTTTTATTATCAGTAATCTTGATTTGCATAAAATAGAAGATACATGTTGAATTTTTTATTGTTGTGTAATTTGATTTATATGAGAATTTGTATACTTTTATAATTATTCAACAACTTTTGTATACTTTTATAATTATTCAACACCTTTATTAATAATAGTATAGAATAATATGATAATATAGTTATTTTTCATTATTTAGAATCAGTCAAATGTACAATAAAACAACATGGTTTATTTTCTAGTAAAAAAGTTTCCCAAACAACAACGATCAAACCAAACTTAATTACCAATGGATTATATCAACTTTAACGTAAACATTGATGAAGATCTTTAATCATCTAAAATATATATAATAATAAGCATTGAAATATATCAAAATTTTTAAAGATATTAAGATTTCAAAACTAAATTTTAAATTACTTACTTATATAATAGACAATAAGTTAGAGATACAAGACCTAAAATGCAATAGTTTATAGAGAAAATGATAAATAAATTTATAAATATATAAATAGCATATAAGATAAGACAAATTATTATTTCCTTGACTTTAAATATGATTCTTCTTGTTTTTATTGATTGCGTGTTATATTTAAATTTTCTATTTACACTATAAGAATATTAACATTTGCGACATTACCTTTACTGACAACAACCCCATTAGTGGTGGCATGTAACTCCGCCTCTACATGTTCATGTAGCTGCTAATGGTGGTTTCATGTGGCAATCCTTGTGAACATTCAACTGAAGACCCTAGCTGTTGAATAGATCCATCAATCCAACGGCTAGTATCCTGTCTGGTATGTTGGTATTTTGTTAAATAGTTACGGGTTTAATTGATTTATTATGAATTTGATAGTTTGATAGTTTGTTAAATTGTTGACGACTTATAAACAGATTTATTATGGATTTGGTACTTTGATAATTTCTTAAATTGGTTGACTTAATTATAAGTACTAATTTTGTTTCTTTGTTTTTATTTTAACTTATATACATACTATGTAGGCGGATGCTAATGCTTATCTCACAACACGAATATAGGTTTTTAACTTATATACATACTATGTGGGCCTCGTCCATCAGAACCTATCGTACTCCGCCCCAGTACGGAACCCAGACCCTTCCAAGCAGGGTTAGTAACCTACGACTATCATAATCAAATGAGGCCACTCGACCTACAATCTACTCGCACTTTTGGCACTCCTCCTTTAGGCCCTCTACATGTGTCTTTCTGATCTTCTCTAACAATTGAGTAATCACTGACATCCTTAGGGAGATGTCTCTCATTGGGGCTGCTACCGCCTTGCGGCTCAGGGCATCGGCCACCATATTGGTCTTGCCCGGGTGGTAAAGGATCTCACAGTCGAAGTCCTTCACCACATCTAACCACCGACGCTGCCTCATGTTCAGATTCGGCTGATCCATGAGGTATCACAAACTCTTGTGGTCCGTCTAAATGGTACACTGGACCCCATAGAGGTAATTCCACCAAATCTTAAAGGCGAACACCACATCCCCTAACTCTAAGTCGTGTGTCAGATAGTTATCCTCATGAGGCATCAACTGCCTCGATGCATAACCTATCACGTGACCCCGTTGCATCAATACTACTCACATGCCTGTGATCGAAGTGTCACAGTAAACTACGGAGCCATCAAATCCCTCTTGCAAAGACAAAATCGGTGTCTTGCATAACCGCTGTCTGAGGGTCTCGAAGGCTGCTTGCTGCTCGAACCCCCATCAGAATGTCACCGACTTCATGGTCTGTCGGGTCAGGGGAACAGTGATCTTGGAGAAATCCTGGATAAATCTTCGGTAATAACCTGCTAAGCCAGGAAAACTCCAATTCTCAGTTGGAGACCTTAGAACCTCCCACTGCATCACGACAACTATCTTGGCCGGATCAACCAGAATACCCTTTTGGTTGACAAGGTGCCCCAGAAACTGCACCTCGTGCAACCATAACTCACACTTGGAGAACTTTGTGAAAAGTCTCTCCCTCCTTAGCATCTCCAGCACCTCCCTCAGGTGCTCATCATGCTGCTCCTGAGTCTTAGAGTAAGCCAAGATGTCATATATGAAGACTATCACAGACCAATCATGCATTGGTCTGCACACGTGGTTCATGAGGTCCATGAACACGGTTGGATAATTGGTGAGCCCAAAAGACATCACCACAAACTCATCGTGACCATGACGAGTCCAAAAAACTGTCTTCTGCATATCCTCATCCCTGATTCGCATATGGTGATAACCCAATCACAGATCAATCTTGGAGAACCAAGATGCACACTATAGCTAGTGAAACAAATCGTCAATCCTCGGAAGGGGATAACGGTTCTTCATCGTCACCTTATTCAGCTCCTGGTAGTCTATATACATGCGATTTGACCCGCCCTTCTTCTTCATAAACAGGATCGAGGCTCCCCATGGCGAACTGCTCAGCCTGATAAATCGCTTGTCTAGCTGCTCTTGCAGCTGTGTAGACAACTCTTGCATATCGGGAGGAGCCAACTGATATGGTGCCTTGGCTATTAGATCCGCACCAGAGACTAGGTCAATCCTTTGGGAATACATTCGCATACTCCCGCACTACCTATACATCATCGACTGTCACGTTACCCTTATCTCGGGTATCCATGACATAGGTGACATAACCCGCACAACCCTACTGAGGTAGTGCCTCGCTCTCGCTACTGAGCATAGAGTTATTCCACCCTGCGGCCTCTCACCCTAAATCACCAACCCTCCCCCACTAGGAGTCCGAACCCTCACTAGCTGCTGCTAGCAGTCGATCACTACCCCATTGTGGCTCAATCCATCCATGCCAACTATAACCTTATTCCCTCGCATCAGAATAGGGACTAGATCCACAAAAAACTGTTCATCAAATAATTGCAGTGTACATCCTCGGTGAACTCTCGCAACCCTGACGGTCCTATCGTCTGCTATCTCTACATTAAGTTGGCAATCCAACTCCACAGGAGCCCCTGTGAATCGTTTGATGAGCGTGAGCGACACAAAAGATTGTGGGGCACCCGAATCAAACAGTACCAAGGCTAATATACCGTTAACTAATAATGATCGTATAACAAAACACATAAACATAAACAATAATTACTATAAATAAAGAGATAAGGAGAAGATACATACCCGTCACCACGTCAGGAGCTGCTCATGCCTCCTATGATGTCAACTGAAAAGCCCTGCTCTTTAGGTTCCAGAGTTCGTGCTAGGTTTTCAAACCTAGAAGTATAGGAAGCACTATCGGAACCCTTCATCTTTAGGTTCCAGAGTTCGTGCTGCAGTTTCTGCATTTCACCCCGTGGGCAATACTCAGCAAGCATGAGCTCTTTCAAGCTCTCCCAACCCATACCATTTGCTACTGGTAGGGTTAGGGATTTTACCCGACTATTCCACCAGGTCAATGCTCTGTTGGTGAAAGTGCAAGCGGTGAATTTCACCTTGTTGGCTTCCAAATAGGAACAGATTTCGAAGATAGACTAGATCTTCTCGAACCATCGAGTCAAGGCAATAACACCTCCAGTGCCGTCGAAAGATGTGGGTTTTGCATTCATGAAGTCTTTATAGGAGCACTCCTTCTGATGCCCTTGACTCCCTTCATGATTTTGGGAATGAATACCACTCCCGGAACCACAATAACCACCACGATTTATTTGTGACAAAGCAGTAGTCACGGCGGCAGTAGCAGCTGCCTGGAACATAGCGGGATCGAATGCGGGAGGTGGTGGTGGTGTTGGATCCGTCGAATAATTGTTGTTCTTTTTGTTGGGTCTTTTCTTTGGAGCCATCTTGTTTTATACCAGGAAGAAGAAGATGATAAGTCCCTTTGACTTTAGAACCAAGAGATATGAAATAGGATATATCTCTATATGATAGATAAAGTGTTCTACTAAGCGATAAACATGAAGGAGTTACTAAAACCAATATACTATCGCTAGGAAAGAATGAATAGCAACACTTGGAATGAAATTCTACAATGTATTCTTCTTTGACTAAAATACTCCTATAGTATTTTATGTTGAATGTTTTGTTCTATCGATATTTTGTGGTAGGAATACTTGGTAAGTTTTAGGGTTGCTGCAACACCATAGTCACTCTCGAGCACATGTTGGTAATTTCTTGAATGAATATAGTTGATCAGGTTATATTGACCCTAGACATAATTACATAACTACCCACGTTTAACCGTAGTGTCCAACATCCCATTACTTTTGTTTGGTTCTTTACGGTATGGTTTCTGGTATGTAAGTATAGTTGTATACTTCTTATGAAAATACTTATATTTTAAAAATCATACTTTTAGTTCAGAGCACTTCGGTCCCTTAGTGTTTATAGTTGTATATCATGTTAGGTTCGGTATACTTAGTTCACTATAAACAATAGCTCTGATACCAATCTGTCACACCCCTGAACCGTCAGAAAAACAACGGCGGAAACGTCCGGGGGCGGGTGACGTCATACGTAGTATCACAACAATCGTATCATAGCAATCAAAGTGAACAAAACAATTAAATTACAATATGAATATTTACATCTGTTTTGAGAACATAGTTTGTACATAACAATATATTGCAAAAGATAAAGACGAGACTCCAAAAATGCTCCGTCTCATCCAAAAGTTAGCAAGGAACCTATCTATCATTGCCCTGAGAATACAAGCGGTTTTGAAAACGTATCAGCATAAAGTTGGTAAGTTCATAAGCATGATTTTGTGTATTGAAAACTAGTCATTGAATTTGTATAAATGGTGTTTTTCCATTATAAGTAAATGTCATTTGTATCGAAAACCATTGTTACCAAGTTCTGAAATATGTATGCATGTTTTCCAAGAAAATCCAATATTTTCTAACACGTTCGAAAAGCCTGGTTACCACCAGTATGTAAGATCTGTTCGAAAACAATGGCTATCACCAATAAGTATAGTAGTTTTATTACTTAGAATAAAACCAAAATTTGTGTTCCCATAATACGTTCCAATAAGTAGATAGTTAGTTTTATTACTTAAAATAAAACTATAGAAGAAATAAATCCCATAAACAAAGGTTAGTTTATACATATTGTGAGTCGTATAACCATACTAATATGACCGGTGACCTCCTTAACATTTTTTCAGGTGTCGTACGATTACAAAATTTGTTACCCCAGGCGTGCCCGCCTAACTGTAGCTAACAGTTCAAGTGTGGGATTCTTGGTCCCGAATAGATCTATTCACAATTTTCACGCTCTCCCTCCAGGAGACTCTGGTTATACTACCGGAGAGGATTTATTGGTACCCCGAGGGGCATTGTGAAGATAAGTCTCATAATCATGTATTAACTAGTTTACGTGTTGTTCGGTTGTTCTCAAGTTTGAAATCATTTGTAACGGTGTAGAGTATAAATAATTATACACAGAATAATTATTTAGCAAGATACTCTAGATTTGTATTCGTAGTAATGGATAAACTAAATCTAACATAGTTTATATGTTTTACTTTGCATTAAGTTTGAATCTGTAAGACAGGTAATGAAATCCCAAACTATACCCATTATAGTTTGAATGGTTTGTTGCATTCAGGTACTGTTTTGAAAACTATGCAATTATGATTAGAAAATGTCCCTTATGCCCCGCATATTACAAAAGGGATAATTGTATCTAAATGTTTGATAGAAAACTGTTGTAATTTCATCAATTTTTAAGTTATGAAAACCTTTATGTTTAGCTTGTATTCCCCCATGAAAACATGAAAAACTCGGAAAAGTGTAAGGGTATGAACTCACGGTTTCACGTAGGATTCGAGTGTACGATCGATATGAGTGCTGAGTGTCAACTGATGTTTCGTATGCAAGTGGATCCTATTAGCATATGGTAACACATATACATATTAGATTAGGGTATTTCAAGACTAAACATGACGGGAAAACAACCCTAAGGTCTTGGAAATGCTTGTACTAAGTGTTCTAGGTCCCACACTTAGTGATTTTTGCGACCATAAGGCCAAATATAAGCATTAAAGTAGGTGTATGGCTATAAAGATGGGTATGCGGCCATACAGAGTGGGTGTGCGGCCAGAGTGTGCAGCCAGGGTGTGTGTGCGGCTGCACACAGGAGTGTGCGGCCATACAGGGTGGGTGTGCAGCCGTACACTCTTCTTTTATGCTCCAAAAGTCAATTTTAAGTGTTTCAAGGCTCAAACCAAGTCCAACTAGGAGATAGAGGGCCAAAACTCTCACTTTGGAGGGTTTTTGAGGTGTGTACGGCTACCTTATGAAGGTGTGCGGCCGTACACCTTCAAGTGATGAAGAACACGAAGAACATGAAGAGTTTTTGGCTTAGTTTTAGGTGTTTTACCTGAATAACAAGCTAAATGATGGAACTCCTCACGTTTTTCAATCCCTTAGAGTGTTCTTGGATGAGATTTTTAGAGAAAGAAAGTAGAGTGCAGCCAAATGAAAAGAAATGAATGAAGGGGTTACCCTCTATATATAGAGGGAAGTGTGCGGCTGGGGGCGGGTGTGCGGCCGCACACCCATGTGTGCAGCCGTACACGCCTCTCAGGAGGGTGTATGGCCCGATTTTGATTCTTTATGACATGTTGACTCATTCCTAATCTCGTTCCCGGCTGTACTCAAGCTTAGAACACTTAAACGACATTAAAAAGTGACAAAAACGAATTTAAGATTGATAAAAATTGATAAATCGTACAGAATGAAAGTTTTGGGTTGTCAAAACGTCCCTATGCATGTCACAAGTCTTGATTCAAAAAATTGAAATTGTCCTCAAGTCTGGTTCCGAGATCAAAGTTGTTGTTCCCTCAGAACTTTACAAAGATAATAAGTTAGAAGAACCTATTTGTCTTTGCCTAAACCGCACTGTAAAAGAATCAGAGGAACATTACAAGAACAATCTAGATCATCACCTCTCCAACATCAATACAATGCTTAAGATCAATGATGACATGATATCTGCTATCAACGAACTTATCATGTAGACTCACGTTTCTCATGAGAAGCAGATTTTAAGGTTATAAAAAGAAATTCTTCAAAAAGATTTTATGAACATGGTCATGCAGGAGGTGATCATCAAACTCATTCGTTTAATTCACCATAATGTTGATGTTACAAACCAGAAATTCGATGAAATACTCATTATTCTGGATAAAAGCTTCGTTCATCTCAAAGCTTAAGCTCTAACTGCCGACGTTTATGATTCACTTTCTAAGCAAATAAAAACATGAGCTTTTAATGGGTGTTCAACCATTTAAGTGATTGTAATCTGATTCAATGCTTGCATTGGAGGCTGGGCCATCCCAAGCAAGAGGGGAGAAAAAAGAAAGTGCAATGGTAACCAAACTCAGACTACGCACTTTGAGATGAATCTACTAATGAAGAAATTATAAAAGTAGAAACCCTTGAAGAAGTAGATGTCGATGAAGAAGATTTAACAGAATATGTGATTTTGGGACTTCAAGAATTCAGGGAACCACCTACCAAAGTCCTTTCGGAAGCAGAGAATATGAAATGGTCCTCAATTTCTTGGCCATCCTTTTTTTTTCCTAAGCCTTCAAAAGGAGCCGAGACATGGCTAAGGTCAAAAAGAATCCGACAATCGATGCCTTCCGAGCCACTCAGTCAATGCCTTCTCCAATTTCTGCTCCGAGGATTGCTCAAATAGATGAAGGTTCTCCCACTAGGAAACCTAACGAGATCCCTGAAGAGCCTATGGTTCTTCCTCCATCCGAGCTATTCATTACCTAATTTGGTCAAAAATCATCTCCTCCATCTCATCTTAAGTGGATCCATGCATAGAAAAAGGTAAACAAATAGCCAATGATTCTAATATCCCAATGAATTTGCTCAAGAAGTCTGAGGGTTTTTCAAAGGAACAATTACAACAAGCATTGGAAGAAAGCATTCAAAATCAAGCTCTCAAGGATAATACAAATATGATTCTAGGCATTTCTCCTCTCATCTAAGAAGGGATTATTCAGTTCTACATTTTATGCTCTTCATGTATTTTGATCTTCCAACTCAAGATGTTGACAAACTGGACATACCAATCTCTCCACATGGATGCTATTATAATAAGTTCGCATCCATGCATCCAACTAATCATCCTCAAATCATCATATGAACTGAGCATGAGAGATCGAGAACTTTTTACTCTACCAACACTTGTCCACAAAAAGAAGTATGGTCTCGAAAGTGAATTAACAAGATATTTGGTCATGGTAGAAAATTCCAAAGCAAGTTTCATCTTGACTGTCTTTTGTACAAGTACTTAATTTCTCGGAACAAGGAATCCACCATCACAATAATAGATGTAGACTTTCTTCAATGAATCCTAATGATATTCTTGTTAGAGCTACTCACCTTTGAGATTGTCAAACAAATGAATCAAGCATCGGATCCTACAACTTTGCTATGTGTTTTCTGAAGGACTATATCGTTGAATTTTTTCGATAAGATGTGGTGTTTTCTCATCTCTTCAGAATGGAAATTTTTTTGGCCAATATCTCTACCGAACTTCCTGAATGCCATATCTTAGCTGAAGGAGCAATTGAAGAACATGAACTTGGTTATGTCTACCTCAAGAAGAAGACCAATCTATTAGGTCTTCTATGCATCAAATAAACTCTAAACCAGGTAACGGAACAATCAAAACTAAGATGTACGTAAGTGTACATGAAACCTATAGATCTATGATTTCATACTAATTACATCTACCATAGAAATCTGAAATACAAAGGAAGAATCACATACCTCTTCTAAAGCCAAAGATCTTCATGCTTGACTCCACGTGCATGCCACCTTTTTTGGATGATGAGGACCCAAACCAAAATCCATCTCTTTTTCACACCCAATGAACTCAATAAAGTATAATAATAAAATAACTAGTAAGGGATGAAATAAGGGGAGTTCTTCCACAAGGAGGGAGAAAGAAGTGGAGAAAAATCAAGCCAAAGAATTAGTAAGGAAGAATGAATCCCTAAGGCCCTATTTACTAACTTCGATACCTTCCATGGTATTATCCTCAAGACCATGCTAGATGGATAACCCTATGAACAAAATTCCCCTTATCCAAAGGGATATTTTGCCCACTAGCCTTTTTGTAGGGTTCTAGAATACTCATGATTAACCAACTATTGATTAATTGATATTCAACCCTTCTATTATTTAAAGTTTTAATTAATTCCCAAATTCGTTTCCAATAAGTTTCTAATTAGTTATTAAACCATAATAATTAATAAACCAGTTCCTCCTGTAGTATTTCTACTTAATTTGAGTGTTGAGGGAAACCCAAGAGAACCGTGTTATTATTAGAGATATCAACAATAGTTAATGACTTTGAACACACTTTCCAACACAATCAAAAAGAAATTTTCAGAGTTCTTGACAAACATCTCACTCCTACCAAGATTCTTTAAAATTTCATTGCAAATACTACCAAGAGTGATTATTCCGAGCATGTCAAGAAGAAATTTATTGAGCTTCTCCAATGGTACATCAAAGTCTGAAGCTGGCTCCAGAGTGCCTACTTGTTTGTGCGTGATGAAGCGAAGTAATTAGTTGAATAATTGCAAAGGTCAGTTAATGGGAGATTGTTAGAACATCAAAATAAACATCATGTAATCCGAAATGAAGGAGGTTTGAGATGATGAGATCCGAAATGAAGACTAATCCAAAGAAAAATACATATATGAGATGCATCTTAGAGATGGAATGTTTCTAAGTCTATAATATGTATTTTTTTTGTTCTATGCACTGTTTTGTTATGTTCTTATTGTTTGATAGTATAATATATGGGACAAGATCAATAGAAGCCATTGGGTCATTCTGTTGTTCTTCAGATGTCTCTTAATCCTTGCACTTTAACATATTTGTCTTTTAGTCACTCCTTCATTATTTATGGAGTTCCAACATATGTGTTAAGCATGTATGAGTGCAACATACACCTTTAATATCAATATCAAGAATCATTCATTCAACCATTCTCTCTAGTATTCTTTTTGTTCTTGAATCTCTTAACACAATTCATACTTATTATTTATTTACTTTGAGTACTTTGTTGATGAACTTCTTAATTCTGAGACAAGGGTTTACCAGACTTGACTGGATCCTTATTATTAGCAGACATTGATCTTAAGTTAATTCAAGATTTGAGTTTTCAAACCTTGTCTACATAGATCCTTGCTTTCACAAGAACCAATACCCAACACCAGTAACCAACTCCTATTAACAACCCACAAGAAAATTGGTTTCATATTGCAAACATTCAGCAAGAGACTCTGGTGCACAATTAATACTCCCAACAACCTCTTACTGTCACATGATACAAATCAATTGGTCATCATGTCTCCCGACTCCCAACAATGCACTAACACCCAAACATGCTAATAACACTTACAATCTGAGACCTAAGAGTCTCAATCAAATGACTATGGTTCCTACTCAAAGGAATCATGAAACCATTGGTTCACGATACATCATGACACCCTCTAGCCACTAAAAAGACAAGTTTATGGTATTACGCCAATCTTATCGTCATTCCAACACTATCCTGAAAACTCACGACCAACACCACAAGGGCCTATAGGTACCCAACCGTCAACCCACCTATTGTAGTATCTTAATCAATATAGCTCTTTAGATAACACAATCCATACCATCTATAATGCACAATTACTTTCACAGTTCCTGCCTCTACCAACATAAAATCAGACGAAAACATGGTCGAACACAACCAAAGAATGAGATAGGCAGTCTTATTCTTGTTCCAATTTAAATCCTATAACCCATATAAGAACCATGAAAGAATTCGAACCAAGCATTCTCATGTTATCTTACCTAGTCCACACACACCTCCCTCATTACCATATTTGATGAACTACCATAATATACACCCCCAAGGGAAACACATAACCAACCTTATATCTACTGCATTCATTCTTCCTCACAACCATACTTAAAGGGTGAGGTACCAGTAGATCTAATTGAAATGATGAACTTCAACAAATAATAGAAATATCCTCAAGAGTGGACAAAACAAAGATCCCACACCTTGACTAAAACTAAACAAATCATACCAATATGTAACTAGCTCGATAAAGCTTCGAAGGTTATCCACAAACGATGCTCGAAACCTAGTCAGGTCAATCCAAAAACCAACCTTGCTGACAGGACATGCCTATATTTGATGTTGCGAAGATCTATGGCCACACCTAAAAAATTAAACAACAGCACTCCGACATCAGAACTCCCAATAACCAAGGACAAATACCAAAACCAAGCCCGCTATAAACAGCACTTCTATATCCAATAATCGAGAATACGTTGACAACTAATCCAATAACCCAATACATTATTAAACAAACCCCATGTGGAACTAAACATTACCGATCAACAACTTCCCAACCTAGAATATAGATAGCAATCTACACAATGACCTGACCACTCCCTCAAAAAACGATAGTCAACCTGAGCGACCCAAAATCCTCTTTATTTATTCACCAGCATTTCCGAAAGGAACCATTGGTTACAATGAGATCCTTGTCTAATAGGTTCCTTCCGCGAAGACAACTCCTGCATTCTTGAGCGTGTACATCTGATGGAAACTTCCTCTCCACCCCCGTATTAACCAAATTTTGAATCAAAGTCTTGCATACTCGAAACGAAGATCCCTACGACGTATTCTTATGAAAACTTAAACTTAACACACCAATGATCCTCCAAGCATAATACCTAGTTCTCCCCTGCTTAGGGTTCGAACTATAACTAATTGGCATTGCAAACACACCGAATCTCAAATTGGCTCAACCAGATACATATCATCCCTAGCTCTTGGAATGTAAAACAAAGCGCAAGATGATCTTCCAGCTAAAGACTAAGCAACCTCAAAGAGATTATGAATCTCAGATGGAGACCTTGAAAAATTTTGAGTCATAACCGCCTCTAACATCAAGAATCTAATACAGATTCACAATAAATTATTCTAATAATCCATTCATAGCACTGATTCTCAATCTAGAAAAAAACGGACAACCACACACCTCTTCTACAAATCCCCAACCATGAATTCATCGTGACGATCATTCATAAATGCAAGAGACATCATCCTCATAGTCGGGATACATTAGAGACAAAAAAAAATTGTCACTACTGACTAAATCGGATAGTCGGGATACATTAGAGACCATTGATATCATCTCAAGGAAACCACACCACAAGAATCCTCTTGTGCATTCCTGAACTGCTATACTTACCACCAAAAACCATTAGTATCTAGTTCCATGTTCGGTCTACATCCTAACTCTAAAAATGACATGTATGGTCTCTCTTTCCTCCGAACATGGATGCTGGAAGAACATAACCCCCATCATGGATACTGACATCCCAATCCATCTGCCAATCATGCAGCCTCCAGCTACAATCCTCGATTGGATCATAACAATTGCTTCCTTCTTGAGTCTTACGACTAAACTAGCGTTTCCTAAGGGCCATTCAAATATAAACTAACAGGTCCACTAAGGGCCAACAATCACTAGATCCATACTCGGTTTGAACAACCATACCCGATAAACCGAATAACACAAAAACATAATGCAATGAATTATGGTGCCAAAATATACAATCTACCCTCAATTAGATCCTTGGGGTCTCCGAAAATTTCCTCAACTCGAGTACATATCCTATACTTTTAGTAGTATAGGCCCAATACTACCTTCTACACCTATCTATACTTCCCTCAAGAATCATTCTGAGTCCTCTAAGTAACTACTCATGTCCACCGCCATCCGATCCAACCACATATACCCGCTCTCAAACGAATAAACATTGCTAAACAATACACTAATTCCTGTAAGGCACTTTCTAGGCTCTCCTAGGATCCCCACCTTACCCTGCGATCAGCTGCTAAAGAACCCCTATTAATATCACCTAACTAGCTCATTAATACAATTACATGCAACAAAAATTAAATCATCTTTCAAATAAAAGACCCAACCCTACAACAGTTGAACTCATACAAGAATTGTGCAATAGGGCCAAATCAATCACTCTTAGATTATTTAACTTTTGCAGCATGTAACTTAAGATATTCATTTAATAGTTAACTCAAAACAATATGGATCCCATAAAGTAGAATGCAAGTAAAATTCGGACAGTAACACTCAATTGGCCACAAAATGTAAAAACGCATCCTCCACTAGCTTTCTTCTGTGATGCTAGAAGCTTATACCAAAACTTCTGGCTGCCTTATGCATTCAAATTATACACAAAACGGGGTCACATAGACTATCAAATGAGTGATTTTACTCCACGTCCATAACAAGACAAGGAACAAGAGATAAGGCCAAATCAGTCATTGTAGGGCAATACGATCTTAATTGTATATAAGTTTTAAAGCATAAACTTAGCAATTAATTGAGCCGATATCAATATCGAGCTTTACATATCATCAATTCCCTAGGCTATAAGGAATGACAGAAAACAAGCAATTCTAGCATATGATTCCTAAATGTATCCTTAGCCTTACTCTAGCATGCATTTCATACAACATGCACACTAGTAATATACTTAGGTATGGGTAGTTTGGGAATCAATTACTTGAGCTCGACTGATTGGACGCATCACACCACTTTTTCTTTCCAAAAATATACTTAGAAAATTTAATTATTTTTCAAAAAGGATTACCAAATCCTCAGTTTCAGTACAGACACACCCGAGAGTATACCTGAATCCCTCAAACCAAGGCTTTGATACCAACTTGTAACAAACCAATGCAATGATAAAAAGTTCTCACTTTGCAAATCATTAATTCCATACATCAGATGTCTCAAATTCAACCATGTTACAACATATCAAAATAATCAGAGTACAAAATATCATAAGTACGGAAATATGATGGGATGTCGTAACATCACACCAAGCACTTTTGTTCGTAAGTACCTAAAACCATAAACATAAACTGTAAGCACAAATCTTAGTGAGTTTCTCCCAAAAATACCACATACAATATATATATATATATATATATATATATATATATATATATATATATATATATATATATATATATATATATATATATATATAAAAGAACATAGCTATGTTAGGCCCTTAACAACCCCCGAATCGATATCAACCCCGAGTCCATAATCAATCCATATAATAACATGTAGCTATGTTGGGTATGTAACAACCCTCAGGTCTATTTCACCCCACATACATAAGTATACATGTAAATCACCATGATTCACAAAGACAACAAGCACATATAGGCATATCAGAAAGTGTCTTAAAAAAACTGTCATCCTATAAACATAATCTAGTGGGCTGGCATTGGTGTCTTCGACGCACGAGTACAGTGAGAAGATTCACCTAAACTACTCAACTGAAGCACAACAACTACCTCATTAACAGAACAACTAACCCAATATTCCTAAAGCCAAACCTAAACCAAGCCTTAGTCAAATGCTTAATTCTACCCAAGTTTGACCAAAAATCAAGCTGGTCAAAAAGTGAACAAACATCACCTGTATGTGCTTGAAAAAAAAAACAACAAGCACATACAGGCATATCATCAAGCGTCACAAAGATAACTATCGTCCTACAAATATAATCTAGTGGGTCGGAATTAGTGCCTTTGACGCACAAGTACAATCATTAGACTCACCTGAACTACTCAAATGAAGCACAACCGCTACCTCAATTACATAACAGCCAACCCAAGCTTCCTAAAGCCAAACCAAAACCAATCCTTAGTCAAAGATCAGTTCTACATAAGTTTGACCAAAATTCAAACTGATAAAAAATTCAACGGTCAAAGCTAGGGTCAAATTTGTCAACCACAACCCTCCACATCGTAGCTTTCCTTGGCCATGTCATGACCACAAAACGCCAAAGTAGTCGATGATTTCCTAGTTACCATGTTGTGGCAGCTTAATGCCACGCCATAGGGACTGGTTTGAATAGCTCAAATTAGCTTAATCCATTTTCTTCCCATTTTAAGATTTCTAA
Source organism: Lactuca saligna (assembly GCF_052625555.1). NCBI lineage: Eukaryota > Viridiplantae > Streptophyta > Magnoliopsida > Asterales > Asteraceae > Lactuca > Lactuca saligna. The sequence continues at coordinate 157,303,376 of NC_136423.1, read as the reverse complement.
AGCTTAGATATGATCTTATCCAAGGTCTTAGTGGATAAAGTTTCTAACTTTATTCATTAGTGACGTGCAAACCCCCAAGATCAAGCCTTTCATGCACCAAAATGGCCTAACAGACCAAGATAACTTTCATAGAAAAAAGGGAAGGTAAAAGGTCATAACTTTCCTAGCCCATGAGGTTTATTAAGCATTCTAAGTCAATGAAAATATGTTGGAGTCCACACAACTCTAAGATCACTCATAAAATGGATCAAAAGTGCCAAAAAGCCCAGATGTTTAGATCTAAAGAACTAAATAGAAAGATTCGAACTTTATACCTACAATAGTCCATAAATATTGTGTCTTTGGCGGATGTAAACTTGCAACATCATTCCTTGTAACCAAAACAGTCTTCGTAATTTCTAAATTCATCAAAATATCATAAAAAAAGCACCTAAAAGAGGAGACAGAAGAGAAGAGAAGCTGAAATCTATAAGGTAGAGGCTAGGGTTTCTCCCAATGGGTCCTAGAGGTGGGATAGGCTGCTAAAAATGCCAAAAAAACAAAAGCGAAACCATATGCTTATATTCGTTGAAAATACTAAAATCATGGGCTTAGGCATGATAGATTGCCACATTGATGGCTCTGATGCTCACTCTGTGGTGACGATTTTCACCAAATCCACCTCAACTTCAAATAGTGATAACTTCTTCATTTCAACCTCGTTTCCAGCAATCTTTATATCCAAGGAAAGTTATTGACGACCCCCAAACTTCTATCTCATGAATTTTGGATTAACACTTGTCGAACTAAAAAGCATAATCCATGAAGGTAGTCTAAAACATCACTTTTCCCATTTTACCCTATGACTCCAAAACACAAACCAAGGGCTTAGATAATATAACCAATAGTATCAACATCTAATCTGATAGGGTCTAAAATCTATTCCTTTGAAGACCAAGGCCTTTACTTGATCCATCTATTTTCTACAATACCAAAATAAGCAACTTCTTGAAACAGGATGTTACAGTTATTGTTCTTGATTACATTGAGCACAAATGTATTTCATGAGTCCATGACCTTTCCATCATTACAGTAAAAGAGAACCTTGTAGCCAACACCACACAATTGACTTCATGAAATAAGATTGTTTAAAGTCCCTTGACATTGAACACATCTTTCCGCTCGATTTATATGATCCCTATTTATCCATGCCATGACTGTTCCATTACTATTGTCCCTAAAAGTAACCATTGGACCATATTTCTCCACAAAATCGGTCAAGTGGAACTTAAGACCATTCATGTGTTTAGAGCATGTAACACTACGAGTTTAGAAGTGCAGGTTCAGGGTTCTTAGTGTAAATAAGGAAGGCCGACTCGGCGAGTCGATGGATAGACTCGGTGAGTCGAGTCGTGATTCTAGTAACACGTTAAGTGACCAACTCGGCGAGTCGGAGGCTGGACTCGACGAGTTGGTGCTGGAATGAGAAAAACCATAATCTAGAGTTTGTGCTATATATAAAGAACATAATACCCTCTCTTCAGCCTCTTTACATTCCCTTTGAGTCCCAGAAACCCTAATAGCCGTGAGTGAGAGATTGGAGAGTGTTTGGAGCTTTGAGAAGTGAATTTGGTGGAGGAGACTTGAAGAGCAAGAGGCAACCATCAAGGATTTTGTGTGGATCCAGAACCCACTCCAGTTTGGGACACATTTGTGAGGTATTAAGCTATTAACTTGACCTTTTCTTCTAGAATCATTCATATGTGGAGGCTAGGGTTTTCCTTGGTTAAGGGAATTGTTATAGAAGCTAGATCTAAAGCTGAAACTTCAGATCTAATCCTCTTTTGAGTCCTAAGTTCATAAATTTTCAGTCCTTGGATGATTGGTAAAGCCCCTTTTGTCTAAAACCCAAGCCCTAGTGTGTTTTGAGTTTATATCTTCTTGATATCACGTAAAGTTTGCAACTTTACGTGAGGAATAGCTTGTAGAAGGGTAGATCTATGGATTGGAGCCCCAACATGGCTTAAAAAGCCACTGCTTGCGTTAAGAGCTGGAGATACTCGGCGAGTCGCATGGGTGGGCTCGGCGAGTTGGATGAAGATAGGCATGAACTCGACGAGTTGGAAGAACAACTCGACGAGTCTGCTGAATATTGCCTTTGGCTCGACGAGTCTATTCTTGGACTCGGCGAGTCTGGTCGTGGAGTCCTAACATTTTTCTCGTTGAACGGTGAATCGGTGAGTCGAGGGATGACTCGGTGAGTTGAGCGAGAAGGGACTCAGAATTATGGGACTCGGCGAGTCGACGGGGCGACTCGGTGAGTAGGGTCATATAGAAAGGTGGACTTTGACTAAGGACTTTGATTTTGACCAAGAGTTGACTAGTTAACTTCCAAGAGTATTTTGATAATTATTCGTATTTATTGAGTTCGGTCATTTGGTATTGATTAGTGGTGGAGTTCGTGTTGGAGGTTGAAGCAGCGTGATCTTATCTCTTCAATCAGTAGTTGCAAGGTGAGTTATCCTCACTATATCGATAGGGTCTAAGGCACCAAGGCCGGCCCTTTATCAGATGGGAATCTGAGTAGTTGTTATGTTATCGCTTTGCTATATGTTTTCATCCTGGTAGTTAGGATGGTATATGTTAGAGACCTGGTTAAGGTCGGTATCCTGGTATATAGGATGATGTTATGTTAGTGACCGGTTAGGTCAGTATCCTGGTTAGGATGTTTTTATGATATGTGATATGTTAGATCGGTTGACTAGTTGTGAATTTCTATATGATTATATGTTTATGTGCACATGGTTGTTGGACTGGGGTTGGGTTGAGGCGGGTCTTGCTTTATGCTGTAGGCCAACATACCCAGGGCAGACCAGATATCCCAAAGGCCCAACGAGCTGTCTGGATAGGCTTTAGGCCCCATGAGGGTGGAACAAACATGTCGAGCCTCGGAGAGTGGACTAGGCTAACTAAAGGCCCGGTGTGGGCAGACCAGTCATACTGTAGACTGAAAGAGTGGACCAGGTGGGTTGAAGACCCGGCATAGGCGGACCAACCACACTTCAGACTCGATGTATATGGCTAGACTCGGAGGGTGGACCAGGTAGACTAAAGGCCCGGTGCAGTAGACCAATCACACAGTAGACCCGAAGTGCATGGCTGTTATGTTTATGATATGATATGTTATGAGTATGGTATATGTGGTTGGTATTTTGGGGGTAACTCACTAAGCTTTCGAGCTTACAATTTTCAGTGTATTGTTTCAGGTACTTCAGGAGTTCATGGCAAGGCGAAGGCGTGATCGTACCGCTCCTCATGTTTATGTATTTATAATGTGGTTCTGGGAAATACTCTGATAATAAATGAATTGAAAACCTTTTTGTAATGGATTAATGAATATGGGTTGTTTTTGAAAAGTTAAAATTGGTTGAAAATTTTTGGATGTTACAAGTTGGTATCAGAGCCTTGGATTAAGTGAATTAGAGGAACATTCGTGTGAATCCAGTCTCAAATCAAGGAGAATTTTCAAAAAGAAATTTAAAAAATGGTTTTAAAAAATAAGTAAAAGAGGATGCAGAGGGTACGATCAACCAGAGCCAATAAGTTACCCCAAAACTTACCATACATGTTATTTGTTTATGTGATATGTAGAACAACATGCTAGTGTTAGGCTAGGGATCTTCAGGAAGTGCATGATAGAGTTTCCTGATTGTGATGCCTGCTAGCCTAGGGTCTCCTTTTATAAGAGTTTCGGTGTTCCTCTAGCGTTGAGGATAAAGTGCTTATTATGTTCATTAGTGTTTGGGGCGTTGTGATGATACTTGAGACAAATATGGGTAGGTGTGGAAGGTAGTATGGGCCCGTACTACTAAAAGCACAGGACCCATACGCGTATCAAGGAAATCACAATCTCTGGGTGGTTGATTAGAGAGTCATTCGGGGTGGTTATGCGTGGTTATGAGGATCTCTTGGTGTATTGCAGAATGGAAATTACGAGATGTTTCGAGGCAGGATCTGGTTCGGGATCAGGAGTGGGAGAGGGCGGTCAGGAGGGGTCAGCACCACCTGAGATCGTTGCCCAAATGAGTACGGATGAGTTGGATGACAGGATTCGTGAGATCTTGCATGATAAGGTTGCTGCTATGTTCCGAGCTAAGTTGTCGGAAGTGTTTGGGTCGATCAAGACCGCTATGGTTGAGTACTTTGATGAGCACTATGCAGCTTTTACGGAGACGGCTACCGCGGTGGCTACAACGCCTGTAGCAGCGGCAGGAGGAGGAGGAGTCGGTAGAGGTTTTCAGTATCGGGACATCGATAATACGAAGCCCCCTACTTTTGATGGGGTTTAGGATCCGATTGTTGCAATGCAATGGTTTTCAGATATGGAGGGATGTTTCTTCACATGTTCATGCCCAACTGATCAGAGGGTGAGGTGTGCTTTGAACCTGTTGAGGCTCGGGGTGAAGGATTGGTGGAGATTGACTACGGGGTCTTATTTGATGTGCAGCAGGCTGCGGTTACATGGGATCAGTTTCGGAAGATGTTCAACACTCGTTATGTTCAAAGGGATGAGAGAGAGAGGTTGGCTTAGGAGTTCTTGGAGCCGAAGCGGGATACAAAGTCAGTGATGGAGATCACCAGGATGTTCACTAAGAGGGCGATGTTTTTCCCTAAGTTTGCTTAGGAGCAGCCGCACTTGTTGGAAGAGCGGGAAGGGTCACACCGGAGTTTTTAGGTCTGGTGGTGCGTGCCGCAAGTGCGGAAGAGAGGGGCATTATGGGAGGGATTGTCATCAGCCAACCTCAGTTCAGGATATGAGGATTTGTTATCAGTGTCATCAGGTTGGTCACATGAGGGCCAATTGTCTGCAGCTTACTGCTGGACTGGTGCAGGCTCCAGCACCAGCCACTTTGAGGATTACGGGTGGAGGTCAAGGTGGAGCAGGGCCCCTGAGGGCTCAGGGACGTGCCTTTCAGCTTATAGCAGAGGAGGTCAGGGTAGAGCCGAATACAGGTGCGGGTATGTTTCGTTCTTGATATCTTTTTATCTTATGGTTGTTATGGAGTATTTTATGCATGCTAGTCTCATTGGCATGATTCATGGTATAATATTCGTTCATCTTTTCGTCGGGTTTATTGTATGATCGAGGATTTTGGTATTCAGAGTCTTTGTTGGTTATCATCCATGGAATTGTTGGTGGGGAATTAGGCTTTTTGGTCTATCATTTTCAATTTGAATAGTACTCAGCTAAGGGTCGAACTCCCTTATAGTACGAGATGTGCGCGGTCGGAACTTGATTTTGTGGAAATTCTTGTCTCAGGATCAGTTCATGGGTAAGAGGAGTATGTTGAGTACGAATGATTGATTATGCCAGTTCAGTCGCTGGTGGTTTGTAGTCAGTGCTCTAAGTGAGGAGAATTGGAAATTTCTCAAGAGGATTGACAGCATGAGAGGTCAATTAGCTATGTGGGTTTCAGTAGCGTTTCAGTCAGCCAAGAGCGTGGGCTGGTATGAGTAGGTGGTAGACGGTTGGGGCGGGATACAGACCAAGGCTAGGCCTGAGGTTAGGCTAGGATTTGAGGATATGGAATGGAGTAAGAGTTCGAAACCCAAGAGGGCTAGAGCAATATGTACGGGAGAGATTCCCGAAAAGAATGGTTCAGGGTTACGTAAGACAGTTTTGAGTGGTCCGGACAGACTGAAGGCTGGAAGGGGTACCAGTCAGACCGAAGGCTCAGGGAATGGTCCAGACAGGCTGAAGGCCTAGGAGGGTGGTCCAGATATGTTGAAGGTTCTGAGAGTGGTCTAGATAGGCTGAAGGCCTTGTAAGGCAGTCCAGTCATGCGGACGACTATGTATGTGTTAGTGGATCGGTACGAGGAGAATGAGGAAAAACATCACCAGGGGATGATAATTGATATGGTATGTCCCCAAGTATTGCTAATGTTAGTGGAAAGCAGTGCATGGACACGAGAGTCTTTGCGAGCAGATTCGTAGTATATGGAAGTTCGAGAATAGCAATTGCTCTACATGGATAATGTAGAGTGAAGTGTAGCTCAGTGGCACGTGCAAGTGTAGTGAGGGTTGTTCAGTGGATTTCTTGGGAAGGAAAGACAGGTAGCTCCGGAAGGAGCATGGGTCGTCCAAAAGAGGAGGAAGTGGAGTAAGTGGATTATATTCAGTGCTTCAGCTAATGGTAGTAAGTACTAGGATTGTACTAGTGGTCTGGAAGCACATCCGCGTTGGGTGTCTGTTGAGGTTGCTGAAGGATTTCCAGTAGTGTTGAACCAGAGGAGTTCGGAAGGGATGCAAGGAGGGAGCCTTGGATTTTCTGTGTGGTTGTGATCAGGAGGTTGTGGAGGTAGTTGTAATTCATTCTAGGGATGCCTGTAGGTATCGTCAGTGTGTCGGGTTTTCCAACCCGAGGATGTTAGAGCAGTTTTAGCATGCTTATGTGACTGCTGGGGGGGGGGGGCTCATGGGAGTTGTTCAGGAGCTGAAGGATGTGCCATCCTGTCAGCTCGGAAAGAAACGAGTTGGTTTCGGAAAGGAAAGCGGGATGAGTCCTAGAGGTGAATTCGATAAAGGATATGCCAGTCGAGGAAAGGTGTAGCAGCTTGGTACCGGGTTGGGACCCGGTGGCTCAGGGTGATATATAGCTAGGTAAGGGTCATGTGATTGTTGTGAATTGGAGTGATGAAAATATCATCGGGTGATCATTGGTTAATAAGGGTTATTAACAGACTAGGAAGTCGGTGGCTGGCTTGAATGAGTTGTCGTAACTCTGGGAGGGAAGATTTGGACTTTATAGAGGTCCGATAGCCATGTTCGGAAGAACCTGGGTCAGTTGAGACCAGGAGCTGTATTGAGGGAGTGTCATCTGGGATGTGTTGCGGCAGGCTTCAAGGACGAAGCCTAGTTTAAGTGGGGGAGAATTGTAACACCCCGAGTTCAGAAGCGCAAGTTCAGGGTTCTTAGTGTAAATAAGGAAGGCCGACTCGGCGAGTCTATGGATAGACTCGACAAGTTGAGTCGTGATTCTGGTCACACGTTAAGTGACCAACTCAGAGAGTCAGAGGCTGGACTCGGCGAGTTGGTGCTGGAATGAGAAAAACCCTAATCCGGAGTTTGTGCTATATATAAAGAAAATAATACCCTCTCTTCAGCCTCTTTACATTCCCTTTGAGTCCCAGAAACCCTAATAGCCGTGAGTGAGAGCTTGGAGAGTGTTTGGAGCTTTGAGAAGTGAATTTGGTGGAGGAGACTTGAAGAGCAAGAGGCAACCATCAAGGATTTCATGTGGATCCAGAACCCACTCCAGTTTGGGACACATTTGTGAGGTATTAAGCTATTACCTTGACCTTTTCTTCTAGAATCATTTATATGTGGAGGCTAGGGTTTTCCTTGGTTAAGGGAATTGTTATAGAAGCTAGATCTGAAGCTCTTTTGAGTCCTAACTTCATAAAGTTTCAGTCCTTGGATGATTGGTGAATCCCCTTTTGTCTAAAACCCAAGCCCTAGTGTGTTTTGAGTTTATATCTTCTTGATATCACATAAAGTTTGCAACTTTACGTGAGATATAGCTTGTAGAAGGGTAGATCTATGGATTGGAGCCCCAACATGGGTTAAAAAGCCACTGCTTGGGTTAAGAGCTGGAGATACTCGGCGAGTCGCATGGGTGGACTTGGTGAGTTGGATGAAGATAGGCATGAACTCGACGAGTTGGAAGAATGACTCAACGAGTCTGTTCTTGGACTCAACGAGTTTGGTCGTGGAGTCCTAACATTTTTCTGGTTGAACGGTGAATCGGTGAGTCGAGGGATGACTCGGTGAGTTGAGCGAGAAGGGACTCAAAATTGTGGGACTCGGCGAGTCGATGGGGCGACTCGGCGAGTAGGGTCACACAGAAAGGTGGACTTTGACTTTGACCTAGAGTTGACTAGTTGACTTCCAAGGGTATTTTGATAATTATTGGTATTTATTGAGTTCAGTCATTTGCCATTGATAAGTGGTGGAGTTCATGTCAGAGGTTGGAGCAGCGTGATCTTATCTCTTCAGTTAACAGTTGCGAGGTGAGTTATCCTCACTATATCGATAGGGTCTAAGGCAGCAAGGCCAGCCCTTTATCGGATGGGAATCCGGGTAGTTGTTATGTTATCACTTAGCTATATGTTTGCATCCTGGTAGTTAGGATGGTATATGTTAGAGACCTGGTTAAGGTCGGTATCCTGGTATATAGGATGATGCTATGTTACTGACCAGTTAGGTCGGTATCTTGGTTAGTATGTTTTTATGATATGTGATCTGTTATATCGGTTGACTAGTTGTGAATTTCTATATGATTATACGTTTATGTGCACATGGTTGTTGGACTGGGGTTGGGTTGAGGCGGGTCCTGCTTTGTGCTGTATGCTAACATACCCAGGGTGAACAAGATATCCCGAAGGCCCAGCGAGCGGTCCGGATAGGCTGTAGGCCCCATGAGGGCGGACCAGACGTGCCAAGGCTCGAAGAGTGGACCAGGTCGACTGAAGGCCCACTGTGGGCGGACCAGTCATACTGTAGACTCAGATGGTGGATAAGGTGGGTTGAAGACCCGTGCAGGTGGACCAACCACACTGCAGACTCGATGTACATGGCTAGACTCACAGGGTGGACCAGGTGGCTGAAGGCTCGGTGCTGCGGACTAGTCAAACAGTAGACCCGAAGTGCATGGCTGTATAGTTTATGATATGATATGTTATGAGTATGGTATATTTGGTTGGTATTTTGGGGGTAACTCACTAAGCTTTCGGGCTTACAGTTTTCAGTGTGTTGTTTCAGATACTTCAGGAGTTCATGGCAAGGCGAAGTCGTGATCTTACCACTCCTCATGTTTATGTATTTATGATGTGGTTCTGGGAAATACTCTGATAATAAATGAATTGAAAACCTTTTTGTAATGGATTAATGAATATGGGTTGTTTTTGAAAAGTTTAAATTGGTTGAAATTTTTTGGATGTTACAGAGCATCCACTGTCTATGTACTAAATATGTTCCTAAACCTGATGACTAGAAGAGACATTCCAAATTTTCATCTTTGACTCTTTGATAGCTTGAAAAGTATTAGCATCACACCTAAGAAGACTGCTACCATGGGTATCACTTAAAGAGGCATAAGGCCTTTAAATTTAATCCTCCATCTTTAGAGGACTTGTCTTCTTCAATCCATTATTTATATTCCTCCTGCTTTGCAATAAAATGTTTTGGTAGAGAGATGCTCTCCTTCTTCATGTGGGCTAGCTGCTTCTTGTATAGGACTTCATATTTTTCAAGGTTTTAAGATTCTCTCTTTTCTTCTATAGTCCCTGGTAAAATGGTCAGGGATTCCAAAGTTAAAATAATCACCTAAATTTATTTTCTCTAAGTTATGCTTTCTCAATAAACTATTTCCATAGGATGAACTCTTATGGCTCCATTAGATCTTCTTTGTTCATAGCGGTTGACAATTAGTGCAACACTAGCAACAAGTTTATCAAGGATTTCATCACTACTTATTTTACCCTTATTAGAATCATCAATGTCCCTGATGAGACTAGCTACATCTTTTTTGGAGACCAGGGCAAAACACAGTTTAAAATCTCTCATATCCAAATTATAAATGTTTCAAAACCCAAACATCAAAGTTGTTTGTCACATATCCCAAAATTCCTCAAAACGTAAATCAACAAGCTAGTGTGTACAATCATGTTGACTCCTTCCCGCAATCCTGAGATGTACCTGAAACACATTTCACAAAACACTATAAGCAGAAGGCTTAGTGAGTTCCCAAAAATACCACACACAAATAATTAGCCTTTCAAGGCTATATCTCAATAAGGACCCTGTGGTCATGTGTCTCAGTGAAGACCCTCCGGTCTCACAAGTCATTTGGACCCTCTTGTCCTATCTTAATAAATGCACAGATAAATATACAACATAAACCACAAAGACATAAAGCATAATATCACATGTCTGAATATATGCACATAAGACCCTTTGGTCGCACAGTGATTATCACTCAGGTATGTATAGTGAGAAAACTCACCTCGTAAGTAAAGCAAGTATCTCTCGTACTCCAACTAACAATCTAGATTCCACCTAAATATATCACAATCATCTCTAATTAATAATTCAACTTCAAAGATCTTACGCTAACTCCTCTACTAAGTCTCAGAAAGGGTTAAAGACCATTTTACACCTCCATGGTCTCCAAAGTCCAAAAGTTGACCAAACCCTAAAAGTGAGTGGAAGTCAATACTCAAGTCAACTATCCATGTTTACTCAACTCGTCGAGTGCATGTATGTGACTCATCGAGTTCCTTATGTTCTCAGAAAATCGGGGAGATGCGAGTCAACTCGCTGAGTTGTCTCGCTAACTCGTCGAGTTTGTATAGTCTCTAGGATATCGGGGGGAAACACTAACAAACTCGTCGAGTTGGCTCACTAACTCGTCGAGTTCCTTCAGACCTTTCTCTCATTCAAAAGCTTTTAAGCAAGACTAAGGCCCCAAAGTTTAGATCTAGCCTTCTACGGATGGGATACCACGTAAAGCTGCAAGCTTTACGTCCATGCATGGAATTTAGGGGTTAAATTTTCCAAAACAACGGTTAACAAGGGGTTTAAGGCATGTTGATAGGCCAAAGCTTGATAAAGCAAGAGTCTTTAAGCATTAAGGGCCTAATAGTATCTAGATCTGAAGTCTTAGCTTCAAAGCATGCCCAAAACCAATAATGACTCAAGAAGAAGCTAAAAATGGTCATAAACTCTCTATAAAGAGATCTAACAAATAAGTGATTAAGGTAATATATTTTTACCTTCAGGTGACTGCTACAACTAAATGGATGCCGGATCTGAAGACTCCTTCTTGCTCCAAGCCCTTTACTCTTCAAGTTTCTTCAAGGAATACACCAAACACACACACACACATAGCCTTACTCGCTCTCAAAATGGAGGATAGCTCAATTAGGGTTTGTCTATGGGTGATAAGGTGATGAGGGAGGCAGGGTAAAGGACTTAATGTCCTTTAAATAGGGTGAAAATCCTAAAAATTAGGGTTTTGATACTCAGATCCAAATCGTCGAGTTCAATCCATCAACTCGTCGAGTTGGGACTAAAATCACACGGCCAATCTCAGTCTCTACTCGACGAGTTGGGGCCTCCAACTCGTCGAGTCGGCCTATCAATATGAATATAATAAACATTTATATTTATAAATGGGATACGGGAGGTTATAATTCTCCCCCACTATAATCAGACTTCGCCCTCGAAGTCATTCTCTGGAAACAGATTTGGGTACTAATCTCGCATTTTAGACTTCGTCTCACAAGTCCACTCGGATCCCTTCCGATGTTGCCACTGAGCTTTAACCAAAGGCACCTCCTTATTTCTCAATATCTTCACCTTCTTATCTAAAATCACCACCGGCCTCTCAATGTTGTTTAGGCGATCATTAACCTGAATGTCCTCTAAAGTGACCACTGTCGTCTCATCGACTTCACACTTCCTCAACTGGGATACATGGAAAGTGTTATGAATCTGGATCAACTCTACAAGCAGCTCTAATCGGTAAGCTACATTACCCACTCACGCAATCACTCTGAAAGGACCAATGTATCTAGGGCCCAGCTTTCCCCATTTCTTGAATCGAATCACCCCTTTCCAAGGGGAAACTTCAGGAGAACAAAATCGCCGACCTGGAACTCTAGCTCGGAACATCTTCGATATGTGTAACTCTTCTGACAACTCTAGGCCATCAACTACCTCTTTCTAACTTGTTGCATCTGCTTTGTTATCTTGAGCACTATCTCAGTTCTCCCCATCACTCTATGTCCGACCTCCCCCTAACAGATGGGAGTCTAACACCTCCTACCATATAAAAGCTTAAACTGATGCATCCTAGTACTTGAGTGATGGTTGTTGTTAAATGAAAACTCAGCCAAGGGCAGGTAGGAGTCCTAACTCCCACCAAAATCCATAAGACATGCACGTAGCACGTCCACGAGCATCTGAATCATCCGCTCGTTCTTCCCATCTGTCTGTGGGTGGTATGTGGTGTTGAAATGTAGCTGGGTACCCAACTCCTCATGAAATTTCTTCCATAATCTAAAATTAAAATGCACATCACAATCTAACACTATCGATGTTGGCACTCTGTGTCGTACCACCACCTCTCAAATATAGACCTCGGCCAATTTCTCTGCAGAAGAGTTCTCACTTATAGCCAGGAAGTGAGCACTATTTGTCAACTGATCCATAATAACCCATATTGCATCGACACCCCTCACAGTCCTCGGTAATTTGGTAATAAAATCCATGGAGATCTGTTCCCACTTCCATAGGGGAATCTCCAAAGGCTGCAACTGGCGATGGGGATGTTGGAGCTCTACGTTGACCTAACGACAGGTCAAATATCTCTCGACTACACATCTCACTTCATATAGGGCCACTAATAATCCTTTTACAACTCCAAATACATCTTGGTGGCCCCAGGATGGATCGAAAATCTTGACCTATTAGCCTCAGCCGTCAAAATCCATTGGCCTCCACCCATATATGGCACCCATATCCTCCAATGGAAGGTCATAAGCCCCTGACAATCAGTCTCAAACTCCAAAATTTATCTGTTCACTCGCTCTCTCTTACGTTTCTCTGGTCTCATGGCCACCACTTGGGCCTCTCGGATGGTATCTAAGATTGGAGTCATCACCTTCATCCTCACATACACGTCTTGGATCAGAGCACTCACTGCTCTACAAGTCAGGGCATCGGCTACCACATTTTCCTTGCCAAGATGATAAAACATCTCAAAGTCTAGTCCTTCACTACATCCAACCACCTCCTATGTCTCATATTTAGGTTGGGCTGATCCATAAGGTATCTCACGCTCTTATGATCTGTGTATATGGTACATCGGAGACCATAAAGATAATGGCGCCAAATCTTGAGGGTGAATACCACCGCCCCCAGCTCCAAATCATGGGTGGGATATCTTATCTCGTGAGGCTTCAGCTGCCTCGACACATATGCTATCATGTGCCCCCTCTACATCAACACGCCACCTAATTCAAATATGGATGCATCATAGTAGACTACGAAGTCATCTACTACCTCCGGAAGGGCTAGTACTAGAGCTTCGTACAATCTCTGGTGAAGAGTCTCAAATGATGCTAGCTGCTCAGGCCCCAAGCGAAGATAACACCCTTCCTGGTCAATTTGGTGAGAGGAACAACAATCTTGGAGAAATCTCTTATAAACCTCCAATAGTAGCCTACCAAAACCAGAAAACTCCTGATCTCGGATTGGGACCTCGACACCTCCTACTGCATAACTGCCTCAATCATGGCCGAGTCAACCAAAATCTCATTGTGTTTAACGAGGTGTCCCATAAATTGGACCTCTCATAACCTGAAAATCTCCCAAAGATGCTCCTCTCCATCCTCAACACCCCAAAAATTTCCCAAAGATGCTCCTCTCCATCCTCAACACCCCAAAAATCTCCCAAAGATGCTCCTCGTGTTATTCCCTAGACCTCGAGTACACCAAAATATCATCGATGAACATGATCACCGACCAATCCAACATGGGCCTACACAACTCGTTCATGAGGTCCATGAATGTTGTCGGTGCATTGGTGAGCCCAAAAGGCACCACCACAAACGCGTAATGCCTATAACGAGTCTGAAAGGTCGTCTTTTAGATATCCTCCTCGCAGACCCTCATCTACTGATACCCAGATCTCAAATCAATCTTTGAAAACCAAGAAGCTCCGTACAACTGGTCAAACAAGTCGTCGATGCTTGGTAGTGGATAATGATTATTGACCGTCAACTTGTTCAACTCCCGGTAGTCGATGAAAATCTGGTGTGATCCATCCTTTTTCTTGACAAAAAGGATTTCGGATCTCAAATCAATCTTTGGGATCCCCACAGCGAGCTACTCGGAATCCTTTTTCTTGATGTACATAACTCCTGCACCTCGGGTGGTGCAAGGCGATATGGTACATTGGCAATAAGCGCCGCCCTTCGAATCAGATCGATCCGGAAGTCCACCTGTTACTCAGGAGGCACACCTAAAAATTCCTCGGGAAAACATCTGGGAACTCATATACAATTGGAACATCGGAAACGAAAATCGGCATCTCAGTGACAACCCACGTATCCGTCACATACGCTAAAAAGCTCGTGCGTCCTTATTGTAGAATCTGCATTACCCTTGTGGTAGAGCAGAAGGCATATCCCGATCTAGTCCCCTCACCATAGACCGTAAGAACTCCCCTACTAGGGTCTCGTATCGTCACCCTCCGAGTCTCGCAGTCAATCACAGCTCCAAACCTGCTCAACCAATCCATGCCCACTATGACACAAACATCCCCCATCGCTATCGACACTAGATCTATTATAATATCAACACCTAAATTCTCCAAAACACATCCTCGGAATACATAAGTGGCAAAAACCACATGCTCATCGGCTATAGAAACCCTCGGTGGTCAACTCAAATCCCCGAGTCTAACAATAATGCGATGACTAAAGGATAAGGACATGAAGGATCAACTAGCACCTGAGTCAAATAACACCAAAGCAGGCACATAATTCCCAAGGAAAGCAACTATATAAAACACAAGATAAACATAAATATATAATTACAATGTCATAAATAAGGAGATACATGTCAGCAACAACGTCAGGTGCTGTATGGACCTCCTCCACAATTAGTTGAAAGGCTCTCCCACGAGCTCTCGGAGCCTCAGCCTTCACTGGCCGGCCATCAGTAACACGCAAACCAATAGGAGCAGAAGCATGGGTTGATCCCTGAGTGAGCTGAGGACACTCAGCCTTCTAGTGGCTGGTCTAGTTGCAATGAAAGCAAACCGAAAATCCCTTGGGGTATACCCCCTCTCTCGGGGTTGTTGCGTGTAATTATCATCGACTCTCTGAAACACAAACACAAAAATCATCTGGTTCTAGCTAAAACACACTCACACTTACCCATCCCTACATGCTTCTTAGTATCCTAAGGTTCTTACTTGGATCGTGCACAGATTTGGTGCTCTCAATAGTACGGGCCCAATACTACCTTCCATACCATCCCATAGTTGTCCCAAGTCCTCCTCCTAAGATCCTAATTCACAAGTACTTTAATCCCTCATAGATATCAAACTACCCTATCAATAGATCCCTCAAATGAACATCTAGGTATTCCTCCTATATTACTGTTTGACTTAAAACTATTTCTCAAAGATTCCCTGTCGTGTACCCCTACTCAACAGACACATAGAGCAAATAGCAGACATTGTCAAACAATAGCATCCTCCTTGGCTAAGGTATCATGAATCAGGAAGCTCTAGCTCAAAATTCTTGAAATACCTAGCATATCATCTAGCATGGAGCTGAAATATCGCATAAGTATCTCATCTCATAATATAAACAAGTAAGGGTATTTTAGGAAATTACCGTTCGGGCTCTGGCTAATTGTACACATTGCTTCATCTCATTTTCTCTTAAAATCTTTTGCTCATTTATAAAATCATTTCTTTTTAGAAAAAATTATCAAATCCTCAGTTTGAGTCCACGTATACCCAAGGGTACATCCGAATCCTTCAAACCAAGGCTCGGATACAAACTTGTAACATTCAAAATTTTCAAATAAAATTTTTATTTTTAAATCCACGCAAAACACAATTTAACATCTCTCATATCCAACTTATAAATGTTTCAAAACCCAAACATCAAAGTTGTTTGTCACATATCCCAGAATCCTTAAAACGTAAATCAACAAGCTGGTGTTTCAGACAACACTATAAGCACAAGACTTAGTAAGTTCCCCAAAATACCACATACAAATAATCAGCCTCTCATGGCTATATCTTGATAAGGACCCTCCAGTCATGTGTCTCAGAGAAGACCCTCCGGTCTCACAACTCAGTTGGACCCTCTGGTCTTATCTCAATAAATGCACAGAATAATGTACATCATAAATCACAAAGATAGAAAGCATAATATCACATATCACAATATAAGAACATAAGACCCTCTGGTCCATAACACAAATAAGAACCTTCGGTCACACACAAATTACTACTCAGGTTAGTATAGTGAGAAGAATCAACTCATAAGTAAAGCAAGTATATCTTGTACTCCAACTAATGATCTAGACTCCGTCTACATATAACATAATCATCTCTAATTAATAATTCAAATTCAAAGATGTTAAGCTAACTCCTATACTAAATCTTAGAAAGGGTGAAAGACCATTTTACCCCTCCATGGCCTCCAAAGTCCACAACTTAACCAAACCCTAAAAGTCAATGGAAGTCAACACTCAAGTCAATAGTCCATGTTGACTCAACTCGTCGAGTGCTTCTACATGAGTCGTCGAGTTCCTTCTCTTCACAGAAACTCGGGAAGATTCGAATCAACTTGCCGAGTTGTCTCGACTACTCACCGAGTTTGTACAGTGTTTAGTATATTGGGGGAAAACCCTAACAAACTCTTCGAGTTACCTTACCAACTCATCCAGTTCCTTCATACCCTTCTCTCATTTAAACGCTTTTAAGCAAGACAAAGGCTCCAAACTCTAGATCTAGTCTTCTAGGGCTGAGATACCACGTAAAGCTGCAAGCTTTATGTAACACCGTAAATTTCAAAACAAATTTTTCAAATTTTTATAAAACATAATTCATTTAGTATTCAGAAAACAATCATATTTAATCATTCAATCCAAGTAATACAAAATCCCAAGATCTCAAAATCATAATTCCCATGCGTGTGTACTGATCAAGCCGACGCCTTCCCGCGATCGTCACTAGTCCCTGAAACAAATAATATCAAAAACTATAAGCACAAAGCTTAGTGAGTTCCCCAAAATACCACAAATAACACATATTAGCCACTCGAGGCTATAACTCTATGGGTGCGCGCACCCAACTCTGTGAACCCTCAGGTTCTAACTCTATGAACCTTACGGTTCTAACTCTGTAAACATGCACAACATATATCACATAGAAATAATGTAGTACAACAAATAACATACATAGCATACAAATACTCCGTCACATAACTCTGGTCACCTACTCAAGGTAAAGTATAGTGAGAAGACTCACCTCGCGTGTCTCGGTAATTCGTAAATCCTGAAATCACTAGTGCTCGATCTCCCGAGCTATAGTCCTCCTATAACACAGTACATCTCTAATTTACACTTTCCCAACTAAGGTTGACTACCCCTTAACAAGTCAACATATGTCAATGTTGGTCAATGGTCAACGGTCAAATTTGACCGGACTCAGCGAGCGCATTATAACGACTCGCGAGTCTAAGCGCATACACTAATTTCCCTGGGATCCTCTCTTGACACGTCGAGTATTCTCCTAACTCGACGAGTTCCACCTGGCATGAGTTGTGGGGCCACCACGACTCAACTCGTCGAGTCTCAAGAACAACTCAGCGAGTCCAGCTTGATTCAGTCCACCTGTCAACCCACTCTGACTCTCCCTAACTCACTGAGTCAAACCCTCAATTCTGCAAGACGACTCGCTGTGTGGTCTGGGCAATATTCATGCTACTCGCCGAGTCTGTTCTTCGAACTCGGCGAGTCCATGCCATGCAATGACTCAAACTTGCTCATAAGGTCAGATCCGGTCCATTAACTCATAGATCCAGTCCTTCCAAGCTTATTTAGCACATAAAGTCACTATCTTGATGTACATACAACATCCATATGATCATATATGATGATTTTGTCCCAAATACTACAACTCAAGGTCATAATCTCCATTGCCCTTCATAAAGCTTGATGAGTGAGGCTCTCTGGACCTCTATGGATCCATATCCAAAGCCTCAACATTAGAAAGGAACTATTTGGCATCAAATCAACCCAATAAAGGCCATAAGAAACCCTAAATCCAATTATACTTCACAAAACAGAAGATGAGCCGAAATCATACCTCTAGTTTGATGGTATAAGCTTCAAATCCACAGTATAGCAACCTCCTTTGCTTCCTCTTGGCTAGAACCTCCTTCTTCTTTGCTAAATAACACACAAAGGTCAAGAAATGCTTCCTTTCTCTCTCAAAACGTTCAAGCACTCTAGGGTTTCTCTCTATGGATGGGTGAGCACAAATGACGTCCATAAGGCCCTTTAAATAGGTCTCAAACCCCGGGAATTAGGGTTTCATCACACAGCGTGGACTCGCCGAGTCCACTCTTGGACACGCCGAGTCCGGACGCGAACCCGTTCCCAATACCGCGATCCTACTCGGCGAGTTTGAGCTCCAACTCGCCGAATCCACTCACAACTTCCAAAAATAAACCAATAATAAATACCTGGAAATTCCGGCCAGTTACAATTCTCCCCCACTAGAACTAGACTTCGCCCTCGAAGTCTTACTCTGCAAATAACTCCGGATGCTGCTCTCGCATCTCACGCTCCGGTTCCCACGTCATCTCGAACCCCTACCGATGTTGCCACTGAACCAAAACCAACGGTACCTCCTTGTTTCTTAGAACTTTGATTTTCCGATCTCTTATGGCCACTTGTCTCTCAACATAATTCAGGCTCGCATCTACCTGAATATCCTCTAATGGAACCACTGCTGACTCATCGGCTATACACTTCCGCAATTGCGACAGATGGAAAGTGTCATGAATCTGTCCCAACTCTCCTGGAAAATCCAAACGATAGGCTACCCTTCCTACCCTCGCCACTACCCGAAATGGTCCGATATATCGGGGCCCCAACTTGCCCCTCTTCCTAAATCGGATCACTCCCTTCCAAGGAGAGGCCTTCAGGAGCACAAAATCACCGACATGGAACTCAAGTTCGGACCGACGTTTGTTCGCATAACTCTTCTGTCGACTCTGGGCAGTCAGTAACCTCTGTCTGACCTGATGGATCTGCTCTGTCGTCTCAAGCACTATCTCAGTGTTGCCCATAACGTGCTGCCCAACTTCTCCCCAACAAATGGGAGTACGACACCTCCTCCCGTACAACAGCTCAAAGGGTGGCATACTGATGCTCGAATGATGGCTGTTGTTGTAAGAAAACTCGGCCAAAGGCAAATACGTATCCCAAATTCCCCCGAAATCCCATACACATGCTCGAAGCATGTCCTCGAGTGTCTGAATCGTCCGCTAACTCTGTCCGTTTGTATGGGGGTGATATGCGGTACTAAAATGCAGCCTAGTACCCAACTCCTCATGAAACTTCTTCCAGAATCTGGAAGTGAAACGCACATCCTGGTCGGAGACAATCGAGATCGGCACCCCATGCTGAGATACCACTTCCCTCACATATATCTCTGCTAACTTCTCTGCGGAAGAACTCTCGCTGATGGTAAGGAAGTGAGTGCTCTTCGTCAACCTGTCCACAATCACCCAAATTGCATCAACTCCCCGAGCAGTCCTTGGCAATTTGGTGATGAAATCCATGGTGATCTGTTCCCATTTCCATTCGGGAACCTCCAATGGCTGCAACTTACCATGCGGTCTCTGATGTTCGGCCTTAACCTTACGGCAGGTTAAGCACCTCTCAACGAACCACGCAACAACTCTCTTCATACAGGGCCACCAATACTCCCTCAAATCCAAATACATCTTAGTGGCCCCAGGATGGATCGAGAATTTCGACCGATGAGCCTCTTCCATCAAAATGGCACGCGTACCTCCCACGAACGGTACCCAAATACGCCCCTGAAAAGTCATAAGCCCCCGACCATCAGTAACGAAATCCGATACCAACCCAACACCGGAGTCATCACGGTCAATCGCAAAGATACATCTCGCAACGGGGCGCTCTCCGCCTGACGACTCAGGGCGTCGGCTACCACATTAGCCTTGCCCGGATGGTACAGAATCTCACAATCGTAATCCTTAACCACATCCAACCACCTACTCTTCCGCATATTTAGGTTGGGCTAATCCATTAAATACTTCAGACTCTTATGGTCCGTGTATATCGTACACCGAACCCCATACAAATAATGGCGCCAAATCTTGAGGGCGAACATCACTGCCCCTAACTCTAGGTCATGGGTGGGATACCTCGACTCATGAGGCTTCAACTGCCTCGATGCATACGCTATCACATGCCCTCTCTGCATCAGCACCGCTCCCAACCCCAAAATCGATGCATCACAGTATACAACAAAGTCCTCTATTCCCTCCGGGAGGGCTAACACCGGGGCCTCGCATAACCTTTGGCGAAGCGTCTCAAAGGAGGCCTGCTGCTCGGTACCCCATGAAAAAGCAACACCCTTCCGGGTCAACCTAGTGAGTGGCACTGCGATCTTAGAGAAATCCCTGATAAATCTCCGATAATAACCGGCCAACCCTAGAAAACTCCTGATCTTGGAGGGTGACCTCGACACCTCCCAACTCATTACTGCCTCCACTTTGGCTAGATCAACCAATATCCCATCCTGGTTAACAAGATGTCCTAGGAACTGGACCTCTCACAACCAGAAATCACACTTGGAGAATTTGGCATAAAGCCTCTCCGATCTCAGAACTCTGACGATCTCCCTCAAATGCTCCTCATGTTGATCCCTAGATCTCGAATATACCAAAATGTCATCAATAAATACGATCACCGACTGATCCAACATCGGCCTGCACACCCGGTTCATGAGATCCATGAACACTGCCGGAGCATTGGTGAGTCCGAAATGCATCACCACAAACTCATAATGTCCATAACGCATCCTAAACGCTGTCTTCTAGACGTCCTCATCTCGCACCCTCACCTGATGGTATCCAATCGATCTTGGAGAACCAAGATGCTCCCTGCAACTGGTTGAACAAATCGTCGATCCTCGGCAATGGGTAACGGTTCTTGACCGTCAGCTTGTTCAACTCCCGGTAATCAATGCACATCCGATGTGAACCATCGTTCTTCTTTACAAACAGAATAGGCGCTCCCCACGACGAGCTGCTCGGCCAAATAAACCCTTTCCCCAGCAGCTCCTGAAGCTACAAGGATAACTCTTGCATCTCTGGAGGTGCAAGACGATAAGGCACCTTAGCAATAGGCGCGGCCCCCGGGACCAAATCAATACTGAACTCTACTTAACTCCTCTGGAAAGACATCCAGGAACTCTCACACTATAGGAACTTCCTTCACTGACCTAGGCCTCCTGGAATCAACCCACGTATCCGACACGTACGCCACAAAATCCTTACAGCCCTGCTGTAGACACTATCTCACCCTAACGGCCGAACAAAACGATGATCCAGAACGGGTACCCACGCCGTATACTGTAAGAACTCCCCCACTAGGGTCTCGTATGGTCACTAGCTGTCGCTCGCAGTCGATAACCGCACTGAACCTGCTCAACCAGTCCATGCCCACAATAACACAAACATCCCCATGGCAATAGGAACCAAATCAATCGGGAACTCAATGCCGAAAATCTCGAGTACGCACCCACGGATCACCTCCGTGGCATATATCGCCTTCTCATCAGCTATGGAAACTCTCAGAGGCCGACTCAGCGCCTCGCGACTAACACTGATGTGCTAACTAAAAGCCAAAGATACAAAAGACCGACTCGCACCCGAGTCAAATAATACCAAGGCAGGTACAGAATTCACAAGAAAAGTACCTACGCATAACATAATATAAGCATAATATTTCAACATTACAATAAATACACAAAAGAATACATACCAGCTACGACATCGGGCGCTACGCGGACCTCCGCGGTCAATTGAAATGCTCTCCCACGTGCCCTCGGTGCCTTGGCCTTCACTGGTCGACTCCCGGTAGCTCTGATAACGGCAGGGGCAGATCCCTAAAGCACTCCCTGAGTTGATCCTCGCAACTGCGGACACTCCACCTTTCGGTGTCCGGTCTGGTTGTAGTGAAAACATACTGCAAACCCCTTGGGGAAGTCCTTGGCCATATGCCCCTCCTTGCCACATTTGTAGCAAGATCCAACTCTACACGCTCCATCATGACCCTTGCCGCACTTTCCACAAGTGCGGCCCTTCTGGCTCCCTGATTTGGGATCAGCGGGCTTGGCCCGCTTGGCTGCCGACTGGAATTGTGCCGGTCGCCGATCCCTCCCCTGAGACTCAGCCTCCTCCCTAGCCTGAGTCTCCAACTCGATCTCCCTCTTCCGGGCATTTGCCTGAAGCTCAGCAAATGTCCGGTATTTGGAGTTCGCCACGAACTCCCGAATGTCTCGCCTCAAGATACTCAAATACCGACTCATACGTTCCTGCTTGGTGGACACGTGCTCAGGGCAGAACATCGCCCTCTCGTGAAACATCCTGGTAAGCACGATAACAGACTTAGTGCCCTGCTTGAGGGTCATAAACTCCTGGGCCAAACGCTCCCTCTACACCTGGGGAACGTACTCATCTCGGAACATGGCAGTGAACCTCTCCCAGGTCACTGCCGCAAGCTCAGCAGGCGAAAAGTGTGTTGTGACAAACTTCCACCAGTCCTTCGCTCCCAAGCGAAGCTGGTTCAGCGCGAACCGTACTCTCAAATGCTCAGGAGATAAGCAAGTGAAGTAACACCCCTCTATGTCAAAAATCCATCTTATAGCCGCCACCGGTTCCTGGGTTCCATCAAACTCCGGTGGTTTCGTGTTGCTGAACTCCCGGAACAGCAACGCATCACCACCCTGTGGCCTAGCAGCAGCAACGACTGCGGTGGCCGCCACAACAGCAGCATCAGAAAGAGCAGCATAACGCTCGTTGAAAGTCTCAATCAGTGCGGTCTTAATAGACCCGAACATCTCTGGTATCTCTGCCCTGATGACCGTAGCCACCTCCTCATGAATGATCTGTCGGATCTCCTCATCACTAGCCCCGACACCCTCCGGCATATGAGGTGTCCTCACCATGATCAATCTTTGAAATACAACATATGATAAATTAGAATCCACTCGAGCATACTCACCCTCGACAACTCATCCCTCCTTGATCCTTGACATTCTGAAGATTCTTACTTGGACCATACACCGCCCCGGTGCTTTCAGTAGTACGGGCCCAATACTACTGTCCACACCGTTTCAGTACACACCCCAAATCCTCGTCTTTGGATCCCAATTTCCAAGTACTCTATCACTCTCTAACAGATCTATCATAAGTTCCTCGCTGCTACCTATTCACTCTCAAGCGTCTGATAGCAGCTCACATCTCCCTAGGCTAAGGCATCACAAATCAGGGAACTCTAGTCCTAATAAGAATACCTAACCTACTCTAGCAAGAGAATACATCATATCAATTTTCATAAACATATAATATAAGGGTATTTTGGGAAATCACCGTTCGGGCGCTGACTGATCGTACACACATTTCTTCTTTGAATTTTTCTAAAAAAATCTTTTACTTTTAGAAAAGTTTGGTTCTCTTTTGAAAATATTTTCCAAATCCTCAGTTTGAGTTCAAATACTCTCGAAGGTGTACCCGAATCCCTCAAACCAAGGCTCTGATACCAAATTGTAACACCGTAAATTTCAAAACAAAATTTTCAAATTTTTATAAAACATAATTCATTTAGTATTAAGAAAACAACCATATTTAATCATTCAATCCAAGTAATACAAAATCCCAAGATCTCAAAATCATAATTCCCATGCATGTGTACTAATCAAGTCGGCGCCTTCCCGCGATCATCACTAGTACCTGAAACAAATAACATCAAACACTGTAAGCGCAAAGCTTAGTGAGTTCCCCAAAATACCACATATAACACATATTAGCCACTCGAGGCTATTACTCTATGGGTCCGTGCACCCAACTCTGTGAACCCTCAGGTTCTAACTCTGTGAACCTTACGGTTCTAACTTTGTAAACATGCACAACATAAATCACATAGAAATAATGCAGTACAACACATAACATACATAGCATACAAATACTCTGTCACATAACTCTGGTTACCTACTCAAGGTAAAGTATAGTGAGAAAACTCATCTTGCGTGTCTCGGTAATTCATAAATCCTAAAATCACTAGTGCTCGATCTCCTGACCTATAGTCCTCCTATAACACAATACATCTCTAATTAACACTTTCCCAACTAAGGTTGACTACCCCTTAGCAAGTCAACATAGGTCAACACTGGTCAATGGTCAACGATCAACTTTGATCGGACTCGGTGAGTGCACTATAACGACTCGGCGAGTCTAAGCGCATACACTGATTTCCCTGGGATCCTCTCTTGACACGTCGAGTATTCTCCTAACTCGACGAGTCCACCTGGCATGAGTTGTGGGGCCACCACGACTCAACTCGCCGAATCTCAAGAACAACTCAGCGAGTCCAGCTTGATTCAGTCCACCTGTCAACCCACTCTGACTCTCCCTGACTCACTGAGTCAAACCCTCAACTCGGCAAGACCACTCGATGTGTGGTCTGGGCAATATTCGTGCTACTCGCCGAGTCTGTTCTTCGGACTCGGCAAGTCCATGCCATGGAATGACTCAACCTTGCTCATAAGGCCAGATCCAGTCCTTCCAAGCTTATTTAGCACGTAAAGTCACTATCTTGATGTACATACAACATCCATATGACCATATATGATGATTTTGTCCCGAATACTACAACTCAAGGTCATAATCTCCATTGCTCTTCATAAAGCTTGATGAGTGAGGCTCTCTGGACCTCTATGGATCCAGATCCAAAGCCTCAACATTAGAAAGGAACTATTTGGCATCAAATCAACCCAATAAAAGCAATAAGAAACCCTAAATCCAATTATACTTCACAAAACAAAAGATGAGCCGAAATCATACCTCTAGTTCGATGGTCTAAGCTTCAAATTCACAGTATAGCAACCTCCTTTGCTTCCTCTTGGCTAGAACCTCCTTCTTCTTTGCTAAATAACACACAAAGTTCATGAAATGCTTCATTTCTCTCTCAAAACGTTCAAGCACTCTAGGGTTTCTCTCTATGGATTGGTGAGCACAAATAACGGCCATAAGGCCCTTTAAATAGGTCTCAAACCCCGGGAATTAGGGTTTCATCGCACAGCGTGGACTCGCCGAGTCCACTCTTGGACTCGTCGAGTCCGGACGCGAACCCGTGCCTAATATCGCGATCCTACTCGGCGAGTTTAAGCTCTAACTCGCCGAGTCCACTCACAACTTCCAAAAATAAACCAATAATAAATACCTGGAAATTCCGGGCTGTTACACTTTACGTCCATGCATGACATTTAGGGGCTAACTTTGCCAAAACAAGGCTCAACAAGGGGTTTAAGGCATGAGGATTGGCCAAAGCTTGATAAAGCTTGAGTCTTTAGGCCTAAAGGGCCTAATAGTGTCCAGATCTTAAGTGTTAGCTTCAAAGCATGCTCAAAACCCATAATAACTCATGAAGAAGCTAGAAATGGCCATAAACTCTCTAATGAAGAGATCTAACAAATAAGTGATGAAGGTAATAACTTTTTACCTTCAGGTGACTGTGACAACTAAATGGATGTCGGATCTAAAGACTCCTTCTTGTTCCAAGCCCTTTACTCTTGAAGTTTCTTCAAGGGATGCACCAAACACACACACTCTTAGCCTTACACGCTCTCATAATGGAGGATAGCTTGATTAGGGTTTGTCTTTGGGTGATAAGGTGATGAGCGAGGCGGGGTAAAGGACTTAAGCTCCTTTAAATAGGGTGAAAACCCTTAAAATTAGGGTTTTCACACTCAACTCCAAATCATCGAGTTCGATCCATCAACTCGTCGAGTTGGCTCTAAAATCACGCAGCCAATCTCAATCTCTACTCGATGAGTTGGGGCTTCCAACTCGTCGACTTGTCCTATCAATATGAATATAATAAACATTTAAATTTATAGCTAGGAGTCGGGATGTTACACAACAAGTTTTTCTTTGTTGGAGTCCCTCATGATGTCTTTTTAAAGAACTTTAGTTTTTCACAATTTCATAGATTTCCAAACAAAGAATTGAGATCCATGAGTTTCATTTTCTCACTGTTTTTAAGAATATCAGTGTGATGTTCCCAAATTTTCTTAAGAAAATCCAAGAACTTTATGACCAACTGAGAGGAATTCTTAACCATCCCCAATCTATACATATCATTCACCAAATAGTTAAACACGTTAAAGGTTTGAGTTAGAGACTCGTGTTATTGATCAATGAAATGTTCATATCTACAATTGCGATTGGTGATGGTCGTTTCTTGAACTTCCACATTTCCTTCATAAGCCACAGTCAATGTTTCCATCATCTTTTAAGCATAATCACAATTCTAAACCTGATGATACATTTGATATGGAATAAAATTTCCTATGGTTGCCCTTGCTTTAACGTCAAGACTAATGAGCCTTTTGTCATCATATTCATAGCTCGTCTTTCGCTTTTGTTTCAAGGCACTAATGGGAGCATTGTTAACCATAGGTTGATGCATGGGAACGTGTGGACCTTTGTCTATGATGTTAAGCATATTGAAATCCATGGTCTCAAGAACAATCATAGCCTTTGATTTCCATATTGTAATATGGTGTTCATCGAAATGAGGGATCTTGCTGAGAGGAGACGACTGTGGATTATAGGAGGAAGACATAATAAATTCAATGTATCATAAACCTTCTCTAATATAAATTGAAGGTTTGTATCGATTAAATAGACTCAAGGATGAATATTGAAGAACAAACACATAACAAAGAACAAGATGACCACAAAGATACTTTCACTAAGCAAGAGTGTTCTCAGAAAGTGAATAGGTTAAAAAGACCGCACCAAGCTCTATTAGGGTTTAACCGTAATAGTACAATATATACTATTACAAAAAAATAAGATCCCACTATTATGGGGATGTATACTAATCTATGTAAAGGTATGATCCTAATAATTGAGATTACGGATAAGACATATATTCTATATATACAATGTATATCTACCTAATATACATATTATCACTAAGATCATTAGGTTCACGCTGACACTGACCAAACTGAAGTTGGCACCGGTGCAGATCCTTGCACAGATGGTCAACGTGTAACGTATTTGACTCATCAAATCATAAGGTGTGACCTTACAGATTTAAGGCTTGAAAAGGCTAACTATTTTCTTCATATTTTGAAAATTATAGTGTTTGTTTTTTTATATTCTATGAAAATGAGAACTGAAGCATTTGATATATTTTGTACTATATCTAAAGCTCATATTTTCCTCTTATTTCATTATATAGAATTTGATGAGAATTATATGCTTTGAATACTAAAATCGTATGACTATTATGACTTTAATACTTTATATTGGATTTTGAGTGTTTCAATAAATGGGATTCCATATGCATCGAATAGAAAAACTATGAAATCTTGGGATATGTTAAGTCTGAATGGGGAATATACGTTGGTTTTCAAGCCATAGATGAGCCTTATAAAAGATTTTTAAGGCTTTCTTAAGCTTGGGTGTTGACTTTATTGGCTAAGAAAATTGTAGAAGGCCAAGTTGATTATATAAGTTGCTCAGAGCAACAAAAACCCATATTTCTCTTTTAATTTTTATCTTTACATACACAAGATTATGTAATTTTTAACAATATTTTCATAACTTGTTTCAGTTATGATTTTATTGAATGAAATTGATTGTTTTGATGTATGTGTATTTATGTGCCATTAATTGTCATTCAACTTGAAAATTAGTAAATCAATATTTTTATAAAACAATTAAAATATAACACACAAAAATGCTCATTTTCCTCTATAACATGGCTTTAATGACACACAATCGTAAGATTATGACACGCAAATACGTGTTGTCTTCCTTTATGATGGGGGATTTAATATGACACGCAATGTATGTCAGAAAATACTTTTATTCGACTAGTGTCTACAAATCTTGGTGTCTGTAGCGGCACTGCGAGATATGATTCGATCGGTTGGAATCCAAGTCAACTAAAATAGTGACAGGAATAACGGGGAAGATGAAGATAAATGCGAGTAGTTTTTTTAGGTTATCAATGTTAATTGAATAACAATTTAAAATGGTTGAATTATGGATTTTTAATATTTATTTAATGCGTTCTTTGGATTAGTATTTATGTATTTATTTATTTTTCCATATATATACTATATATCATATAAAATTTATTTTTGAAATTAAAAAAATGACATTTGCGGGGACAATCAATAAGGACGACTTGCGACAATAGTTGTCAGATTTGACTGATGTTCCGGAATAGCATTAATGGCAACAACATTTAGCGTCGACAATTTTTGCGACAACATCAATAAGAACAAATAGTATTAGTCAAGGTTCTAAATAATTTATCATGGTTTCGCCATGACCCTTCATGGTTCCAAGGCTTGTATCTGCCGCTATGGTTTAACAAAATGGCATCTTGAGTTATATTTGAATTATAGTAGAATATATATATATATATATATATATATATATATATATATATATATATATACACACACACACACACAAACACACACACACACACACAAAGGGTCCGGTTTCGATAAGGATTCTCTTTTCGGTGAGGATTCGTGAAGATACCTATATCCGGGGAAAAAATCTAGCATAATCCCATATCCTAGAGAAAAAAAAAACTCAATTTATTTTGTATGATTAAAATTGAATCATGGATCATAAAAGTGATCCATGCTTAAATTTTAATGATCCAAATTTTTTTCTCCGATTTAGTACTATGCTCGATTTCATGATTTGTATTTTTTTTTATATTTTTTTTTCAATTTTTTAAAGGTGTCCTCGTGAGCCCTCATTTTAAAAAGAGTCCTCACCGGATTGACCACTTTGATGACAACGAGAATCGTTACCGACTGAGAATCGTGGTTCATTACCGACCGAGCGAGAATCGATGAAGCAAATTGTTCCACAGCTCACATACAGTTTCAATATAATTAATAGATGAATGTAAACTAGGATCGATTGATTGGACATCCCAACCGATAAGCATCGAGTTCACATTCCACCGATCATCAATTTCGGCGGATTCATCATCAGGTTTGCTGATACTTCAATCAAGAAATCCCATCTTGCGCTTGGCTCGCAAGGCGTTCTTCATGGTTGTGCTCTATTTTTGGTAATTTTCACCTTTCAAGATCACAGGGCATATTGACAAACCTGAATGATCGAAAGCATGTAGATAGAAAGGAGTTGTTGGATCTACTGTAGTTACCTTGGTCGTTCATGATTTTCTATCCCTTGTCATGATGAAGGTTGGGTGACGAGTTTGTTAACAGATTTGTGGGAATGGTCTCTATTTTAATCCAGAATGAGGCTCTAATACCATAAAACAATTGTGATTGCAAAATCTTGTGTTTATTTATTGTGCCTCTTAAGGGCTATATATATATATATATATATATATATATATATATATATATATATATATATATATATATATATATATATATATATATACTAGCCGTTTACCCGCGCCAAGCGACGGGTGTGAATAGTTTTCTCATAAATTAGTTTCTACAGATGATTGGTTCTTTTGCGCTAATAGTTACTACATCTAAACAATTACCAATGAGAGTCATGTTAGCAGAAACGAAATTAATAAGAATTAAAAATAAAATGTTGTGATTCTTTATAAATTTACAGGAACACATGATTCATTGTGCAACACTTCTTTATACTCGCACAATGTGACGTGATACAGCTTTTAGTGGTAGAGGGAAACCTATCTAAAACTTCCATCTATGCCTTTGATGTTTGATAACATGGTGTCCCATTAATTATTAATATTACGATGGTTTGAACTTACAGGACAAAATGATGACATGACCTATAATTTAAT
This sequence comes from Lactuca saligna, assembly GCF_052625555.1. Taxonomy (NCBI): domain Eukaryota; kingdom Viridiplantae; phylum Streptophyta; class Magnoliopsida; order Asterales; family Asteraceae; genus Lactuca; species Lactuca saligna. Next base: position 157,273,637 of record NC_136423.1, on the reverse strand, counting down.
GACCAACTACATCGAAAGTTTTTATATAATTTCTGAAATCTAAAGTTATGTCACATTAATGGTCAAAATATGGCATGGTCAATGTTGAATCAAAATCTAAATTGTAACAAGTTATAATTATTTTGAAAAAATAATTGGAATGCAATAGATGCTGATAAAATATAGTTAATTACTACTTGTTTTCGTTTTTTCACAGATATTATGTTTTCGCATCATTTGATTTGTGTTTATCGTAAAAGGAAAAATACAAAAGGAATCTCAAGGGCATTCTAAAAAACACTAACTCTTGATTTCAATTTTGTACATCAATTAAAAAACATAAGAACGAAAATTGACTTGAAAGTTACAAAAAGAAAACCACAAGTGCGGTCAAGCAATAATCTTTCCAACCTCTTTTGTCAGTATTGATATATCATTTTAAGCCCATGTAAAATGAAATTTTAAGTCACCAGTACATCCTTTCTCAACTATCCTCAGTTTCCTTTCTTCATCTTGACTCCTTTCGATGGTCATCACTGATGCATCATCGCACAAAAAGGGGAAAAAGTGTAGCCAAGTCCATCTACCAGACATATAAGATAATGAACTACAAGACTATTCTTCCTCTTTCCCTCCCCCGAAAAAAGAATATTAAAGATTAAAGCAATCAAATAGAAATAAACAAAAGCAAGTCGCTACTTCTTGCATTTTGTCCATTGTTTCCATGGTTAGATGCCAAACATTATTTCTTCAAGTCCTTTTAAGTAAATAACAAAATGCTAGAAAATAATAATCTATTTTTTGAGTTCAACAAACAAAACATTTTTAGTTTATATATATATATATATATATATATATATATATATATATATATATATATATATATATATATATATATATATATATATATATATATATATATATATAGACATTCCAAAAAAGAAAAAAAAAAGTCAATTTTCATTTTTCAAATGTGGGCAATATATAAAAAATAAAATAAAAAGCCAAATAACACAATCATTTCAAGTACCAAAAAAAAAATCTGAAAAGCAACTCATAAAGAGTTAAAGATGGGCAGACTTGTGTGTTTTGAAACCACAATGTGCACACTAAGAGGTATGTTATGAAAGGAGGGACTATGTAGCGTAAAATGATCATAATTGAGGGGGAAATAAACTTATTTCATAATTATACCCAAATTTAATCAATTTTATTTATAAATTACCTAATTTTAGATGAAAACTTGTATTGGAATGAGATTGACATGTATGAGACATAAATGGTACACAGAATACATATTTTACTTTTAAATTTGAATTTTAACTTTAAGGTAACATTGGAACAGTAAAGCGTCAAAAATTAACAATAAATGATCTTTGTATATGAAAATATATTAATTTCCTCAATGTACGTATTTTTGCATACTAATCCTTCAAAAGGCTAAGATAGATCCCAAATGACGGTACAAAAAGTTTGAATAGTTAGATAGATATACATACAGTACTCCACAAATCCCCAATGCAATTTTTCGAAGTTAAATTTCCCAATAATCCCTCAAAATTACATCCCTACGAAGTTTATAACAAAACGTTTGGTGATGCACAAGTAAAATTCACAAAATGGTGATGCTTCCAAACTTTTAATCATCAGTTTAGTCGTAGCACTCAACAAGCAAGATCATACATGTCCACACAGATAAATAAAACACCACTTACACATTAGACGCCATTTGAGAAACATAGTTTATATAAAGTTAAAAAAACATGAAAATCACTATTCTGACTTACCTAGAAAGCATATGGTTTTACTGGATTATAAATCATTGTAAGCATCACAACTGAATAATTGTCCCCTAAAACCTTAAAACCCCATTTTCTGAAGCATGACTTTTTTCGTTTAATGTAAAACCTAACTATATCTTGTTTGTTTCAAAAAAAAAAAAAAAAAAAAAAAAAAAAAAAAAAAAAAAAAAAAAAACTTAATTGAATATGTATTTCTGGTGCTTTCATCACATATCTCAGTATAAAAGGGCAGGCTATACCCGTTGTGTAGAGTGTTCTTCAATATCACTACAAAAGCATACTTGTGTCATCCTTTGTGCATATAAGGATCTTGAAGTCACTATACAATACATATATATATACTGTTGTCAAAAAGATGTACACATAGTAATCAATCTGCTTTTTAAGAAAGATAATAATGGGCAAAAATATCAATCTATAAAAGATAACAGGCAGAGGATTGAGATGCTTAAAACAAATAAAAATTATAATAATTTTTTTTCTTTAGTTGTTTGTTCCAGGATGGAATGACACCTCAAGGCCCCTGGTTACTTCAACATCAACAACACCAGCCAACTAAATCAACCCCAAATGGCCATCAAGCTTCTAAATACAAAATCAAAATGCATAGACAACGAAATCAATGTCAAGTAATGATATTTCAACCTTTTATGAAACAAAACATAAATGGTACTTGAGATTAGAATTATGAAATCAAGGTCAAATGGTAAGGTTTTTGACATGGCCCTTCTTTGGATCCTAACAAATGACAAAAATCATGTAAATAAATGCAAAAAAGTCCAAGACTTTTGTTCGCAAACACCATTTTGTTCAATTAGCTTTGCATATCTGCTTTTTCTTTTTGCAGTTTTTCTACTCTGCATTCTCTATTTGATCTTGTAGCACATAAAAAACCATATAAGCAATACTTTCATGCATAAATTAATAGTCATACTCCATCTTGATAATCAATACTCTATCAAACTATATTAAGAAAAATCAAAACTTGAAAAAATATATTCACGTAATTTAATAGATCTTGTGGAAACCCTAGATGAAGGGCCGTCAGAGGCGAAAGGGTAGGATCTTCAGGGTTTTCTTAGGTGAAGGTGGGATGATTAGGGCTTTTCAGTGGTGGTGAAGTTTGGGTGTGGGAGACTATGAATGGTGGTTACGGGTTGTAAAGAAGGAGAAACAAAGAGAGATAATAACAAAAAAGATAACCATAGAGAGATGTACCAGAAAAATTGATGAATTCGGCGGTTGAAGGTGGCACTTGGTGGATGAAAAGAAGAAGAGCGTCCATGGTGCGATATAGTGTGGTGATCATGTTCTGCTGTGATGGTCGTAGTGGTAGCCAGGGTTTTCTAAGAGTGCTTGGTCGTAGTGATAGCAAATATTTGTCGAATGGCCTAAATTTAGAAACAAAAGTGAGCAAAGAAAACAAACCATCAGCGTAACCAATTGATAGTCTCTGTTCTCACATTTCCATCTGTAATAAAAGAAAATTGTTTACTTCATCATATTCACATAATGAAGAAAGAAATATGTTTAAAAATCGGATATGTTACCTACATGTCGGCGACATCGAATATTTTTGAATGGAAACGACGACGATGATGAGGGAACTGTTTAGTGGTGGTTGCGTTGATGAGTACTGCGGTGGTTAGCATTGATGAGTGGTGGCGGGGTTAGAGATCGAGTTAGGGTAGAGAGAGCGAGAGTGATGGATCATGGTGGGTTCTCGTTGCCGGGGTGGTGCAAGGTTGAAGCGTGGGTGGTTGCTCACTGCGGATGGTGGTGAGGACGATCGAGTTAGGGTTTTTGATATTTGCTTGAGGGACAAAGTGAGCGTAGAGGGAAACGTTATGTTTAATTTATGATATTTCTGGAAACATTATGCTTAATTTATGATATTTCTGAAACGTCAACGCTGAATGCCTCTTAATTTCTGAAACAAAAATGGAATGTGTGTATTGATTAGTAAGCATAAAATGGTTGTATAAGATGTAGCATGTGTTGTACCTCTTAAATTTCAAGAAATGTCCAATATGCTTAATAATATAGTAAAGATATATATATATATATATATATATATATATATATATATATATATATATATATATATATATATATATATATATATATATATATATATATCGGGATTACATATCCTCACATGAAGCAACCAAAATACATAACATATATGTACCCGATATATACCATATCCTAAACACAAGGAAAGTGAGAAGTATAGAGGAAAGATATCAATATCGCAATACTCACTACATAATTGCTAACCTACCCTCGGTACAAATCACTCAGGATCAAAAGATTAACATGAACAAAATACTAAAACATTATGTATGAAATCGTCGCTTAAACAATTGAGATAATGAGAGACTTAGTGAGGGAGTGAGTGTGTGTGTGTGTATGTGTGTGTGTGTTATAGAACTAATGGAATGAAATCACGGTGTCTCTCCAATCCTGATGTAATTGTATCACTAATCCGACCCATCTACAAAATATTCAATATAGCTACTTTGAAGAAATAATTTACACAAATAAGACAACACACCCTCAAACCAACTTTACATACAAAATAGACATTTAAATACTTACAATATAACCCTGCAAAAGTGATCAATATACAAAAAACTAACCAACAACAAAGGGGTGTTAAGTTTGCACAAATATAAATGAGATATTTCAACACCCCTAGTAAACCTTAACACCTAAATAATTTGTTTTTCACTAAAAGGATCATCAAGACCAATTATTTCTGATTAAAACTCATGTTGTATACTAAGGATTTAGTCAATATCAACATTATGATTAGAAGAACTATTTTTAATAATTCTTCTAATACCATTCATAACCTTCTCACGAATAAAATGCATATCAAACTGAAAATGTTTTGTTTTTCATGGAAAATAGGGTTATGTGTATGTTTAATTTTAGAATCATTATCACAAATTACATTTAGTGGAGTTAAATCACTAACACCCAAATCAAATAAGACTTCTAGTATTCAAACAATTTCACAAGTGATAGAACATTTTAGATTTGGTAGAAGAGTGAGAGAAAGTCATTTGTTTCTTACTTTTCCAAGAAACCATAGACTTCCCAAGAAAAACTTGATACCCAGTAATAGAGATTCTAGAACTCAAAAAATTGTCTAATTTATTTATAGAAATTCCTTTACATTGATTACTTTTAAGATACCTAAGTAACTTAAAAACAACATGAAGATGCGATTTATGTGGCTTATGCATGGATTGACTCAAAATTTGAACACGCTATGAAATGCAAGATCTTGTTATAAGTAGATAAATTAATTTTGCTAACAATTTCTAAAAATCAGTAATTTTTTCAAGAAATTCATCATTTTTATCAAAATCACAGTTTGGAACAGAATTAGCTTCTAAAGGTGTCTTGATAGCTTTACACCCAAGCATACCAAAGTCACGTAATAACTCAAGGCAATACTTTCTCTAATTAAGACACACTCCATGATCAATATCTATATCTTCTATTCCAAGAAAATAACTCAAAATTACAAGATCCTTAATCAAAAATTCACTTTTCAGAAAATATTTTACTTTAGCAATTTCACTTATATTATTATCTATCAAAATTATATCATCAACATAAACAAGAAGTATAATAAGAATATTATATTTACTCTTAACAGGTAGAGAATGATCATTTACACTTTCCTAAAAACCAATGCAAAATAAATAAGTACGCAAGTTTTCATTCCATTTCACAGGGGTTTGCTTTACCCCGTATAAAGACTTTACTAATTTACATACTCTTGTATCACCTTTAGAGTGGTATCCCTAAGGAAGATTCATGTACACATCATCAGAGAGTTTATATCTTATCATTCATCATTTTAATCTAGTTAGGATCTTGAGATCCTTCTTCATATATTATTTAGATTAGCAACAAAAAATTTATTTTCATTATTTAGACAAGAATAGTTAATAGTATTTTTAATTATATATGTATGTTTTTATCTACCATATAGTTGTTAAATTTTAACAGCCATACGGGATGCTCTTATAGACCAAAAGGACCCTACTAACTGATCTAAGGAAGGAAATGTATTAGTTTCACTATTTGCCTCAGTTATATTAGATGGAATTTTCATAGTCCTACCAGATAAAGGTACGTGTGCCTCACTAGTCTGGTTGTCTACTTGTGTAGTATCACAAACAGTCTCATCTAGTGGCTGAGATGCACTAAAACTATCTATATGGTGGCTGGCATTCAAGTCATCAGGATTAGTAGTATCATTCATATATTCAAAATTGTTTAAGTCATCAGAGGAAAAAGGGTCCACCAGATTAAGAGAATCAAAATTGTAAGGTCCCGTTTTTCATAATTAAAATTTCATTTGTATAAAACAACATTTCAATTCTTTGTGAAAATTATCAATGTCTTACATTCAAAAGTAGGATATATACACTAAAATCCTAATATTTTCATTGATTTTACAATAAAGTACTAAACTTTATTTTTTTGATAGTAATGTCCTAACTACTAGCAGTTTTTGGCATGCTTACCCTTTTTCTTGTTAGCCCGTAATTAGAGATTTACTTTCAAAAAATAAAGTTTAGGACTTTCTTGTCAAATCGTGAATTAGGACTCTACTGTTAAAAAAAATAAAGTTTAGGACTTTCTTGTCAAATCCTTGAAAATATTGGGAATTTAGTGTATAGTCTTGTTTTTCCTACAAACAAATAACTTAATCAACCTTGTGAGACCTAATTTCTATCCCAAGAACTTTTAAATGTGATTTTTGTCGCAACACCATTTTTTTCTTACCATCATCATCTTTACTCTGCTACAATCACCATCAGGGGAAACAGGTGTAAAAGAGAGAGCAAGAGAGGGTGAGAAACTTGTAAAGCTTTCTTCTTGGTTTACCGCCAAATCTTGAACTGAAAAGAAGGGACAGATAGAACAAACACAAACAACACACGCCTAGTCAAAAATGGTGTGAATGTAGAAAACCCTTAGTTCTTCATTTTTAGGATTGCAAAAAGTCAACACAACCCTTGTTCTTTTCTTTCTTGATTATCTTCAAAATTTTCAATTTCGGTTTGTTGAGATTAAAAAACCATTTAAAAGAAGCAAACATCAAAGATTTCAATAGGATGTAGCTGACCAGAGCAGATTCGTCAGATTTCAATAACTCTTATGCTTAAAAACTATCATACCATTTATTTCTAACAAAAAATGATATATAAACTAAAGTCCCAATATTTTTAATTGTTTGACAAGAAAGTCCTAAACTTTATTTTTTTGATAGAAAAATCCTAATTCACGATTTGACAAGAACGTCCTACACTTTATTTTGTTGACAGTAAAGCCCTAATTACCAACTAACTGGCAACAAAATGGTAAATGTGTAAAAAATTGCTGGTGGTTAGGACTTTACTGTCAAAAAAATGAAACTTAGAACTTTCTTGTCAGATCGTTGTAAATATTGGGACTTTACTATATATATCCCTTGAAAAGTGATTTATCTTATTTTAGAGTATATGTGGAAACAGGTTGCGAATGCATGTGTGCAGTTAAGCTTCACCCTCCTTATTATATGATGGAGTACCTGAAAACATTTAAGTTCAAGTGGGTAAGTGCTAGGCTTAGTGAGTTCTCCAAAATATCATATCATACAATACATATACAATGCATACACATAATGGCATTCATAATAAAGCTGAATCACCTCTTGACCATCAGCATATAGGTGGTCTGCCCCTTTTTTCCTTCATCTGCACTTTGGCCTTCAGCATAAAGTCGGTTCGCCCGAGTCTATTAGCCTTCAACACAAGGCAAGTTCGCGCTCAACTCCCACGAAATATATATTCCATGCAAACAATCCAACATAACAGGAAATTACCATCCTTGTCTAATTGCCTAATTGTGTATTATAGGGAAACTATATCCTAACATACAGAGGAGTATACTGGAGCATATAATATAGTAAGAAAACTCACCTAGATAATTACTCAGATGACTGATAGTTATCTGGGTGAACCAATTGGTGAACCAACTGGTGAGTGACGTGTCTAACGAGTATTAACTTATAATACTACAACTTGTTAATCTATATGACAATCTGATAATGAACGTTAGATCTTTTACTAATCCTAGTGAAAACTAAGAGTTCTATCAAATAAGAATCGGTTAGGCAGGATAGTTGGGAGGCATAACGATTTTGACATATATATTTTCTTAAATCCAACAACGAAGCCAACATGACTATTCTAGTCACCTCTTCCATAAGTAAATCAATCAACATTATAGCTGGAATTAAAGATAAATTTTATTTATACATTCATAACAACGACTACAAATATGAATATAAGTTACAGTTAAAGCAAAGTAAGTGTCGCCTAACTTACAGAGAGTTTCTATTGAAAACCGAGATTTGCGCTAGCAGAACTTCAACCCTAGAGCCTTTAATTCCCGACCCCTATGATAATCAAGAGTTTCAATAAAAATAAGACTTTCTAAACTCCCGAAAAACTCCAAAAATTGAACTGAAAGAACCATAGAGAATATGAGAATTGGTGTGACGAATAAGGGGCTGAAAGCAGCAATTTATAGGTGGATTCGGGACGTACGCCACACGCATGGTCGTTTGTGTGTCGCGCATTTGGTCAGGGGTGATGCCGTAGCATTGTCTGGGTAGTGACACCTGTCGACAAGCTACTTATGTGTTAAAGACGCACCAAACAACCTGTCGGCACACGCCTATGTGTGAGATTTTGGTAGATTTTCAAAATTTTGTATCTCCTTAACGCGAGCTCTGTTTTTTGACATTCTTTATATCATCGTGAAGCTATCAACAATATCTACAACTTTCATTTAGACTCTGTCAGCTTATTCTCACTTTATTTTTAAAGTTATATTTTTATAGACTTATATTGTTAAAGTCCATATAAAAATCATAACTCACTCATATTGATTGAAATTTGTATTCCAAAAATATGATATAAAAATCATAACTCTCTTATATTAACTGAAATTTGTATCCAAAATTATGGGTTTCACAAAAAAAAATGTAATTTTAAGAGAAATTAAATACCTTAATATATTTTATTTCTACTTATCATTTTACCATATAAAATGATGACAAGTGAATTAAAATATCATTAATTTTATTAAATGGTTCATAAAATATGAAAAATATCAATATTTGATACAATACGATGATGATTTAGAATAAAATATATGAGGATATTTAGTTTCTCTAATTTTAATATTAGTTAGCCAGTCTTTTGTTGTTTCGACATCGTAAGATATTGACGAATCTCTTTTAAGTACAAAAAGTAATAATCAAACGCAAGTAACATAACGATAAAAACATGTCTTAATAGAATTTTAAGCTCTTAAAAACTACAGTTATTTACGAAAATTGATAAGACCGAAGACCACACAAACGATGTACTTACTTGTTTTAAACTCAAAATGTTCGGCATTACAAATTGCATTTTTAGGTAAAACTTACCAATTTTTTGGATGATGTTTTGTTTTGTGGTTCCACAAATATATATATATATATATATATATATATATATATATATATATATATATATTATATATATATATATATATATATATATATATATATATATATATATATATATATATATATATATATATATATATATATATATATCAAGGTTGTAGAAAACGTTAGACGTTAACTAGTCGGTGGACTGGAATCTAGGGATTAATCGGCTAGGCGGGGATTAATCGGAGGATTAATCGGGGACCATTAATTATTAAGAAAATTATTCAAAAATTTATAAATCTAACTTTATTCGTAAAAATATAAATAAATAAGTATAAAAGTTTAATAATATGTTTAACAAACACAACAATTTATCATCCAATTAGTAAAAATGTTATTCAAATTTTAATATATCTTAAGAAAATAAGTAAATTCGGGTATTTGTATATTAGAAAACATAGAAATTTTGAAAATTTTGGCGAAAAGCTTTAAATTTGTTTTAATTTTTTTTTTATATATATTAGTTGAACATTAAAATAATATAAACTTTTGAAATTTTGGTTTAATATTTAAAATTTTGAAAAATTGAAATTTAGCCGATTAGGCCGCCTAGGACCGATTAGGACCCGCCTAGGACCGATTAGAACCGTCTAGCTCCAACTTTGACCCCCTTTGACCAAAACCGATTAAGCCAACCAATTAGCCTTAATCCTATTCGGTTGAAGACCGCCTAGCGATTAATCCCCGATTAATCGGCTGCCTAGACCGATTTTTACAACATTGCTATATATATATATATATATATATATATATATATATATATATATATATATATATATATATATATATATATATATATATATATATATATATATATATATATATATATATATATAGAGAGAGAGAGAGAGAGAGAGAGAGAGAGAGAGAGAGAGAGGAGGGTTTAATTGAGAAAAAAAGATTGAGAATGGGGAATCATTTTCAACCACTCATTTATTTTTACCGCAAAAGCCTCCATCGTACCAGCGGAAATGAAATGAATAGACATATGTTTTCCAACAAAACATGTTTCATTAAACTATGTTATGAATTACCTTAATATATATACAAAAACATAGTTTTTTTGTTTTTTTATTTTTTTTATTTTTAAGAAGCTATTTTTATCGAAAAATGATAATAAATATACCAAAATTCATGATTTTTTATTCTCTACAAATAGTCATCCATATTGATATAGTTTTAAGATAAAATATTTTTTTTATATTTTCAGCTATCGTTATTCATAAGTAAATAAAAATGAATCAAGTTTTTACTACAGTACATTCATTATTCACTTATGAATAAAAACTATGATTAATTTTTTTTTACAATTTAAGTATCATTAATATATGAATATAGCATATACTAAACATAGTATATTCATATTTTTAATATTAGACGATTTATTCACTTGTGAATATTACATAGTATATTCACTTGTGAATATTAGATGTTATATTCACTTATGAATATTAGATAATATTTTCACATTTGAATATTACATAGTATTACATGGTATATCAAATGTGAATATTACATAGTATATTCTCTTGTAAATATTAGATGATATATTCACTTATGAATATTACACAACATACTCACATATGAATATTACAATGGGTTTTCACAAATATATATAATTTTTATATGTTATTCACATATGAATAAAATACAAATTTGCATATTCGTTTTTTTGTTTTAATAATCATATACTGATTCAGGTGAAAAGCATATTCATATATAAATATAACATGGTAATTTAGTTTATGCATTTCATCAAACAGTTGGAGTGCATACAATTTAAATTTTTTAAAATATTAAAAACATGATACTTGGACTATTTAAAATTTACAAAATAGTAGATAGATAGAGAATTATATGAAATTTAAAAAAAACGATTTGATCTTTTTCTGACCTCAATTTTGATGTTTTATTTGAGAATCGATGTTGAATGAATGATATGAAGTGAATTTTTTGTTGATTATCAATGATGTTGATCTAATAACGCTGGGAATATAATTATTTGTAGATGTTGAAAATCTGATCATATTCAAGCAGATTTAAAGGTTGGATTAAAAAAACCAAAAACGAATTTTGGTTGTTAACTGTTGAATAATGTTGATAAACATGTTATTGATGAAGATCGATGATTGATTAACACTGGATGATGTTGATGATGGTTTAACTAAAGAAATTTGGATGATTGTTGAAGTTTGAAGGAAAAATCTGGATAATGAACGATCGAAATTTCTGTATAGTTACGTATTTGAGGTTGAAGGTTATTATCATAATTACAAGTTTGTCACCGTGTCTTTTTATACTTAAATTAAATGAGTGACTGAGAATGATTCTCTCATTCTCAACATTTTTTGTTTTCTCAATTGAACCCACCTCTCTCTCTCTCTCTCTCTCTCTCTCTCTATATATATATATATATATATATATATATATATATATATATATATATATATATATATATATATATATATATATATAACTTCAATTGAGAAAATAAAACAGGTTGTGTAATAGAAAAATCATTCACAGTTATTTATTTATTTTTGCCGCAAAACCCTTCATCATACCGGCCCAAATATGAAATGACTACATATATATTTTCCAATAAAACTTGTTTCCCTAAACTACGCTAATCATTAGCTTGATATATTTAAAAACATAGTTTTTTTTTTTCGTTTTTATTTTTATTTTTAAGAAGGTATTTTTTTCAAAAAATGATTTTAAATATATTAAAATTCATAATTTTTTATTCTCTATAAATAGACATTTACATGGATATAGTTTTAAAATAAATTAACAATTATGTTTTTTTTATACTTTAAGTTGTCGTTATTCATAAATGAATAAAAAATTCATCAGATTTTTACTACTATACATTCGTTATTCATTTATGAATAAAAAAAAATATGAATATTATAGTTTAAGTATCATTTATACTACTTATTCATATATGAATAACAAATTAATTGTAACAAAAATCAGATAAATATTTTATTTATATTTGAATATAAAATATGACAGCAACTAATATATGTTTTATTAATATATAAATATAATATATGACAAAGGATGATGTAAAAAATATATTTTAAGTAAGAAAACTTTATTACGTGTTATATTCATATATGAACGATACTCAAACTATAAAAAAAAGTTAAGCATACGTTTTATTTATGAGTGAATAACAAATGTACTGTAATAAAAATATGATGGATTTTCATTCATTTATGAATAACGAGAGATGAGACTTTAAAATCAAAAATTTATTTTATTTTAAAACTATATCAATATGGATGTGAATTTATAGAGAATAAAAAATTATGAAGTTTGATATATTTAAAATAATTGTTCGATAAAATAACTTTCCAAAAATGAAATGAAAACAAAAAAAATTGTTTTGTGTATAGTTATATATATATATATATATATATATATATATATATATATATATATATATATATATATATATATATATATATACACACACACACTAGATGTGAGACTCGTGTATTTAAAGTAAGATTGAACATTAAGATGTAAATAGCAAATGTTTTTTAATTTAAAACTTCAAAATAAGAAATGAAAAAAATGTATTCAATGCAATTTAATATCATATATATACTATATTTAATACTTTACATATATAAGTATATGACTTTAATTTTAAATATTGAAACAACCCGGAAATTGACAAGTAGATAATATATATTTCAAAAATACTACAAAATGACAAGTGTCAAAACACATGATAGATTGATTGTTGACCTATCATTTTAGTTATTTTATAAAATTCATTAATGCATATTACATGTTGAAAATATAATGAGTATTAATTAAATCTTCAACATTTAATATGTATTAATTAGTTTCTTAAAATAACGAAAATGATTGGTCCAGAATCAATCCTATATGCACACAATAGATAGTAGAAACATTTGAACCGAACTCAATACGTGCATTTAGGATTGATTGTAGACCAATTATTTTAAGTATGTTATGAAAATAATTAATATATATTATATGTTGAAGATATATATATATATATATATATATATATATATATATATATATATATATATATATATATATATATATATATATATATATATATATATATATATATATATATATATAGACAGACAAATGTTATTAGCAAGGAACTAACGAACCCATCGAGAGCTTAAGAAATCATAATGATCGATGGCCAAGAAAATGGATTTATATTTGTATATTAGACTCACATATATCAGATTTTACCAAAAAAAACTCACCTCTTTTTGTCGTTTAATTTTTTTGGCTATGTTTTTTGTCGAAAAAAAATAAAAATACTGTTGTTCAGGATTTTTCATCATTTTTTCATAGATATCCATGTTGATATATAAAAACAAATTTTCTTTTTTGAGAAAAAAACCTATTTCGTTGTGTTGTTTTTTTTAGTACTTAAGTTTATTTTTATCCAAAAAAAAAGTAATTACATTAAAAATCTCAATTTTTTTCCTCTATTAATAAACATTAACATCCATTTAAAAAAAACATCGATTAGTTCAGATTCACAATATCAATCTGAACTGCAAATACTTCAATTTTAACATTCACTATGTAAATCTTACTTACTATTTGATCTCTTTGATCAATCACAAATTAATTTAGTGAAATTTTCATATGAATAGAAATATATTTCAATGTAATTTTATTATATTTTAACGTTTTGATTATTAATAAATTAGTTTTGTAACATTAACAAAAGGATTTATTCATATTGTGAATCTGAACAGTATATAATTTAGTTTTTCAAAATTTACAATATGAATCTGATTTACTATTATTGATAGTGTAAATCTGAGCAGATTGGTAATGTGAATGTGAATTGAAATTTTTTTATTTATCTTTTTTATGTTAATATGAATCTTTGTTTATAGAGTACCAAAAAATAAGAATTTTAATATATTTATTAAATTTTTTCGATAAAAGTAGAGCTTAACTTTTCAAAAAACAAAAAATATAGTAGGTTTTTTTTGAAAAAAAAAAATTCATTTTTTGTATCTCAATATGGATCTCTACGATAAAAGGATGAAAATATATGAACAATGGTATATTCGACTATTTCCATAATAAACACGACCTAAAAAATTAAACGAAAAAAATGAAGTGGGTCCTCTTATAACTCGATGCATGTGCGTTCATTCAAAAAGTTTAAAATCCTTCCTTTTGTTGGATTAATGTGTCTAAGTCAGTAACTAAATTGGTATATTCTTGATTTAGAAGCAAAATCATTTTTGGGTTGCCCCCGAAACTAGTATTTGGATAGAATAACTTTTGGAGGAAAGAGGCTAAATTGTTGATTTGCTATATTAGGGGTTGTTTGGTTATTTACTGAAAGTTGAAGCAAGAAAGCTCTAGAACCCCATTGGGTGGGGGAGGAAGAAATTTGGCTTGGATAACCTAGAAATTTCGTTCATAAGGCATGGGATAAGGAGACATGGCAGCTTGATTATTATATTAAATAATCTGGAACTTATCCTAAAAACCCTAGCTTCAACCTCAAGTTTCCTTTAGTTATATAAAGACTTCCCTGCTATGATTATTTTTTTCCACTTCATTAAGCCTTCTTAGAGCCGGAATTTGCTCAAGTCTCCTCTCTCCTTAAGTCTTCTTGCTATTAGGGTTTTGGGTACAAGCTATTAGAGGCATCCTTTCCTTTGTTGCTAGCTTTCCAAGATTTTGAAGAAGGATTTTATTTTGATTATTTGTAATAATAATCAAAAGGTATGTAACCCTAATTTGATGTGAATTTCGATTTAATAGCCTCTCTCCTAGGGTTTCTTGGTATCCATAGTTAGTTGCTATGAGTAGAGATAACATAGATCATTTATAGGTTACAAGTGAAGTTAAGGGTTTAAGTGTTTTTCCGCCAGATTAAAATTTTTATAACGTAGAAAAATTCATCAGTGATATCAGAGCCTTAGGTTTTCTATTTGATTGTGCAATTAAATGAATTGATCAATATTAGAGTTTATGGAAATTAAACCCTAAAGAGCAAAATTTTGAATTGGCTAGGGTTTTATGGAACCCTAGCCACCTCCAACCATGTTTTCGAAAATAAGTAAGATACCTTAGGGTTTCTGGTTTCCTTAATTGCAATTTTAAATACCTTAGGGTTTCTGGTTTCTTTAATTGCAATTTTAAATGCCTTCAATTTTTTTAAATTGGTAAATAATTATTTAATCCACATTATTTAATTAATTGTTTAATTGGTAAATAATATGATTTAAATTTACATAATTAATTGTTTAATTAAGATAAAAGATTAAATCATCATTTAGTTTAAAAATAATTAATTATCAATTGATTAATTCGAAAATTAATTTTAAACCCTATTATTTTGAAAAGTTTTAAATACACCTTATACTATATATGATTAAAGGGAAGTGATTCGTACACAACAGTTTTTTGCTATACACAACAATATATGCATTATTGAGTTGTACAATACTAATCATCTCCCAATGATTAAATGTTGAGTATATTATGTGTCACACCCCGAAACCGAAGGCGGAAAAGTTCCGGGGCGGAGGTGACTTCATGTTGAATATCATAACCAATGTACATAGTAAGCCAAGTAAACAACCATCACATTACATATTAGAATTTACAACTGTTCAAAAGTAAAGTGTTACAAGTGTTATACATATATCATATGAACAAAAGTTACGACGAGTCTTCTGTAAGCACCGTCTTCTCCAAAAGATCGCGGGTACCTGTCTAATATGGACCTGAGAATACAAGCAGTTTGAAAATCAGTATAAAGCTGGTGAGTTCATAAAAGGTTTATTTTTCTGAAAATGTACAAGTTTCCTTTGGTTTTCCGAAATTTTTTGTTATCCAAGAAAATCCCATATTTTCTTATAAGTTTAGTTGAGTTATCTGTTTATTATACGATCCAGTTATGTACAGTTTGTTATCCCAGGAAAAACCCTTATTTTCCTAAAAGTAAAGTTTAGTTATTGAATCCCAATGTAATGTACAATTATCTATCATACTTGTTATATTAGCTAGGTATTATGATATCCTAGTTATTTTACACTCGAATGTATCCAGAGGCATGCTTTCGTATTTGTATTCCTATTCTTATTCATATTCATATTCGTATTCGTATTTATATTTGTATTCGTATTTATATTTGTATTCGTATTCCTATTTGTATTTGTATTCGTATTTATATTTGTATTCGTATTTATATTTGTATTCGTATTCCTATTTGTATTGGTATTCGTATTTGTATTCGTATTCGTATTCATATTCGCAATCGTATTCGTATTCGTGTTCGTATTTGTATTCGTATTTATAAACCTTGACATTCTGGTAAAAGACAAAAACATTTATCTAGTATAAAATGTTGCGCATGACATATTAATTCATATCATATGAATTATGTAATGTTACTTGCTAATTAAAGTTATTATTTCCAAGAAATAAATAATTTCCAATTAATTGTAAGAGTTTGTTGAATATTTATTAAAATCAATTTCTAATAAATAATCAATTATGTCAAGTTGTTGTTAGTGTGACCCATTAGTGTCATATGTTAATTTGTAATATCACTTTAGTATGGTTTTTGAGCATATAAGATACTTCGACCCCAACTATTGCTACATGGCAACAAATGGACCACCATGT
Source organism: Lactuca saligna (assembly GCF_052625555.1). Taxonomy (NCBI): domain Eukaryota; kingdom Viridiplantae; phylum Streptophyta; class Magnoliopsida; order Asterales; family Asteraceae; genus Lactuca; species Lactuca saligna. Next base: position 157,256,609 of record NC_136423.1, on the reverse strand, counting down.
AGAATCATCATCCAACAGGTAAAATCTATGATCTCTAAAAACAACTTTGATTTATTTATGTGTAAACCTTATCTAAATCAAATAGAATAACATATGAGTAAGTGAGAAGTTGGATAGTAAATTGACCAGACATATATTATGTTTTGAAGATCTCAAGCTTGAGATAGAGTCCTTAGAAAGAGAACTTGTAATAGCTAAGGATGAATACATTATATTAAATATGAATTGTGCTACTTCTATTAATGAAATATATCTTTTGGTTAATGATAATATATGTCTTAATGCTAACTTGGTCTCGGAAGCCCATTGTTATGACCTTTAAGGAACTTCAAAATCTAAACTTTATTAATGATATTCTTAATTACACTTACTTGGATACTCTTCTCTCTCCATTATCACCCCTTCAAGAGCATACATGAGGATATCAATCCCTAATTCCTTATCTCAAACATATCACTATCACATATCTTGATCCATACAACTTCCGCCTATGATAACCTTTGACCTGATGCAATCTCAAGAAACTCCACGTGGCATAGATTGTACTGGAGTTTATTTTCTAAAAAATTATGTTATTGAAGAAATCATTCCCGAGATATCTGGACATGAATCTGTAATACTAACTGAGATTGATAATTCATTTTGGGCATCTCTAAATAGTGACGTTGATGAAGAAATTATGTGTGATGAGGACTCATCGTTCGATTCATCTGTTTCGAATTCAAGAGTTGTTTTAAAGCGTACCTTAGTTCCGATAAAATCTTGCTAAAAAATCTATCTCTCCCAGAATCTTCTAAGTCAACATCTGACTCTAAGAAGAAACCATGGTTTAACGAGAAGGATATTGTTCATCTGATGTTAGAAGCTAGAAAAACACTAAAGAAAGCGACTATGTCTAGAAAATGATCTAGGTTCCTTGGAAAGTCTAGCCAGAAAGTGTCATTAAAAATTGTCAATCTAGTAACGTAGAATCAAAATACGTTTTCTCCTGTTAAAATTCTAAAACCCCATCCATTCCTATTAGCTCGGATACCCATTATACTTCAACTAAAAATTATGTGAAATCTATTAACGTTGTGACCTCACCAAAGAAAAGCAATTGTCTACAGAAAGTATGCTCTCTAGTACTCACTTCTACATTGGGAGGAAAGAATTTTTTACCAAAACAAATTCCGAAATCAAATAGGCTAATGAGAACATTATATAAGGGAAAGGGTATTGAGACATCTTATGTAAAAAAAAATCAAAAGGTTCAATTATGAAATATGAATGGAAAGTTAAAGGGAATGTCCTTCCATATGAATCTCAGAAAATAGTTCTTCCAAAATCCTCTCGAATAGTTGTTCTTCAAAATAACATCATATCTAATCCACTAAAAATGGAATATGATTTTTGGATTAATGAAAGGACCATGTCATTCTTCATTCCCCCAAAAGAGTCTTGCAAGGAGCAATCTGAGATCCTAGTTGTTCGAAAATCCAATGCCAAGTCTAAAACCCATTCCAAAGTCCCTCGTTATAACTCGGAGTCTAAAAACTCCAAAACTCACTTATTTTGCAGCCTTTTGTGATTCGAAACACCATACAATATGATATATTGATAGTTCATGTTCTATGTGCTTGACTGGGCAGAAAGATTTTCTACGAAATCTCAAGTTAGCTTCAAAAGCAAGTTATGTGACATATGGAAATAACACAAATTATTAGATTCAAAATAAAGGAATCTTGACCAACGCAAACTTCTCTGTCTCAAATGTAGCATATGTGGATAATCTCAAATACAACCTGATCAGTGTAGCCCAATTTATTGATGTAAATCGGAGAGTTGAGTTTTGTAAGAAGCAAAACTACGTCATGACATTAGATCAAAAATAACATCTCATCAAATTAGATTGGAACAAAAACAAGTAAAACTAGGATATTAACATGATTTTCAAAAAATCTCAAATGTCTTTACTTACAAAGGTTGTTCCTGATGTCAGCTGGCTATGGCTTTGGAGACTCTCTCATTTTAACTTCCGATACATGATTGATCTGGTTTCTGGAGAAATGGTCTGAGGATTTCCACTCCTCAAGTTTGATGACGATCATAGCTGTGTTGTGTGTGAATGTGGAAACCAATCAAAGACTGATCATTTAGTTTTGATCAAAAAGTCTATTTTTGAGCTACTAGAACTTCTTCAGATCGATTTGTGTAGCCCTTCTGCAGTGAAAAGTTTGCATCACGAGAAATACATCCTTGTGATTGTTGATGACTACAATAGATTTACTTGGGATTTATTTTTGAGATTGAAGTCGGAAACAAATTCTGAACTCATCAATTTTATCAAAGGAATCCATGTTTTGACAAAGTTACCTGTCCGAAGAGTTCGCATTGATAATGGAACCGAATTCACTAATGCTACATTTGAAATGTTTGTGATTGAAAAAGGCATTGAACACAACTGTTCTGATCCTTACAAGCCACAAAAAATGGTGTCATTGAAAGAAGAAACAGTACTCTTGTTGAAGCAGTTCGATCCATGTTGAAATTTGAAAATCTATCTCTTTATCTTTGAGCCGAAGCAGTCTTCACAACTTGATTTACTCAAACCCGAAGCATCCTCTATCGATGACTCAACATGATACCTTATGAATCTATGAATGGTTGGAAGCCTAATATCTTATTTCTACGTATCTGCAAAAGTTCTTATGGAATTCAGACATAATATATTTTCTGACCTATCTAGTGAAGCCGTTAATTAGAAGAAGTGTATGGGAATGATCGGATCATTGTTTTGTACCTCATTACAAGTTGCTTATGCTTTATGTTCTTAAGGTATCTTTGTGCTAGATTCCAGGCTACCCAAAAATGTCTCACCTCTTGGCAGTGGTGGCCTACAAAGAGCCTCGGAATTCAGAATCCTTCAAATGAAATTTTTTTGTTGCAAGTTTATTTAAATTCTGACAATGGTGGCCTACAAATTGTTCAGAAAAGCACATCCAGTGGTTGTCAATTACTGGGTGGAAGGTTGTTATGTTGGTCGTCCAAGAAGCAAAATTGCATTGCTCTTTCAACAACTAAAGTGGAATACATCGTTCCAACAAGTTGCACGTCATAAGTTATTTAGATAAAATCACAACGTTTAGATTATAGTTTCTGATTTCACCAGATACCAATCTGTTGCGATTCTCAAAGTACCATCACGATTTCTCATAATCTGATTTAGCACTCTATGACTCAGCATATCGATACTCGGTATCATTTTATTAAATATTATGTTTTAAATGGTAACATTCAGCTCATTGTTGTTCCAACAGATGAAGAGATCATTGATGTCTTTACCAAGGCATTGGATAAGATCAAATTCAATTGTTTTCTGAATAAAAAGGGAATTAATTCAAAGAAGTTTGCACTCTCGAATGGAAACATAAGAAAGTCAAATAATTTTGAGTTGAATTAATTTTCTTTGGAAATATTTCTTCTTGGAAAATTAATAAAGGATCATTATATGTTTTTTTAACAAACCATTCATCTAGTTCAAGCTTTTTCAGGTTGTTATGGTCTTAGTCTAGCAACACATTTTGAAATCACCTTAATTAATGATGTTGAGAAAGTTCTTTGTGGGGATCCGACATTTCACATTCCGATCTATCCTGGATAAAATTACTTCAAAATTCAAATCTGAAATGGTATTGTGATTTCGTTCCTTTCTCTTTCCAAACTCAATTCCTTTAGCTCTTAGAATTTCTCAAAACATTTTAAATCTGTATGATCTCTAAGATCTTCAATGTAACTTGTGTCTTTGATATCCACTCAAGAAATTGTGTCATTTCTCGGATCAATATAAAGAATTAGTGAATGGTTTTCGGTTTCTTCGAAGCATATTATGTATGATAAGAAACCATATTATGTATGATTGTTATTTCGAAATTTCTTGAATTCGACCTTATCCTTCAAATAAATGAATAATTACAGATCTTTAAGATTTTCATTTAATCTTAGTTATTTGATCACCAAATTTTTCTCCAATGGTTATATGAATTTGTTTGAAGTACCAATAAACATACTTTTGCACATAAAATAAGAAATGACTGAGTGTTTTTGTGACATCCCAGAATTTGGCTCAATGTGCTGGCATTCCTCTTCTCAATTGAAGCTTGCACTCTTCTCTTAACCAAAACTACATTCAAACACAAACCAAAACATGTACAATGATAAAACATCAACAATTGATATCTGAAACTAAAAATTTAAGGATTTGATATTTTTTTTTCTGTTCGCATTCTTAGTTTCCAGCCAAGAATATTTTGTTCTTGATCTCGTGTCTACCTGCAAACAAGAAGAACCACAATTTCGCTTTCATTCTTCCTTTGTTCTTTTCTTCCTTCTTCATGGCAGCTTCCCTCGTTCTTTTTCTGTCAAAAATCAAAGCCAAAAACCCACCAAAAACTCCACTTATTTCGGTCAAAACAGAAAAATAAAAAAGGAGAGAAGAAGCAAGGAGGTTACCGGAGACCCTTTCCTTTCTTCCCGTCGAGCAAACACTATCGAACACGCCACCTGCGACACTATTGTTCCACCGAACCCTTTTCAGGCCTCCTTCCCTTCGCAGTCTCTTAGCCCCACCGAGCTCCCTTACCTTCGCACCCTCCTTCCGAGTCAGGAGAGCACAAGAGCTGCTCAAGCAGCCCTTACTGCCCTCGCTTCATCCTCCTCTCCGGACAAGTAAAGCATCGGTGGAGATTTCTCTTCCCCCTGAACGACAAGAGGCGACGGCCATTAGACCATCTATCGACCTTGACTCCCCTCCCTCCCCCCCCCCCCCAAAATCGTTTCTGCCTCCATTCTTTTCCTCGCGTTCCTTTCAATTGCCATCGCTTATCTGCTTTCGTACGCGTTCTTCCTTTTGATCGAGCAGCAAGTGAAGACGGGGGATAAAGCCCTAAATTCGTTTAAGTTTGGGCCATTAACCAAAAATGGCCCCTCCATGAGATTTCCTTATACAAAAAGCCTTAAATCTTTTTTGGTTTCAAGAAATGACTAAATAACCCCTACTGCAACATTCCCTTTTAATATAAGTCCCACCCCCAAACCTTGACTCTCATTTATAGGGATGAGCAAATGGACCGGGGAACCGGCCGGAACCGGTACCGGAACCGAAACCGGCACCGGAACCGGAGCCCGATGGAACCGGTCGGACCGGGACCGGGACGTTATTTTTGTAGATTTTTGGAACCGGGAACCGGTAGGAATCGGAACCGATATAACCGGAACCGGTAGAACCGGTAAAAACCGGAACCGTATGATGCTATTTTTCAAGGACCCGTTCCAACATTTGAAGACACGACAAGAACCGGTAGGAACCGGGAACCGGTAGAACCGGACCGATAGAACCGCCGGGCCGGTTCGGTTCTTGATTTTGGCCGAAGCCGGTTCCCGGTTCCGGTCCGGTTCGGGGCCGGTTCCGACCGGTTCGGTCCTTTTGCTCATCCCTACTCATTTATTCAAAGTAGCCCCTCTCATGGAGATTTCTTAACAATACCAGTCCAACATTGAAACACTAATTCAATGTAAACCATTTAGTCCCTCCATTTATTTGTTTTAACCAAAACAATCCTACCTTGGTTAATTAAATTACCAAATAGCATCTATAGTTAAGCAAAGTTACAAAAGTACCCCTATAGTGTAAATTTGTTAAAACACTGTCCTGAGAGTATTTCAAAGATCAAGAATAGTGGATTTGCGGTTTTCACGACAAGTTTATCAAAGGAAACTGAATTCGAACAAATGGTACTCACGCTTCAAGGATGAGTGCTTACAACCCCTTTTTAATATTTCTAATTATATGGGAGGGGGGATACATGTTCCTATATATTTCCTTTATACAAACCAATTATCCTTTTATGCGAAAATACAATAATCTTAGTTTACGAAAATGTGATTTAACAATGTAACATATCATTAAAAATAAACTAGTATAAACTTATCGTATACGTATTATGGATATTTTCCCGTGAAATAACTAGTCCACACAATAAATGCTACATGATACAAAAAAAGTATGATTTTAATGTGACATTGTATATCATAACAAGCACATTATAAAACTTTGTACATATGTTTATTACTTTGAAACATATATCATTAGAAAAGCGAGTACATTACACTTTTACATGCATACCAAGCATTCTCAACTTTTATAAACTTTATACAATGAAATTCACTATGCCTAGAGACTTAACCACAATTAAGTTAGGTCCGAGAGTTATTTACATACTTTTTAGTTAAGGGCTTTTTAGTGAGACTATATTCGTTAGCTGAGTCTAAACACTTAGCATAGCCACACTACTATAACCGTAAATCTTCAGAGTGAGGTACATATATATAGATCTATACGGGGTTGATATCCCTATGTGCGGTTGCTAGCTACAACCTCGACCTGTAACGACCCAATTTTCACGTCCAAAAAATTCATTTTAAACCTTACTTTAGAAAACATTAATAATTAAAACATTGTTTGATCAAACCACAACACAACGCAAACCATGTTTAAAAGCCAAACCATACAACCCATCAAAATATCAGAGTACAAATCCTAGTGAATCTCGTAAATGCGGAAACCAGAGTGTGTGCATGATGTGCCGCTACCGCGCCAGCTCCTTCCCCTTCGAAGAAGAGGTACCCGAAAACAAAACTGTAAAACGTAAGCACAAAGCTTAGTGAGTTCCCCCACTGTACCACATACCACATAATCACATAACATACGTAAATTTGTCAGGCATATCTGGGTGCCCGACCTACCCCTTCGGTCCTCTCGACCGGATCCTGCCTAGCATATCTGGGTGCTGGCCTCCCCTTCGGTCCTTTTGACCGGATACTGCCTAGCATATCTGGGTGCTGGCCTCCCCTTCGGTCCATTCGACCGAATACTGCCTAGCATATCTGGGTGCTGGCCTCCCTTTCGGTCCTTTCGACCGGATACTGGGGACTATTTCACCCCCTACTACTACCACATAACACATATATCACATAGTCTAGCAACCCTAGATGAATATCACAAATACAATCATCTAATCACACTTCTCCTACTAGTGGGCCGGCATTGTGGCCTTAGACCCACCGCTACTGGAAGGCAACTCACCTCAAAGTAGCTGCTGGACTAATCGGGAACTGACTGACCGCTGCTGCTGCTCTGGAACTCCTCCGACTGCAATTCCCACAACATACTCAATCACACACTGCTAACTGTCCTTTGGGTAAAATGACCATTTCATCCCTGGTCTAGCCCTAAGTCAAAATGAGAGTCAACTTTCAGTTGACCCGACTCGCCGAGTTGGCTCTCCAACTCGCCGAGTCCCTATCCAGACGATTGTCCTGAGTCTCTGATTCTACTCGTCGAGTTAGGCTATGACTCGACGAGTTCTTCTTCTAAACTGACATTGAAGTTCTTCGTCCTACTCGCTGAGTTGTATGAACAACTCGTCGAGTTCATCTTCATCTGATGAACACTCATGCTTAGACTCGCCGAGTTGTATGAACAACTCGCCGAGTCTGTTCTTGATCTATGAAGATTGCCTTGGACTCACCGAGCCAGGCCATGACTCGCCGATTCCTACCATGGGTAAGTTCAGCTTCCAACTCACCGAGTCACCCCCTGTGACTCACTGCTCAAACTCGATACAGCATAAAGGGACCAATTTGGTGACTCGCGAGCAGACTCGCCGAGTCACATGAACGAATCGCCGAGTCGTCGCCATGCATCCATTAAATACAACGATTTGTTCGATTTCAGTCCATGCCATTCATAGATCTGGGCTTCTAAGACACGAATCACACGTAAACTTTCCAACTTTACGTGTAGATATTCACCAATATGGATTTTAGGGTTCAAAATGCCTCAAAAGGGTAGATCTAGGATGAACAAGCCACATGGGTCCATAAAGCTAACAGATCTGAGCTCCTGGAGCTCAATCTTGCCTAGATCTAAAGGCCAATCCACTTATTACAAAACATTATGCACAAACAAGCTTGGGGAATTGCTCAAGAGTGTCTTAAATGAAATCTTAAGCATAGAAACAGGGGGAAAATGAGATATACCTCAATGAAACAGCTGAAAAATACAATGATGCTTGGATGGCTCTCCTTCCTCTTGATCTTCTTCCCCTTCTTGCCTCAAAACCTTCAAGAATACACACAAGAGCCTCAAACTATCAAGGAACAAGCTTAGGACGAGGGTTGGGAGCTCTGGGGGTGAATGGGGGCTGGCAAGGGCGGATATGAGGTTTAAATAGGGTGCAAACCCCTGAAACTTAGGGTTTCATCCAACAGCGGTGACTCGCCGAGTCCAGGATATGGACTCGTCGGGTCGCCAACTTAAACGTGTCCTGGGTCTTGTCCCTACTCGGCGAGTCAGACCTATGACTCGCCGAGTCCAAGGCTAAAATGGGAAATACTCGAATAAGATTTACATACCAAGAGGTTTTTTGAAACCACAGGGATGATCCTTGAGGTTTTTTGAACTTAAGGACTAAACTTGATATTTTCGAAAACCACAAGGAATATTTTTGAACTTTTGTCTCTTAAAATACTTGAAATTAAGCTCATGCCTTAACGGATTACGACATATAGATGAGTGATTGATGGTGCTTAACTGATTTTGAGCAGAATAAAAAAAATTGAAATGAGAAATTTATGCGATCAAAGGAATGATCGTTTTAGAACATAGACTTGGCTTAAGCTCCTTACAAAATGAGACACGTGGTTAAGAGCTTAACATGCTATTGAATAGTTTTTGGCAAAGAGAATTGGTCAAGCGCATCAAGTGAAATATATAAGTCAAAGTGGTAGTTAGTTTTCACTAACTACAAGAGCATGCATTAGTTCTACGTGCTTATGAACGAAAAAAGTACGATATGAGGGTAATTATGATAAAGATTTTCAATTGTAATTACTTGTAATGATAAATTGATTATACTATATAAGTAGCGTTGATTGCCTAATAGAGCATGATAATTCTATGACAGATTCACAAAAAAGAAAGTAGTGATTGCATAATGTAAAGTAGTGTCTATAGATTATGATAACCCAAAAACTAGATAAGGAATGACTATATCGGGACTCTATACATCCCTTCACAAGGTAGATGTCGAGGGACACCATAATTCGGTGATTTTGTTTTTCCCATTTTGGTAAGAGCTGATAGGGTGTTATTTCAAGAATTCTACCCTGATATTTACATCAGTATAACCAAAGGACTGTATGTCAATACAAACGTGTGATACGGGAAGGCCCATGAAGTTAATTTTGATTGAGTTCATGCATTGCATATATAAGCTACATTCCATGAAGCACGTTTGAAATTAAAGAGTTTTATTAAATTTTTAAGAATGATATGATCGGTTTATAACCAAAAGACTATATGTAAACTAAATATGTGATACAAGACAACCTGTACAGTTTGGAACGTTTTTATAAATATGCATTTAGTGAATACATGTTATATCATAGAAAACAAGTGGAAAATAAGAAGTTTTATCAAATGAGTAATATTGGTTTTGTGTCCAAGCCCATGTAACTCATGGGATATTATTTTCTTGCACATGTTTTATTTAATGTCAGGTATTTTGAATCAGTTGTGAAGAAATAATGTAGATGGAGATTAGCAGCTAACTTTTGAAGACATTGGAGGTATTTCTTATTTGTATATGCACTACTATTTTACTATGGCAAATCATGTTTATCATGTTCTACACTGATATATATATATATATATATATATATATATATATATATATATATATATATATATATATATATATATATATATATATATATATATATGCATTATTTCAATATATTTTAGTTATATTTTGGTATATAAAGAAAGATATTTGGTATTTGTTATATAAATTATACTTTGAAGCCAGTTAGAGATATTCTCGAAAGCAAGAGGCCAAAATGACAATGCTGGAATGATGGGGGACAAGGCCCGTAGAATCTGGAAAAAGATATGCATTCAGAACAAATCCATGGCGTGGTAAGCTCTAGTCCACAACATGACACTTGGAATATTCTCCAATGAAGGATGATACCTTGCCGGTTACGAGTTGAAAGTATTTCCCACAACGTGGTACGCATTTGCCCACGGCATGGCAATTAGTTAGTGGCAAGTTTCATTCCTATATAAAGGACGTTTTAGAAGGGAATAGAAGAAGATTTTTTAGAGAGAATGCTTCTAAAGAAACCCTAAAACAACTGATTTCGACCAAATGGAAGAGAGAAAAAAAGTGTAACGCGCAAAAATTCCACTAAATCATTCGGTTTGCATGATGATTAGTGTATTTAACTGGTTCTTTACTTTGTTTCATGAATTTATGGGCTAAAACCCTTTAACATTCATTTCGAGTAAACGAACCCTATTTGATTATGAATTAATTTTAGCTTTATGGATTATTAATGTTGGTTTTCACTTGTGTTTGATAGGTTAACCCTATCATGTTAATTTTTCTATCTTTATTGCTTTGTCCTTAAGTTATGTGTAATTTACTGGCCATTCATTGCATGAATTTCTTCTCCTAGTTGTTTATCACTATTAAATTACTAGAGCTGGAGATTAACCATATATTATAGATGGTAAATGTAGTTACTTAACTGTGTTAGAGAGTACATTTTAACCATAATATTTGCTTAATTGTTTAACTTAACTATAGGAAGACAATTCTAGATCTATTTATTCATAGTCCAAACATATTTTAAACTCAACTAGGTATCCTTAATCTACATGACCATTGTGATTAAATGTCAAGAATTGAATTATATTAGTTAATCTGAGAATGATAATTAGTAACTATTAATTTGGTAACCAACATAAGTAATCTTTGAAGTTAATCATTAGAAAAAGGGGTATTCAAAAATATACAGAAGTACCTTTTCTATCTTGGTTGAAAGTCGATTTTAGTTGTTTCCTAGTTAATTAGTGAATTATGGTAGATTAAGCTTTTTTGAACTTCCAAAATTAGATATAACCACTATTTTATGTTTGTTATTTATATTAAGTTTTAGCATTATTACTTCTAAACTAAACTTCATTCCCTGTGATCGATCACATACTTACTCTACTTTACTACTATGCGACTAGGTTCAATGTTTATTTTTTGTTTTAGCTAAGTTAAATAGAAAAGGTTATAAATTTAAAGATTTTAATAGTATTATATATACATAAAAGAATTTAGATTTTGGCGTTGTTGTTAGTGAATAATTGACTTTTTTGAGTTTTTGTTTTCTATTAATTAATTGATCCTTTTATGTTATTAACTCCACAATAAGTTATTTTTCCTCTTTAGCTTTCGATTTTGGTGAATCCATCTCCCACGACATGGAAGACTTATTGCCACGATGTGAAAACTAGCAGTTTAGTGTTTGATTTATTTCATTTTATGCGTGTTTTTGTGTTAAATTCTAGTAGCACAAGACTTAATGATCAAACTTCAAAATTGTGTCGTTGTTCAACAATTCAGAATCTGGATTATACAAAAAAATAAATAAATAAAAAGAAAAAGAAAAAGGAAAACGAATCAACTAGCGGTCTAAAAACCAAGCAAGTAGCATCCTTTGTGAAAACTCCGAACAAGAAAGGACAAGGATACGAACCAGAAACCAAGAGTGACTCAGAAGACAATCTAAGCAAACAAAGCGAACCAAACAACAAGATGACGAACATAACAACCATTATGATGGAAGAATACAATCAACGAATCTGAGACGATAATGGTCTTGGTTTCATGATACACGAAATCCCAGCTAAGTTGAACTTTGAAATCAAGGGACATATCTGATGAGTTTTGGTCATAAGACATCCTATGTGCTCATACAAACCCTAATGCTTGGATCTAGGTTTCTCTATTGTACATGCAAGTTATCCAAGACTATAAACCCTAATTCTAGCGTTCAAATGATCATATTAACATAAGAATAGGTTTATAATGTTACCTTGATTGTTATGTAGCAATAACAATCCCAAATCTCCTTGTATTGACTTTGGAAGGCTTAGAGTCACAATTATCACTCCTCTAATGGTTCACAAACACCATAAGCAAGAGGATGAAGAGGAGAGAGGTTGGAGGTTACCCAAAACCGTGTGAAACCATAGAAAGATCATTAGCCACGTTTTTGGGACATAAGGGTCTTATATATACTAAGGCTATTAGGGTTATCTAACAAGGAAACCCTAAATTGAATGCTTAAGCCCTAAGCAACCCATGGAGCCTTTTCTTTAAGGCCTTGGACGATTTCATATGGGCTTTCCCGTAGAATTCGTCCACCTTATCATATAAGGCAATCCATGGCCCAAATTATAATTATCTTATAATTACAATTCCAGTCCCTTAAGTTTAATTAATCTCTTTTAGTCACAAAACTAATTACTAATTAATTATTGACTAATATTAATTAAACAATATGATTTCTCCTTTAATATATTATTCTCATAATACATTAATAAATCATATTTAATCATTTCTCTCCATAATTCATCCTATCAAGTTGCTTTGGTGAAAGCAACCCAAAAGGACCATGCACCATCGGGTCAAGTACATACCAAAATAGTTATGGACTTAGACACTAATCCAGAACCTCATTCCTTTAGTGCAGAAAGATTTTGATAGAATCAAGCTCGATAATGATGTTATTGAGTGTTTCATTAAAGAACATAGGATCGTTCCAATAACCAAAGATACCTTCCTTAACACCATTAGGGGTTTTCCAAATCCAAAAGGATTCAAAGTTGTTGAACTCACTCCATAGAAATTTCAATGGTTTTTGAACCAAATTGGGTTCAAAGAAGTATAAAAGTCCAAAAATTTCAAGACATATGTTGTTCCTGGGATATGGACAATTGTGATGCAACTCATCATGAAAGGTCATTCAGGAAAGTATGGAGACTTAGACATTATGAGCAAGGACTGGTTGTACATGATCTACATCTTCACCGGATGATTAAATGTTGTTAACCTACCTAAGGACTTTTGGAAGAACTTTTGAAAGTTCTCCTTACGTCCAAAACCAAATGAGATGTCAAGTCTGAGATTTTGGGCACTTACCACTCAGAAAATTTACCCGGACAAAGGTGAACTTGTTCCTTTGACGTCAGACCCACCTGACGTATATTGGTCCTTTAAAACTATTAAATTTTGTTGTTTACTGAATCAGACTACTTTTAGGCCCATCCAACGTCTTCAACAACACATATCGAACTCTTTCCCTACCGAATCATCTTTGAAAGCACAACATATCAAGCTTTCGAATTAGTCCACCCCCTAATTTTTACCTAGACCTCAGATGTTAATTCCTTGGCATGAAAGAAATCTTCAAAGAAAGGAGGTCGCATTAAGATTAGATCCAAGAAGCAAGCATCCCTATCTATTGTTAAAGTTCAAACCATGAAGAGGACCAAAATCGGTGAATCCTCTCAACAAGATTCACAAATCTGTTTTTGTAACAACCCAATAATCATGACATAAAATTTTCTTGTTTTTAGATTAATAAATCCTTATTCCCAAAAAGTTGATCTCAGATGGCCCAAAAGGCCCAAAGTAACAAGGTGGCCCAAAGATATGAAGCCCAAATCACAATAAGCCCAAGATGAACTGAACGTCATATGCTGGGTGTACATTTAGCTACACTGGGCATACATGATGAAAACAGATCGCAACCAAAATAAGGTACGCTGGGTGTACCATTAGTTACGTTGGGCATACCATTAGTTACGTGGGGCGTAACCGAGACTTTTCGAAAACTCAAACAACGACTTAATTCTTTATGTCCTCGCATCCAAACCACAGAATACCCTTAATCTAAGCTCTTAATGCATAAATCGACACCTTTATGCATTTGAATGACTGAATGGGACCCACTACCATATTAGTCCCTAAAGACCCATTCTAATCCAACTAGAACATGCATGGACCACTCTTAAACATGAAGCAAACATTTTTATGAACAAACACCATCAGAAGAGGCAAGATTTATCAATCCAAGCTCCTAGTTTGGCTCAAAATCACATTATCATAAGAAGAAGTCAAGATAAGAACTTTTTACCTCCTGAAGCTTTCCAAAAGTCGGAAGATTCTGGATCTATAACCCCAATGCTACACCAAGCTTGATCACCAAGATTTACTTCCTTGAAATAACACTAAGGACCTTCAAAATCACCTCCAAGCTCAAGAATGCACAACCAAGAGGATTAGGTTTCGAAATTAGGCTCAAAGATAATGGAGGATGATAAATAAAAGAGTCTTGAGCTCATAAAGATGTTTAAATAGTGATCAAACCCTAAAAATAAGGGTTTGGCACTCTGCTCATTATTTTGGGCGTACCACAGCTTACATTGGGCGTACTCACCCAAGCACGTGTTTAAATAGTGCACGAATTGGACTGCTTTGTCACCCTTTTCCATTAAGGGCTATTATTGCCAATAATCCAAATTGCCATAATCTCCTCATATTAGGTTCTTTCCAACGAACGTTATATCCACAAAAAGGTGTCGAGAAGTCCTAACTTTCTAACGACACACCATGTGACAATCAATTCTATAAAAGTCAAACTTGGTCAACTAATTCAAAGTTATCCAATAAAGGTCAAACTTATTTCTTTATTTATCTTATGGTTAGATTAATGAGTCATAGGTGTATAGACCTTTTATTCAAAGGAGTTATGTGTTTAATAAGGGAACATTTGGAACCGAGGACTTTCGCATGAGCCGCAAACCCTCGCATGGGCGGTAAACCTTCAGACTGCAAACGGTTCGGGACGCAAACGGTTTGCATCTGTATACCTTCGGTTCGCAGCCGTAAAATCCTTAGGACCGTAAAATTTACAATATATATATATATATATATATATATATATATATATATATATATATATATATATATATATATATATATATATATATATATATAAATGTTTGACTGAAATAGTCCTCACTTCTACACTTCTAGCTGTAAACTCAAGCTTTTCTCTAAAGATCTTCAACCGAAAACCCCTAATTCTATCTCAACTATCATCTGAGGATCATTTGATTCACATTCGGATCTTGATAACAAAATCTAGTGTTCGTCTTTTCATCGATCAAACACCCTTCATTTATGGGTTTACAGTCGAAAATACTTGAATCTTCAAGTGGCCGTGAACCATTTACGACCTGTTGGGGTGCAAAGTTCTTCATGTATGACTTTGTAATGGTTTGACTTGTGTAGACCCACTTGCATGTGGTTCATTAGCCTTTTGACTAATGAGTATTTTAGAGTGAGAGAGAGACATGTAAACACCTCTACATAAGGTGGGTTTGTCCACTTGTAGATGTGTGCTTGAGAGATGTAGTCATAGTGATTAGTGAGTGAGATATTTATGAAGATCTAGACTAGATCCTTTTATGTACTCATTTACTATGAGCGAATATATCTTTTAGCACCAAAATCAACATGTTCAATTGTGCAAACTTAAATTCCACATGCCAAACCATGTTCTTTGTCACTACAATTGGTATCAGAGCGGGTCTTCAAGATCAAGGTGATATTTGAAGAACGATTCTCAGTTTGGAAATTTTTGTCGCAATTTGGTCAATTTTGGTGAGTCTCTCTATGATCTCTCTTAATTTCATTGAATTTGTGTGTTACGTTTTTTATTTGTGATCATTTGACTCGTTGGATCAAATTTTCTTTGAAAAACCCATTTGTTATGATCCAATAATTTTTCCATTGATCAAGGCCTGATCCAATCTTATATTATTTTGTTCGATTCGATTCTAAATTTGCAAATATACATTTGAATCAAAATCTAGCCCAATTAATTTTTGTTCAGTCCAAATAATTCGTGATTAGATAATATGCATCAAAATTCACATTTTTATCCAATTAGTAACTGTTCATATTCGATTCATGTTGTTTAGCCCAAATGATTTTTGATCCGGCCCAATGAATGTTGATCCATATTTTATCTGATCTGAATTCCTATATGGATCCGATTCCTTATACCTTTTTGCTCTCGTTGTTCTCTTTCTTCTGGTTCAAAATTGTCAATGTTTTTATACTCATATCTTAAAATCATCGATATTTCATTCGTTTGATTGAAATTTGAGAACCAAAGATCGTGTAAATATGTATAGACTTCTTTGAAATCGGAGTTCTTGGTTTCATATTTCTCAAGTATTCTGTTTATTGAGTTAGTCGTAATCAGAATGAAGTTTGAAATCGATTGTTCTTGAGTTCTTCATCTTGTTCTTAAGTTTTTTTTCCGATCGATCTTAAATGAAATTGCATCGATGATTTGTTATAAAGTAAGGGATTGATGATTGAATCGTTTTGAGTTCACGATTTCATATGATAGTCGGTTGTGGTTCTTCATCACTAAAATTGGTCGATTATTGGTCGGTTGGTGTTAATTGTTGATTTTGATTTTGTTTGGAATCAATTTTTACATTCAATTAGAAGATTGTCGATAAGAGATTGAAAGTCAAACTCAAAAGTCAAAATTGTTTTTATGTGTTCGTTCAAAGTGAGACTGATTCGGTATAAAATCGAAAATAAAATGTCGATTGATATTACTTGATCATGGCTAGACCTTGTGATTGATTTTGATTTTGGAAATTTCTTACTTGGGTCGATTGACGAACAGCTTGTGTCTACGAAAGATTGTTGGGTTTTGGTTGAAGTGAATCAGTCGAAGGATGAAACGGGAATGAGTATGATTGGAGCCGATGGTTGATCATAATCGAAAATTTTGAAGAAATCGATGGATCAAGAAATTTGAACGAAGAGTTCGATGTTTCGAAGACTTGAAAATTCGTGTTTGGAGTTGTCGACTTCTTGCAAAAGAGTTACAAAAATTTGGTGATTCAGATACGAAGTGTTTATTTGGAGATTAACACGAAGATTGGTTTTGAAGGATCGACAGTAGATGGTTTGTAGATACGAAGAATCAAAAAATTTAATATACGAAGGGTTCCTGTGTTTGTCATTTGAACGAAGAAATGGGTTATTATTGAACGAAGGGGAGAAAGGAGGATTTGTACGAAGAGATTTTAAAGATCCATACGAAGGGTTGTTTGTGACTTTGAACGAAAGGGTACAAAAGATATGAACGAAAGGGTATATTGTAAATTCATAAGAAGGAAGTTATTGTTCATAATTGAATCTTCGTATGCTTCGTGCTTCGAATGAATTGAACAAATGGCACAAAGTTTCGAAAAAGGCCCCTGAACCTTCGAATATTTGACACTTCGAAAATTAACTCAAGTTTCGTATGTTTGATACTTTTCACCCAAATTCGAAAAAAAATTTGGAGCTTCGTATATTTTGGGCATGCTTCGTATGATTTGTGCACAAGGGCAGAATTTTCGAAAATGATCCCTGAGATTTCGAATTTTTGGCAGTTTGCACCCAAATTCGCAAAAGGACTAATTTTTACTGGAAATTGAAGATTGTGCATTTTAGGCCCCTGCAGTTTGTGCAAATTGACACTTTTTACCCAGATTTTGAAAAGGGGGAGTGTTTTGCATATTTTGTTGTTTTGGGCGCAACTGGTCACTGCAGAATTTTGAAATTGACAATTTCTACCCATTTTTGAGAAATTTTGTCAAAGGCAATCGGTGAACGACAATAAAAATTGAATATTTTTTGGGTTTTCCGGATTGAAGCACAAAGTTTATGCCACATGTTAAGGGGGGTTTTGACATGAAAATTTCTGAATAGAGCACGTTCTTTTTCCTTGGAGTTTTATAATCAAATTTCGATTATAAAAAGGGGGAGAAGTTTTATATGGAAATTTGAACTTGAATTTTTCATATTACGTGGATTTGAAGACCGAAGTGATCTTGAAGTTTTGAAGCCACGAGATGATGCAACTGGAAGTTCGGAAGTGATGTATTCGAAATGGGTTTGGATTTATTGAAGATTTTTGGGGTGTGCTTTTATGCGCAACTATTGGGTGATTATTTGAAATTAATCATTCGTTGCTACTCGGATTGTATGGTCTCACATCCTAGAGCCCAAATTGAAGAATCGTGGAAGAATTAAAGATTGAAGTTCGTTTCAACATGTGTCACCTTTGAGGCTCGAACCGCGTAGTGCTTGATTTTGGAAGATTTGAAGTGGGTCATCCATTACTAACTTTGAGGGGGAGAATGGTGGGGTGCAAAGTTCTTCATGTATGAATTTGTAATGGTTTGACTTGTGTAGACCCACTTGCATGTGGTGCATTAGCCTTTTGACTAATAAGTATTTTAGAGTGAGAGAGAGACATGTAAACACCTCTATATAAGGTGGGTTTGTCCACTTGTAGAGGTGTGCTTGAGAGATGTAGTCATATCGATTAGTGAGTGAGATATTTATGAAGCTCTAGACTAGATCCCTTTTTATACTCATTTACTATGATCGAATATATCTTTTAGCACCCAAATCACCTTGTTCAATTGTGCAAACTTAAATTCTGCATGCCAAATCATGTTCTTTGTCACTACACGACTGTAAACACCGAAGCCCAACCGTGAACTCCAAGCAGTCACTTGATTTCGCTTCTATCACTTCTTTTGTAAGCATTCCTTACATCCTAGGTTGTTTCCTTAACACCTTTGAGGTTTTATTCACTAATTTCATGCCAATATATTACGTGAATTGCTATTTAGGACTTAGTTATGTCCTGAGAGCTAACTAGTGGAAACAATCATCCTATATCGAACATTCCAACGAATCACTCACTTAAGCTGAGTTCATACCCCTACAATTTACCTTTTTTAATGTTTTTTTTGGTGGGATACAAGTAGAACACAATATAGTTGTGTTAACCATTTACATGTGGAAACAAACAAAAAAAAGGATTTCTTATGCTTAAATGTTGGTAAAATCACTTTAAAACTCTTTTAAGCTATTTTTAGATTTCGTTTTATATCAAAATCATATCCATGTACATATTTATGTATAAGTATGCTTTAACAGACTTAGGAGTATTGCTAAATACCGTAACTCGTGTTCCTTGTTTTGTTGTGGGCTTAGGGTAGGATCGCTATACCGACTGTCAATTAAATCATAGTTATACTGGCTAAATATATGCATGAATATTAAACCCTTTTTTTTGCAAGAAACATACTTAACTCAGTTGCTTATATTGATCAATTGAGTCTTTTCTCCAAATTAGTAACAGCTAAAACAACCATACTAGTAAAGTATAATAGGTATAGTTTAGAGGACCACTACATACTATTTCTAGAATAGAGTCTCCTAGAGGGAGAGTGTGAGTTTGTGTATAGATCTTTATGGGATTGACCATCCCACACCTTGCTGTTAGCTACAGTGCAACCTGTAGGTCTATGGGTAACAAATGTCATATCAATCTCTACATCTGAAGAACATCGTGTTTTATACTAGTCTATCAAGCATGGTTATAACCTAATCACATTTTAACCTTAATTAACGGTTTGTTTTTAAGGTAGTTAATGCATCTATAATGTTTTTTATACAATACTACTATAAATATTCATATTCCATTACATTCATACAGTGATATTCTCACATGAGAAATGCATACTATTTTTCTAGTAAAGATAGTTTTACAAATATGGAAAACATACATTTATGCTATTTCAAGTACAAACATACATTTTACAGTATTTTCAAAAGAACAGAACATACAAACATTTGAGTCTTGGTAGAAGACTACTTTTCATTTAATGCAGAAAATATAGGATTTTCTAGGATGGATACAAACATTTTCACTTGACAGATACAAACATTTTCACTAGTCATATACTAACATTTTCACTAAATAAATACAAATATTTTCATGAAACAAATGCAAACACTTGACACTAAAATACTTATGAACTCACCAACTGAAATGTTGATATTCTCTTTCAAAATAACTTGTATTCTCAGGGAACCAGTAGTCACGTACATAGGTAGACTGGATAAGGTTTTGAGAAGACGGAGCACGTTCAAGAATCGTCTTTTATTTTGTTATATATACATTTTTGGTGTCATACAACTATTCACATAACACACATGTATTAACTATTCTATTAATTCAGTGGATGTTGTTGCTTGTTTTACTATTGTGCGTTGTTATGATATTGTATATGACGTCCTCCACCCTTGAACGTTTCCTCCATTCTCGGTTTGGGGGTGTGACACATTGGTATCAGAGCATTGTTTATAGAAATACAGTGTCATACTAGAATAGAACAAAAGTATTGTAATTGTTTTTAAGGTAGTTAATGCATCTATAGTTAATGCATCTATACTAGAACAGTGTCATACTAGAATAGAACAAAAGTATTGTGATTGTTGAACAACACAGGTAGGCTTGGGGATATATAATCAGGTATGGGATTGATACAGCCTAATCAACTATATCTATCCAAGAAGTTATTAGCATATGCCTAGGAATGGTTGTGGTGTTGCAACAAGTCTAAAAACTTACTAGCTATACTACAGAGAAACACTAGAACATAACATAAACCTAAATTACTATAGGAGTATTTTGTTGTACTATTATTACTTATGTGAAAACTAAAATGACCCTTATTAGTAGGTCTATAGTTGCGGAGTGGATAGGCTAAGGTTATATGTGACTAAGATGTTATAGACTTAGAATATGCGATCTTCGCTTTACTTCTTGTTCCTTGTTTGGTTGTGGTCTTAGAGTTAGATCACTTATTTGAAGGTCTATTGTATCTTAAGGTATACATAACCGGTATGCACTACGTAAGTATAGAAGTAACTGATGAGGATCATCCTAGAAATATCTTTAGTAATACATCTATTATATGTTTCTTACACCCCTATTCTTGATTAGATAACATGGCTGAATTTCATCTGCCAGGAGACTCGTACTTTCCTGATCAAGGGAACGGTGGATGGCTTGAAGCTGAACAAGAAGAAGATAAGCCGGTAGTCCTAGAAGAAGAACACTTCGAGGAGATTTCTAAGGAAGAGAACGAAAAGGAATTTCAAGAGGACTCCGACTCAGAACCAGAGGTCTGGTAACACCGTAAATTTTCAAACAAAAATTTTCATTTTTAAAATCATATAGTTCTCATAACACATTTCACAAAATCTCAAATATTTAATTTACAAATGCATCTCCAAAATTGTTTGATTAATAATCCAGGATCCTCCAAAACATAACTCTTTCTCTGGTGTGTACAATCGAGTCGGTGCCTTCCCGCGATCCTGAGAAAACCTGAAACACATATCACACAACACGGTAAGAACAAAGCTTAGTGAGTTCACCAAAACACCACACATATCCTAGTAGCCTCTCAGGGCTACACAGATAAGATCCTCCGATCATTGTGTCTCAGCAGGACCCTCCGGTCCCAAAACTCAGGTGGACCCTCTGGTCCAAACTTAATAAGCTCATAATAATAATAATACTCAACATAAATCACAAAGACATAATGCAGAATATCACAATACACAGATAAGCACATAAGACATCTCAATCACAAAAATATACCACTCATGGTCAATATAGTGAGAAGACTCACCTTGGATGATGAACAGCCCCTATAAACGATGCTGCTACGCACCGATCTCTAACTCTGTGCCAAACCCACAATTAACCCAATTAGGAACTAAGTCCAAACTCTCACTCATTAGGTCTAAAGGTAGTCCACTAACTAGCCCATTAATAACCTAAAACTCATTGGGCCCATCAAGGCCCAAGAATGAATGGGCTCTCTTGAAGCCCAACTCTCAAGTCCAAGCGACAAGCCTAATTCAAGGACCCAATACATAATTATAATATTTCTCTTATCATAGTCTCTACTTCACAAACCCAAAGATTCAGGCCTAAACCTTAAGGTCCATAATAAGATCCAACCCAAAATCCCACAGTGAATCTTAGAGATAAGATAACTCAAAATTTTGTAAAATCAAGTACATCTATATACATATATTTGTAGGGAACGTATTTTTGAAAAATCTATTATATATTTGATATAATTTTCATAAATCCATATTACATATAACAAATAGTCAATCGTGTAATCACAATGCATATGTTATATAATTAAAATTATATAACACTAAATATATAAGTATTTATATATGTCATGCAACATTTCCAAATACCAATTAAGAGAATATGCAACAAGTTGGACATTGATTATATATATATATATATATATATATATATATATATATATATATATATATATATATATATATATATATATCTTGAATCCTTTATATATCTCACAAACATATATAATAAACTCTTAATATGAGAGTGTATTAATAGTTGTCATAAAATCTCTCCAACCAATACACACATAAATACAATATAATTAAACCTAGAAATATACATTAAATTGAAACGACCCAAAAATACAACCCAAAAATTTAGTTTTTCGATATAATCAAAACCATAATCAGAGTGTCATATAATAAAACCATACGTGATGTATTCCAACATAATAGAAAACACTGTGCGGAAACTGTATCATACTACGGCAAATCAAAACAAACTAAATCAATCCCAGGCTAAAAGCTAAAGCTGTGGTGTGTGCGATGCCGTCACCCCGAGCTCTTCCCTTTGCTTGCGGAAGTACCTGAAACCAAAACTGAAACTGTAAGCACGAAGCTTAGTGAGCTCCCCCAAACTACCACATACCATACAATAACATATAAACACATATTGGGCCTTGCCCACTGCATCGGGCCGATGCCCAGAAACTGCATCGGACCGAAGTCCGGAACTGATCGGGACCTTGTCCCCTGCATCGGACCGAAGTCCGGAACTAACTGCATCGGACCGAAGTCCGGAACTGACTGGGACCTTGTCCCCTGCATCGGACCGAAGTCCAGAACTAACTGCATCGGACCGAAGTCTGGAACTAACTGCATCGGACCAATGTCCGGAACTAACTGCATCGGACCGAAGTCCGGAACTGACTGACTGAACATGGCATAGCATAACACATCAACTAGCATAAACACATATACGGCATACTACATCGGGCCGTAGCCCGGAACACATAATACTTAACGCATAAAACATAGCACACAAATCCTGTTCGAGCCACGAAGGCATCGAACATACTAGCTACTGCATCGGACCTAAATCCGGAAACCACTGCTAACTGAACGGGCCGGTATTGTGGCCTTAGACCCGTTCCTACTGGAAGGAAACTCACCTCGTAAGCTGGCTGCTGAGTGTATGGCTCGGGAAGCTAACGGCTGCTGCTCCTGAATCTCCTCGGCTAGAAGTCCATAAACACACTCAATCAAATACTAAACACTGCACTTGGGGTAAAATGACTCTTTTACCCTTGGTCAAAGTTACTCTCATTTGGACTGACTCGCCGAGTTGGGCCACCCAACTCGCCGAGTCCTACTCTCACTTTTCACTCTTACTCGCTGCTACTCGTCGAGTCTGGCATCGACTCGACGAGTACCCTCTTGATCTAAGAACTCATACAATCTTCATCTGACTCGCCGAGCCGGATGAACAAACTCGACGAGTTGTTCTTGATCTTAAGGAGATTGCCTTGGACTCGCCGAGTTGATGAACAACTCGCCGAGTCCCTCCATCACTGAGTTTACCCTCAACTCGCTGAGTCCACTCTCTAGCTCACTGGGTTCACTCGACACTGGTAAAAATGAAGGAATCGGGAACTCGCGACCCAACTCGCCGAGTCGTTCTTCCCGACTCGCCGAGTTGCCGCCATGCAACTGATTTTTACTCGATTTTGTTTGAATCCAACACATACAATTGATAGATCTGGGTCCAATAAGCTGATTTACCACGTAAAGTTTCCAACTTTACGTGTACAACCTCATGAATAAGGGAAATAAGGCTAAAAGATGCATAAAATGGGTAGATCTATGGTTAATATGCAAAGTAACTCCAAAAAGGCAGTAGATCTAGGCTCTACAACACCCAATCATTCAGATCTAAAGATATCTCGGCCTATTAAGGTATTCATGCAAACCTAAGGCTTGGAACAAGCATCAACTTGATCTTAGAAGAGCTTTAATGGAGGTTTAAAGCATATAACAAGAGGGGAAATCCGAAAATACCTCAAATAACTCAGATTTTCCCTTGGATCTTTGCACTACACCTCTTGTCCTTGCTCCTTTCTTCTTCTCCTTCTTCAAACCTTCACAAAATGGCACAAAACACTTAGCTTACACAAGGGAGGATTAGGGTTCTTTCTCACAGTGTTCTCAGGGTGAGGGAGGCGAGAATGGGGGCTATAAGGTGGTTTAAATAGTGGGCAACCCGGGGATTTAGGGTTTCACCCAGACGGATGGACTCGCCGAGTCAGGGATATGGACTCGCCGAGTCCCCGGCTCACGCGTGCTCGAAGTCGCGACCCTACTCGGCGAGTCAGGCTAGAACTCGCCGAGTCCCTCTTGAAAACTTACAACAATTACCAATGAATTAACGTACCGGGAACGGGTCGTTACAATTCTCCCCCACTCGTCTCAGACTTCGTCCTCGAAGTCTGTTTCGGCTGGATCTGCAAATATCTCCGGGTAGTGCGCTCTCATCTCCTCCTCAGCCTCCCACGTCCATTCAGACCCCTTCCGGTGCTGCCACTGCACCTTTACTAGCTGAATTACCTTGTTCCTCAAGGTCTTGATCTTCTGTTCCAGAATCGCGACCGGTCTCTCAATATAATTCAGACCGCTATCAACCTGGATATACTCTAAGGGAACGACTGCCGTCTCATCCACCAAACACTTCCTTAACTGCGACACGTGGAATGTGTTGTGTATCTGACTAAGCGCCTCAGGAAGATCTAACCGATAAGCAACCCGACCCACCCGGGCCAAAACCCTGAAAGGACCAAAAAATCTGGGGCCCAACTTGCCCCTCTTCCGGAACCTGATGACACCTTTCCAAGGTGAGACTTTCAGAAGAACCATATCTCCCACTTGGAACTCCAAGTCCGAACGCCTCCTGTCGGCGTAGCTCTTCTGTCGACTCTGCGCAGTCTGCAGCCTACTACGGACCTGCTGGATCAACTCTGTCGTCTTGAGCACCACTTCGGTGCTCCCTATGACTCGCTGACCGACCTCGCCCCAACAAATCGGGGTCCTGCACTTCCTGCCATACAGCATCTCAAAAGGAGGTCGATCAATACTCGCATGATAACTGTTGTTATACGAGAATTCCGCTAACGGAAGATACGTATCCCAACTGCCCCCAAAATCTAGAACACATGCCCTAAGCATGTCCTCAAGATTCTGAATCGTCCTCTCGCTCTGCCCGTCTGTCTGAGGATGAAAAGCGGTGCTGAAATGGAGACGAGTACCCATCTCGTCGTGGAACCGCTTCTAGAATCTGGACGTGAATCGAACATCTCGGTCCGACACCACCGATACCGGCACGCCATGACGTGCCACAATCTCCCGCACATAGATATCGGCTAACTTTTCCACCGATATACCCTCCTGAATCGGAATAAAATGGGCACTCTTCGTCAACCGATCCACTACTACCCATATCGAGTCCACTCTATGTGCGGTCCTGGGGAGTTTGGTGACAAAATCCATGGTGATATCCTCCCATTTCCACACGGGAATGTCTAATGGCTGCATCTTGCCGTGAGGTCTCTGGTGCTCCGCCTTGACCTTCCGGCAGGTCAAACATCTCTCAACATACCAAGCGACGTCCCGCTTCATGCAGGGCCACCAATAATCAGGTCGAAGATCTCGATACATCTTCGTCGCTCCTGGGTGGATAGAAAATCGAGACTTATGAGCCTCGTCCATCAATACTTGCCGTACCCCACCCCAGTACGGTACCCATATCCTACCATGAAGCGTCAACAAACCCCGACTGTCGTAATCAAATGAAGCTACTCGGCCCACTATCCTCTCACACTTCTGCCTCTCCTCCTTGACGCCCTCCATCTGAGCCTCCTTGATCCGCTCCAACAACGGAGTGATCACTGTTATCCTCATACACAGACCTCTGATAGGGGCCGTCGACACTTTGCGGCTCAGGGCGTCGGCCACCATATTGGCCTTCCCTAGATGATAAAGGATCTCACAGTCATAGTCCTTCAGCACGTCTAACCATCTCCTCTGCCTCATGTTCAAACTCGGCTGATCCATAAGATATCGCAAACTCTTGTGATCCGTGTATATAGTACAGCGGACCCCATAAAGGTAATGTCTCCAAATCTTGAGGGCAAATACAACTACCCCCAGCTCCAAGTCGTGGGTAGGATAATTAGCCTCGTGAGGCTTCAACTGTCTCGAGGCATAAGCTACCACATGGCCTCGCTGCATCAATACTGCTCCCATACCTGTGATCGAAGCATCACAATAGACTACGAAATCCTCTACTCCCTCTGGCAAGGTAAGGATCGAAGCCTCGCACAATCTCTGCCTGAGAGTCTCGAACACCGCCTGCTGCTCAGGCCCCCAACGAAAAACCACCGACTTCTTGGTTAGTCGGGTGAGCGGCACTGCTATCTTGGAGAAGTCCTGAATAAATCTCCGATAATACCCTGCCAACCCCAGGAAGCTCCGAGTCTCAGATGGAGACCTCGGGACCTCCCACTGCATCACGGCCTCGATCTTGGCCGGATCTACCAAGATACCCCTCTGGTTGACAAGATGACCAAGAAACTGCACCTCGCGCAACCAGAACTCACACTTGGAGAACTTTGCGAAAAGTCTCTCCCTCCTCAAAGTCTCCAACACCTCCCGCAGGTGCTCCTCATGCTGCCCCTGTGTCTTGGAATACACCAAGATGTCATCTATAAACACTATCACCGACCGATCCAGCATCGGTCTGCACACGCGGTTCATGAGATCCATGAACGCAGCTGGGGCATTGGTGAGCCCAAATGGCATCACCACGAACTCATAATGACCATACCGGGTCCTGAAAGCAGTCTTCTGTACATCCTCATCTCTAACCCTCATCTGATGATAACCGGATTGTAGATCGATCTTGGAGAACCAAGACGCTCCCTGAAGCTGATCAAACAAGTCATCAATCCTCGGAAGTGGGTAACGGTTCTTCACCGTTACTTTGTTCAACTCCCGATAATCAATGCACATACGATGCGACCCATCCTTCTTCCTCACAAATAAGATCGGCGCCCCCCCAAGGCGAACTGCTCGGTCGAATGAAACCCTCGTCTAACAGCTCCTGAAGCTGTGTGGACAACTCCTGCATCTCAGGGGGAGCAAGTCGATACGGTGCTTTGGCTATCGGAGCCGCACCAGGAACTAGGTCGATCCTGAACTCAACCTGCCTCTCAGGAGGTATCCCCGGCAAATCCTCGGGAAACACATCCGGGTAATCACGAACAATAGGAACATCGTCAATCGTCGTCTTGCCCTTCTCCCGGGCATCCAAGACGTAAGCTACAAAACCGGCGCAACCCTGCTGAGCATAGCGCCTCGCCCTTGCGGCGGAACAAAAGATCGGTCCTCGCTGGGGCCTCTCGCCCTGAATCACTATCTCTCCCCCACTGGGAGTACGAACCCTCACTAGCTGAAGCTCATAATCAATCACCGCCCCATTGGGGCTTAGCCAATCCATACCCACAATAAATTTATTCCCACGCAGGGGAATAGGAACCAGGTCCACTGAAAACTGCTCATCAAATATATGAAGGGAACACCCTCTATGTACTCTGCCGACCCTCACGGTCCTATCATCTGCTATCTCAACCTCTAATGGACAATCCAGCTCCCCTGGAGCTCTGCTAAATCTCTTGCTAAGCGCAAGCGATACAAATGATCGGGTAGCCCCCGAATCGAACAATACCAAAGCAGGGATGCCGTTCACCGAGAACGACCCTAAATAAAACATATCATCAAGTAATATTCAAACGATATTATAACAATTAAGAGATGGAGGAAAGATACATACCCGTCACCACATCAGGAGTCGGTCGCGCCTCCTCTGCTGTCATCTAAAATGCCCTGCTCTTCGCCACTGGCGCATCAGATCAGCCCTGCCGGCCATCCGTAATCCTCAAGGTGGCAGGGGCAGGTGCAACCACCTTCCCTGCTGCAGCTAAACTGGGACACTGGGACCTTTTATGTCCCCTCTGATTGCACTGAAAGCAAATCAGATCTGATGTTGTAACCGTAGTAGCAGGGGCCGTACAATCCCTACTCAAATGCCCAGTCCGACCGCACTCGTAGCAGCTGGAACTCCTTGCCTTGCACGCCCCCTCGTGCAATCTCCCACACGTGCCACACCGACCGTGGCTCTGCTGACTCCTAGACCTGTGATCTGAAACCTTGGGCTTTTTGCCCACACTGCCTGAACCCGAAACCGCCTCCGGTTTCCTCTTCTTCTCCATCTCGAGATCAATCTCCCTCTCTCTAGCTCTGGCAATCATGTCGTCCAGCGTTTTACAACTGGACCGGCTCACAAACATGCGGATGTCACTCCGCAACATCTCATGATAACGGGCCTTCTTCATCTCCTCATCGGTTGCATACTGAGGAACAAGAAGGGCCCTCTCCCTGAACTTGGCGGTGATCTCCGCCACTGTCTCTGTAGTCTGGGTAAGGTCCTGAAACTCCCTAGCTAACTGCTGCACCTCAATGACCGGTGCAAACTCCGCCCTGAACCTGGTAGAGAAATCAGCCCAGGTCATGGCATCTAATGCCGCATCATCCCCGATGGCATGTTCGACCTCCTCCCACCAATCCCGTGCCATGTCCTTCAGGAGACAGGACGCCAATCTGACCTTGTCCCCGTCGGGACACCTACTAGTGCGGAAAGCGTTGGCCACATCCGCCAACAATCTAGTACTCGCTATGGGGTCCCGCGCCCCATGATAGTCTGGAGCCCCGCATGCCCTGAACTCCCTGAACGTAAGTGTGCGCGACCCCATCACGGCCGCCATCTCAGCACGGAAAGTACTCAATCTCTCATCCATCAGCTCTAAAATACCCTCCTTGATCGAACCGAAGATCACAGGAGTCTGCTCCAGTATGATGCGGGTAACCTCAGAAGAAAGGAACTCTCTAGTCTGCTCATCCATCTGCCCGACCTCCGGGCCTGATCCCGATCCTGATCCCCCTCCGGCATCTGAGCTGCCGACTGCTGGTCTCGGACGCAAAACTACCATTCTGAAACGTATCATAACAACATCAGAACACTGAAATATCTCAAGGGATCATGACACTGCTACTAGCTTCCCAGTCTTGTCTTGGCCTTCCTTGATTCGAGTACGGATCCTCTGCTTTTAGTAGTACGGGCCCATACTACCTTCCACATCTATCCGTACTTTCCTCAAGAACTGCCTTGACTCCACCAAGTCACTTCTACTACTGCTATTCTCTGCTACTCTCATCCTAGGCTTGCCCTAGGGAAACCTCAAGCTTAACACGACTGGTCCTCAGCTGCTGTAGGTCTCCTCATAATGCCAGTTAGCCACCACCTAAACACCATCACATGTGATGAGGATCAGATAATCCTTCAAGTAAAAGATCCGTCCCTACAACGGTTGGACTCAAACAAGAGCTGCGCAATAGGGCCAGTTCCAGCACTCTGGGATTATTTAAACCTGATCACATGTGGTGTGACGTGTTCACCTAATGGCTAACTCCCACTACTCAGAACCCCACAAAGCACGAAGCAAGCAGCATTCGGACAAGGGAACCAGACTCAAGCAAAACTATCCTCGTAACAAGAAACGGCACTAGCATAGGATGCTAAGCTCATACTATCAGGCATAACCTAAACAGGCTATCCTACTGCTGTCTACTCAATTCTAGCATGCAATACTCATAAAGCTGTAACACATAAGCAGGCACATAAGGCATTCTCCTAGATCCTTAGCCCTATACTAGCATGCTGTTCTACTGAAACTGAAACTGAACAAATAACTTGTATGGGTAATTTGGGAGTACTTAATTGAGCTCGGCTGACCGCATGTACACACCTCTATCTTGTTAAAAACAATTCTTTCTTTCTAAGTGCTTTCAAAATTCTTTTTGTAAAACATTTTTATTTTACTAAAATCTTTTATTTCCCTTAGTTTGAGTTCAGATACACCCGGAAGTGTATCCGAATCCCTCAAACCAGGGCTCTGATACCAACTTGAAACGACCCAAAAATACAACCCAAAAATTTCGTTTTTCGATATAATCAAAACCATAATCAGAGTGTCATATAATAAAACCATACGTGATGTATTCCAACATAATAGAAAACACTGTGCGGAAACTGTATCATACTACGGCAAATCAAAACAAACTAAATCAATCCCAAGCTAAAAGCTAAAGTTGTGGTGTGTGCGATGCCGTCACCCCGAGCTCTTCCCTTTGCTTGCGGAAGTACCTGAAACCAAAACTGAAACTGTAAGCACGAAGCTTAGTGAGCTCCCCCAAACTACCACATACCATACAATAACATATAAACACATATTGGGCCTTGCCCACTGCATCGGGCCAAAGCCCGGAAACTGCATCGGACCGAAGTCCGGAACTGACCGGGACCTTGTCCCCTGCATCGGACCGAAGTCCGGAACTAACTGCATCGGACCGAAGTCCGGAACTGACTGGGACCTTGTCCCCTGCATCGGACCGAAGTCCGGAACTAACTGCATCGGACCGAAGTCGGGAACTAACTGCATCGGACCAATGTTCGGAACTAACTGCATCGGACCGAAGTCCGGAACTGACTGACTGAACATGGCATAGCATAACACATCAACTAGCATAAACATATATACGGCATACTACATCGGGCCGTAGCCCGGAACACATAATACTTAATGCATAAAACATAGCACACAAATCCTGTTCGAGCCACGAAGGCATCGAACATACTAGCTACTGCATCGGACCTAAATCCGGAAACCACTGCTAACTGAACGGGCCGGCATTGTGGCCTTAGACCCGTTCCTACTGGAAGGAAACTCACCTCGTAAGCTGGCTGCTGAGTGTGTGGCTCGGGAAGCTAACGGCTGCTGCTCCTGAATCTCCTCGGCTACAAGTCCATAAACACACTCAATCAAATACTAAACACTGCACTTGGGGTAAAATGACTCTTTTACCCTTGGTCAAAGTTACTCTCATTTGGACTGACTCGCCGAGTTGGGCCACCCAACTCGCCGAGTCCTACTCTCACTTTTCACTCTTACTCGCTGCTACTCGTCGAGTCTGGCATCGACTCGACGAGTACCCTCTTGATCTAAGAACTCAGACAATCTTCATCCGACTCTCCGAGCCAGATGAACAAACTCGACGAGTTGTTCTTGATCTTAAGGAGATTGCCTTGGACTCGCCGAGTTGATGAACAACTCGCCGAGTCCCTCCATCACTGAGTTTACCCTCAACTCGCTGAGTCCACTCTCTAGCTCACTGGGTTCACTCGACACTGGTAAAAATGAAGGAATCGGGAACTCGCGACCCAACTCGCCGAGTCGTTCTTCCCGACTCACCGAGTTGCCGCCATACAACTGATTTTTACTCGATTTTGTTTGAATCCAACACATACAGTTGATAGATCTGGGTCCAATAAGCTGATTTACCACGTAAAGTTTCCAACTTTACGTGTACAACCTCATGAATAAGGGAAATAAGGCTAAAAGATGCATAAAATGGGTAGATCTATGGTTAATATGCAAAGTAACTCCAAAAAGGCAGTAGATCTAGGCTCTACAACACCCAATCATTCAGATCTAAAGATATCTCGGCCTATTAAGGTATTCATGCAAACCTAAGGCTTGGAACAAGCATCAACTTGATCTTAGAAGAGCTTTAATGGAGGTTTAAAGCATATAACAAGAGGGGAAATCCGAAAATACCTCAAATAACTCAGATTTTCCCTTGGATCTTTGCACTACACCTCTTCTCCTTGCTCCTTTCTTCTTCTCCTTCTTCAAACCTTCACAAAATGGCACAAAACACTTAGCTTACACAAGGGAGGATTAGGGTTCTTTCTCACAGTGTTCTCAGGGTGAGGGAGGCGAGAATGGGGGCTATAAGGTGGTTTAAATAGTGGGCAACCCGGGGATTTAGGGTTTCACCCAGACGGATGGACTCGCCGAGTCAGGGATATGGACTCGCCGAGTCCCCGGCTCACGCGTGCTCGATGTCGCGACCCTACTCGGCGAGTCAGGCTAGAACTCGCCAAGTCCCTCTTGAAAACTTACAACAATTACCAATGAATTAACGTACCGGGAACGGGTCGTTACATAAATCTACTAGAAATACATAAGAATACATACAGAAAATACATAAGGAAGATTATTATTTACAAGTTTCACTCAAAATACACATACTATACTCATACTCAAAAGACAGTTAATAATTCCTCCACATCCAAAATTACACACAAAGGAAATGTGTTGGCATTCCTCTTCACAATGAAGCTTGCACTCTTCTCTTAACCAAAAATACACTCAAACACAAACCAAAACATGTACAATGATAAAATTTCAACAATTAAAATCTCAAACTAAGAATTTATGGATTCGGTATTTTTTTTTCTGTTCGCATTCTTAGTTTCAAACCAAGAACATTTTGTTCTTGATCTCGTGTCTACCTGCAAACAATAAGAACCACAGTTTCCCTTTCATTTTCCTTTGTTCTTTTCTTCCTTCTTCATGGCAGCTTCCCTCGTTCTTTTTCTGTCAAAAATCAAAGCCAAAAACCCACCAAAAACTCCACTTATTTCGGTCAAAACAGAAAAATAAAAAAGGAGAGAAGAAGCAAGGAGGTTACCGGAGACCCTTTCCTTTCTT
The DNA here is from genome assembly GCF_052625555.1 of Lactuca saligna. NCBI lineage: Eukaryota > Viridiplantae > Streptophyta > Magnoliopsida > Asterales > Asteraceae > Lactuca > Lactuca saligna. The sequence continues at coordinate 157,223,890 of NC_136423.1, read as the reverse complement.
CCCGTCGAGCAAACACTATCGAACACGCCACCTGTGACACTATTGTTCCACCGAACCCTTTTCTGGCCTCCTTCCCTTCGCAGTCTCTTAGCCCCACCGAGCTCCCCTGCCTTCGCACCCTCCTTCCGAGTCAGGAGAGCACAAGAGCTGCTCAAGCAGCCCTTACTGCCCTCGCTTCATCCTCCTCTCCGGACAAGTAAAGCATCGGTGGAGATTTCTCTTCCCGCTGAACGACAAGAGGCGACGGCCATTAGACCATCTATCGACCTTGACTCCCCTCCCTCCCAGCCAATTTAGGGCTTTCGTTCGCGTTCTTCCTTTTGATCGAGCATCAAGTGACGATGGGGGATAAAGCCCTAAATTTGTTTAAGTTTGGGCCATTAACCAAAAACGGCCCCTCCATGAGATTTCCTTATACAAAAAGCCCTAAATCTTTTTTAGTTTCAAGAAATGACTAAATAACCCTTGCTCAACATTCCCTTTTAATATAAGTCCCACCCCAAACCTTGGCTCTCATTTATTCAAAACAACCCCTCCCATGGAGATTTCTTAACAATACCAGTTCAAGACTCGAGCACTAATTAAATGTAAACAATTTCAGTCCCTCACTTTACTTATTTTAACCAAAACAATCCTACCTTGGTTAATTAAATTACCAAACAACCTCTGCAGTTTAGCGAAGTTACAAAACAACCCCTATAGTATAAATTTGTTAAAAAATGGTCCCGGAAGTATTTCAAAGATGAAGAATAGTGGATCTACGGTTTCTCACGACAAGTTTCTCAAAAGAAACCGAATTCGAACAAATGGAACTCACGCTTCATGGGTGAGTGCTTATGTCCCCTTTTTAATATTTTTAATTATTTATGGGGGAATACATGTGTCTATATATTTCATTTATACAAACAAATTATCTTTTTATGCGAAAATACAATAATTTTAGTTCATGAAAATGTGATTTAACAATGTAACATATCGTTACAAATAAACTAGTATAAACTTTTTGCATACGTGTTATGGTTATTTTCTCGTGAAATAACTAGTACACACAACAAATGTACACGATACAAAAAAATGAATTTAATGCAACATTGCATATTATAACAAGCACATTATAAAACTTTTTAGTATTTATAGGATTCAAGCAATTACTATTTATGTATATTTATATGTTTAAATACATAAAGTTTATACTTATACATATATTCATTACATTGGAACATAAATCATTATAAAAGCGAGTATATTACACTTTTACATGCATACCAAGCATACTCGACTTTTATAAACTTTATAAAAGGAAATTCATTATGTCTAGTGACTTAACCACAATTAAGTTAGGGTTGAGATCTATTCACATACTTTTTAGTTAAGGGCTTTTTAGAGAGACCATATTCATTAGTTGAGTCTAAACACTTACCATACCCACACTACTATAATTGTTAATCTTCGGAGCGAGATACATTTGTAGAGATCTATACGGGGTTGACATCCCCACCTACGGTTTTTAGCTACAACCTCAACCGATCAATCGAAATGGGTGATAAGTGTCTACAATTGTTATTAAAATGTCCAATGAATCGTTGTACGGGGTACATTCAGTCACATAGCTCGGTTATAGGACTCGCCATAAATACTAACTGGAATATATATATATATATATATATATATATATATATATATATATATATATATATATATATATCACACACACACACACACTACAAGCCATGGGTTTGGTTGCATTAAAAAGTATTTTATTATGGATTTACTTATACAAAGATGCATTTTGGCTTTCAAAAATTCTTTACAAATACACTTTTCAGTACGGATTTTACTTAACAAAGATAGACTTTAGCTTTCAAAGAATCTTTGTAAACACAGTTTTAACTATTGTTATACATATAAAGATAATAACTTTTTTGGCTTATTAAAAGTATTACTGCTATTAGCAGAAAACCTGTAACTCTCACCAACCTTGTGTTGACCCTAAAAACTACATGTATTCTCAAGAAATCACTAAACAGACATTCATGACAGATTGGATTACAAGTGACCTACTTTACTTGTTGTTGTATTATATGCCTATCGGTTAAGGCAATTCATGTATTATTATTATTTGTAAAAACGTTTTATTCAAATCTCAACATGGAACATGAATTATATATTCTTTATTGTTGTACTTCTGTTATATATTCAGTTTACCTATGATCGATGAACTTAGTCACACAGTCAAACGTTTTCCGCCGCCTCGGTCAGGGGTTTGACAGTTTTTCTGAATGGAATCAATAGTTACTCTTTTAGAGTAAACAGATGTCCTGTCACTGTGGGATTAACTATCATATAAGGGGGGTAATTGAGTAACCAACATTTAATGCGACTACGATAAGTCAGTTAGAGTTATGATCGATTTCATCTCCTGCCATCCCGTTAAAGTTCCTCTCACTAAAATTCCAAACCCTAACTTCCTTATTCGTTTAGTGTAGAAAGATTTTGAGAGAATCAAGCTCAATAATGATGTTCTTGAGAGTTAGGGTTTCCCAAAATCTACAAGGATTCCAAGTTGTTTAACTCACTCCAAACGAATTTCAATGGTTTTTGAACCAAAATGCGTTCAAAGAAGTATAGAAGTCCAAAAATTTCAAGACATTTGTTGTTCCTTGGATATGGACAGTTGTGATGCAATTTATCATGAAAGGTCTTTCAGGAAAACATGGATGCTTAGACTCCATGAGCAAGGACTATCTGTATATGATCTACAACATCTTCATCGGACGATTAATTGTTGTTCACCTAGCTGATGACTGATAGAAGAACTTTCGAAAGTTCTCCCTACGTCCAAAACCAAACGAGACGTCAAGTTTGAGAATATGGGAACTTACCATTCAGAAATTTTACCCGTAAAAAGGCGAACTTGTTTCTTTGATATCAAACCCACCTGAGGTATATTGTTCCTTTAAAACTATTAAATATTGTTTTTTACCAAATCAAACTAGTTTTGGGCCTATCCGACATCTTCAACAACACATGTTGAACTCTTTCCCTTCCGAATCACCTTTTAAAGTACAACATATCAAGGTTTTCAAATTAGTCCACCCCCTAATTTCTACCTAGACCTCGGATGTTAATCCCTTGGAATGAGAGAAATCTTCGAATAATGGAGGTCGCCTTAAGATTAGATCCAAGAAGCAAGCATCCTCTTCTCCTTCTAAAGTTCAAGCCATAAAGAGGACCAAAGTCGGTGAATCCTTTCAACAAGATTCACAGATCGGTTTTGGACCTAAGTCTAGGTCTCAGCCAACCCCACCCTTCCATTTGTATGATGTACCCATCGATGTCTCAAAATCACTCGCAGACACTCATGTGGAGTCTACACATAATTTCATCCATCCACTTAAAAGGATGTTGTTAACTTTGAAAAATGTTCTTTACAACTACCTTGAACACACCAACTTGTCATTGTCAAACCAATTTTTTCTTCACAAGCATGATTTGTGGACCCTGCCATAGATCCTAAGCTTTCCAAACTCGAAAGCCATAATCGAACCGATACCCACCATGGGTAAAGGATGTTCAGGTCTTATTGATAAAGATTAGAATGCTCTTCTTGACAGGGCTCAGCTCAAGTATCCTGAACATACCAAAGAACAAATCGAATATGTCATCCTTGGCATGTGACATCGAGAACTACGAAGAAAACTTTCAACGAAGCGTCCAATCGATTCCAAAATTGAGGTTCTTAAAATTACTTCCAACAAATAATCCATTGATGATGGTACTACTAACACGGATGATTCAACGACCAATGTTGTAGATAAGAATTTGAGCGCAGATGTGCCCAATCCCAAACCTACTTGGGGAGAACCTCCTTGGACTAGTAAAGAAGCTGCAAAAGAAGTCCCCGACACCCTCAACTCATATATGGAATGCTTCCGGGTTTGTTTGTTACAACACAAAGTAGTACAACCGCAACCCAACACCATACGCCGACATATAACTAATAACAAACAAAATTAGCAGACAGATAATCATGTAGTCAGAAATCACAGGAAGTCCTACAGATTTACCGAACTACAGATATCAGTATCTAGGACATAATCATATGGATCTATCCCATACTCCGCATGTCAACGTATAGCAGGATATCAATCAAATAGGCTGACATTGGTACCTTCGACCTGTAAGTATAGTGAGGAAAACTCACCTCACAGTCTGAACAATAGCTGATGAGGTATCGACTTGGAATCGCAGCTCTAACCGTCACTTATTCATCCAAATGACCAATTCTTAAACAACATTCAAAATACTCAAAATACTCCTTAGTCAAACTTGGTCAAAGTCAAGTTCAAATTGGTCAAAATCAATAAGTCAAGTGAGTCAACCCAACCGAGTAGACACAAAACGCGTATGCAGGGTGTACCCATATCTTGACCACAGATGGGAGAGTTGACCATGTACGCTCTGTGTAATCATTTTACGTAGGGCATACGCGGAGAATTCTCAAAACTTCATTAATAGCTTAATGCGTTAACTCTTATATCGTATTTTCAGATCCAAGGCTAAATCATCCTCAAATGTCATAAAGTTTCAAACTTTATCACTTCGCATGTCTATTAAGTGCTTAACTCAACATCTTAATACATTAAGACCTCTTAAAGAATGCATAGAGCAAAAGTAACCATTAAGACCCCATTTTTATGACTCGAAGACCCTTCCTAAGGTCTAAAAGGATGGCTTAATGGGTCAAGAACATGCTATGCTCAAGAATCACCATTTTGGGACCAAAAAGTGTCTTAAAAGAACAAAAATCTAGATCTACAAGATGAAGTGGTAAAGTTGAAAGCTTTATACCTCCTTGAGGTTGCAATCAAGGTAGAAATCACATCTCTAAGGTGCTTCCTAACTCCAAGCCCTTCACACTTCACTCTTAACCTTCAAGAACTCCTTGAAACACTCCAATAGGATCCAAAAAGGCACTCTTTCACTTAGGGTTTGCTTAGGGGTCGTTCTCACAGAGGGTGGCTGAAGAGAGAAGGGGATATGAGGTTATAATGATGTTTATATAGGGCCAAAACATTAAAAAATAGGGTTTTCATGATCATAGGCCCTGTGTACAAGGTGTACGCCCATCGTACTAAGGCGTGCCCAAGTACGCTTAGCGTACACATGTACACTCAACATACTCCCCAAAGTCCGAATTTACCAGAGTGCCACTACGGGCCCCTTTTGCACTCTATCTTTTACTTAGGGACCAAACGCAATATAATTCAATTATAGGGTCTAAATTAGAAGTACCTCATCATTGGAATGTTAAAATTCTCCTCCACTTGAATTAGACTTCATCCTAAAAGTTAGCTACGACAAACAACCCAGGATAATGCTCCCGCATCTCAGCTTTTGGCTCCCAGGTCCACTTGGAGCGTCTATGATATTGCCACTGAACCTTTACCAAAGGTATCTCCTTGTTACACAGTACCTTCATCTTTCTTTCAAAAATATCCACCAATGTCTCGATATAATTCAGACACTCATCGATATGAATATCATCCAAAGGAACCATTGTCTCGCTGTCCAACACACACTTCCACAACTAAGAGACATGGAAAGTGTTCTGGATCTGACTGAGCTCGCTCGGGAAATCCAAGTGGTAAGCCAGCTTGCCTACCTTGGCGATCACACTGAAATGCCCAATATATTGGGGAACCAATTTCCCCCTCTTCCTGAAACGTATCATACCCTTCATGGGAGAGACCTTTAGGAGCACCATATCGCAGACCTGAAACTCCAACATTGATCGGCATTGGTCGGTATAGCTCTTCTGCCAACTTTGAGTTGTTTGTAGTCTCTTCCTGATCTGTTGAATAAGCTCTGTGATCTAAAGGACTACATCGATCCTTCATATGAACCTATGACCAACTCTCCCCAACATACTTGGGTACGACATCTTTGACCATACAGGAGCTCAAAAGGTGGGGCACAAATGCTGGAGTGATAACTATTGTTGTAGGAGAATGCCGCAAGATGTAGGTAGGAATCCCAAATCCTAAGAAATCAATGAAACAGGCTTGAAACATATCCTCAAGGGTATGTATTGTCCGCTCACTCTGACCGTCGGTCTGCGGGTAATAAGTCGTGCTAAAATGTAGTCTCGTGGCCAACTCCTTATGGAACTTCTGCCAGAATCGGGAAGTGAACCGAACATATCGATCCGAAACAATGGAGACCGGGACCCCATGACGAGCAACAATATCTCAAACATACACATCGAGCAACTTTTTGGCTGAAGAGCTCTCCGGGATGGCCAAAAAGTGGACACTCTTGGTCAATTGATCCACGATGACCTATATAGCATCAAAACCATTGTCCGTCTTCGGCAACTTGGTGATAAAATTCATAGTGATTTTCTCCCACTTCTACATGGGAATCTCCAATGGCTTCAGCTTTCCATGCAGCCTTTGATGCTCGACCTTGACCATTCTACAGGTCAAGCGCCTCCGGATGTACCTGGCTATCTCACTCTTCATACATAGCCACTAGTAACTCAATCTTATATCCCGATACATCTTGGTGGCTCTCAGGTGTAGAGAAAAATGAGACTTATGAGTCTCCTCCAATACTATATGCTTGATCCTACCAGAAACTGGAACCCAAACTCAACCGCATTGGGTCAACAACCCCCAACTATCGGTGACAACCTATCGACCTTATCCCTGATCCTTTCCTGTTTCAGTTCTCCTTCCGAACTCCCTCTTCCTGAGCCTTCCTTGTAACATCCCAAAAATACAGGCCAAAAATTTCACTTTTAAATACGTCATTAGAAAACCAACAGTGTAATAAAACATTTGTAATGTCATGTCATGTCAAAACCAAAGTAGGGATAATTAAACATGTTATCATAAAACAATATCAGAGTGTAATCCCAAAGATCTCGTGTGCGGAAAACCATAGTGTCATGCGTTGCGATCAAGCCGGCTCCTTTCCTTTGAACACGAAGTACCTGAAACCAAAACTGAAAACCGTAAGCACGAAGCTTAGTGAGTTCCCCCATAATACCCCATACCATGCAAGCATATAACAAACAACATTCAATTAGGAGATACGGGCCACACCCACACTCGTGAAGATACGGGCCCCGCCCACACTTCGCTTTCTGGGAGATATGGGCCTCACCCACACTCGTGAAGATACGGGCCCCGCCCACACTTTGCTATCTGGGAGATACGGGCCTAGCCCACACTCCACTCTCGGAGAGATACGGGCCTTGCCCACACCCAACCGCCAACTCATATCATACAAGTATCGCACAGACAACAAGTGTAAATAACTCTATCATACTGGCATATATCATAATCAACTCAACTAAGAGATACAGGCTCGGCCCACACTCTAATACTAACGTCTTGTCTATACGGGCCGGCCTTGGTGCCTTAGACCCGTTACTACTGGAAGGAAACTCACCTCATACTGATGAAGTCTCGTAGACACAACCCCACACTGCTGAAGTCCCGTAGACTCAACCCCAGCTGCTGAAGGACAGATTCCCGAACTGTCAACACCAAAATAACACCCAATTAATAATTGGGTCCCAACACATAACCATAAATACATACTTGGATAATTACTACATTACCCTAAGATTGGCTTTATTCAAGTCCAAGGCCCAAAGCGAACTAGGAATCAAAGCCCAACATATGGCCCAATTTTTCAAATTGGGCCCAGGCCTATACATGGTCTTATTCTAAGGCCCAACATCATACAATAATTAAGGCCCAACTATGGTCCATCTATGGCCCAATTTTCCAAATTGGGCCCAACCCCTTACGTGGGACTTACCCTAGGCCCATTAAATTATTTTAGCCCATATAATTATTCTTGGATGGCCCATTAATAATCTAATTATTAAGGCCCAATAGAAAGGCCCAACAATAAACCCAAGTGAAGTTAGGGTTTCACATAAAATGCCGATTAGGGTTAAGTTTCCTACTTAACCCATTAAGGAATTATTCCTCTAAGGACTTAATCCATTAAGTCCATCATTCTTTTAAATAAGTCATATGGTGTGATTGGGCTTAATCACACAATTCCATTCCAATGGCCCAAATGTGGGTCTCGATAAGTCCAAGCGCATAATCCCAAATTAGAGTTTTCACATGAAATAATGATTAAGGTTCAGTGTTTCTTTCTTAACCCATTAAGGACTTAATCCATTAAGTCCATTATTCCCTACACTAGTTTGCCAATGATTATTAATTATTGTTTACGATTTAATAATTAATTCTCGTGTGCATCCCAATCAATTTCCACAAATTAGGATTTTATTGGCATTATGGTGTTCCAATCCAAATATTAGCCCATTTATCAATTTGTTGGCCTTTTATGACAATTAGGGCTTTATTGGGCCTAATAAGCCCACTAAAATCTTATTAAGCCTATTAGGGTTTTATTGGGTCCATTAGAATCCTTTAAGCTTCGTTAGGCCCAATAGGGTTTCAAGGCCCATTAGGGTTTTAGTCCCTTGTCCAATCATCCAAACGAGTCCAAACACCATCAAAGCACACCGCCACCCATCACGGTGGCCGGTGGCGGCAGCCACCACCCTAAGGTGGTGGTTTTCAAGTTCTTTTATTATTCCAAGCTGTGATTTACATTTTACAATGCTAAATATCAAAATAAACACACACTAAACAATTAAACACACACACACACACACAGCCACCTTGTCGTGGCCGGCGGCGGCAGATGGTGGCAGCCACCCCTCACGGTGGTGGCTGTGGTGGCTTTTCTCACTAATTTCGGCAACCACAACACCCAAACACACATATTGCTAACGGAAATACAACCAAACACACCTATACACGAAGTAAAACACACACACAACCACCACCCACGGTGGCTGGTGGTAGCAACCGGCGGCACAACGAAACCCCAATGAAACAGTTGTAGCGGCGACGACTGCTTGGCAGAAGGGAAGAAGAAGCACGTCCGAGGGTGGTAGCATACCACCATGGCGTCGTCTACAGCACTCTTGGCCTCGTCAACAACACTAGCGACGACGATAGCGGTGGTTTACGACCACCACAACAGCAACACCCACCCGATGGTGGAACATCGAGCCCTTCACAATGGTAGAAGGCAGGAGGAGAAGAATAAGAAGATACAGAGGGATGGTGGCGGTGGCACTGTCATGCTTAATATCCGTCGATGATTCTTGGCCTCACCACCCGCTGGAAGGCAACAGCAAGGCGGGAATGGCAGGATCTAATGGATGGAGGTGGCGACTGCAACCCGCTTCCCTCCGTTACCAACTGAATGGCAGCATTACGCAATGGTCTCCATCTTCAGTAGCACCAGAGAGACACAATGGAGGCTCGGTGGTTGGAGGAGCAAGAGAAAATGGGTGGCGGCCGGCGGTTGGGAGGCATAAGGAGGGGTGTGAGTGACGGCTGCAAAATAAGGGCTTAGGGTTAGGGTTTGACGGGTAAGGAGACTATATACCCAATCCCTCATCATGTCTTTGCCATAATGACAGTTCAGACCCCTCCTCCATAGAATCCCTTCAAAACAAGTCTAAGATATTCCATTTAAACCTTACCCCCTTCAATTCCCTTACAAATTAAGTCCATCTTTCACAAAAACGACCCCCAATATCTTAAGTATGACATAATCATCCCCTCCACCTCATTTCCTTTTAAATTAAATTCAATTAATTACTACAGAGCCCCTATCTTTATAAATATTTATAAAATGAGTCCCAAACTCACGCTTTTAACCCCCGACTTCTAAAAATGATAATTAGCCCTTCGAACCATCCTTTGGTATATATATAATTATTATTTTAGGACTACTAGCCATTCATTAATTAATTTATTTATTTAATAAATAAACGGGGTTTTACAACTCTCCCCTACTTAAATTAGATTTCGTCCTCGAAATCATTCCATGCTAATCCTTACATACCAAGCCACTCTAATAACATAGTCATCATCATGGGCACGCCCTAGCCTTCCCAGGGTAGCTATGACCAATCTTCACAAAGCCATAATATCCTCATATGTACGAATTCCTCGCAATAGGATCACATCTACTTCATCTGAATCTACTATCTCGAGATGGTCTGATTCCTCGACAGACCACTCATACTGAATCATTATCATTGAATCTAGTCTGTTTATCCCTCAACTAACTACTCAACTTCTGTTAACATGTGGTTCCCATTATAAAACAAGGTCATAGGCCCAATTATCCTCGCAGACCACTAATACTTGGCCAAGGCTCGGATACTCTCGCTGTGAGTGACTTGTCACTCCTCAGATCATCTAGCTATTTCATTCATACTCGGAACCTGAAACACAATTGCTAACACTGCCCATTGCTAAAACTGCTTAAACGCTAAACTGCCGGAAGCAGTATGCTGCTACATAGCTGCTTCCCATAATCTATCGAGACTTTCCTGGTCTCAATTTATCCGTTAATCATCTGAATTTGCCGGGTTCCAGCCCGGTTGCGGAGCCAAAGGACTCCCACTTAGTCGCCTCTCACGACTCCTGAACGAAATACTTCCCTGGAACTAGTTGCCACTAGTTATCATGCCACAATGGCTCAAACAACTTTCGGGTCTAACCGATCGGGTCCTTGCGTCGAATTCTGTCATCATCAAATCCAAGACTAAAAGTGATTGCTACTTGACCAATGGTAGCCTTATCTCACATGACTTCTTATACAGTCCATTTCTTTCCCGATCCCATAATTGTAGTGGCGCTCTTACAGTCCTATCACTGGCTCAACCAAATCCAATCCATCTGGGTAATTCCGAAATCCAATCCGTGGATTTCCTTATCCTTACTGCTACACCCGAACTGGTGGGTACGACTATCCGTTCTACGTACTAACAACACGCTCACACTATCTACAAACCTAGTGAATGCTACAGCTACCCCCGTAGTCTTACAACACTTTTCAAACCGGGTCGAACACGCACTCGACCAAACACACCACTACACTTGAGTCCTAACCAGAACTCTAACCTGATTCCAGAAACCTGCTATCATGTGACCCCATTGTATCAGTACCGTACCCATGCTCGTGATCCGAGCGTCACCATAAACCACAAAATCATCTACACCCTCTAGTAGGGTGAGAATTCGTGCCTCGTACAACCGCTGTCTGAGAGCCTCGTAGGCTGCCTGCTGCCCAGGCCCCCAATGAAAGGCCACCGACTTCTTGGTCAGTCGGGTCAAAGGAACCGCAATCTCGGAGAAGTCCCATGTAAATCTCCGGTAGTAACCTGCTAGACCCAAGAAATTCCGAATCTCAAATGGAGACCTCGGAATCTCCCACTGCATCACGGCCTCTATCTTGGCCGGATCAACTAGAATACCCTTCTGATTGACAAAGTGCCCAAGAGATTGCACCCCGTGCAACCAGAATTCACATTTGGAGATCTTTATAAAAAGTATCTCCCCCACTTAGATTCGACTAAGTCTTCACATTACATGAGAATTGAAGGATTTCTAATCCTTCTCGCTTTCTAATATCCCACTGATGACAACTTGTACCTACCAATGCTAGCGTTTAATCGCCGATTAAACCTTGAGATCTCCCATCCTCGGAAATCTCGATGAGTACTCTTGAAATTTGATCCAGTCTGACACCTCAATCCATCTAACATGTTGTCGATTGAAGACCTCAATCTTCACTCTAGCTGACGAATCCTCATTCCCACTCCCAATCTTGCAGTACCACTAAGCTCTAACTGAACACAGCCCACGCAAAAACACAATTCTCTTGAACATCCAGTGACCAACCACTTATGCATCTAACACCCGTGACTGACACTACGCTCTTCCTGTCACCAGTTCGTTCCTAGCAAAGGTAGTGCCTTAAACTCCAAAGTTCATCCATAAACAATTACCGACCGTACCTGAACAATGACAGAACCTCTGAATGCTGACTTCATTGGAGAACAATCACTCCAACCCTGATCGAGTATCCTCTAAATAATACTCCTGCATAGATCCCGACAAAGATCCGAAATGATAACGGTATGCGCGGAACCCACTCCGCAAGAAGCATCCCTCTTTGGGTTCATCAAGGACCTTTCGGCATGTAGGATGGCATATATGATCCTTGATAACCCAAACACTAGCAGGAAAACTGACCCGAAGTCTAAGTTATCCGACTCACTCACAATTCCAAAGCGATACATATTCCCAACATCCAACTAGTAGCAGTAAAATATGACATACCCGCAACATCTGGAGGAATCCGAGTCACCTCCAGCTGATATGATCAACCCTTCCACACCTGTAGCATCCTAAACCCTTGGAGTGACAAACTCCCTCGTACACTTTCTTGTACGCGTTGCACTAACTCCGACCCTGCTGGCCTTTCACCCGATGATCAGAAATCATGGGTCTCTTCCCGAGACCCCTACTATACGCACCTCACACACACCTCTCTTTTCAGGGTACTCCCAAATCGATCCCGCATCTGCAATCCTTGGAAATCATATCATTCAGGGTCTGACACCCTGTCACACTCACTAGCTCGCTTGCCAATGGCTAAGCTGCAACAACTAGAACATCCTCTGTCCCCAAACTGGGTCATAAACTCATCCCTGAAGCTTCTTAGATTCTCCAAGACTCTTACTGATTCGAGTATGGATCTTGTGCTTTTAGTAGTACGGGCCCAATACTACCTTCCACACCTATCCATACTTTCCTCAGCAATCCTCCCGGATACTCCAAGTCACTTCCTCAACTGGTACACCCAAGTCTAACTAAGCCTCACTACTAACTCACTGAAATATATCCTAGGCTTCCCTAGGTTCCCGAACTCACCCAGTCCTCAGCTGCTGAAAGATTCCCAGTAATGTCAACTAGCTTCCTCATGAATATAGCCACATGCAACAGAGATCAGATAATCCTTCAAGTAACAGACTCATCCCTATAACGGTTAGACTCAAACGAGAGCTGCGCAACAGGGTCAAATCTATCACTCGGAGATTATCCAGCCCGTGCCACATGTGACTTAGCATATTCACTTAATAGCTGACTCACATTACTAAGAGTCCCACAAAGCACAAAGCAAGCAGCATTCAGACAACGGAAAATCTAACCATCATATTCCAATCAAATCATTTTATCCTCTAATCAGGAATCTGTACATGCAATTAAAAGGCTTATACAATCAGGCATAACCTAAACAGGTAATCCTATCGCTGACTAATCAGTACTAGCATGCAAGTCTACAAGCACAAATAATAGGCATATAAGGCATCCTCCTAGATCCTTAGCCCTAATCTAGCATGTAGTTCTCATAATCATAACATATCATATCATAACACGTATGGGTATCTTGGGAAAAACTTACTTGAGCTCGGCTGATTGCACGCATCACACACCTTGTTGTTTTCAAAGTTCTTTTCTCTTTTCAAACTTCTTTTATAAAATGATTTTTTTTTTCATACCAAGTCCTTAGTTTGAGTTCAGACACACCCGACAGTGTGCCCGAATCCCTCAAACCAAGGCTCTGATACCAACTTGTAACATCCCAAAAATACAGGCCAAAAATTTCACTTTTAAATACGTCATTAGAAAACCAACAGTGTAATAAAACATTTGTAATGTCATGTCATGTCAAAACCAAAGTAGGGATAATTAAACATGTTATCATAAAACAATATCAGAGTGTAATCCCAAAGATCTCGTGTGCGGAAAAGCATAGTGTCATGCGTTGCGATCAAGCCGACTCCTTTCCTTTGAACACGAAGTACCTAAAACCAAAACTGAAAACCGTAAGCACGAAGCTTAGTGAGTTCCCCCATAATACCCCATACCATGCAAGCATATAATAAACAACATTCAATTAGGAGATACGGGCCACGCCCACACTCGTGAAGATACGGGCCCCGCCCACACTTCGCTTTCTGGGAGATACGGGCCTCGCCCACACTCGTGAAGATACGGGCCCCACCCACACTTCGCTATCTGGGAGATACGGGCCTAGCCCACACTCCACTCTCGGAGAGATACGGGCCTTGCCCACACTCAACCGCCAACTCATATCATACAAGTATCGCATAGACAACAAGTGTAAATAACTCTATCATACTGGCATATATCATAATCAACTCAACTAAGAGATACGGGCTCGGCCCACACTCTAATACTAACGTCTCGTCTATATGGGCCGGCCTTGGTGCCTTAGACCCGTTACTACAGGAAGGAAACTCACCTCATACTGATGAAGTCCCGTAGACACAACCCCACATTGCTGAAGTCCCGCAGACTCAACCCCAGCTGCTGAAGGATAGATTCTCGAACCGTCAACACCAAAATAACACCCAATTAATAATTGGGTCCCAACACATAACCATAAATACATACTTGGATAATTACTACATTACCCTAAGATTGGCTTTATTCAAGTCCAAGGCCCAAACCATAGGCCCAAAGCGAACTAGGAATCAAAGCCCAACATATGGCCCAATTTTCCAAATTGGGCCCAGGCCTATACATGGTCTTATTCTAAGGCCCAACATCATACAATCATTAAGGCCCAACTATGGTCCATCTATGGCCCAATTTTCCAAATTGGGCCCAACCCCTTACGTGGGACTTACCCTAGGCCCATTAAATTATTTTAGCGCATATAATTATTCTTGGATGGCCCATTAATAATCCAATTATTAAGGCCCAATAGAAAGGCCCAACAATAAACCCAAGTGAAGTTAGGGTTTCACATAAAATGCCGATTAGGATTAAGTTTCCTACTTAACCCATTAAGGAATTATTCCTCTAAGGACTTAATCCATTAAGTCCATCATTCTTTTAAATAAGTCATATGGTGTGATTGGGCTTAATCACACAATTCCATTCCAATGGCCCAAATGTGGGTCTCGATAAGTCCAAGCGCATAATCCCAAATTAGAGTTTTCACATGAAATGATGATTAAGGTTGAGTGTTTCTTTCTTAACCCATTAAGGACTTAATCCATTAAGTCCATTATTCCCTACACTAGTTTGCCAATGATTATTAATTATTGTTTACGATTTAATAATTAATTCTCGTGTGCGTCCCAAGCAATTTCCACAAATTAGGGTTTTATTGGTATTATGGTCTTCTAGTCCAAATATTAGCCCATTTATCAATTTGTTGGCCTTTTATGACAATTAGGGCTTTATTGGGCCTAATAAGCCCACTAAAATCTTATTAAGCCTATTAGGGTTTTATTGGGTCCATTAGAATCCCTTAAGCTTCGTTAGGCCCAATAGGGTTTCAAGGCCCATTAGGGTTTTAGTCCCTTGTCCAATCATCCAAACGAGTCCAAACACCATCAAAGCACACCGCCACCCATCACGGTGGCCGGTGGCGGCAGCCACCACCCTAAGGTGGTGGTTTTCAAGTTCTTTTATTATTCCAAGCTGTGATTTACATTTTACAATGCTAAATATCAAAATAAACACACACTAAACAATTAAACACACACACACACAGCCACTTTGTCGTGGCCGGCGGCGGCAGATGGTGGCAGCCACCCCTCACGGTGGTGGCTGTGGTGGCTTTTCTCACTAATTTCGGCAACCACAACACCCAAACACACATATTGCTAACGGAAATACAACCAAACACACCTATACACGAAGTAAAACACACACACAACCACCACCCACGGTGGCTGGTGGTAGCAACCGGCGGCACAACGAAACCCCAATGAAACAGTTGTAGCGGCGACGACTGCTTGGCAGAAGGGAAGAAGAAGCACGTCCGAGGGTGGTAGCATACCACCATGGCGTCGTCTACAGCACTCTTGGCCTCGTCAACAACACTAGCGATGACGATAGCGGTGGTTTACGACCACCACAACAGCAACACCCACCCGATGGTGGAACAACGAGCCCTTCACAATGGTAGAAGGCAGGAGGAGAAGAATAAGAAGATACAGAGGGATGGTGGCGGTGGCACTGTCATGCTTAATATCCGTCGATGATTCTCGGCCTCACCACCCGCCGGAAGGCAACAGCAAGGCGGGATTGGCAGGATCTAACGGATGGAGGTGGCGACTGCAACCCGCTTCCCTCCGTTACCAACTGAATGGCAGCATTACGCAATGGTCTCCATCTTCAGTAGCACCGGAGAGACACAATGGAGGCTCGGTGGTTGGAGGAGCAAGAGAAAATGGGTGGCGGTCGGCGGTTGGGAGGCATAAGGGGGGGTGTGAGTGACGGCTGCAACATAAGGGCTTAGGGTTAGGGTTTGACGGGTAAGGAGACTATATACCCGATCCCTCATCATGTCTTTGCCATAATGACAGTTCAGACCCCTCCTCCATAGAATCCCTTCAAAACAAGTCTAAGATATTCCATTTAAACCTTACCCCCTTCAATTCCTTTACAAATTAAGTCCATCTTTCACAAAAACGACCCCCAATATCTTAAGTATGACATAATCATCCCCTCCACCTCATTTCCTTTTAAATTAAATTCAATTAATTACTACAGAGCCCCTATCTTTATAAATATTTATAAAATGAGTCCCAAACTCACGCTTTTAACCCCCGACTTCTAAAAATGATAATTAGCCCTTCGAACCATCCTTTGGTATATATATAATTATTATTTTAGGACTACTAGCCATTCATTAATTAATTTATTTATTTAATAAATAAACGGGGTTTTACATTCCTGATTAAACCTAAAAGTGGAGAATCAATGGATATCCTCTTACACATCTCCCAAACCCGGTCCTTAGTCAATGTTGGCCTATCCTGGCCACTCGCTCCTGGTCTTGATCTAGATCCTGCCTCAAATCGCCTCGTAACCACCATACTAAAAATAAACAAGGGAAATATCAAATAAATGCACATAATACCATAAGGACTAAATCTTAACAAAACCCCAGGGTTTGTGACTTCCCTGCTACGCGTACGGGTCTTGTGTTTCCGGTAGTACGGACCCATACTACCTTCCCTACCTACCTGTATTTATCTCAGAAGAACATCATAACAAACCTAACAATACTCACTAGAATACACATACACCACATTCTCACTTCCTAGAGAAAGGATAGACATCCCTCGACTGGTTGGCTGACCCCACATAACTCATCCATGAAACTTCCACCAACCATGCATCACTTGTGTATGCTAATCATACGTAACACTGGATCCTATAGACAATCGAATACTTGATTCTAACCTAAACCCACAACCAAACAAGGAACAGGAAAGAAGGCTGGATAAAACTTTGTCATGCTATAAAATCTTAGTTATATACAATTTTAATGCATACACTAAGCAACTACAGTAATGATGTCATTCCATATAAGAAAAACCCTAGGCTATCAAGCATCATATAATCAGACAGTTCTATCATATGATTCCTGAAGATCCCTACCCTATGACTAGCATGTTGTTCTAACATATCACAATATTAAATAGCAGTGTAGTAATTTGGGGTCTATTTACTAGCTCCAACTGATCGTACACATCACATCCTCTCTTGATTATTTTGAAAAAAAATTTGAAAATCATTTTAAATACCTTTTCATTTCCTTACTTTAAGATTGGATTCACAATGTTGTTCCTCTATTTCACTCAAACCTAGGCTCTGATACCAACTTGTAACATCCATAAAATCATAAAAAATTAAAACTTTTAAAAACAACCCATACTCATAAAATGTTTACAAATTCATCGTTTCCAAATTATTTATCTATATCAGAGTATCCCAAAATCATAAAGCCATAAACAGAGGATGTGTACTGTTACGCCTTCGCCTTCCCGTTATCATCATAACTACCTGAAACAACAACTAAAAATCGTAATCCAAAGGTTAGTAAGTTCCTCCAAAGTACCAACACAAAAAAAATATAACGTATACAACAATGTGTCAGCTCTAATCAACCATCGGGTTGGAATACCATAGGCCCAATCAACCTTTGGGTCTAGTCATCCTCGGGATGGAATACCCCAGGTTAGAATACCAATATACAATGGTTCCACTCAGTCATCAGGCCCTCTGTACGAATCTAGCATGCTAACTGACCCTTAGCTTGTATCTAGAATGCTCCTGAGCCCTTAGTATGAGTTTGGCATGCCAATCGACCCTTAGATCATATCTAGGATGCTCCCGTATTTGTTGGTTACATCACAAAGCAATAAAACCTCAACCCAACACAATACATCGACATATAACAAATAACAAACAAAATCAACAAACATATAATCATACAGTCATAAATCACAGGTAGTCCTATAGATCTACATGTCTACACATATCAATAACTAGCATATAATCATACATATCTATCCCATACTCAACATATCAATGTATAGAAGGATACTAATCCAATGGTCTGACCTTGCTGCCTTCGATCGGTAATTACAGTGAGAACAACTCACCTCACAGTCTGAATAATAGCTAATGAGGTCCCGACTCTAAATCTCAGCTCTAACCGTCACCTATTCATCCAAATGACTAATACTCAAACACCATTAAAAATACTCAAAATACCCTTAGTCAAACTTGGTTAAAGTCTAAGTCAAGCTAGTAAAAATCAACAAGTCAACTGAGTCAACCTAGCTAAGTCTACCGACCCGAGTTAACTCAGTTGAGCCGACACAAAATGAGTACGTGGGGCATACCCAAATCTTGACCACAGAAGAGAGAGCTAACCACGTACGCGCTGCGTACTCAGGTTACGCAGGTCTTACGCTTAGACTTCTCTAAACTTCATTAATAGCTTAATACCTTAAGCTCTTACGTCCAATTTTCAGATCCAAAGCCAAATCATTCTTAAGAATCATAAAGTTTCCAACTTTTGGACTTCGCATGCCAATTAAGTACTTAACTCAACATCTTGATACATTAAGACCTTCTAAAGAATGCATGGAGCAAAACTAACCATTAAGACCCCATTTTTATGATTAAAAACCCTCCCTAAGGTCCGAAAGGACGGATTAATGGGTCAAGAACATGCCATGCTCAAGAATCACCATTTTTGGTCCAAAAAGTGTCTTGAAAGAACAAAAATCTAGATCTACAAGATGCAGTGATAAAGTAGCAAGCTTTATACCTCCTGGAGATTGCAACCAAAGTATAAATCATAGAACCAAGGTGCTTCCCAACTCCAAGCTCTTCACACGCCACTCTTCAACTTCAAGAACACCTCTAAACACTCCGTTGGGCTGCTGCAAAAAGGCACTCTTTTACTTAGGGGCTGCTTGTGGGTCGTTATCACAGAGGGTGGCTGAAGAACGAAGGGGACCTGAGCTTATAATGTTGTTTATATAGAGTCAAAACCCTAAAAATTAGGGTGGCATGATCTTCACGTACGCCCTGCATATGAGGTGTAGGCCCAACGTAATAAGGCATGCCCCAGTATGCTTAGCGTACACACGTACACTCATTGTACTCCCCAAATCCAAATTTACCAAAGTGCCACTAGGGCCCCTTTTGCACTCTTTCTTTTACTTAAGCACCAAAATGCAATATAATTCAATTATAGGGTAAAAACTAGAAGTACCTCATCATTGGGATGTTACAATGATGAAAAAATAAAATGATTTTCTCAATAAGATGAGCATATTCCAGTATATGAAGAATAATTTTCAATATATAGTGTAGATGTGAAAATGGCACACCTTAATGCCCAGTTCTTGGGAAATACAAGGGCAATGCTAATTTTACCAGTTCTAGGAGGCCCAAAAAACAAAAAGGCCCTTCCAACCATCCTTTTTATTCGGATCATATAAAATACAAGTCCACCAGCCTCTCTTGTTGCTGCTGACCCACAATTCCAGTAGCCAAAGGGATTACTTTTCCAGTAGCATACACAGGTTAGTGGTATTAATATCATAACATGTACATACTATAAGTAAACTCGGATCCATCATGTAGAACTCTATACTTGACATACAATGAACATTAATTTCAAAGTTGAATGCTCTAATTGAAAAATACCTTAAAGTAAAACGTTGTTAAGGACATAAAAATGAAAGCAACTGACTCCATTTTTTTAACTAATTCAGCATTAGCAATTTATCATGAGATATAAAATTGTTTCCCTAGTATTTTTTAGAGAGTTATTCCATAAACTAAACAAAAAACTTCAAGCTTATACCATCCAATTAGGATATTTTATACAACCGTAATCCTAAAAGTAATCTTTGTCTTAAGTAAATTCAAATATATCACTAATGAAGGTGAAAGTAAGATGCTATATTTTTCGAAGTTACTTATATACCAGTCTATAGTAGAAAATTATAAACCACATGAATGGTCCCTAATATGTAAACGTTACTATAAAATGATCCTGATAAGAAAAGTACAATGATATTGGAGATAATTATTTGAACTAACAGATTGATCATTTGGAATATATATATATATATATATATATATATATATATATATATATATATATATATATATATATATATATATATATATATATATATATATATATATATGCAGAAATATCAAATATTACTTTTTTTGGTCAAACAATTATTCACCTAATATGGAAGGTAAATCGATAAAATCAATTTCTTATCTTCCTATCTATTAATAAGATGAATATTTTGAACAAAAAACATCTAATACTTAGCATTTTAGAATTTCTAAATTTCAATTTTAGTCACTGATAATTTTGACTAGTACCCGATTATTTCTTTCACTCTCAGGATTTGCAGTCATTTGCTTTTGATTTTTTCATGCTATCATCTTTAAATTGAAATTTCCTGAAAATTAAATAGGTAAGTTTCTATTCCCAAACAGTTGTCTTTTCTTAAAATATTTAAGAAGGAGGAACAAAAGCAAGTGTTCCAGATTGAATCTTACTGTCGTCATATGGCGTACTTCGGTTGGTTCAAGCATTTTTTTTCTTTCAACACGTACTGATTTCATTACTTCAGTGAACCAATATTACATTATATTTCAATTATAGGGTAAAAATTAGAAGTACCTCATCATTGGGATGTTACAATGATGAAAAAATACAATGATTTTCTCAATAAGATGAACATATTCCAATATATGTATAATAATTTTCAATATATAGTGTAGATATGAAAATGGCACACCTTAATGCCCAGTTCTTGGGAAATACAAGGGCAATGCTAATTTTACCAGTTCTAGGAGGCCTAAAAAACAAAAAGGTCCTTCCAGCCATCCTTTTTAGTTGGATCATATAAACTACAAGTCCACCAACCTCTCTTGCTGCTGCTGACCCACAATTCCAGTAGCCAAAGGGATTACTTTTCCAGTAGCATACACAGGTTAGTGGTATTAATATCATAACATGTACATACTATAAGTAAACTCGGATCCATCAAGTAGAAGAACTCTATACTTGACATACAATGAACATTAATTTCAAAGTTGAATGCTCTAATTGAAAAATAACATAAAGTAAAACGTTGTTAAGGACATAAAAATAAAAGCAACTGACTCCATTTTTTGAACTAATTCAACATTAGCAATTTATCATGAGGTATAAAATTGTTTCCCAAGTATTTTTTAGAGATTTATTCCATAAACCAAACAAAAAACTTCAAGCTTATACCATCCAATTAGGATATTTTATACAACCGTAATCCTAAAAGTAATCTTTGTCTTAAGTAAATTCAAATATATCACTAATGAAAGTGAAAGTAAGATGCCATATTTTTCGAAGTTACTTATATACCAATCTATAGTAGAAAATTATAAACCACATGAATGGTCCTTGATATGTAAATGTTACTATAAAATGATCGTGATAAGGAAAGTATAATGATATTGGAGATAATTATTTGAACTAACAGACTGATCATTTGGAATATATATATATATATATATATATATATATATATATATATATATATATATCCGCAGAAATATTAAATATTACTTTTTTTGGTCAAACAATTATTCACCTAATATGGAAGGTAAATCGATAAAATCAATTTCTTATCTTCCTATCTATTAATAAGATGAATATTTTGAACAAAAAACATCTAATACTTAGCATTTTC
This sequence comes from Lactuca saligna, assembly GCF_052625555.1. NCBI lineage: Eukaryota > Viridiplantae > Streptophyta > Magnoliopsida > Asterales > Asteraceae > Lactuca > Lactuca saligna. The sequence goes on along the minus strand of NC_136423.1, from coordinate 157,201,872 downwards.
GAATTTCAAAATTTCAATTTTAGTCACTGATAATTTTGAAAAGTACCCGATTATTTCTTTCACTCTCAGGATTTGTAGTCATTTGCGTTTGATTTTTTCATGCTATCATCTTTAAATTGAAATTTCCTGAAAATTAAATAGGTAAGTTTCTATTCCTAAAGAGTTGTCTTTTGTTAAAATATTGAAGAAGGAGGAACAAAAGCAAGTGTTCCAGATTGAATCTTACTATCGTCATATGGCGTACTTCGGTTGGCTCAAGCATTTTTTTCTTTGAACACGTACTGATTTCATTACTTCGGTGAACCAATATTACATTATATTTCAATTATAGGGTAAAAATTAGAAGTACCTCATCATTGGGATGTTACAATGATGAATAAATACAATGATTTTCTCAATAAGATGAACATATTCCAATATATGAAGAATAATTTTCAATATATAGTGTAGATGTGAAAATGGCACACCTTAATGCCCAGTTCTTGGGAAATACAAGGGCAATGCTAATTTTACCAGTTCTAGGAGGCCCAAAAAACAAAAAGGCCCTTCCAACCATCCTTTTTAGTCGGATCATATAAACTACAAGTCCACCAGCCTCTCTTGCTGCTGCTAACCCACAATTCCAGTAGCCAAAGGGGTTGCTTTTCCAGTAGCATACACAGGTTAGTGGTATTAATATCTTAACATGTACATACTATAAGTAAACTCGGATCCATCATGTAGTAGAACTCTATACTTGACATACAATGAACATTAATTTCAAAGTTGAATGCTCTAATTGAAATATAACTTAAAGTAAAATGTTGTTAAGGACATAAAAATGAAAGCAATTGACTCCATTTTTTTGAAGTAATTCAGCATTAGCAATTTATCATGAGATATAAAATTGTTTCCCAAGTATTTTTGAGAGATTTATTCCATCAACTAAACAAAAAACTTCAAGCTTATACCATCCAATTAGGGTATTTTATACAACCATAATCCTAAAAGTAATCTTTGTCTTAAGTAAATTCAAATATCACTAATGAAGGTGAAAGTAAGATGTTATATTTTTCGAAGTTACTTAAATACCAATCTAGAGTAGAAAATTATAAACCACATGAATGGTCCTTGATAGGTAAACGTTACTATAAAATGATCCTGATAAGAAAAGTACAATGATATTGGAGATAATTATTTGAACTAACAGACTGATCATTTGGAATATACATACATATATATATATATATATATATATATATATATATATATATATATATATATATATATATATATATATATATATCTATATCTGCAAAAATATTAAATATTACTTTTTTATGGTCAAACAATTATTCACCTAATATGGAAGGTAAATCGATAAAATCAATTTCTTATCTTCCTATCTATTAATAAGATGAATATTTTGAACAAAAAACATCTAATACTTAGCATTTTCGAATTTCGAAATTCGAATTTTAGTCACTGATAATTTTGACAAGTACCCGATTATTTCTTTCACTCTCAGCATTTGCAGTCATTTGCTTTTGATTTTTCATGCTATCATCTTTAAATTGAAATTTCCTGAAAATTAAATAGGTAAGTTTCTATTCCCAAATAGTTGTTTTTTGTTAAAATATTGAAGAAGGAGGAACAAAAGCAAGTGTTCCAGATTGAATCTTACTGTCGTCATATGGCGTACTTCCGTTGGTTCAAGCGTTTTTTTCTTTCCACACGTACTGATTTCATTACTTCGGTGAACCAATATTACATTATATTTCAAAGGTTAGTCCTTCCGATGTGTAATCAACGACAATCATGTGCAAAAGGGGTTTAATTGAATGAATTTGAAATGTAATCAGTACATATCTCCACTTCTAATATTTGATCGATGGCGGCGTATATGTATGTTGTTGTGAAAAATGTATACGAAATAAGGTCAGCAATGGTGCTGTAAAATTAAAACACCGATAGGGTTATCACAAGAAAGTGGTTTGTATGATGAATCAATGGATGGGTGGGTGGAGCGATAATCGGATGGAAGGATTATTAGAAAGTTAAATTTTATTATTTTTTTCTATTTTTATAAATGATATCTTTTATTATTATTAGTAAAATAAACTTTATTCTTAATTTTTGTATGTAGTTTGTTATATTTTTTATGTATGTTTATGTAGCTTAACTTTTTAATTTGTCATATACAAATTTTTATTTGTTTCATTGTGGTTGTCTTATTTTATAATCAATCTATCTCATTATATTATATCATAATTTTTTAATAATTCAAACATAAATAATGCTTCATGTATCATAAAAAAATAATTTCACATATTTATTTAAATCAATCGTTATAAAGTTACATAAAAATCACATAACTCTCATAATTAATAATTTCTTTGAAAATACTTGATTAATAATTTTGATTTTTAATTATCAAAATTCGTTTAATTTTGTAACTGTAGATCCAACGTGTTATAACCTAATACACACATACAAACACACACACACATACACACACACACACACACACACACACACACATATATATATATATATATATATATATATATATATATATATATATATATATATATATATATATTAGGGGTGTTCGCGGTGCGGTTTGGTGAGGTTTCGAGTCGAAACCGCAAACCACACCGCATGTGCGGTTTGAAATTTTAGAAACCCGCAAACCGCACCGCGAAGGTTCTAAACCGCGTTATGTGGTGCGGTTTGGTGCGGGCGGTTTGTGCGGTTTTTTGCGGTTTATGCGGTTTGAAAAAGGATATGTATTTTTAATATTATGTACATAAAATTTATACATAAATATATTAGTTATAGAATCAAGATAAGTTGGTTTTGCCAATGTTTTAACAATACTAGTCATTGTTACATTAGACAATCACATAAATAATCTATCACAAATTTGTTTACAAAAATTGAAATTGGTGATATCAAAATTCATTAGTAATAAAACCAAATTCGTATCTTCTGTGTAATTTTTATGTGTTTGTATTATATATATATATATATATATATATATATATATATATATATATATATATATATATATATATATATATATATATATATATATATATATATATATATATATATATATATATATATATATGCGGTGCGGTTTGAACCGCATTGTTATAATTGGAAACCACAAACCGCACAGCATAATGCGGTTTAACAAAATTTCAAACCGCAAACCGCACCACACTAGTTCTAAATCGCATTAGGCGGTGCAGTTTGGTGCGGTGTGGGCGGTTTATGCGGTTTGTGCGGTTTGGTGCACACCCCTAATATATATATATATATATATATATATATATATATATATATATATATATATATATATATATATATATATATATATATATATATATATATATATATATATATATATATATATATATATATATATATATAGACACAGACACACACACACATACACAGATATGGGAGGGTTCACTTGAGATTAAAAAAAAGTAAAGATCATGAGATTCAACCTCAGCCGCATATTTCTCATTTGCCGTTTTAATATTTCAGCATACCGGCAGCAGCAACGTATGCCTAATCATAAATGATTATATGGCAAAGAGGTATAATCATACATGATTATACATATTTATACGTATATGTCTAATCATAAATAATTATACATATATGTCTGTTTACAGATTAACTAATCATAAATAATTATAACAGTTGGTGGTAGAAGAGGTGGTAGTGACAGAGGTGACGGTGGTATAAATAACGGAGGTGACTGTGGTGGGGTCGACTGGTGTCGAAGGTGGTGGTATTGGTAGTGGCGGTGGTGGTTATGGTGGCGGAGGAGAAATGAACAATTGACACTGTATAATCATTTATGATTATACCAGGCCTACCGTGCCGGTACGCCGGAGGGTTAGAGTGGCAGATGTGAAATACGTGGCTAAGATTGAATCTCAAAAACTCTATTTTATTTTTAATTTCAATGGAACCTCTCTCTCTCTCTCTCTCTCTCTCTCTATATATATATATATATATATATATATATATATATATATATATATATATATATATATATATATATATATATATATATATATATATATATATGGTTAACATTAAGGCTAAAACATATCTAAATCAATAGAGTAAATTACTAAAATCGTCCCTATGTTTTGATAAAAATTACATGTTTGGTCCCTAACTTTTATTTTGTACTCCAATCGTTCCTATGAAATGATTTGGTTGTGTTTTTTGTCCCTATGCTTTGGTCAAAATTGCCCATTTGGTCCCTAACATTATGTATGCATGGAACGAAAAACGCAATAAAATCAAAGCATAGTTACGATCCGAGTGAAAAAGAAAAAGTTAGGAACTAAACGTGCAATTTTAATCAAACCACAGGAACGATTTCAGTAATTTACTCAAATTAATAAGAGAGTGGTCAAAATTATCACTTTGAATTTTATTACAAAATGTAATACTCTAGGTAGGAAAAAAGGAATCACATGCGTTCGAATTTAGAAACTTTATTCTAAAAATCCAAACTTCTATTGAATACTATGATGAAGATCTCATAAGGACTTTATTTGTGAAGACCACCAATCGTATCATACACATTAAGCGTGTTTCCTGTGTAAAATGAAAACGAGCAGTAATGAATCAGCTTCGAGAGTGATTCATATTAATCTTTCATCACAAACAGTTTTCAAAACCCTGAAAAAGGCAAAACGCTATGTAATGATATTCATTGAGAAGCATGATTTGTTGCACCAAAAAAGATGGGATAGTAATAGGATTATGTAACAGCCCCTCGTTAACACAAACTTTATGTTCTTATATTGTTTAGATAATCTAATATGAAGGCAGATAAACAAATCCCTAATAGTAAACATGTAAATAGGAACTCACAATCTATTTGGAGTAGTCTTGAAGGATGTCATCATAGGGGTCCCTACGACCTCGGACATGGCTAATCTGAGCGTCCCAGAAGATCTGAGCATTGTGGCGATCAAATGTCCAAAATCCATAAGGCCGAATTGGATAGCTCCACATTTTTTTTGTTTTATCACAACTTTCCTTTAGGCCATACATATGATCTCTGAATTTGCGATCTCTTTCTACTGGATCCTCCATCGACCTCAGGATTAAGTTCTCTGCAAACTCCATGATAAACGACATCTTTGTAAGCTCCTGCATAAACAAACATTTTTTTCACTGATCGATGATTCAACATTTATAATAATCGGAGAAATCATCCTTTCAAATAAAACGATAACGCAAGTGAAATCCTGATCATCGATAATAAATCAACAAAAGCCCAGTGTTTGCAACTCAAAGAAAATGGTAGATGTATCCCAGGTTTTGCATTTAAATTTGGAAAAATATTAACAACGAAATCAAACAGAACTATTCCATTTAGCACACATCCATAACATGATGAATTTAATGACGCAAACTTACGCTTTTACAACGAAACAATAGATCTCGACAGTCAATGTAATTAAATCTACTTCTACTCTAATCTATTCTCTCTACTCTAACTAATAAAATACTAGTTTTGCTTGTCCACATGTCGTTATATTACACACCACATTTAATGTTTGCCACTTGTCGCTCATTTAGACTTGTTATACCTTTTCTTCTCCATATGCTTTTTGAATTTGAAATTGACTCAGCAATCCCTATAAATTAACCATGAAATTAGTCTACCATAGATTCAAACATAACAAAAAAGCGCATATATCCCCAAATAAATTTGTTGAATCCACAAAATTTTCTCCAGATTTATCTCTCTCGCTCTCGCTCTCATCGTTTAAGGTGACACGTCTGACTTTAAAATGGAGGAACCAGGATCGGATCCGGAAACTTTGGAACTGACAAACGAAAACCTAGAGTCCTATGGGGATATGTTTGGTCGACTTTTGAGGAAGAAGCAAACGAAATGCAAGATTTTGATACTACTTTCGATATGTCTATTGGAAATACCTTAAAAGTTTCAAAGATTTGGGACTCCCTCAACAATGATTTAAGGATAATAAAGTCGGGAAGGAAACATCCGACAGTTTTTATCTAAAAATGATAATATTATAGTTTATATTAGGTTCTGATATGATTAAACGATGCATATATATCAACTGATGAACATGTTAACAAAGATTAAGAGTCGTCCATCATATAACTATATCCATTTCCCTGAATTTTCTTTGGAGTCGAATCTTCTCTTTCACTACTAGAAAACTTGATCAATAGCTACGGCATAATCCGTAGCTATTCCGTAGCAATAAGCGGATAGCTACGGAATTGCTATGGAAAAATGGTTGTAGCATAATGGCCGTGGTTAAATTATAGCTACGGATTAGCTACAGAACCGCTACTGAATAGCTACTGAAAATTCCGTAGCTACCATAGTTACATAATAGCTACGGAATTCCTACGGAATCGCTACGGAACTAAATAGCTACGGACGTAAATAACTACGGATGCACATAGCTACGGACCTAAATAGCTACGGAAATCCGTAGCTATTCCGTAGCTAGCTTCGTTTTTATTTAAAAAAAATTAATTCAAAATCTTCAATTTTTTTTGTCAAATACCACATTCAATTCAGATTTGTTCCAAAAACCATATAAAATACATCAAAAAACATCCTTAATACCAAGTGTGACACATTTCATTCCATGGTCCAAAATACCATACAAAAGTAAGCACTAACAAAACAAACAAACAATAACAAGTGTTTACAAATTCAATTGTTCCAAAATACTTATCAATTGTCCTAAGGTGGATTATCGGGGGGAGCATCGGGTTGATTTCCATACATATTCAACATCCACATAACTATTTCCATTTGTTATTTCATTTGTTGTTGTTGTTCCATGGTAGAAACTTCTGCACACAACCTATCAACCCAAAAAAAATTGTAACACAATTTAATACTTCTTATTTTCGATTAGCTAATTAGCTACGGATTAGCTACGAATATTTCTTATTTTCGATTTTTCAGGTACCAAACGTCGTTTTTTCCGCTTCGTTTTTTTCACACATCTATTATACATGATTATTTATATTTTCACCAACTTATAGCTATTAATATCATTTATAAAGTCGTGTACATATCCGGGATCCATGACTCGTTTAATGGTCTAACACGCTGATGATCTACATTCACATATAAATACGCACAAACACGTATACATACACACATACATGTACACATATACCACACGTCTTTCATTTATGTAAATATACATATACAACAATATATTCATCACAATTTTGTGAAAAGTATAGTAATTATATTGTTAAAACTGTGAAACGAATACTTGATCCCGAAGGTGCACACGACTTTATGAATGATATTAATATCTATAAGTTGGTGAAAGTATAGATAATCATGTATAGTAGAGGTGTAAAAAAACGAAGCGAAAAAAACGACGTTTGGTGCCCAGAAAATAGAAAATAAAAAAATTTCATAGCTAATCCGTAGCTAATTAGCTACAGAGTAGCTACGGATTTTTCTTATTTTTTATTTTTCGGGCATTAAACATCGTTTTTTTCTCTTCGTTTTTCCCACCTCTATTATACATAATTATCTTTATTTTTAACAACTTATAGTTATTAATAGTGTTCATAAATTCGTTTGCACCTTCGAGATCCGTTACTCATTTAATGGTTTAATATTGTATCCGTAGCTATTCCGTAGCCATTCTGTAGCTAATCAGCTACGGAATAGCTACGGGTTAACATTCGTAACTATTCCGTAACTAATTAGCTACGGAATAACTACGGACTACCATCCGTAGGTATTCCGCAGTTATTCTGTAGCTAATCTTTAGCCATTCCGTAGCTAATTAGCTACGGAAATTTTTCGTAGCTATTATCCGTAGGAAAACACCCTTTTTTCTAGTAGTGTTTGCGCATTTCCCTGCCCTTGGCATGCTAGCCCTAGTAGTTATCAAGATTAGTTAATCAAGTATAGGAGTAATTGGAGAGAAAATCATGATGTATATATATATATATATATATATATATATATATATATATATATATATATATATATAGGGTAAAGTGAATATACCTAACAACCTTATATAAGCTTAGGTACCTAACCTCATTAAACTACGTCATTTTGCATTAAATTTTCATTGCAATCATCAAAGGTTCTTAAACTTCATCCCTAAACTTGATTTACTTCAAAAAAATTTGGAAATTCACCATTATATTTCTCCTACATCATTTCATTTGTAGCGGTAGGATATGAAACCCATCAGGCAGTATTCAATAGAAAGACGTGATGTAAAAGAAAGATATTTGTGAAAGTCCAAAGATTTTGGAAGTAATAAAGTTATGGGGTTGAAGTTTAAGAACCTTAAACCATTACAATGTAAATATGATACAAACCAATGTAGTATTATTATATTAGGTACCTAAGCTTATATAAGGTTGTTAGGTATATTCACTTTACCCATACATATATATATATATATATATATATATATATATATATATATATATATATATATATATATATATATATATATATATATATATATATATATATGGAGTGGTTCAAATGAGAACCACAAAAGATTAAGAACCCTAAGAACCAACATTTAATAAGTAATATGTATTGTGAATATTACTAACTATGTTAAAATCTTAATTTTGTTTTGTTTGTTAAGATAAGGGCAAAATCATATTTTTTTAGTCTAATATTTTCATTCATATAATCATTTTATATTTTTAACCCAAAATTTATGTAAAATGCAAATTTATACACTTTATTTACACTTTAATAGACAAAATTCACAACTTAATACAATTTATTTTATACCAATTAACAAATTTAAAGAAGTAAAACCCAAACTCTACCACTACCACCACAAACACACGCTGCCACCAACCACCTATGCCAACATTGCAACCATCTTTTCTTGAAAATCAGATTTGCATATAAACTAATGCAATGAGAGGGTAAATACTACATTCATAATTTAATAAACCTATTAATTCACTCATATTGAATTTAATACAAAAAAATTAAAAAAAACTAATGCATTCTTACGTACTTATATAACACAAAAAATAAATGTATTCTAACATTAATACAAAAGTTCATTCATAAATCATTTATATGTTAACACAAAATTTATATATAAAAAAATCACAGTAAGTTGCAGTCAGTTCACAAGTTAATATAATCAATTACCGTTTAATACATAAAATTCACAGGTTAATATAGTAAATTAACAATTTGATGCACTGAAATGTCATATTCTTAACTTAAAACTTACATTTAGACTTTCACATATCAGTTCACAAGTTAATATAATCAATTACCGTTTAATACTAAAAGTTCACAACTTAATATATTATATTAACAATTTAATACAATGAAATGACATATTCTTAACTTAAAACATACATTTATATTTTCCTATATGAAGGTTAGTGTTTTTTTTCAAAGTTAGATTTACACAATATTCTAAATTTAAGTTTTTGTATAATCTATTTAAATTTAGAAAAAAATCATATATGTGTATAATGATTATTTCTTCTTATATTTCAGAAGCAAACACAAAATTCATAACAAACTCGCAGCATAGTACAATCAATTCACAACTTAATATACAATCAATTCACAGTTTAATACGTAAAATTATTTATTCACATAAATATTATCAACTTAAAAATTACATTTATGCGTTCATATATGTAGATATTTCTATGTATTAAATTGTGAATTTATTATATTAAGTCATGTATAAAATTTACAACTTAATACACAAAATTCAAAGTTTAATATGATATATTTATAGCTCATTTACAAGTATAATCTCATATGTTATTGTATTAAACAAACTATCCACAATTTAATATATACATAAATTATCTCATCTTTCAGATCCAAACATCAAAAGAAACACATATACAATTTATTGAATATAAAAAATCAGATCAAGATATAAAAAAAAAAAAATCAGAATTCACAGTTTAATTCAATATTTGAGACATTAATTCACAACATAATTCAATATTCCAGATACTAACTCACAATTTAGTGAATAAACAAAATATATAATCACATTTTAATAACTTATATATTCACAAATTAATATATAAAAAAACACATATTCATAGCTTAATAACTTACCGAATTTCGTTGAGGCATTTCATCAAACACGTTGTTTTCACCATATACATCATATCCATAATCACCATCAAACAGAAGATCTGAACAAATATACAAAGAGACGTTATACTAACAATTTATTCATTGTTTAACTGTCACACCCCAAAACCACGAACGGCGGAAACATTTAGGGGTGGAGGACGTCATGTACAATATCACAACAGTGTAAAATAGTAAACAAGCAACAACATCATCCATTGCATTATAAGTAAAGTTTTAATACATGTGTGTTCTTTCATTGTAATAAGACACCAAAAATATATAATCAAAATAAAAGACGAGACTTGTCTACTCCGTCTTCTCAAAACCTGGCCACCGTACCAGTCTAATGATGACCTGAGAATACAAGTTATTTTGAAAGAGAGTATCAGCTTTAAAACTGGTGAATTCATAAGTATTTAAGTGTCATTGTCTTGCTTCGAAAAGCTGTTTTAAAAGTCATGTAAAACTTTAAATGAAAATGTTGATATAAGTATGAAAAGCCCTAGAAAATCCCTTATTTTCTATTATTATGAAATGTAGTCTTCAAACAAGACCCGAATGTTTTGTAATTAAAATGATAGTTTTTCCTTCTATTGACTAGTACTAAAGTACTTAGTCTAACCCATCGTTTATGTGAAAGTTTCACAAAATAAAGTAAATAGGAAAATGTACTAATGTAAGTGTTGTCACTGGGTACAACGACTAACACAACATCGCAATAAGCGAAATAGATAACCTAATGAACATCCGAAGATTGTCCAGAAAAAGTATTAATGTAAGTGTTATCACTGGGTACTAGGAGTAACACAACATCGCAATAAGTGAAAAGTATAACCTCATGAACATCCGAAGATTGTCCACTTGTCCTCTGTAGCAGCAGCAGGTGGGTGGAAGGGTTAGTCCCGATATCGATCTACCTAATATAAATAGTAACCTTAGACCTCCATAGATGGTCATCGACCACTGGTGCTAATCAGTGGGATTCGGAATGGTTACTCCAGCCTAGATATCCCATTGAATCGGGATAGAAAAGATAATTTACATAGAAAGTACTAATAAATCATCCTCGCAAGTCAAGATACAAGTATCCAGGTAAGTGAATACATGATAATGCATCTATGTAACAGTGTTCATGTATGGTATTCATGTAAGTGTGTTCATGTATCAGGTAAGTATATGTAAACATGTTCATGTATTAGATAAGCATATGTAAACATGTTCATGTATCAGGTAAGCATATGTATATGTACTCATGTATCATGTAATGTACTGGTGTAGACTCATGAATGAACTGACTCTTGTGTGATTCCTTGTAATAGGAATAATGTTTGATATCTTCAAATTATCCCTATGATAATTTACTGAAAGTTAATTGGTTGTTCAATTAGGTTTATACACTCTTAGTACTCAAGGGTGTGGGAAACTAAATGAAAGATGTAAACTATAACATCAATACATATATAAGAATATAAGTGTATATGCATAGTTTAATTCAAGAATGAAAAATGGTTTTGTAAGACATCTAAGGGTTTTGAACAAATATAAAAGTGACTTGAGGTCATTTTGATCAACATTTCAAAAGTAATACATTTGATAACAAAGTATTTTAAAGATAGAAACCCATTTCATGCATCACATTTTGTAGTATGTGAAATCTGTTGAATGAAAACACAGTTATAAAATACATATAGATGATTTAATAACATGTTGTTTTCTACTTGTATTGACCCCCATTAAAGCATTTAAAATCATTTAAAACATTGACTAGGGTATGAACTCACCTGTAGATGGTGGTTTGGATGAATTCGACAGTGTAGGATTGTTCGGTGTCAAGTGAGGACTTGTACACACACTATGATCCTAATGAACATATAATAACACATATATGCACTCAATTAGTCTTAAATTAGTAATTGATAATGTTAAGACATCCTAGAACATGATAAACACTTTATATAAGTGTTATAAGCCCTAAGGATTGCATCTAAGCTATTGTGGGACAAGGCACTTGGGTTTAGGGTTCCAAAGGACCCTATACTTGAGTTTACTCTCCATATAACCTCACACATGGAGTTTACGGTTGTAATCTCTTTAGTTTACGGCCGTAAACTCCAAGACTTAATGTCCTTGGTTGTTTTGAGGTGTTAAATGATCCCTAGAAGTATTCCAACTTGGTGGTTAAATTCATGGAAGGGTTTAGGGCATATAAACACTCCTTTGAGGAGTTTACGGCCCCAAGGACAATTCCTTTGGAGTTTACTGTCGTAAACTCCCTTGGAATGATGTTTTTGATGCTTTCAAGTCTCTTGCACATGTAGTATAGGTCTTAGACTTTTATCCCAATCATATGAAGGCCTTAGGCACACTTTGGTGCCTTTGTTTTATGTTTACGGCCCAAGAACCTTATTAGGGCCGTGAGCTCACTTTGAGGGGTGTTTTGATGTGTTTTGGTCCTTGATTTAAGTGGAAACAATTCCTAGTAATTGTCTAAGGCTTTAGGTGCCTTAAAAGCACCCTTTTGTCCATGATTTTGGAGTTCATGGTCCAAGATCATCTTGGGCCGTGAACACCTAAACATGGGTGATTCTTTATTGTTTTCTTGTCCCTAATACACTTTTATACAAGTCCAAGGTAGTATCATATCACGGGGGAAAGGCTAGGCATTGTTTCGGGAGTTTACCGCCCAAGAACACCTTGGGGCGTAAACTCCTAAATCTAGTTATCTAGCTATCTAAATCATGTTATAAACACATAATAAGCTTTCTAACACTACTAGAGAGACTTACTAACGTTTTGGGATAAAAACCCGAAGATCCGTGAGAGAGAAACTGGCTTTTCTCTAGTTGGAAATGCGAATAATGAATGAATTTGATTCAGAATTCTATTTATAGTCCTAAGATATTTTCGGCAGAAAATATTTTTATTCCTGAAATGATTTCTCATACAATAGAGTGTTGGAATAAAAGTGTTGCACAAAACCCTAGTGCATCCACTCTCCTGATATTTCCTAGAAGTGTAAACCCTGAATTACTCAAACTTACACAAAAAAGTTTGAAAATTAACTGTGACTACTATAACTTCTATTGAAGCAATATTGTTTGTACAGAATGGAAATTTCGGGTTGTCACATTAACTCTAAAAAAACTTTACCAGTAACATTCACAATTAAATTTACAACTCAATAATTTATCTAATTTCATTGAGGCATTTCATCAAGAACCTAGTGTGCATCTTTTTTCTTTTTTTGCAGAATTTGTTTATGTAAACACCATCACCATATACAATACAGATACACCACACATATAAACACCAAATCTAACATGAAATAACACATTTACATCATTCACAACTGAACACGTACCTTTTTCATGAGCGTATCATCAAACATCTTCAAAACTCTTATTTCCAGATCTGAGAGTGCTTCCTAGCTTCAGATCTAGAGGAGATTGGCTAAAAAAACAAATCTGGAGGTGTTCGGTCATCTGGAGGCAACAAATAACTTCATTCTCCATCAGATCTAGTGTTCCTGCAAAGCATATCAAATAAGCTTTCTAGTGCTTTGTCAGATCTAGGTGGCTGCTTGACGCTGGAGGTGGTGAAGGTGATTTAACGTTGGTAGTAATGCTCTCTCTCCAGATCTGAAACATTTTTGCAATTTAGAGATAGAATGGAACTGAAGGAGGCCAAGTTGTTAGTGGTAGATTGAGGTCGTTAACGGAGAATCGAAGTAATGAACGAGAAGAGGCAGTGACAACATATCTAGATCTAAAAGTGGCGCTTCCAGATCTGAAGTTTGTGCGACAGATGTATGTTTCTCACAGGTAATCAGAAGTTGCAGAGAGGAAGGGAGGTAGAGGAGGTGGAGCTGGCATCGATGATGGTGGCGGCAGTGGGCGCCGTAGCGGTGGTGGAGCAACCATGGTGGTGGAACTGGGTCGTCGGCAGTGGTGGTCGTGGTATTTATCACAGGTGGTTGAAATAGACGAGATAATTCCTTTTGTTTTTGTAAAACGAGAGTAATGCATCATGTATTATGAAATAAGAAAAATAGCCTTAATAATAGTGGTTCTTAGGGTTCTTAATCTTTTTTTGTTCTTATTTGAAACTTTTATATATATATATATATATATATATATATATATATATATATATATATATATATATATAATGTTGTCTCTAAATGTATGTGCCTGAAAGTTCTATGTTTCACTCATCAATGGATTTTATTTATGTTTTTGTCAAATTTCTTTAACTTTGTGGACAATCTCATACTCTATGCATATAATAAGTGAAGTTAAAGTCCAAAGGTGTATATTATATAATTTGGTTTCGAAGTTACAAATGCAATTTTGCTTTTGTGGTTAAACACATCTTTTATAGTATATAAAATTAAGAGTAAATTACACGAATCGTCCTTATGGTTTGGAGTAATTTGTGCGTTGAGTCCCTAACTTATTTTTTAAACTTGGAAAGTCCCTACTATTTGATTTTGTTACGCGTTTGGTATCTGTCTTACCTAAAAAGACTATTATTTAAATATGGAAAAATGGTAGGGTAGGTAAGGTAAGATGAGGGGTAGGGTTGGGGTGTGTTTATTTAAATAAATGAAAAAAGTCAAGGTAATAATAGATTTTTTAGGTAAGATAGAGACCAAGCACGTAACAAAAACAAATAGTAAGGACCTTCCGAGTTAAAAAAATAAGTTAGGGACCAAACGTGTAAATTACCTTAAACCATAGGGACCATTCGTGTAATTTACTCTAAAATTAATATTGGTTTTTTTTCATATAAAATGAATACAAGGTGTAGCATATGTTTTTTCATGGTAATTATATTCGAAAATCTAAAACCCTTTGATGAAACTTTGGCTAAAATATGTTTAGCTTACACTTTATAAGATTTAGATATGGTTTTAGAAGCTATATCATAGGCTCTATAAAGCTGCTAACCTTTTTTTTATGTAAAAGATGAAATCGCACAACTAAGTCGTTTTTTTACTATTAGAAAACGGATGGAACTTGCTATCATTGAATGACTATATGCTCATGTTGATTCCAAGGTAAGTGATATAAGTTATGAAGTTGTGCTATGTTTTGTAGGTTTGGACATAATTATGATGAGTTCTTATAGCTTGTAACGAGAAAGAGACCAACAGATCAAGTTTTTATGAAACAAGAGCTAAATGCAGATGGTTGGGTATGTAATTATTCTACTTAATTAAGTTTCTAAATTTGTTTGATGAACATGACAAAGCTATTTCCTTGGAATCGAACGCAAAAGAAAATCAAGAGGATGAATTGATCAAGATTGTAGATGAAGCTGCCAAAAATGCAAGATTCCTCCCGAGAAACCAATTCCGAATGAACCTCAACCAAAATCTTATGTTTCTCCATTTCCAGGGGGAGAGTTCCACTTAAACCTTCAATTCTTATGATCCACTCCATGAGGAGAATTCAATTCCAAATGATGGGTCGCATGCAAACTTCCAAGGGGAAAATGAAAATAATGACTCAGATATACAATCAGAGTTTGAAGAAGTTTATGCTGAAATTGATACTTTGTATGATCAAAACTATCCTCCAATGTCTAAATGGACCAAAATTCCTCTAATATCTCAAGTGATCGGACATTCATCTTTAGGACTTCTTACTCGGGTTCAACAAAATACGAAAAAAACTGCATTATTTTCCAAGAGATGCCATCTGAGGTAGATATCAGATCCCCACAAGTCCTTTGCTCCTAGTTACTTGCTCTTCAAGTTCTTCATACAAAGATACAACTTCCAAAGCTTTAAAACACACAAATGGATCACACTCACATGAATTAGGGTTTCTGGACTCTCAAGAGGTTGCAAAGGAACTAAGGGAGGCTAATGGTCCCTTAAATAGGGTGCCAACCCCCGAAAATTAGGGTTTCACCCTCCAGCTCCAACTCATCGAGTTACTCTTCCGACATGGCGAGTTGGTCACTTAAACACGTGGCCCAAACCCACTGCTACTCGACGAGTCAGGAAACCCACTCGTCGAGTAGACCTTGAATTCATAAGAGTTTATAACAACAAATTGATTTTCGAGAATCGGGGTGTTACAATTCTCCCCCATTTGAACTAGACTTCGTCCTCGAAGTCTGCTGTGGTGAACATCCTCGGATCGTGCTCCCGCACTCTACCTCCGGCTCCTACACCCACTCGGACCCTCTTTGGTGCTCCCACTGTACCCTCACCAAAGGTACCTCCTTGTCCTGCAGAACATTCACCCTTCTCTCCAGAATGGCCATAGGCCTATCCACAAAATCCAGGTGCTCATTGACCTAAATGTCATCCAACGATACTACCGCCTCCTGATCCATGATGCACTTTTGCAAGTGCGAATCGTGAAAGGTGATGTGAATCCCTATCGGACCTTTTCATAAGGTCTATCCTTCATTCCACCTTGCCAACTTGAAAAAATCCTGATGGTCCAAAGTATCAGAACCCAACTTTCCCTTTTTCCTGGAGCGAACCCTCTTTGCTGACATGATAATGCATCCCTCAGTTCTCAGAATATCATACACAATCGATCCACTAATGAATACGAACACTCATGCCTGGCCCAAACTGCGTTGGGATGGAACACCAGGCGAGCCTACGACGGCTCCAATCACCCCTAGGAGGGAATACCCTTGTATCCTTCACATCTTTTGCCTAATCAACCCCCAGGTTAGAATACCAAACATATCAAATCTAATCCATCATAGGGTCTGGTCATCCTCAGGATGGAATACCCTATATTGGAAAACCTATATAAACATAACTCAGGTCTACTTACTATTGGATTAATTTCTAAGTCCATAACTATAATTGGTGAGAGTTGACCCGACCCTGCATGGTCCATTTGGGTTGCATGGCATCATGCATTTGGATAGACTATAATGAGAGATATAACATTTAAGGTTTGTTAATATATTATAAGTTCTAATATATTAATAAGGTTATTTAATTAGTATTGATCAAGAATTAATTTGGAATTAATTAAGTGATCAAAAGGAGACTAATTAAATATATGGGTTGATTGTGTAAATCATTCATTCTTATATATGTGGGCTTGTGATCCAAGATTCCTTATGTTGGACTAAGTGCATGGGGTGACCCATGGATACTCCATGAAGGTTAAAATACATGGAGCATAAGGAATGGGTAAAGATATGAGTTACATGGTGTAACCCAAATAGCCACCATATAAAAGAATCCCATGGCTCAAGAAATCGGCAACTATATGTAAGAATAGAAAGGGCTAACCGATTTCATGAAGTGTGTATGTTCTCTCAATCTATTCCAAGTGTATTTGGTATTGTGTGAACCATTTGAGGTGTCACACTTGAGGCACTAGGCACTCAAGTTTCATGAAGATAAACTACATCAAAGAGGTATGTAATTCTAACTTGATATATTCATTTGAATCAATGTTATTATGCTAGTTAGGATGAATACCTTGGAAAGTTCATATTTGCATGTATAATAGAGAAAACATAGATCCAAGGTATTTAGGGTTGCATGTACACTTAGGAGTGTTAGAAGGCTAAAAACCCAACAGTGGTATGAAAGCCAAGGTTTGTTTTTTTGTTATATTGATGCAAATATTTTATTTTCAAAGTTGGAAAAAAAATTGACGTTTGTCAAATTTTAAGATAATTACTAGTTTTTGTGAAAAACTAATTATTTGTAAAATTTGAATCATTTGCTATATGAGTTAAATTATGTCAAATTTAGTAAAAAATAAAATGATATGATTATTTTACTAGTTTTAAAAGTTTGATCTAAAGAGTTTTTTGAAACCTCCATAAGTTATGGATATGAAAAGGTTTAAAAAAAATTCATTCAAAGTTTTTTTTATGGAGTTACAAAAATTGGTGTTAATGTTTTAAAGAATTCCATAACTTCTTCTTAAGTTACGAAACATAAAAGTTTCATCATTAAACAAACATTAAACTCCATAAGTTACGGAATCCAAAAGTTTTTTTTTTTTTTTTTTTTTTTTTTTTTTTTTTTTGATCTTATGAGTTGATTTAGATTAAAAGAAAATTATGTGATAATATGTTTTCAATCCATTTTAATCTAGGAACTGATTCTAAAATGTGTTTTTGTAACTTGTCCTCAAGTTATTTGAAAAGTCACATTTAAGTTTCTTAAAACTCATAAAAGCTGTAATAGGTTACAAAATAAAGAGTCTTGTCCTCATTAAATGGTTTTATGACTCCATAACTTGTCCTCAGGTTTTGGAGGTTCGAGAGTCTTCCAAAATAAAAAAATGTGTAACCTTAATTAATTCCATAAGTTACAAAATAAAGAAAAGTTACATTCTTTTATTAGTTTAAAGTCTTTCATAACTTGTCCTCAAGTTATGGAACTTAAGAGTTTTTTAATTAAAACTACTTTAAACACATAAGTTATGAAATTAATTAGTTTTGAATAGTTTCAAAACTTGCCCTCAAGTTTTGGAATTTGAAATTTTTTTTACTTATGAATACTTTAATTCCAAGTTAGCCCTTAGAATTTTAAAAGTTAAAATTCAACCCTTATACTTTATAATATTATAAGTTAATAATATTTATATATATATATATATATATATATATATATATATATATATATATATATATATATATATATATATATATATATATATATATATATATATGTATAAGAGTAAAGTCAGTCTTACCGTTAGTAGGCCTCATTCACGAAGCTGGTCTATAAGGGGGGGGGGGTATAAGGTTACTGCCTATAAAATGGCAGTTTAATGGGTATCCACTCTCACCCACTGTTTCCTTAACTGGTGGAGGGTCGTTAGCCGAATGGGTAGGACAATGACTATAATTCTCCCTTCATTAAAATTATTAATGATAAATACTAAGTAACTAAACCTTTTATAAATACCCAATCTTAGTTACTTAGGAAAATGTGAATAAGGTGCTAATCCATGAAATTACACTTTGCACCTTGTTTAAGTCGGTTATTGGAGCGTGTGTGGTTAACCGCCACACTAACTCATATTTAACAAGGTAGGCAAAGGGTAACTTAATGTTTATCATAGTATCGATGGAGCGTGTGTGGTTAACCGGCACATCGATTGAGGGGTAAACACTTAAGGGTACCAAGTATATTTGCATGGTTATTCACACCTTGTTTTGTGATCCTCAGCATCCTAGTCACAAAACCTAAAGGGCACACTCGAGATTGAAACATGCCATTGAACAGTTCAATGAATCTCAAAAGATCTAGGAGTTTCAAATCCAATTAAAAAACCTAATAAATTTATTTCGTTTTTTCATGGTGGAAATTGGTGAATCGTCATTCACCTACCTTCAAATATTTTATAGCTTGGATCACAACATCCCTCTTCCAAGTTATAAAAGTATTGTGTTGGGTCCTAGCCTTAATATTTCATATTGGGTGTTATATTAAGGACTTTAAATCAACTATCTTGAATATCTCCCAAAAAGATGTCTGGTTTAGACATTTATGATCTTCCCAAATGTGACATCCCCAAAATCTCGGCAAGAAAAGATCGGTTTCATTTATGCTTTTAAACATTTTAAGAGTAAATCCTTTTGATTTTAAAAGAGATGCGGAATTTGCTCCTAAAAACAAAACATAATAAAAATAGATTTTTATCAAAACATTTCATAAAGAAATATAATTTCATTTCATAATAAAAAATCAGGATGTCATGTTCCGATACAAACCATAAAGCATAAACGATAACATTACAAGTCGTTCAACAAATATATACATATACATAAAGCATAAACGATAACATTACAAGTCGTTCAACAAATATATACATATACAGACTTGTAAACAAAATAACTTGATGATTCATCCATCTTATGCCCTTGCGCCACTTCCTGCAATACAAATAAACTAAGTGGGTCAGGCTTGGGAGCCTAGTGAGCATGTTGGGTTTTCAACCCACAAAAAATAATTATATTTAATTTCAACAATCAACAATAAACCCGATTACCCATTCCCGTTATCCTCACTTTACGTCCCTAAAAATGACATCTATTATGAGGAACCAAATTCAGGATTTTCATCAGGACGGACATTACTGCAGAGGGGCTTCCTCAATAATAAGTGTCCTAAAGGAAACCATGTGGGGGATAGAGTACACCAGTGAACACGTCGTTCACAACACGTACAGGTTATGAGCCTGCTAGTGTTCCACAAGACTGTCTAGAATAGTCTGTGGTCGTCATCCATACTCTGCTGAATGACTGGAATAACACCAACAACAACGAGGCCTCTCATCTATTTATTACACACCAACTATCTACCTATGTTTTAGCCAACATATTAGTAGATAAAAATATACATGTTTATACATAGTTTAAAACCGGTATAGCATGCTCGATCAATACATTTTTTCCACATAACAAATGAAGCACACACACATAACATGTATTTCATAGAGAATAAATCAGATCTATGAGATAGAAGAAAGGGAATATACATTCACACATATAATCAACAAAGTATACACGTAACACGTATTTCGTATAAAATACTTCATAATAATGTGTTAGAAGAAAATGACTACACACTCAAATGATCAGAAGATGATCGGGTAACACTACGGCTTGTAGAAATAGTGTTTCTCTGTAGATCTAGAAGATCTTCACAAAAACCGGGCTCCTCGCGGGCAGGGCTTCGGCTCGGAAATCTCACTTCTCGGGATCCTCGGGACTTCGGAACTTGCTTCGGGACTCGGGAGTATTACCGGGGCTTCAGGATATGATCGGCATGCAAATCGAGGCAAAAACTAGAGAGAAGAAAGAGTTTGAACAAGAGAAAATTGTTGATCTCGAGTTCTATTTATAAGCTGCTGGGTCTGGAATTTCGCTGGGCGTAAATTCAAATTATGTTGGGCGTAACTAGGTTTTGCTCGGCGTACTTTGACGTCACTGCATGCGTCAGTTGGTGGCACTCGAGTATTGGTCAAACAAGTTGCACCCCTCTGAGTACGCTGGGCGTACTCAAATTACGCTCAGCGTAATTTGACTCGTCAAACTTCTAAATTGCGTAACTTTCGCATACGAGCTCCGTTTTCGACGTTCTTTATATCCACGCGTAGGTCAGACCATACTTTACAACTTTCATTTAGACTCCGTCGACTAATTTTGAATTTTAATTTTATTATTTATTTGTAGAAGGCTGAGACAGAAAAACTTCGTTATACATTCATAACTTCTTCGTTCGACGTCCGTTCTCGCCTAACTTTTCATCATTTCGCTATTAACAACGAGATCTTCGATTCTCGTTTAGATTGTTTTCGCTAAAAACCACTCGATCTCAAATCAAGTATTCTACTGCCACACCGAAACTTAAAAAAATCATAACTTTCTCATACGAAGTCACATTTGGGTGTTCTATATATATTCGGAAACCTCGTTTCAACTACTACAACATTATCCAAAGATATCGAGTTTATTTTTACACTTAAATTTTGACGCTCATTTTATTCTTAATTCATTAAATTCTAATAATTAAGAAAATACACACATAATTCACATAATTCACGTAATTCACAAATAATACATTTTTATTATTTCAAATTGGGTTACAAGGGTTAACCTAGACTATTACATTGCTAAAAATGGCAAGCCCAGAAACACGGGAATTACACCAAATCTCTTGAAACAAGCTTTCCTAAATGAAGATGATTTCCCATGGAAATCATACTTCTTTCACCTCCTCCAAATTATTCTCCTTAAACCACAAGTTCTTGAAAAGTTTAATCTCACTCAAGCCCTATTGGCAAGAAAAGGTTTATGTGTGGTCACATCTTGGAGATGTAGTCGCATATTGACAAGTCGGGAGAGTTGGGTGTGAAAGTATTGAGAAAGTCGGTGGTTCAATCACCTTCTAAGTCACATAGTGAGTTCCTTTGGGACTCCTATGAAACAGACTATGACAAGACCCTTAATGATCTTATCTATTTGCTAAGATCAACTTCCTAAAACTTGTGGACATTGATAATAATGACATTGGACATGCAGTAAAGCTCTCTCTTCCCAATGGAAAGGGATCGGCCATAGTCAACTCAGTTGACCAACTGGTAAAGAGAAAGGCTAAGTCTGTGATAGTCCCATGTTCCATTACCAAAGTGTCCATATGTTAAATTGCCAAAGGAAGGGGCATTGGTTGCAAAGCTGCCAATTTACCTAAGGGTGTTAAAGTCAATAAGTTTGAATATACTTCAGGTAAAGTCTACTATCTAACTCTGCTAAGTTTCTATTCTGATATTCTTTATATATGATGTGACTGGGTCACATGGTGATGTTTTAAGAATCAAAGAAAAGTGACAGAACTTAAAGAAAGAATATGCTAAATCTTACATCGCAACTTCTTAGTCTTTCGGTCAACGATTGCCTCTGGTTCTTCAATCAACCTTTTGTTCTCATCGATTCTTAACTCCGAAAGTGGAATCATGTCGTGAACTTCTCATGTGAACTTCCTCAAATAACACACATGAAAAGTGTTATGAATTCCATTAAGTTCTTCTGGTAGTTCGAGCTTGTAAGCTTGGTTCCCAATTCTCTGAAGAACTTTAAATGGTCTGATAAACTTTGGACTTAACTTTCCCCTTTTACCAAATCTTATAAGTCCCTTCCACAATGAGACTTTAAGCAAAACCAAATCTCGAACTTCAAAAGTCATCGGTCTTCGCTTTTTGTCTGCATAGCTCTTTTGACGATCCTGAGCTGCTAACATTCTCTCCCTAATTATTTTCAACTTTTTCAGCAGTTTGATGGACTATCTCTGGTCCCATAAACTGCTTTTCCCTAGCCTCAAGCCAACAAGACGACGTACGACACTTCTGCCCGTACAAAGCTTGATAAGGTGCCATCTTAATGCTCGAGTGGAAACTATTCTTGTAGGAAAATTCTACCAATAGTAAATGTTCATCCCAATTACCTTGGAATTCCATGGTACATGCTCTCAGCATATGTTCAAGTGTTTGTATCGTTCTTTTGCTCTGACCATCAGTCTGTGAATGGTAAGTTGTACTTAAACACAACTTGGTACCCAATTCCTCTTGTAGAATTTTCCAAAATCGTGAGGTGAAACGGCTATCACGATCCGAAACAATCGTTAGCGGAACATCGTGAAGCCTGACAATTTCCTTCACATAAGAATTCGCAAGCTTCTCCATAGACCACTTCTTGTTGGCTGCTATGAAATGCGCACTCTTAGTGAATCGATCAACGACCACCCAAATCATGTCGTCACCATTCTTTGTCCTGGGCAGTTTAGTGACAAAATCCATAGCAATGTCGTCCCACTTACCCATAGGCACAGTCAATGGTTCTAAACTCCCATATGGTTTCTGATGTTGTGCCTTGACTCTCGCACAACTCACACACTCAGCCACATACTTTGCAACATAAAGCTTCATCGGCGGCCACCAGTAGTAGGGTTTCAGGTCCCTATACATTTTAGTTCTACCGGGATGAATCGATTACATGGTTTTGTGAGCTTCTTCCATCAGAAGATCTTTGACTCCTCCTGTCTTAGGTATCCAAATCCGATCTTGGAACACCTTCACTCCATGGCTGCTTACACCAAACACCAACGTTTTGCCCAAACGTTCTTCCTTTCGATCATTCTTTTCAAAAGCTTCGCTGTGAGCTTTCTTTATACTTTCCAAAATAGTCGAGACAACTTCAATTCTCAACGCTCTTGTCCTTCTCTTTTCAAGATTGACTTTCCGACTGAGAGCATCAACAACAACATTAGCCTTACCGGGGTGGTAAAGTATCTCACAGTCGTGGTCTTTAAGTAATTCTAGCCATCATCGTTGCCTCATATTCAATTCCTTCTGACTAAAGAGATATTGGAGACTCTTATGATTAGTGAAAAGTTTGCACTTCATGCCATAGAGGTAATGCCTCCATATTTTTAGAGTGAAAACTACCGCTGCCAACTCCAAATCATGAGTCGGGTAGTTCTTTTCATGCTCTTTCAGCTGTCGAGATGCATACGCGATTACCTTATCTCTTTGGGTCAAAACACAACCCAAGCCAACACCAGACGCATCGCTATAAACAACGAAGTATTCAACTCCATCAGGTAGAGAAAGAATCGGTGCCTCACATAGCTTCTTCTTTAGTTTCTCGAATGCTTCTTTATGCTTATCACTCCAAGCATAAGTATCTCCTTTGTGGGTTAAAGTTGTCAATGGACTAGCGATTGAAGAAAAGCCTTGGATAAACCTTCAGTAATATCCGGTTAATCCTAAAAAGCTTCGGATCCTAGTGGGATTATTCGGTTGCTCCCACTTCATCACAGCTTCGATCTTCACTGGATCGACCATTATCCCTTCTTGGTTGACCACGTGACCCAAGAATTGGACTTCACGAATCCAAAAATCAAATTTGGAGAACTTCGCATACAGCCTCTCCTTCTTCAAGACTTCCAACACTTCTCGCAAGTGTCTGCCATGCTCCTCTTGGCTTTTTGAATAAATCAGAATGTCACCTATGAACACTATCACAGATTTATCAAGGAACGGGTTACAAAATCTGTTCATTAAATCCATGAATGCTGCTGGAGCATTGGTCAGTCCAAACGACATAACCAAAAACTCATAGTGTCCATATCGCGTTCTGAATGCAGTCTTTTCGATATCCTGCTCTTTTACCTTTAGTTGATGATATCCTGACCTTAGGTTGATCTTCGAAAAATAACTTGAACCTTGTAGCTGATAGAATAGGTCATCAATCCTCGGAAACGGATATCTATTCTTTATTGTTGCCTTATTCAACTATCGGTAATCAATGCACATCCTCATGCTTCCATCTTTCTTCTTTACGAATAACACCGGAGCTCCCCAGGGTGATGAACTAGGTCTAATGAAACCCTTGTCCAATAACTCCTGAAGTTGCATCATCAGCTCCTTCATCTCCGTCGGTGCTAGTCAGTAAGGTGCTTTTGCAATCGGCGTTGTTCCGGTCAACAAATTAATACGGAATTCCACTTGTCGATCAGGTGGTAATCCAGGAAGATCTTCGGGAAATACCTCCGGATAATCACACACAACGGGAATATTTTGCATCACCTTCTTTTCCTTCTTAGCATCGATCATGAATGCTAAGTATGATGTACACCCCTTGGTCAAACATTTTCTTGCTTTCATTAGAGAAATGATTCTAGAATTTACTCTGCGCTTATCTCCATACACCATAAACGATTCCTTCCCAGGCGAGTTCACTTTCACTATTTTCTTCTTGCATAAAATTTCGACGTCATTAGCGCTAAGCCAATCCATTCCCAATACGATGTCAAAACCATTAAGTTCTATAGGCAATAATTCCTCGTGGAACTTATTCCCATTCAAGTCAATTAAGATGTTTTTCATACGATGGCTAACATGTACAAACTTGCCACTAGCAACTTCGACTAATAAATCATTATCTAGTCTATCAACAAGCGAAGCTAGTTTTCTACCAAATTCATGCGAAATAAAGGAGTAGTTGGCTCCAGAATCAAATAAAATTTGGGCAGACAAATTGTTAACGAGAAAGGTACCTGAAGCGACATCAGCTTCATCTTTAGCAGCTTCCTGTGTCATCTGGAATGCTCTCACCTTTGGCTTTGGCGGAATGTTGGGTCTAGCTACTTCCTTCTTTTTCGGACAATCCCTTGAGATGTGCCCCTCCTCACCGCATCCATAGCAAACTTTCTTGGTGAGCGTGCATTCGTTGGCATAATACCCTGGCTTTCCACATTTAAAGCATGTGACCACTTCCCCGTCACATTTCCCATGATGTTTCTTCTTGCACTTGTTGCACCATTTCGCCTCTACCTTTCCCCCACCTCCTCTCGAACCAGATTTTAAGAATTTATTTTTCTTGCTAGATCCTGAAGATCCCTCGAAGTTCCTTTTTTCACCAACATCTATCCTTTCCAGAACCTTTTCCTTCTGTTGGGCCTCCACGTTCTTAGCTGCTCGAACAGCTGTTATTAGAGTAGTTGCCATCTTGACTGTCGGACCAAAGTCGGCAGGCAGTCCATTAGCGAACCTCTCGATTTTGGAGAGTTCTGTTGGCACTAGGTACAGAAATAACTTCATTTTCTCAGTGAATGCCATAGCATAGTCATCTACACTCATCTTCCCTTTCTTCAAGTTTTGGAACTTATTATTCAGATCAATCAGATCTATCTCTAAACAATATTGCGCCCTTAGTTGTTCCAAGAACTCCTCCGATGACATTTTCAAAGCTTCTCATCGTGGCATAGTATTTGCCAACAACTTCCACCAGCTCAAGACTCCAGTCTTCAGTTGCCTAACTACAAAGATAGTCTTCTGTTTGTTGCTACAGTCGCAACTTTCAAATACCATCTCCATTTCGGAGATCCAATCTATAATTTCAACAGGCTTTGGGCTCCCAAAAAGACTTGGCAGTTTGGCACTCAAGAAATTCTTGTACATTCGCCCATCGTTGTTGTTTCTCCTTTCCAGATGGTTCCTTCATTCTTCTTGAGTCCCAATTTGACTCACAATGTGACTATTGTTCCCTTCCTCTGAACGTTCGGGAATCAGTTCGGGTTCCACGTTAGGTATGATAGGTTCGTCCCTATTTCCATGCAACATCTGTCGCATTTCCTCCTTTTGTTCGGCTAACATAGCCCGAATCATGGCTTGCACTCCAGCCATGGTGATCTGTTCTGGTGCAGCAGCTTCAATAGCTACTGGTTGAATTATAGGCGGTTGATTCCTATTCTTGTTTGCGTTTCCAACACCGCTTCTTGTTCTCACCATTTTTTATCTATACACCGAATAAGGTGAAATTTAGATCTTCATTCACGATAGATATTCAAATCATCCTTATCACTCCGAAATGATTACATGTTAGCTCTAATAACGTAGACATACGCTTAGAATCCTACACATATAAGGTTTCCAGATTTGGTCGGCAACAGACCATAGATCCGAACAATTAATATCATATATGGCAACATATAACATTTAGCACATAAAAGCATTTTAGGCAACTTTCCTAAAATAAACTAGTGCCCCTGTCTGAAATATAACAAACATACATCTAACAACCTTCACTTAGCGTTCTAAGTTTAAGTTTAGAAATACTACAAATTCCTAGTTCGCTTAAACTAATGCTCTGATACCAACTGTGACATCCCCAAAATCTTGGCCAGAAAACACCGGTTTCATTTATGCTTTTTAAACATCTTCAGAGTAAATCCTTTTGATTTTAAAAGAGATGCAGAATTTGTTCCCAAAAACAAAACATAATAAAAATAGATTTTTATCAAAACATTTCATAAAGAAATATAATTTCATTTCATAATAAAAAATCGGGATGTCATGTTCCGATACAGACCATAAAGCATAAACGATAACATTACAAGTCGTTCAACAAATATATACATATACAGACTTGTAAACAAAATAACTTGATGATTCATCCATCTTATGCCCTTGCGCCACTTCCTGTAATACAAATAAACTAAGTGGGTAAGGCTTGGGAGCCTAGTGAGCATGTAGGGTTTTCAACCCAAAATAAATAATTATATTTAATTTCAACAATCAATAATAAACCCGATTACCCATTCCTGTTATCCTCACTTTACGTCCCTAAAAATGATATCTATTATGAGGAACCTAATTCAGGATTTTCATCGGGATGGATATTACTGCAAAGGGGCTTCCTCAATAATAAGTGTCCTAAATCCAACCATGTGGGGGATAGAGTACACCGGTGAACACGTCGTTCACAACACCTACAGGTTATGAGCCTGCTAGTGTTCCACAGGACTGTCTAGAATAGTCTGTGGCCGTCATCCATACTCTGCTGAATGACTGGAATAACACCAACAACATCGAGGCCTCTCATATGTTTATTACACACCAACTATCTACCCATGTTCTAGCCAACATATTAGTAGATAAAAATATAAATTTTTATACATAGTTTAAAACTTGTATAGCATGCTCGATCAATACATTTTTTCCACATAACAGATGAGGCTCACACACACATAACACATATTTTATAGAGAATAAATCAGATCTATGAGATAGAAGAAAGTGAATATACATTCACACATATAATCAACAAAGTATACACGTAACACGTATTTCGTATAAAATACTTCATAATAATGTGTTAGAAGAAAATGACTACACACTCAAATGATCAGAAGATGATCGGGTAGCACTACGGCTTGTAGAAATAGTGTTTCTCTGTAGATCTGGAAGATCTTTACAAAAACCGGGCTCCTCGCGGGCAGGGCTTCGGCTCAGAAATCTCACTTCTCGGGATCCTTGGGACTTCGGAACTTGCTTCGGGATTCGGGAATATTACCGGGGCTTTAGGATATGATCAGCACGCAAATCGAGGCAAAAACTAGAGAGAAGAAAGAGTTTGAACCAGAGAAAATTGTTGATCTCGAGTTCTATTTATAAGCTGTTGGGTCTGGGATTACGCTGGGCGTAATTAGGTTATGCTGGGCGTACTTTGACGTCACTGCATGCGTCAATTGGTGGCACTCGAGTATTGGTCAGACAAGTTGCACCCCTCTGAGTATGCTGGGCGTACTCAAATTACGCTCGGCGTAATTTGACTCGTCAAACTTCTAAATTGCGTAACATTCGCATACGAGCTCTGTTTTCGACGTTCTTTATATCCACGCATAGGTCAGACCATACTCTACAACTTTCATTTAAACTCCGCCGGCTAATTTTGAATTTTATTTTTAATATTTATTTTTAGAGGGCCGGGACAAAAAAACTTCGTTATAAATTCATAACTTCTTCGTCCGAGGTCCGTTCTCACCTAACTTTTCATCGTTTCGCTATTAACAATGAGATCTTCGATTCTCGTTTAGATTGTTTCGGCTAAAAACCACTCGATCCCAAATCGAGTATTCGGGCTACATACTGCAAGGTCGAAACTTCAGAAAATCATAACTTTCTCATACGAAGTCACATTTGGGCGTTCTATATATATTCGGAAACCTCGTTTCAACTACTACAACATTATCCAAAGATATCGAGTTTATTTTACACTTAAATTTTGACGCTCATTTTATTCTTAATTCATTAAATTATAATAATTAAGAAAATACACACATAATTCACATAATTCACATAATTCACAAATAATACATTTTTATTATTTCATTTTGGGTTACAAGGGTTAAACTCGACTATTACATTGCTAAAAATGGCAAGCCCAGAAACACGAGCGTTACACCAAATCTCTTGAAACAAGCTTTTCTAAATGAAGATGATTTCCCATGGAAATCATACTTCTTTCACCTCCTCCAAATTATTCTCCCTAACCCACAAGTTCTTGAAAAGTTTAAGGTCACTCAAGCCCTATTGGTAAGCAAAGGTCTATGTGTGGTTACATCATTGAGATGTAGTCGCATATTGACAAGCCGAGAGAGTTGGGTGTCAAAGTCTTGAGAAATTTAGTGGTTCAATCATCTTCTAAGTCACATAGTGAGTTCCTTTGGGACTCCTATGAAACAGCCTATGACAAGACCCTTAATGATCTTATCTATTTACTAAGATCAACTTCCTAAAACTTATGGACATTGACAATAATGACATTGGACATCCAGTAAAGCTCTCTCTCCCCAGTGGAAAGGGATCGGCCATAGTCAACTTAGTTGACCAAATGGTAAGGAGAAAGGTTAAGTCTGTGATAGTCCCATGTTCCATTACCAAAGTGTCCATATGTTAAATTGCCAAAGGAAGGGGCATTGGCTGCAAAGATACCAATTTACCTAAGGGTTTTAAAGTCAATAAGTTTGACTCTACTTCAGGTAAAGTCCACTATCTAACTCTGCTAAGTTTCTATTCTGATATTCTTTATAAATGATGTGACTGGGTCACATGGGGATGTTTTAAGAATCAAAGAAAAGTGAAGGAACTTAAAGAAAGAATATGTTGAATCTAATCGCGTAGATGGATTTCTATCGCATAGTTTGAAGATCGGATTCTTAAGCTACTTCTTAGGAGTTATGAGATATTGATTAGGAATAGATAACAATAAGTTTTCATATGGATTGTAAGGATAATTTTTTCCGCAAAGTTTTTAAATAAAAAGGAAATTTTTTGTTTTATTTATTTTATGTATCCTTACAATGGCGTTTATGGAAAATTGTTGCTTATAAGATTCCACTGATTGCAATATTGGAAAGTGAATTTGATTCTATCATTTGTGGTAATGTCTAAATTTACCAAATAAGGAAAGATTCTCATCACCCAAGTTTCAGTTGGATGGAAACTTGGAATCATGCAAGTTGTATAGCATGATGAATGAGAACTTTCGAGCATTGGAAAATTTAAGACTAACTACTTGTTCACATGGATCTGTGAGTCAAGTGAAGAACTAAGGGATTGAGTACACATTCTTGTGCACTGGCTAAGTCCACCACAAAAGATAGATAAGACTATCCATCATAATTTACTATAGCTTAATAAATATGGTTATGCTTAAAAGCTTAAGTGTAATTGTAAGACATTGGAAAAGGTTCCAATGTATGACAGAGCGAATAAGAAGAATCAAATTAGGTAGAAGGATAAAAGTTTCTCAAATATGAAAAGATGGGAGAGTACTTTAGTATCATGTCATATGATCATCTTAATGATTAAGAGACCTTATCACAATTCATCCTCTCATTGGATTTTGATAGTTAAGAAGAGAAGTTATGAATTGTTGAAGTGGTTAAATCAAGAAGATGATTCATACTTCGTTCCAAAAAACAATTCTTAGAGTTATACGCTAAAATTGTAACTTGAGTGACATGTCTTAAATAAGGTTTAAAAGACTTGTCAAACGTAAGAGTAAAAGTTTCCTACTCTTGTACATTTGAAATTGGTAAGTTGTGATGTTTCGGATAAAACAAAGACCAACTAAGGACAATTGTGTGAAGTGCTTGTCTTGATTAGAATCCACACTATCTCTTGAATATTTGACAAGAGAGTCTTATATGTCAAGAGGACAGTGGGAGTCTTAAAGGTCTTGAAATTCTGAAGAACTAATCAAGAATAAAACCTGCAGTTCTTCACTAGCACACGACTTGAGGTTTATAACCTATCGTGTTGACATATTCTGTGCCCATTCCAATTAAAGTTGGCTTTGCATATGAGTTCTTAGAGTTCTTAATTGGTTGTACAACAACTTAGAAGCAATGGCAGACCCTTGAGCTGCCAGATGGCAAGAAATTAAGATTGAGTTCAGTCCATATGAGTTTGGATTTGTCATTAGCCTTGTCATGTGACTATGGTTTTGACAATTCACATGGATAAGAACACATACACCATTAAATCTAAGTGTCATAAGGTTTCTCTCTGATTCATGAAAATGATGGTGAGGAAACACTTTCACTAAGTAGATTTTAGCTAGATAGAAATTGTGATATTTGCATTCTCAAAGTCATTAGTGGAGCATGTGTAGTTAACCAGCACACTAACATGGACTTGTGAGAAGTGCCAACGGTCTAAACAATCGAGACTATGATTACGACATCCATTTTCATAGTTCTTAAAATTGTTTAGACACACCTGTGAGCTATCTAAGATAAGGTGTATGATATTGATAAAGTTTTATCAAAGCAATCTAGTATCAGAATTTTGAACTTTGGTAAGAAAGTCAATAAAGTATTGATTTCTAGAAGTCCAACTAATTTCTAAGTACATTTCAAAGCTAGTGGGAGCATAAGTATTATGCTAATAATCATCATGTTAGTGGGCGCATGATAATTATGATAAGTATTGCAAGTTAGCAATGTTAATTATAGAAAACAAAAGGTTTCAATTGGAAAAAAGTTGTTTTGCTATAATTAAGGGAGAGGAAATTATACTTCATCTCAAATCTAAAAGCTTAGATTGAGGTTTTAATCATATTTAGTTAAGAATATATATATATATATATATATATATATATATATATATATATATATATATATATATATATATATGAATGTTATGTTGGAATGCCTTAACATAAGAAAATTCTATATATGGGTCCATTATTTGCGTTCTAAAATTCGATTATGATTAGGGCATCCCTTTTCATAATCTGAATTATGAGAACTTGATAAATAGAAATGGAAATGGTTTAGTCTTTATGTGAGACATCATGAATCGTGTCCCATATGCTTTAGATATAGGATCGATTACATGTGCTATACTCATCCTTTCTAAAATTTTCCAAATGCCTGGGGCATTAAGAAGGGAAAAGGTCTAGAATTTGATATGACTAAAAGGATTAAACAATTGTCGAGGACAATTTAAGGTTTACCAAAGATTGGTTGCTCAAGGACAGTTGGAAGTATAGTGATAATTCTGGAAGGACCATATTGACATAATCTATAAGGAGGCAACTCTTGTTCAGAAGTGATAGTCAAAATGGAATATGGAAATGTTTCAAAGTTAGAAATTATTCAATATGTGTAAGATTAGGAAACTTAATGCAAGAAGGATATTTCCAAGGAGCTGATCTCCTTTGGAATGCTCTATAATGGTTGTTGTCAAGTCTTTCTGACTTTCTGCATAATCATTACAAGAGGATCAATGCATATAAGTTTAGAATCTAACAGATTTCAGTAAATGGCATGAATTTGGAATTCTTGCATTTGCAGTAAGGATTTGTGACTGTGAAAAGAGGATCATTGGAGTTATCTTCAATTGATCTATTTCACAAAGTAAAGATCATAGACAACCATAGTATGCATACTTGGTATATGGCATGACTAGTGTTTAAAAAACATAGTGTACATGCTTGGAGCATGGGACAACTATTATTTTAAATTCAAAAATAAAGTTGATATGTGAAACAATATACAATGAATAATGTGTAATCATATAGTGATAAATAAAAGGTGTTTTATTTATGTTCATAGGTTTTGATACCATATTGGATTCAACTATTATTGTGTTGCACTTTGCATGTTTTTAACTTCCAGAATAACTAGGTCATTGTTTTGGATGACTAAGTTATTCAAACCATCCACAGTCGGTCATATGTTGGAAGTAGATATGAATTAAGACTGTCATGGGTTGGCTTGTAGAGGTCTAAGATGTTGGACAAAGGGCTACAACACTCATGAGTCCTCATAAGTTCTGAGTATTGGATTCAACCCGCGCTCATTTGAATCACTTCATGGATTTTATCACAAGTGATCATGAGATGATAATATCTTATATTCTTCAAACCTAGAGATATGAGTTGTTACTATGAGTTGGTTTTACATTGATTGCACGAAAACGCATTCGGTAACTCGATGTTATAAAACGTGTCTTTGTGTATGATTTAACAAGTAGTAGAAAACAATAATAGTTGAATCCAATATGGTATCAAAACGTGTCTTTGTGCCTGATGTCATCCCTCAACATCTCATGGTATCGGGCCTTCTTCATCTCCTCATATGCGACATACTGCAGAACAAGAAGGGCCCTCTCCCTGAACTTGGCGGTGATCTCCGCCACAGTCTCAGTCGTCTGCATCAAATCCTGAAACTCCGGTGCTAACTACTGCACCTCAATAATTGGTGAAAACTCCGCCCTGAACCTGGCTGAAAAATCACCCCATGTCATCGCGTCCAACGCGGCATCATCACCCAAAGCATGACTAATCTCTTCCCACCAATCCCTCGCTCTGTCCTTCAGAAGACAGGAAGCGAGTCTGACCTTGTCCCCCTCGGGACACCGGCTCGTACGGAATGCGTTGGCAACATCAGCCAACCATCTACTGCTAGCGATGGAGTCCCTAGCCCCATGATAATCTGGTGGCCTGCAAGCCCTGAACTCTCGAAATGTCAAAGTACGCGCTCCCATGAAACCCATCATCTCGGTACGGAAGGCTCCCTGCCTCTCATCCAAAATCTCCAATATACCCTCCTTGATAGTGGCAAAGATCACACGAGTCTGTTCTAGTATGTTGCGCGTAACCTCAGCTGATATCAACTCCCTCATTCGCTCCTCGAGCTGCTCGGCTCCTGAACCCGAGCCTGATCCCTCTCTGGCGCCTGATCTGCCCACTGGTCTCTCTCGCAACGTCACCATGCTGAAAATATAACACAACCACTATCATAATACTTATCACTACTGCGGGACCAAACACACACACTACCAGGTTCCTGGTCTGGTCTCTGCCTTTCCCGAATCGAGTATGGATCCTCTGCTTTCAGTAGTACGGGCCCATACTACCTTCCACATCTATCCGTACTTTCCTCTAGAACTGCTTCGACTCCACCAGGTCCCTTTTCTACTACTACTGCTCCCAGCACTCCCTCATCCTAGGCTTGCCCTAGGGAAACCTCTGACTCAAACCAAACCAGTCCTCAGCTGCTGAAGGACTCCTTGTGATGCCAATTAGCCATCACCTGAATACCATCACATGTGACGAGGCTCAGATAATCCTTTGAGTAAAAGACTCATCCCTACAATGGTTGGACTCAAACAAGAATTGCGCAATAGGGCCAAATCCAGCACTCTGAGATTATTCAATCCTGATCACATGTGACGTGATGTATCCACCTAATGACTAACTCCCATCACTCGGAATCCCACAATGCACAAAGCAAGCAACATTCAGACAATGGGAAAAATCTAACCATAACATACTCAAGCAATCATAATATCATACCAAGAATCTTTACTAGCATGCAACACAAACTCATAATCTCAGGCATAACCTAAACAGACTATCCTACTACTATCTAATCAGCACTATCATGCAGCTCAAAGCACATATAACAGGCACATAAGGCATCCTCCGTAGATCCTTAGTCCTAATCTAGCATGATGTTCTATAACATAAACTTGTATGGGTATTTTGGGGTACTTACTTGAGCTCGGCTGATTGCATGCACCACACCCTTTTCTCTCATCAAAATTCTTTTCTTTTTGAATTCTTTTTGCTTTTCTAAAACTGT
Source organism: Lactuca saligna (assembly GCF_052625555.1). Classification (NCBI taxonomy): domain Eukaryota; kingdom Viridiplantae; phylum Streptophyta; class Magnoliopsida; order Asterales; family Asteraceae; genus Lactuca; species Lactuca saligna. Next base: position 157,166,764 of record NC_136423.1, on the reverse strand, counting down.
TTTCTTTCTCAAAACTCTCATTTTACAATTTGTCTTACTATTTTGAAAACTTCTATACCAATTCCTAAGTTAGAGTTTAGACACACGCGGGAGCATGTTCGAATCCCTCAAACCAAGGTTCTAATACCAACTTGTAACGACCCAAAATTCAAGAATAAAAATTTCTTTTAATACAACATTACATAAAGCAAAATCATCAATCCAAAACATAAACAGAGTATTAATTTCGAAAACACATGATCGTTATCAGAGTAATACATTCCCAGACTGTCTAATCTATGGTGCGTGCCATGCGATCACCCCAAGCTCTCCCCTCCGCTACCGGAAGTACCTGAAACCAAAACTGAAAACCGTAAGCACGAAACTTAGTGAGTTCCCCACCCTACCACATACCATGCATAACCACATACTGCACATACTAGGCCACGCCCGCTATCCTGGGCCTCGCCCGCTACAACGGCCCCGCCTGGCTTCGAGCCCCGCTCGGATACATATCTGTTTAACTTAGGCCTCTCCTGTCACTGGGCCCCACCCGCTAACATATAATAGCACATAAGCATATAACAACACATAAGCTAACATATAGTCACAAATCCTGTCCTGAGGCCTCGCCTATCTTCGGTCTCGCCATTGTCCTGCTATTGATGAGTCATGGAACCCCATCCACTCCCTTACTGATAGTGAGATACGGGCCCAGCCCACACTCACTCTTTCCCTAACTTGGGCCTCGCCCCTATTCTGCTGCTAATGAGATGTGGAACACCATCCACACTCTGCTATTGGTAAGATACGGGACCTCGCCTACACTCACCTCCCTACCAGGCACATACATGTATCACACAGACAACAAGTATAAACTATCATATAAACCATTCCTTGGGCGCCCGCCCACTCTCATTGGACCTCATCCTGAATATCATACTAGCATATTGTGCCTAGGGCTAACCACCGGGTCTTCCTACTCGTATCTACATGGGCCGGCATTGTGGCCTTAGACCCATTCACACAAAGGGAAACTCATCTACACTTGCTGAACTTGCTGATAACCCCTCTAGCTGCTACCCGGCAACTCTTTGAACTCCTGCTCCACTAGCTCCCCGAGCTACCAATATCAATGCAACACTTAGTCTAACTATCCCTCAAAAGACAACCAAGTCAACTCTGGTCACAGTAAAGTCCTGGTCAAGGTCAACCTTACTCGCCGAGTCTGCTTGCTGACTCGTCGAGTTCACCGATTTTCGAGTCATGGCCTATCCAACTCACTGAGTCCCCACTCAACTCATTGATCCGAGTCTTAACTCGAAAAGGTTTGGGGTTTCGCGACTTGACTCGCCGAGTCCAAGAACAGACTCGTCGAGTCTAAGGCAATCTTCAACAGACTTGCCGAGTTGTTCTTCCAACTCGTCGAGTTCCTGCCCAACTTCATGCTACTCGCCGAGTCCACTCAAAGGACTCGCCGATTCCATTCATATCTTCATACATGCAGGGGATTTTTGAGTCACGCATGGACTCCAAACTGTAGATCTGCCCTTCCTAAGCCTATTCGTCACGTAAAGTTGCAAACTTTACGTGTAGAGAAGGAGATCTAGGCTAAACACACCATAAACTAGGGTTTAAGGCAAGGAGGCTCTATAATCAACTCAAGGGCAGTTACTTTATGCTTCACCCGACCAAAATGAGCAAAGATCTGAAGTAGCAACCTCAGATCTGGCTTCTAACTCATATGAATATATAAACATGGCTTAAAAGCCCTAAAACTCATAAGTAGAATGGATCTAAAAGAAGGAAACGACTTAGTACCTTCAATAACTCTGAAAGGTTCCACAAGCTCTGGATCTAAGGCCAATCCTTGAGGCTTCAATGATTTCCCTCTTCCCTCTTCCTTCAAATCACTCAAAAATGGCTTAGAAGCTTGAAAGAGTAATAATGGGGCTTAGGGTTCGGTGTTCTGGGTTAGAGAGGCAGTAAAGGAACCTTAGGGAAGAGAATGAGACGCTTAAATAGGCTCTAGGTCTGGGATTTAGGCTTTTCCTCGCTCAGACCAGACTCGCCGAGTCCCCATAGCCGACTCGCTGAGTCGGTCACTAACTCCTGAACCTGGATCCCGCTCGGACTCACCGAGTTTCGCACTGGACTCGGCGAGTTGTCCCTATGACTTAGGGTTTTCTTTCCTTCTTGGCCTACCTAATTTTGGGGTGTTACAAGTATAAAATCCGAAAAATAGGGTTGGCCTTGGTGCCTTAGACCCTGTTGATATAGTGAGGATAACTCACCTTGCAATGCCGAACTAAACCACAAGATCATGCTCCTGAAACATTGCCCCAAACTCCAACACCTATAACCATCAAAGATCCAATTCACAAATACCCGCTTACCAATTATCCTCAAAAGACAAAACGGTCAACCCTTGGTCAAATTCAAAGTCAACTATCAAGGTCATCAGTCCATGTTGACCTCAACTCATTGAGTACCCTTAGCTACTCGCCGAGTTCCTTGCATAACTTGCCAACTCGCCGAGTCACCACGCCACTCGCCGAGCCCAAGGCAATCTTCATCGGACTCGCCGAGTTGTTCATCCAACCCGTCGAGTTCATCGCCATCTTTATATGAATCGCTGAGTCTATAATGCGACTCGTCGAGTCCCTTCAGTCCTTCATCCATACAAATGCTTTTTAACCCATGCTAAGGCTCCATACTACAGATCCAACTTCCCAAGGCATGCTTATCTCGTAAAGTTTCAAACTTTATGTGCACGCAAGGCTCTTATGACTTGAAATGCCAAAACCAAGCTTGAAATGGGGGTTTACACTTAAGGAGGGGTTCATACTTGCCAAATCTGATAGCTTTATGGATTTCGAGAGCAAGGAGAGTTCAGATCTGGTGTTACAACTTCAGATCTGAGCTCATACCCAAAAATAGCTTCACAATATGCTAGAAAAGACGAAAACTTTAACCAATGAGATCTAAAATGAAATGAGTTCAAGGTAACGACTTGATACCTTCCAAGAGATGTCATTTAAGGTAGATATCAGATCCCCACAAGTCCTTTGCTCCTAGTCACTTTCTCTTCAAGTTCTTCTTACAAAGATACACCTTCCAAAGCTTTAAAACACACAAATGGAGCACACTCACACGAATTAGGGTTTATGGACTCTAAAGAGGCTGCAAAGGAACTAAGGGAGACTAATGGTCCCTTAAATAGGGTGCCAACCCCCGGAAATTAGCGTTTCACCCTCCAGCTCCAACTCGTTGAGTCACTCTTCCGACTCTACGAGTTGGTTACTTAGACATGTGGCCCAAACTTGCTGCTACTCGATGAGTCAGGAAACCAACTAGTCATGATGAAAGACCTTGAATTCATGAGAATTTATAACCATAAATTGGTTTTTGAGAGTCAGGGAGTTACAAAAATGAAAGACAAACTAGTCATGATGTCATATGGTATGATTAAATAAGTCATGTAGAAGTTTTTGGACACTTTGACAAATCATGAATTAACTAGATAAATTGCTTTGTTAGTTAAAGGAACTAAGAAACAAATTTTATCTTCCTTCTTAGGCCATGGACGAAGTTTTTAGGAAAGTGGGAGGTTGCTTGTCAACCTCCCTCCTTGTCCCCCATACTTCTTTTTTAGACAAATACTTTATATTTTAATATTGTATAGCCTTTTTGCTTTGCATTGGATATATAAAGAGAGAGTGTTGCTTTAAAAAAAGATCACTCTTTTCTGTAAAAAGACCAAGTAGGTGTAGCCTCTCTTCTCCATTTCCTTTTGCTCTCTTTTGAAATTATTTTTTGCCATTTGGTGACCTTGCATTGTGCTTTCTCCTTTAGTTCTTATTTGTATTAAACACTTAAAGGCTTAAGAAACATAAGATACAAGAAGGAAGCCAACATTTCTTTGAACCTTACTCTTGGTAGTGGATTACTTGTAGAGAAGTTCAAGATTTATTTCTTGTCATCTACCTTAACACCCTAAAACGAAGTCGGTTCAAATGCTCCAAAATTTGTCATTCTAAAACAAACTATGGTTAACTTTAATATCATTCTAACATCTTTTAAAGGATCCTTGGTGATTTTGTTTTGAAAATATACTCAAAAGTTATGGTAAATTTTATAACTTTTGTTGCTCGGTTTTTATGAAAAAAATCACTACTCTTATTTAACTAAAACGGTCATTACCGATTAAGATTTCTGAGAATCGGTTAGGATGGGTATCTATAGGTGTAAGGTCCATAAATATCTAAGTTATGAGATATATCTATATTGTTTGGCAACAATTGATTTTGTAGGTTTGATAATTATAAATTATTATCATAATAATATCGTGAGATTGGAAACATTATGTGTTTTACAAGGTTTTCGAATCTAACCCACTCAAATTATATACATCACAGGTAATAGAGTTTAAGTAACTGGAACATGATTATGATTTATTAAGAGACAACCTATAATAGTGTTCAAAATCGTTAGGTTTTTACGCTATAACATATGTTGTGTATTACATAGGGTTTTAGTATTGTGAAATAACATCTTTAGTTAAGATATTTTAATAAAACAAGATAATTTCTGTAAAATATTTTATTATACTGAAATTTTCCACAAATATAATATAATTTTTAAAGAGTAAAAAAAATGAATTTTTTCAGTTATGAAAAATATGGAATGTCACAAAACGTATCATCTTCGGCGGATAAAGATGGGGAAGATCATTCGTAGTGTAGAATGTACATAATCTTTGAAAAACATTATATGATATTTATAGTGTGAAAATATGCGTGAAATATGTATATATTTGTAGGTAAAAATTAATTTGTTTTAAAAACTGGAAGATTTTTTTTTTATTCTGTCAAATGGGGTCATATTACCATTAACATTTCTCTCTCCTTTGAAATGCTTCATAACCCAACCTACACCACTCGAGAATCACCATGCTTTAGGACTTTGATTACGTGTAATAAGAGAGTGCCTCCTCATCTTACTCTGAAGACCCACACGACAAAGCCTAAAACAAACAAGGGCTATCAATTAGCTTGGAATTACAAAAGGATTCAAGGCATTATATATTTTTACCTTGGAGAGAGAAATTACATAGAATGAGAAACGTTTGTATGCAAAAATGTTCTGGTGAAATGTGAAAGAATAATTCCCTAAATAAACTTACTACCTCTATTTAGGTATTTCCTATATCTCCTATAAATGGCCTGCCTTACCATATCTAAATTCGCTCTAATTAAAAACCCAAAAAACAAACCACACAACCTCGTAAGAAGAACTTCAACAGAAATGGATAAAGAAAACTTCATTCCAAGAGCACTATTTTGTTTTCTTCTCATGGTATTGATCGAAAACAACCATGCTGCAGTTGTCGATGTAAAAACAAAAGGCGCCAAGGGCGATGGTAAAACCGATGATGGCCCGGTAAAACTTCATTCCATTTACTTCCATTCCATTTTCGTTGTTAAAATAGCTTGAGAACAACGTGTTATCTTTTCATTTTATAAAATTTCCTACTAGCTGTATACGTTGAGTTGACGTTAATATTGATCGGTTATTTTTGTGACCGAGACTAATTTAGGCTATACTGAATGCTTGGAAAGTTGCCTGCGGAGGACCATCACCAAGCTCGCTTCTGATTCCACCGGGGACTTATTTCGCAGCTCCTATTCAACTGAAAGGTCCATGCAAGGGCCCGATTGAGATCAAGGCCACCGGAGCAACTATCAAAGCCCCACCGGAGGTTGCAAAGTTCAAAACTGATGGTTGGATCGAGATCGAGGGTGTCGATAAGTTGACTATGACTGGTGGTAATTACGATGGTCAAGGCCAGGCAACTTGGAAGAGTAACAACTGCGCCTCTACTGGAGTATGCAAATTACCTGCTGTAAGTTGTGTTTCTTTGAAACCTTTCGATATTCCATGGTTCAACGTAATAGCGTAATATAATATTATATAATCACGTTTTATTGTTAAAGATCGTTGAAATATTTCAAATTTATAGGTTTATAGGTAAATATAACAACTCCACATTTTTAAAGCTCATAAATATGTAAAGATAATAATATGAAGTTTGAAAAAAATCCAAATATAAAAGCGGAATGATTACGTTTGAGAATTCAATACCAATTTATCAGGACATGTTTCTTTCATTGGAATTTAACAATTCTCGGCTTCTTTAATTGTCAGAATATCAGATTGACTAACTGCAAGAATGCAGTGGTGAAAGACTTAACTTCCACCAATAGCAAATTCTTTCACATGAACATATTGGGGTGTGACAATTCCAACCTTGACCATGTTACCATTAATGCACCTGGAACAAGTCTCAACACGGATGGAATTCACATCGGGAGACTAAATGGGCTCAACATCACAAACACAAACATCAAAACAGGTGATGATTGCATTTCGTTTGGAGATGGAAGCAAGAACGTCCATATCGAGAAAGTGACATGCGGACCAGGACATGGCATCAGTATTGGAAGCCTCGGTAGATACCCAAATGAAGCACCTGTACAAGGAATCTGGATCAAAAACTGCACCATCACCGGCACTGACAATGGACTCAGGATCAAATCCTGGCCAGCTGGCACACCAGGTAGCGCCAGTGACATGCATTTTGAAGATATAATCATGCAAAAAGTGGGAAATCCGATACTGGTCGATCAAGAATATTGTCCTTCTGGTAAATGCCAGGTATCTAACATATAATTCTACACACTTAGTCACTTACTTTAGTTATATTCACATAAAGGGTTGAACATATTTTTCGTTTATGACTACTAGAAAGGACCTTCAAAAACGAAGTTGTCAAATGTGAGCTTTAGGAAGATCAAGGGATCATCAACAACTAAGGTAGCAGTGAAGCTTATTTGCAGCCCCGGGACATGCCAGAATTTTGAGGTTGCTGATATCAATTTGCAAGGACCTGGAGGACCTGCCACCTCTGAGTGTAAAAACATCAAACCTAAAGTTGTGGGTCAAGTTGTCCCTCCGGCTTGTCCTTAAGTGCTTGCGGAATTTTCATAGGAAAAAAGTGGATCCAATCATTCACGAGTTGCAGAAAGGAATTTATATATATATGAAAATATATCAAGTGCTTGAAATTGTGATGCACGATATTTGTTTTGGAGACTTTTATTTACCGATGGTACATATAAGCAAAATTTATGGAGTCTATTATAAGTAGATCATTTAATGATATTTGTTATATTTGTTGGACCTAGCTACACCACAAGGAATGAGGCCTTTACCAACGACATTTTCGACAACTATCCAGACAACATGTCGTCTGACGAGCCTATACCTATACCAACAACTTGGCGTTTGTACAAAGTCGTCGGGATAGCCCCGTCGGTAAAAGTGGAAAATATCGTGATAAATATTGTCGGTACAGAGCAACCAATTTAGACGACATGTCCTCGTCAAAGGGTCTTCGAGACCGATTTCCGACGAAAAAGAAAAGTTTTATTATAAACCAATTCCGATGACCTGTCGTTTGTATAAAGCTCACCTTTGCCGACGACATTTCGTTTGGACAGGTTTAAGCAATACAGACGACATGTTGTCTGGAAAAGTGGTGGCTGATAACTTCCATTTTAATCAGAGTCACATGTCGTCTCTAAAAGTAAAACGGTTATTACAGTTATAAAGTTATACCGACGACTTGTCATCTGTATAGTTTTTATTATTTATTTATTTTTTTAAATATTTTCATAGGTTTTGTTATATATACTAAACCTGTTTTTTTACAACAATCCAAACAGCATATATGCAGAATAATATCAAATACTTAATAATCATATAATTTAACAAACCATTAAAACTCAAAAAATAAATAAATAAATACTACATAGCAAAATAACAAAAAAAAAAGTAAGTTTTCAACAAACATTGTTAAAAAAATAAAAATAAATAAACAAGTCTTCAACAAACATTGTTCAAATATAACATAAAAGATCAATGAGAATCTTCATTGTTCTCAATCTCATTGTCGTCGTCAGTGGTGAAGACGAGTGGCCAGAGGTCCTTTAGACGGATAATCGTCGACCGAGAGAAAGACAACTAGCTTTTGGTGGGGCGCTGCAAAAGAAAGGGGGTCGAACGAAGCAGATGACTTAAAACTCTATACCGACGAAATGTCGTCAGTAAAGAGTTAAGTCTCACGACGTCGTTTACCCTTTTCCTAAATTAAAAATAAAATAAATAAGAAATATATTTACAGACGACAAGTCGCCAGTGTCGACACGGAGTATCACGCAGATCGCTATCATTCTATAGGGACGACTTGTCATCGGTATAACCCATACAAAACGACGTCGTTTCTTTTTTCTACAAAATGGAATATTAATATATAAAAAATCATATTTAGCGTAAACTATACCAACGACATATCGTCAGCAAAAGTTTTGAGGAAACCGCGTAAAACTTTTCTTTCCTGCTTATGGTATATTGGCGAGTTATCGTCTCTATATATTCTTACGTAAAAAAAATTTAGTCAACTATATACCGACAACATGTGGTATATATAGATGAAACAGTACCAACGACTTAAGTCGTGTGCATAGCGGTCGTCGGCATAGGACTTATTTCTTGTAGTGCTAGACTGATATACTTCTTTAATACATTTCTTACTTGTCACTACAAGAAAAGGTACCTACACGATGCCTCGAAATATTTCATTGCTATAAATGGAGATTTAGTGACGGCGTGTCGTTAAAATATATGACGAGAACAATTTGACTTCTTAAGATATGGAGATGTCATGTGGTCACAGTAAGTCACTACAAGAATAATTAGTTATCGTGACGAAGTCATTAGCAATGATAACCACTATTAGTTGTAACAACTAACATATTTGTTTGGTATCGCCGCTAATGGTATCATCACTATTACCAAATAAATGATCTGCTTTTGCCAAGAGGTAAACATATTTTTTGATATGTTGTATCGATCCAAAGGCTGTCATCTTGTGTCGTACAACAACAATTCTGACGGCATCAATAACGATGACAAATGTCGCCACTAATACTCGGAAAAACTGCTCCCTCCAATGGTTCTTCGTTAAATGCCAACTATTATCGCTAAAAGTTGTCATTGATTAATCCCTCTTTCGTTCATTATTTCACCTATATCTTCCATTTCTCTCAATTCTTCTCTCCGACGATTTCATACTTATTTCGGAGATTTCGTCTTGGTTTAATTGATTTTGACCTCCCACTACCACAAGGAGCCACATTCACTAACATCATTAATCCATCACCAACAACCCCCATGGTACCGACGACCACCACAAGTTCTTCTCTCCCTATCTTCTTATGCTCTTTTCCTTCTCGTGATTACAAAGATACAAAGTTTAATTTTACAAAATTTCATGATTATGGAATCTAGGTTGGCTGTTTCTTTTTACTACTAGAATACGTCCACCACAACACAACCACCCTTCTTTATTGCTGCCAGGAATCGGAATCAAGTTCCACTTCATTTAATGTCATTGTTGCACGATAGAGTGTTGGGTTTAGTCCACTTGACCAAGTATGTTATTTTTTGCACAATAGGTCATCTGACGTTTACTATACATGTTAATTAATCCATTATCGTTAGTTTTTAACCATTTATCCGTTAATTAAGTAGTTGTTATAAATTACACAATAACCGCTATGATTTAAATTTCTTTTGTAGTTTGTCTTTTTCCAGCTATAGTTTAAATTATACAATCAAAACTATCACATTTCTGAAATTAAGGGGACCAAAGTGTAACATTGTCATTGTCTTCGCCATTAAATTTGGTTGAAATATACCATACAGAAATTACCATTTCGGGTTTATCAAATTCAACCCGTACAAGACAAGTTTTCTTCAAATTGATTAGCGATTAATGGTTCATCGAATTCAATTCCATACACATTGTATTATATTTGGTATATAATTGGTATGACTGGACTATCTTTATTACAGTAGAAGAAAGAATATGCAAAATCAAATCCCTAGGGTAATAACTTTGACATATGGAACACTACTTTACAATACATAAGCTAAAAACCTTATAGTTTAGAAAAAACTTGGAATGAACACCAATTGCACACCCGTTTCAAACTAACGACTCCCTTTAATCATATGAACACACATAAACAAAAGAAAATTTGACTTAGTGAAGATTAACAAACCATGGAACTTGATCGTCGTCTTTGGAGAGACCTCTACGGTAAAATAGAACTTAATATTTGATATTATTCATGAGAAAAGACATCACAAACTAGGAAGCCCTATCTTCCTTGGAGAAGGAGGTTTCCATCATAGAGTTAGAGTCAAAATTTCAGATTGTAGACGATATCAAGGAGTTGTGATGATTAATTCTAGGGCATCACTGATCATTGAGATGTTTGTTTCCATACAGATTTGAATTTCAAATTGTAGAAACGTTACGATGATCGATCTAAAATCCTTTAGGTCTGGAGAAACTATCATTGTCAATAGAGGGAAAGAATGAGCAGATTTTGTAGTTGGAGAGACGAAGTGATGAGGTCGGTGATGAACTGTGGGTTTCTTAAAAATTATATTAATTATGCTAATTATTAATTATTAGCAAACGTTACACTTTGGTCCCCACATTTTCAGAAATGTGGCAGTTTTGGTCGTGTAATTTAAATCATAGCCGGTAAGGGACCAACTACGAACGAAATTTAAACCATATGAGTTATTTGTGTAATTTAGAATAACAGGTTAACGGAGCAATGGTTAAAAGCTAGCAATAATGGTTTAATTGACATGCACAGTAAAAGTTAGGTAGCATATTGTACAAAAAAAATAAAAAAAAAATAACATAATTGGTCAATGCAGACCAAACCCAAAACTTCATTGGGCTATAATGACATTATCCCTTTATTTATTTGTGTATGTATCAGGCATATATTTACAGTTAATGTATATATAAAAGTGTATACGTTGTGTATTTACAGGCCTAAGTGTATTTATATGTCTGAAAACTTGGAATTACTTATGTATATACATATTTGTATGCAATGAGGAATGCATGCTTATATAATGTATGTATATGTGTTTATATTGTAGGTATATGAAAAATGTATAATGTATATGTTTGTATAATGTATGCAAACATGAATGTATGTATATGTCTATATGCAAACATGTATGTATGTATGTGAATTAGTCATAGCCTTAGGGATTTGCTAATTTGATTGGAACATGATTTCAAATTTATGGTCATAATTATTAAGGACTTCATTTTTAAGTACTTTATTGTTAAATACTTAATTAATAATGGCTTGATGATTTGTTAATCTTTTTTTATTTGTACCTAAGTTGTTAAACCTAAAGTTTTGTTTTTGTTGTAACTTAATTATTTTAGAGTTTATGCAGTTGTTATGTAATCCTCATGTAACACCCATTTTCCTGGACAAATAAAATTAGGATTTCAAGGGGGTCAAAAGGTTGGATTTTGGAGAAATAGGTGCCTCATGACGTGAGGCATAAGAGGCTCATGGCGTGAGGTAGGTTAAGATGAATTGTTATGTGGGACTGGTCTCACGACATCAGACACAGACTTCTAACTACATGAGAACCACTGCAGCCCAAGCCCATGATCTTTTAGGGTTTCCTTCGTATTTAAGCACTTATAAACTCATTTGAGGGTTTCTTATCAGTCCCAACCCCTCTTTTATCCAATAAAAACCCTATTCTTCATCTTTGCTTGAGCTTTGGTCATTTGGATCCTTTCTCGGTTTGGAAGAAGAAAAAGAAAAGAAGATGTGGGTGATCTTTTATGGAGGCTTGCAAGGAATCAACATCATCATCAACTTACATTGTTTTTGGACCATTATAAGTGTTAAGGTTTCCATCTTTGTTGTAATATAAGGCTAGATCTAAGTCTTGTCCCACTTTTCTCTTTGGTTAAGCAAGTTAACGAATACAAACCATAATGTTCGCACCTTATTGGTTATAATGGCCTTAAGAGTGTTATGGAGTTTAGATCTAGTGAATGGTTCGGTTTTGGAACCTTGCACGAAAGTTGGATGTATTTTTCTTTAACTTTTGACCCACATGAGATCTAGAAATGTATTGGACATATATGTCTTCAAAGCATCAACTTTCAAGTGTATTAAGGAGTTATAAGACCTTATGGAAAGCTAGAGTTCAAGGACTAATGGATTAAGGACGTAAAAGTTAGATTTTTGGTTTTAGACTATTCTCATGACATGACACAAAAGGTCTCATGTCGTGACGAGTGCTTAATCCCATTTTTGAAGAGCTTCTTAGGGCTCACACATAAGGAAAGGTTGCCCACATCGTGAGGTCAACTCAGGTGTCATTCCTTGATTGAGTTGGCTAGGGTGAGTCGTGATCAATCAGAATCAGACCGAGTGAGCTCTCACAATGTGACCAAGGGCTGGTCAATATGTGAGGATGGATAGTTGATATTATAGGATGTTGACTTTGACTTTGACCATTGACTTTTTTCTTAGTTTGAATTCTGGTCAAAATTCTATTTTTAGAAAGTTGACTTAGTGTTTGCCTTGTATTGATTGATAGGAGGTGTCGAGCACTCGTATTTTGGAAGGAGAGCAGTTAGCCAAGATCATATTTGTGATTCACGTGAGTCTCTTCACCGTACTCGTGGGCCGAAGGCAACAATGTTGACCCAGTAGGATCTGCTATGCTAGTTGTCTTTGTTAATTTTACATGTATTGTATGTGTTTATATGTATACCATGTAGGGCCCTATGCCAAGCGGGGCTTGATGAGTGTGTTATAGCATGCTAGATGTCGCTGTACTTACGGGTTGAAGGCACGACTGCCAACCCGTTGGATTATGTTATAGTATGTTAGTTGTCTTTATGACTATTGCATGTGTTGTATGTGTTTATACGTATAACGGGTAGGGTCTGATGTCGGGTGGGGCCCAATGTATGTATGACATACGGTATTTTGGGGATCTCACTAAGCTCTATGCTTAAAGTTTATGTTTATGGTGTCAGGTACTTCCGGTTCGAAAGGGAAGGGCCCGACATGATCGCAGTGCAACCACTCACGTTTATGCACTTTATGATTTTAGGATTGTACTTTGATAACTATTTTTATTTTCATATACTTTTGAATGATTAAAAAGGATAAATGGTGATTATGTTTGAATCAAAAACAAAGTTTTTAACTTATAAATTTTGGGATGTTACGTGTTAGCATATCCCTTTAGGAATATGCAAAATATAACAGAACAATTAAATACGACATGCTCAATGGGCATCACCTATTTGACACTGAGGCTGGACCCTCACCCTCGCAGCCCTAGACTCATCCCTTGGTGCACAAGGAACAAATTTAGCTCCATGAAAAAACAATACTAGCCTCTTCCCAGACCCTCGGGAGTAACGCTTAGGGCATGGTCCTCTCCTCTGGGGACTTTGCACCAATAGAAGATAACCATTAGAGGATCACAACCCGACAATAGGATGCCCCCATATCATGTCGGCTCTAAAGAGAAAAAAAGGTATTGTCGGGGTTTTGTCCCCCAGATTACATGTATAAGTAGAACCCTTATCCTCCAAGAGAAGGGATCGCCATTTTCATTACTTTTTCCAGTATAACTCAAATTCTCTCATCTCATTACTGACTAGACCATCGCAGCTTCGTTCTGGAATTCTTCCCCGGATGACGTCTAATGGTCTCTCCTTCTGTGCAGTGATTCTCAGGCTTAGTCCACCTAGAGATGGAGTTAAGCTCGGACGACATATTACAACATCTACTACCATCCGGGTGTGTACTCAGAGTTAGACAACCAGTAAAAATGACACTAGACATCGACAACCGCGAATAAAGGCGTCGGGCTATCAGAACGTTGGTGAACCTAGTGTGAACAAATCGAACCCACCCATTGATGGCACTAGGTTTGCCTATGCCAAAAGCGCAACCTTCTCTCAGCACACGAGCGGTATTGACTCACAGTCTAACAGTAGGTTGTACACCTATAAATGAACTCCTTAACCATAACAGTCAGCAGGATCAACTGATTGACCAAATCCAGCACTAGCATGGAGAAAGCCAAACTTCGACGAGAAACCGACGAAAACCAACAAAATCGGAAAACCTTCACAATCAAGAGGCTACACAATGAGCATGCATGTCGTCAAATGAATGACGTAGATGAACTATCACAAACGAACTGAAACATCAACTTCTCGTCAGCACACCCATATCATCACAACCAGGACCCCAATGATTAACTCCACATCAACACATGCATATGAAAAAAGCATATCTACCACGTCTATAGAAAATAGAAGTAGCACCGGCATCTTGTACGAACACCGCTTTAGGTAATTACCAACCTCCATGAAAGAAGACCTAAAACCACCAACTGGGGATCCATTAGTAGGCTTCACACGGCACAACCTATGGCCACTAGGTACCATACACCTCCTTTTCACACTAGTTAGCTATGATGGGAGAGAAAGTGTAACACGGGCAATCGAGTTCTATGTAATACGTTACTTGACGAAACACAACATGCTGTTGGGACGACGGACATTGTTCTAACTGCAAGCCATGCCATTGACTATCAACAGAACAATCATAGTTAACATATGCATGGGATCAGCCACAACCGTCGCTAGCACCTTACGTCGGCAAATCTACCACCGAATCCTCACAGTCCCAGAGTTGGCTTGAACCACCACAAAATCCAAGGTGGAACACCTAAAGGAAAGCCATAGCATACACCTAGATCACCCATAGAAAGAAGTACAGATCAATGTCTAATGGACAAAGTCTTCAAAAAAAAGCATGTTATTATCTAATTAAGTCAACACAATGCACATCATAACTAATAACAATAAACAAATAATAACGTCATTAAGGCCTTAATAATTAAGTCACAATAAAAATAACTTTTAGACTTGTCTAATTAAACCCTTAACAATTAAGTAGTTATCAATTAAGTTTGTATCAATTAAGCCCTTAAGAAACCATTTAGAAGTTTCGAAGCATATTAACACATCAAATAAGTAGAAACTCTTCATTAAGCCTTTTCTAAACATATTAAGAACTTTCAAAGCATATTAACATTAAATTTGAAGCATCTCTTGATTTAGAACTTAACACTAAGAATCAATAGGAAAATCGATAACTTTTAAGGAAAATTAGAACCTTAAGGTGGTTGCAGCAGGCGATGGTACTAGGTGGTAGCAGAGAGTGGTGGTTGAAAATAAACCATAGATGGTAGGTGGTGTTGCTTTGTCTTAATCGATGGTGGTCAGGGTTGGTCGTCGGTAGCATTAGAAACGACAAAGTTTTATAGTGAACTGGTTGGGTTTTGTAGAAAAGCTCTAGTGGTGAGTAACAATAGTAATGTGGAATGCTCTGGGTGTGATTGTCATCCTTATTGGGGCACAGTGGACTTTGATTGTCGGTTTATTTTATTATAGCTCAATGAGAATTAATCGATCGGGGGAGAAGGGGCTCTAAAGGAGCAACGTATTACCGGCGACAAGAGAAAGTAGCGGAGAGAAGATGTTGCGGCTTTTTCTATTTTGGGGGGTTTAGCAGTGATAGGCTGATGGCGACAATTCCAACAAATGAATCAACTGCCAACCATTGAATCCATCATGCGATTGACGGTTAGGTTTCTATTGGAACTAAGAACTCAGATCATTGTTTAGTATCAATAGTGGTGACACTTTTAGCGGTGACACCACCAATAACTACATCAAAAGTGTACATTAAATGTGGCCGCTATATGTGGTGTAGGAACTAAAGGCGAGGCCGCTATTGTGGTGATTTCTTGTAGTGATATATGAACCACTAAGGTGATATGATGGACAATAGTTTCTTCAAATGTGAACATGGATCAATCAAAAGGCTCAAATCAGGAATGATGCAATGAGAACCAATATTAGAATTTTTAAAGTAGAAAAAAATGGCTAAATACAATATGTTTACATGAAATTCGAAAATCACGTTAGACATGGATGCTAGAATCTGAAACGTTTGTCTCAAATGTTTGGTGAAATCGTGAAAGAATAGTTCCCTAAATAAACTTGCTGCCTTAATTTATTTAGGAATTTCCTATATATATCCTATAAATGCATTGCCTCTTTTATCATCTCTAGTTTGGTGCATTAGAAGCCTCATAATAAAGAACAAACGCAACCAGTTATATATAAGAACTTCCACTGAAATGGTTAAAACAAAACCCATTGGAAGAGCAGTATTTTCTTTGTTTCTTATCCCACTGATTGTAAAGTACCAAGCAGCGGTTGTGGACATAAAAACTAAAGGTGCTAAGGGCGACGGCAAAACCGATGATGGCCCGGTAATAGTTAAATAAATTGCTTTGTGGTGTTTTGATAAATGTTTTCTACTAACGGTAAAAATGAATCCGACGTCAATATTGTTCTGTTATATTTGTCACGGAGTTTCATTTAGGCTATTATGAGCGCTTGGAAAGAAGCATGTGGAGGATTATTAGGTGGAGGATTATTACCAGAAACGGTTTTAATTCCACCAGGGACTTATTTCGCAGCTCCTATTCAACTGAAAGGTCCATGCAAGGGTCCGATTGAGATCAAGGCCACCGGAGCAACTATCAAAGCCCCACCGGAGGTTGCAAAATTCAAAACTGATGGTTGGATCGAGATCGAGGGTGTCGATAAGTTGACGATGACTGGTGGTAATTACGACGGCCAAGGCCAGGCAACTTGGAAGAGTAACAACTGCGCCTCTACTAGAGTATGCAAATTACCTGCTGTAAGTTGTGTTTCTTTGAAACTTTTCAATATTGGTGTAAGCATCTTATAGACTACAACATATTAATTTATGATCCTTCCACGGTTAAACGTAAAAGCGTGATTAATAATATTAAAATTTTGTTTTATTCTAATACACAGTTTAAATTATTTCCAAGTTAATTATAGGTTTTAGACTTTTAGGTAATCTCTACCTCTTTCTTTTAATAAAGTTTTGCTGTAAAAAAAAGTTAAATATATAACATGTGCACATCGTAAAACTAATAAAAGGAATTGCATGATTAAAATTACTTCGAAGTTAATTGTTTTATTTATGAAAATATAGCAAACCCACCGTGTAAAACTTGCATGTCAGATTTAACGGGGTTTTAAATATGTCAAGTAGAGTTTCAGTCAAGTACATAAGTTGACAAAACTTTAGGCTCATGCAATTGTTTTTATTTAGCTTTCATTTTTTTTTTTTTTTTTGCTTTTCATGCACTTTATTATTATTATTATTATTTTTCATTGATTGAATTAATGAAGAAGCTTCCACCTTGTATTAATTGTTCTCTCTTCTATTTCTTCTCCCGACAAAATTCCCAGCCTCAAAATCCTTTGTTTGGTTTATATATATATAACCCAGAAACACTGTTGGTGTGTATATATATATATATATATATATATATATATATATATATATATATATATATATATATATATATATATATATATATATATATATATATTCCTTGGGAAACTTGTGACTGTTATATATTTAATATTAGGTATAGAACCATTAAAATCCAGTTAAATATCTCTACCATATTTCTTATGTCCTCTATTAGAGCTTATAATAGGTTTTTTATATATATTTTTTTATTGAATTTTATAAGTTTAATATTACACCACAAACCGTATATAAGAATATTTTATCAACTATGTGTAGTTAGTTATATTGAAATTTATTACAAAAAACTATAATGAATTATTAAAATTGTTCATTAAAAACTTGATAAACATATTCTCATAATCCATAAAAAAAAAAAAAAAAAAAAAAAAAAAAAAAAAAAAAGCAAATACATAAGGTAGGTGTAAGAGAAAGTTATGAAGCTTTTACTAGAAATCTAATAAAAAAAAACATATTTAAAATACATATATGTTGGGGATGAATTACTAAATAAAAAATAATATAAGTTCAAAAGCAATAGGAAGAAGCTAAAAGTGAAAGAAAATTGTGGTTTTTAATCAAAATGAAGTGAATTTAAATAGTTTTATATCTAATATTACATACATGATAGTCACATATTCACATAAGATAACAACCCCTACAAGCCACATAAGATAAACCCTAAGTCTTCCTTCTAAAAAATAGAAATTTAACCAAAAAGTCAACCTACGCTAAAAGTCAATGGTCAAAGTGAAAGTCAACAACCCATAATATCAACCAATGATCCTCACGTCGTGGCCTAACCCTTGGTCACATCGTAAGAGTTCACTCGACCCGATTCCAACATGACTCGCTCTAACTCAGCCAACTCAGTCACAAACAATCCTTTGGGCCGACATCACGACGTGAACATCCATCTTGTCATGTCGTCACTACCTACTGGTCATGTCGTGACACTTGATTTTCTGCAAAAATCAACCTTTTCACTCCTCGATACCCTAAATCGATCCATCCTAGAAAACGGGTGTTACAACTCTCCATCACTTAAAATAGATTTCGTCCTCGAAATCACTCCTTACGACTCTCTCTACCACACATCCAGATCCTAATTGAACTTCCTGACTTCTCATTAGGACACATAAGTCATCTAATACAGTCAATCGCCTACCAACGCTATCATCAATAAATCACTTACCCTGACAAAGAAGAGAACCTTGTCATACCAACCTTAATTAATCAACAAAGACCACCTTTACTCAGACCGAAATCTAAAACCTGACACCATATGTGACTTCTAGACATACCGATAAATTCCAAAATAAAAATAATGACTACATTATGCAACCCGAATAAAAAAAATCAATTCCCATCCTCCCATGCCACACCAAAGACATAACAAGGATAGGAAACTCTTAAGGTAAAAGAAGTTAGGGTAAAAGACGTTACGGTACCGATTGGTTTTTTAATTTTCGTTTGTTCATTATTTACCCTTAATATAATGAAATTACACTGATCTTCTTTCTTGTATAACTATAAAATGGAAAACAAGAAAAAAGAAGAGAAAGTTGAGATGACAGGCAGAACCGCATTGTGAATTAATTACTCAAAATGGTTTTGGATGTGGAATTTTATGCCAATCATAACGAATATTTATGTATTTTTGTTTAAATAAACTCTCTCTCTCTCTCTCTCTCTCTCTCTCTCTCGTTTTACCTGTCGACATAGCTAATCATGTGAACCACGTTAAACAATATAATCTCGTTTTCATTATTAATCTATGTGTGAAATTGTTTATCTTTTAGTGAAATGCTTAAATCATTTTAAATTTTAATTGAAGCTAATGATGCAATGGTTGAGGTTAATGAACTTGAAGCTCACAACTTCAGGTTTTAAAAATTTCAGATCGAATATTAACTCTACCGGGAGAAGTTACATGAACCATTCGATGACAAGAAACCCTAAACGATGAAGTAAGGGAATTGGAATATACTAGATCGATAAATCCTTTGTGCGGTAATATTGGAATCTATTGGATCAATAATCTCTTTTAACTATAAAAGAATAGTAGATGACTATTAAAGTAGAAAAAAGGAGCTAATACGGGTAAAGAACATCATTTTGGAACTCGGGATACATATGAAAGATGATGTATTGTCTTGTGGCAATTAGTGTGTAGTCCCACGTGACAAGCTCTTTCGGATGAGGTGTCACCTTATCTGGTCACTAATAAGTGATGGGAAATTGAATCTAAAAAATATCCTTGGTACAAAGAATCCTATAGATAACGATAGAGATTTGAAGTTGTGTATAGCTTCAACTGGGCTTCCAGGGACTTGAAGAGAATATGTAGACCTAAAGAAATTTGGTTTTTGGAGTTTATGGTTGGCTGATAGTAAATTAGATAAATGGCCTCTAACTAAGAGATTGTTGATGAGTTTTGGAGCCTTATTTTCTCTTTTAACTTCATAGTCGCTAAGAAAACTAAGCATGGGTTTTGAGTTTGACCTCATTGAAATAATTTAGGCCAACTTGGTCCTATTTTGCTTTTATTTGCGTTGTTACTCTATGTGTATATGTGAAAGTATTTATCTTTTTTTGAAGTTCCTAAACATTATCAAAAGTTCGATTTCATTCGAGAATGTGTGGAAAACGGAAAATCATCGTTGAAATTGTTCACTTCAAGGAGCAAAAGATGAACATACTCACTAATGATTTGACAATGGTTAATTTTAACAAAATGTGTGCAAAGCTTGGAGTGATCAAATTCGAATTGGATCTAGTTAAAAGGTAGGAATGTAAGATTTAACCATGTTTTATATGGAAAATAGAGTATTATATATAAGTTTATTAGTTTATAGGCTAGATTTTAGGCGTAAGTGATTGTTTTCTTATATATATATATATATATATATATATATATATATATATATATATATATATATATATATATATATATATATATATATATATATATATATATATATATATATATAAAAGCTTAAGCTCAAATGAGAATACTATTTAATGTGATAACGTGAGAACACTACTTTATGTTACTATTCTACTATGAATTTTGTATATACAACGATATGACATTATTCATCAACAAATATAAGAACAATCACACATCAATATTCACATTAAAATTTTGTATATACAACTTTATGATATTATTCATCACCGAATATATGAACAATCATATATTTAACATTCACATTAGAATTTAATAAATTACTACATGTATATATAAATTTTATAGTAGAATAGTAGTATAAAATTGAGTATATTCATATTATAATTACTACAATACTATACATATTAAATTCATAGTATAATAGTAACATAAAGTAGTGTTCTCACGTTCTCACATTAAATAGTGTTTTCATTTGACCTTAACCCTATATATATATATATATATATATATATATATATATATGATGTTTCAATTGAGAAAAAAAAAGGTTGAAAATGAGGGAATGATTCCCTGCCACACATTTAGACGTAGTGATAAACATTTAAACGTAGTGATAGAAATGGATAACGGATACATATGTGTTTTTCAACCAAACATGTTTCCTTAAACTATGTTAATCATTACCTTAATATATAAACAAAATCATTTTTTTTATTTTTTTTTATTTTTAGAAAGCTATTTTTATCAAAAAAAAAAATATTTTAATTATATCAAAATTCATAATTTTTTATTCTCTATAAATAGACATCCATATTGATTTAGTTTTAATATAAATTTTTTATTTAATTTCAGCTCTCTTTATTTATAAGTGAAGAAAACGATCAGATTTTTATTATAGTGTATTCGTTATTCATTATGAATAAAATATATGTTTAAACTTTTTACAGTTTAAGTATCATTCATATATAAATACAACAAGTAATAAAACTTTTTACCTAAATTATATTTTTTACATCATCTTTCGTCACACGGTATATTTATATATGAATAAACTATGTATTAATGGTCGTCAAATGATATAAACGACGACATTTTTAAAATTTTGAACTACTTATTCATATATGAATAACAAAATAAAATGTAAATAAATTATGATAAATGTGCTTTATAATTTATGATATCCTATAAATATTAGCCAGATTGAAATCCTTTTCTAATACAAAATCTTATTTAAATGGTAAGTTTTCTATTTTACACATGGAACTTAAATGTCCGAGTTTTTCTTGATAGTACAAAAAATTTATGATTTCACAACTTTTTAAATGTGCAAAAATGAGAACAATGTGAAATTTATTGATCTGTTATAATGATATAACATTTCTCTGTTCCTATAATTCTCAGAATATCAGATTGACTAACTGCAAGAATGCAGTGGTGAAAGACTTAACATCCACCAACAGCAAATTCTTCCACATGAATATATTGGGTTGTGACAATAGCAACCTTGACCATGTTACCATTAATGCACCTGGAACTAGTCTCAACACGGATGGAATTCACATCGGGAGATTAAATGGGCTCAACATCACAAACACAAACATCAAAACAGGTGATGATTGCATTTCGTTTGGAGATGGAAGCAAGAACGTCCATATCGACAAAGTGACATGCGGACCAGGACATGGCATCAGTATTGGAAGCCTCGGTAGATACCCAGGCGAACTACCAGTTCAAGGAATCTGGATCAAAAACTGCACCATCACCGGCACTGACAATGGAGTCAGGATCAAGTCCTGGCCAGCTGGCACACCAGGCACCGCCAGTGACATGCATTTTGAAGATATAATCATGCAAAAAGTAGGAAATCCAATACTGGTCGATCAAGAATATTGTCCTTCTGGTAAATGCCAGGTATCAAACACATATTGCCACACACTTAGTCACTTACTTAGTTACTTTAGTTACATTCACATAAAGGGTTGAACATATTCTTCGTTTATGACAACTAGAAAGGACCCTCAAAAACCAAGTTGTCAAATGTGAGCTTTAGGAAGATCAAGGGATCATCAACAACTAAGGTAGCGGTGAAGCTTATTTGCAGCCCGGGGACATGCGACACTTTTGAGATTGCTGACATCAATTTGCAAGGACCTGGAGGACCTGCCACCTCTGAGTGTAAAAACATCAAGCCCAAAGTCGTTGGTCAAGTCGTACCCCCGGCTTGTCCTTGAGTATTTGTGGAATTGTCATAGGAAATAAGAGGATCGAGTCATTCGCGAACTATATGGAAAGGAATATACTTGTTTGAAAGTATAGCGTCGTGCTTGAAAATTCCCTGCGCGATATTTGTTTTGTTGACTTTTATTATGGAGTGAATTGGTAACTAAAAAGATTGTTGGGTGCATTAATTAGTAATTATATACGTTGGAACTATATTGATATGCTTTATGAATATATTTCTTAATTGCTTAATCAGTATGTCACATGATGGAGATGTTTGAAAATGGGTTTGGTAACATGTTTTCATGGTAAGTTTTAAAAATAGTGGTCCATTAAAATACATCTTTTTAACGTGGGTGATACATTCAAACACCAAATATTAAGACGAAAAAGTTTGGCCTCTAAAATATACTATTTTAGTGCATGGTTGGATTAATTACACCATTTTAGTGTTTAAAACTCATCAATTTAGTGTTTTACCATTGAAGTTGGTCTAATGTGATATGAATACTAAATTCAGATTAAATCCAATAAACACTTTCTCGACACTTCATACGGATACGCATCAAATCAACCAAATCCAACCCGTAACATTGGACCGTAATGGATCTATAAAATTACAAATATTGTGAAACATATTTGATTATCAATATATATACCCTTGTTATAATAAAATAGAAAAAGTATGAATACATATAATATGATTCCTTGAAAATTGCAAGAACTACATCACTAGAGGATCACTAAAAAAAAAAATCCAATTAGTACCAAAACGTAGGTAACTAACACTTAAGAGTCATCACTAAATGATTTAGTGACCAAACTATTGGTTGTCACTTTTCGTCGGTACTATTGGTACGTCACAAAAACTTATTAGTGACCATATTTTATAAACGGTCAATAAATAGTAACTAAATTATACTGGTCACTAAATTTTTGACGATCTGTCTCGTCCCTAAATGTTGTCACTAATCAATGAAAATCATCATTGTTTTATCTACTTAGTAACCACAAAAAGTCATCATTATTTCTCTAATTGGTGATCATAAAAAGTTGTCATTCTTAGTCACCATTAAAAATCACCACTGATTTACAAAATTTGTGGCCATAAAAAATCGTTACTAATTTTTCCGAATAGAGACCATAAAAGTCGTCACTAATTTTAGTTGATATATCTAGTAGTTAACCTATTTAAGTAACTTTCATGTACCATAGTCAATGGTAAGATATACTGTGATCCATTTATAAAAATATATCTTATCAAATGATACACATGAGTTACTCCCAAATTTAAATGAGCTCAAAATATACACTACATAAATGGTTAAAAGATATAAACATCATATCTTCACTTTTGTACAAAGTAGGATTATACAATATATTTAAAGAAGATGGAGTCAACCTCTTTCTTACCATGAAAAATATAAAAAGATTGTATCTCATGGCTAACAAAAGAACAAATAAGAGGAAGACAAGTAAATGTTAAGTTTCTTTGCAATTCACAACTTTGTTCCCATGCTCTTATGTAAATATATGCCGTCCTCAACCTCTAAAAATTATAGATAATGTTAATTATTAACTATGAAATTATGATGACAACTTAAAGGTGGCATGGTTTATAAAAAGAAAAAGATTTAAAGAAATGTTATTGTTGTTGTATCTTTAATGTGAAGGAGGTCCATAGCTAATTGCATCTTACCTTATGTTTTACCTTATGTTTTATGTAGTTATATGAGTCTCATTTGATCTTTATCAACATATAACACAACCATAAAAGAGGAAACGAAATAACAAAAAAGACATCAAAATGGAAAACATTTATAAAAGTTTACCTCCTTATGCTGCTTCATGAGCTAACCTTATCCAAGATCAACCATACCACTATATATGTCTTTATCTTGTAATTGTAGTCTTCCAATATCTAAAAAAAACAACATTTTTACTCATATTCTACTCATACACTTCATGGTAAACCTAGATTTTGTAAAAATAAAATGAAATATATGTTGAGTAGATCTTTAAAAGTACAATGTTCTAATCGGGTAGATTCTTTGAAGTACATTGTCTTCTTAAAAGTACAATGTTATAATAGAATGAAATGAATGTAAATTGTTATACTAAAAAAATATATAAAAGAGAAGAAGAAGATAATGAGTACGCATAACAAACGTAAGTTACTTATATTACACAAAATTTTATATTTTTTTTATCATTTGACAAATTATAATAATAATAGTAATTACAAAATAAAATAAAATGTAACATCCTAAAAATACGGACCAAACATTTCATTTTTCATATAGCAATTTATAAAAAAAATTTAAAAATCATCATCAAGTTATTTCATTTCATAAAAAAACATAGATCATAAGTCTCAAAATCTTGTCGTCATATAGTAACATTGTCAGAGTATAAATCTCAAGCATCGCATATGCGGAAATCGTATGTGTGTGTGTGTGTGATGTGTTGCTACTGTATTGGCTTCTTTCCCTTCAAAGAAGGACCCAAAACAAAAACTTAATTGTAAGCACAAAGCTTAGTGAGTTCCCCCATCATACTATGTACCATACAGTAAACATATTATTAGTTATATCTGGGTACCCGACCTACCCTGCTGAGCATATTTGGGTGCTCAACCTACCCTTGTCAGGCATACCAGGGTGCTCAACCTACCCCTTATCAAGCATATCTAGGTGCTCAACCTATCCTGCCAAGCATATCTAGGTGCCCGAGCTACCCTCCGGTCTATTTCAACTGGCTACAAGGACTATTCCACCCCTACAAGTACCACATCATAACATAACATATCATACCGTCAGATATATCGGGGTGCCCGACCTATCCTATCGGTATATCTCAACTGGGTTTGGGGACTAGTCCCCTATCTACAAGTGTCATAAAATCATATAGCATACTAGCACATAAAGCATAACAAATAGTGGCATACAAGACAATTATCACAAAGGCAATCATCTCAAATATAATCACTTACTAATGCGTGGGCCTTGTTGCCTTAGACATACTTCTACTGGAAGGTAATTTACCTCAATGTCGTGAAGTAGCTGAATTGTGCTCGGCTCTGAGATCAACTCTCCTCAAACTCCTACACATAACATCCCTTTTAAGTACTCTTTCATACTCATAACCCTTTTAAGGGTTAACTCTTGTCAATGGTCAAGTCAAAGGTCAACACCCTGGTCAAAGTCAAACTTCGTGTCCAAGTCAACCTTCTGGTTGACTCAACTCACCGAGTTGATCCATCAACTCGTCAAGTTCCTGGGTCCATAAAACTTTGGAGTCTCGATCCTACTCATCGAGTTCTTTCATGAACTCGACGAGTTCTCCTTCATACAAGTCAGGGCATTTCACTCACAACTCGCTCGCCAATTTCATCCTTGAACTCATCGAGTTCTTCTTAATATTAGTTGGGACAATTTGCTCTCAACTCACCAAGTTCATCCTTGAACTCGTCTAGTTCCTCTTCATATCAGTCGGGACATTTACTCTCAACTCTCCAAGTTCATCCTCGAACTCGTCGAGTTCTTTGATCTTCAACTCCATAAACACATCCAACTCACTGAGTCATCTTCTAGACTTAATGAGTTTTCTCAGTAATAGAAAAGGTTTGGGGGACCACGACCCAACTCGCCGAGTCGTATGAACGACTCGTTGAGTACCCCAAATTCCAAATCCATACAGTCATTCTTAGCCGGGCTTAATGCATCCAAAACATAGATCTGGCCTCCTTGGGTCGATATAACACGTAAAGCTACAAACTTTATGTTCATGTATGGGCTATGTAGCTCAAAAAGCCCTAAAACGTGGTTCATATGATGCATGGGACTCCCATGGCCATAAAGTTGGCACCTTTATGCCATGTAGTCCCTAAAGGTCTCTAGATATGAAGTTATTACCCCAAAACATGCTAGCATCAATGAATAGTTCCATAACATGCTCGAAAAAGGCCTGAAACTACCCCATGAAGAGAACTAGTAAACTAATAGACAAGGTATAGAATTTACTCAAATGAACTGGAAATGAAGTTCTTCTTATGGATCCAAAGTGCCTTCCTTTCAACCAAGCACTTCTAGTTTCCACTCCATCAAGAAAACACCAAAGAATCACTCCTCTTTCACTCTCACACACTCACAAAGCCCAATATCACGAATTAGGGTTTGCTAGACTATAGGAGGCGATGAGGGAGGCCACAATGGGGGTGTTAAGGTCATTAAATAGGGTGAAAACCCTAAAAATTAGGGTTTCACTCTGGAAGCCCTACTCGTCGAGTTGAGGTTTCTCGACTCATCGAGTAGACTTGAAGTCCCGCATCCAAAAGTCCCATTCCTACTCGACGAGTTTGGGACCTCTAATTCTTCGAGTCCCTCTACAAAAATGAATAATTCTTATTAAAATATATACTGGGAACCGGGCGTTACAAATCTCCCCCAATTATTTTAGACTTCGTCCTTGAAGTCTTTTGGATCTGGAAATTGCTCGGGGTAGTGCTCCCTCATCTCGTCCTCCGGCTCCCAGGTCCATTCTGAGCCCTTGCGCTACTGCCATTGCATCTTCACCATCTCGACCTTCTTGTTTCTCAGATCCCTAATCTTCCTATCGAGGATGGATACCGGCCGCTCGATGTAATTCATGTTGTCGTCCACCTAAATATCCTCTAGATGTACCATCGTGGAGTCATTTACCAAGCACTTCCACAACTGGGAGACATGAAAGGTGTTGTGGATCTTACTAAGCTCGGCTGGCAGATCCAACCAATACGCCACCTTGCTCACCCTGGTTGCAACCCTAAAAGGACCAATGTACCTGGCACCCAACTTGCCCCGCTTCCTGAACCAAATGACACCTTTCCAAGGTGACACCTTCAGGAGAACCATATCCCCGACCCAGAACTCCAGGTTCGATCAATGTATGTCGGCGTAGCTCTTCTGCCGACTCTGAGCAGTCTGGAGCATGCTCCTGGCCTGCTGTATCCTCTCCGTCGTCTTTAGTACCACTTCGGTACTCCCCATGACCCTTTTTCCAAAATCACCCCAGCATATCGGGGTTCTGCACTTACTCCCGTATACCATCTCGAAGGGAGGACGGTCGATACTCATCTGGTAGCTATTATCGTAGTAAAACTTTGCCCATGGAAGGTAGGTATCCCAGCTACCATCGAAGTCTAGGAAACACGCCCGCAATATATCCTCCATATTCTCGATAGGCCGCTTGCTCTGACCATCCATCTGTGGTTGAAAAGTCGTGATAAAGTGCAGATGAGTACCAAACTCGGCGTGAAACTTCTTCCAGAATCTGGAAGTTTATCGTACATCTCTATCTAAAATCACGGAAACTGGAACTCCGTGTCGATCTACTACCTATCTGATGTAGATTTCGGCCATCTTCTTGGCCAAGATGCTCTCCTGGATCAAAATGAAATGGGCACTCTTGGTCAATTGATCCATGATGACCCGAATCCACTCCCCATGCGGTCCTAGGAATCTTGGTGATGAAATCCATAGTAATATCCTCCCACTTCTATATAGGGATATCCAACGACTGCGTCTTGTTGTGAGGTCTCTAGTGCTCCGCCTTGACCTTCTTGCAGGTCAGGTATCTCTTGACATACCAAGCTACATCCCGCTTCATGTAGGGCCACCAATAATCAGGGTGAAGATCTCTATACATCTTCTTCGCCCCGGGATGGATGAAAAATCTGGAATTGTGGACCTTATCCATCAAAATCTCTTACACTTCGTCCTAGTATGGAACCCAAACCCTCCCATGCAGGGATAGCAGCCCACGGTTGTCATAGTTGAATGAGGCCACCTGGCCTGTGATACGCTCACACTTTAGTCACTCCTCCTTCATACCATCAACCTACGCCTCTTGGATCCGCTCCAAAAGTAGAGTCACCACCATCATCCTCAATCAAATGTCTATGATAGGGGCTACCTTGCGACTAAGCGCATCGGCTGCAACGTTGGCCTTGCCCAGGTGGTAAAGGATCTCACAGTCGTAATCCTTCACCACATCTAGCCACTAATGTTGCCTCATGGTCAGATTTGGCTTATCCATGAGGTACCTCAAACTCTTTTGTTCCATGTAAATGGTACAACGGACCCCATAGAGGTAGTGCCGCAAAATCTTGAGGGCGAAAACAATTGCCCCATGCCTGAAGTAGTTCGTCTCGTGAGGATTCAGCTCCCTCTAGGCGTAAGTGATGACGTGCCCCCTCTACATCAATACATCGCCTAAACCCGAGTTCCATGCATCACAGTGCACTACTAAATCCTCCACACCCTCTGGTAGGGCTAGGATCGGTGCCTCGCACAACCTCTGCTTCACTGTCTCGAACGTTGCTTGTTGCTCAGGCTCGCAGCGAAATACGACGGCCCTCTTCGTCAGTCATGTCAAGGCTACTATTATCTTGGATAAATCATGTATGAATGTCCGGTAATAGCCTGCTAACCCAAGGAGACTCTGAATCTCGTATGAAGACTTCGGAACCTCCCATCGCATCACGACCTCCAGTTTGGTTGGGTCGACCAAAATACTGTTCTAGTTCACAAAGTGCCCAAGAAATTGCACCTCGCGCAACCAGAACTCGCACTTGGAGAACTTGGCGTACAAGATCTCCCTCCTCAGGATATCCAACACCTCCTGCAAGTACTCTTCGTGCTGCTCCTGCTTCTTGTAGTAAGCCAAAATGTCATCAATAAAGACTATCCAGCATCAGTCTGCATACGTGGTTCATGAGATCCATGAATGCGGCAGGAGCATTGGTGAGCCCAAAGGGTATCACCATGAACTCGTAGTGGCCATAGCGAGTACGTAAAGCAATCTTCTATGCCTCGTCTCTGACTCTCATCTGGTGATATCCTAAACGTAAATCTATCTTGGAAAATCAAGATGCCCCCTGTAGCTAGTCGAAGAGATCATCAATCCACGGGAGTGGGTAACAACTCTTCACTGTTACCTTGTTTAGCTCCCGGTAATCTATACACATCCAATGCGATCCGTTCTTCTTCTTCGCAAACAAGATTGGGATCCCCAAGGTAAACTTCTTGGACTAGTAAATTCCTTTTCTAACAGCTCCTGCAGGTGTGTAGAAACCTCCTTCATCTCGGGAGGAGCCAGCCGATATGGCGCCTTGGCTATCAAAGTCGCACCAGGTACTAGATCGATCCTGAACTCCACCTGTCTCTTCGGAGGTATCCCAGAAAACTCCTCTAGTAACATATACGGGTCCTCTCGCACTACTAGCACATCACTCACAGTCGCTTTACCCGCCTCCCGGGTATCCATAACGTAGCCTACATACCCTACGTAACCTTAGTGAAGGTCGCACCTAGCCCTCACTGCCGAACAAAAGGCTGGTCCATGTTGCGGCCTCTCGACCTGAATCACCAGCTCTCCCCCACTAGGGGACCTGACATGCACCAACTCTTACGCACATTCTATTACCGCCCCATTAAGGCTCAACGAATCCATGTCGATGAAAACATTCTTCCCACGCAATGGAATAGGAAACAAATCCACAATGTAACGCTCGCTATACAGCCTCAAAATGCAATCTCTGAAAACCTCTAATGCCTGTACAGATCGGTCGTCAGCAATCTCGACCTCCTGAGGACAATCCAACATCCCTAAAGACTCAAAAACCCTCTTGCTAAGTACAACAGAGACAAATGATCAGGTAGCCCCCGAATCGAATAACACCTAAATTAGGATACCGTTCACATGGAACGATCCTAAACAACACAAAAAAACATAGCACATAAATATCATAAATAACATATAATAAGAGTTAGGGAGAAGAAAACATAC
Organism: Lactuca saligna; assembly: GCF_052625555.1. Lineage (NCBI taxonomy): Eukaryota > Viridiplantae > Streptophyta > Magnoliopsida > Asterales > Asteraceae > Lactuca > Lactuca saligna. Next base: position 157,136,398 of record NC_136423.1, on the reverse strand, counting down.
CCGTCACCACATCTAATGCGGCACGTACCTCCTCGGCGGTCAGCTGGAAAGCTCGACTCCTCACCATTGGAGCCTCTGTCTTTTCCTGTCGTCCATTTGTGATCCATAGGGTCGCTGGAGCTGGCACCGTCACTGGCGCTCCTGATGTCAGTCGAGCGCAGTTGGCCTTTTTATGGCCCCTCTTATTGAAATGAAATCAAATCAGGTATGACGTCTGAATGGTAGGGGTAGGGGTTGTACAATCCTTCCTAAAGTGCCCGGTCTTGCCATACTTGTAGCAGCCCGAGCCCCCATCTCTGCAAACTCCCTCATATCACCTGTCGCATTTCCCACAACGACTTTGGCCCTGCTGGCCCTTCAACGGTCAGATCCATTGGGTTTCTTCCCAGAAACCCCAATAACCTGCCCAGCCTTCGCATTCCTCTTCCGAGGTGCTTAATGTCAATCTCCTTCTCCCTCGCCCTGGCTATCATGTCCTTAAAGGTCGGGTATGCCAAGTAGCTGACATGTTTCCGGAAGTCAGCCCTCAATATGTCATGATACCAAGTCTTCTTCATCTCCTCGTCCCCTACATACTGAGGCATCAATAAGGCCCTCTCCCTGAACTTGGCGGTAATCTCCGCCACCGACTCAGTCGTCTACCTTATATCCAAAAACTCCCTAGCCAGCTACTGAAGCTCCACAACCAGCGCAAACTCAGCCCTAAACATGGTCACAAAGTCTGATCAGGTCATTGCCTTAATGGCTGGGGCTCCCAACAAATCACTAACTGCCTTCCACCAATCTTTAGCTTTGTCCCTCAAACACCTTGCAGCATACTGGACCTTCGACCCCTCAGGGCAGAAGCTCGTCAACTGAGAAAACTCCATGTTTGCAATTCACCTCCTACCACTATGGGGTCCGTCACCCTGTGGAAGTCTGGCGCACCACATCCCCTGAAATCCTTGAAGGAGAGTATATGTGTCCTTAACTGGCTAGATGCCATTTCGCTCCTAAACGCCTTGTGGTGTTCCTCCATCAGCTTGATGATCCCTTCCTTGACCAACTCAAAAATCACCAGGGTCACCTCAAGGATGCCTCTCGTAATCTCAAACGCGATGTAATCGCGTAGTCTGACATCAACCGGCTCGAAACCTGCACCTGAACATGAATTTGATCCTGACCCAGACCCTGAACCTCCTGCTCTGTGACATGTCACCACCATTCTGAAACAAAACAAATAATTGTCAAGGTCATATATAATCTCGAGAGGTCTCACACATTCTACAAGATCTCTGGTTCCATCTCATCCCTCCTTGACTAGGGTACGGATCCTCTAATTTCAGTAGTACAGGCCCATACTACCTTCCACATCTATCCATAATTTCCTCAAGGATTGCCTTAACTTCACCAACTCCCTTCTACTACTACTGCTCACTGCACTAATCTCATCCTAGGCTTACCCTAGGGTAACTCTCTACCATCAGTTGCATAATAAATACCTGCTACCTTTACCTAATTAGCTTGAGAATGCCCTTACATATCACTAAGACAAGATAATTGTTCGAATGAGAGGTCCTACCCTGTACGGTTGGACTCAAACAAGAGCTACGAAATAGGGCTAGACCTAACCTTCTCAAATTATTTAGTCATCGCAATATGTAACTTAACGTATTCGTTTACTAGTTAATTAAAGATAACTAGAACTCCTAAAAGCACAAAGCAAGTAGCATTTTAGCATTAGGTAACAAAACTAAGCATATCCTATTCAGGCCATCATGTCACTTACTAGTCAGTACTATCATGCAGTTCAATAAGCACATAAAGCAGGCACATAAGGCATCTTCCTAGATCATTAGCTCTAATCTAGCATGCAGTTCTCACACAGTAGGCATATAAGGCATCCTTGCTAGATCCTTAGCCCTAATCTAGCACGCAGTTCTCATAATCATATCATATCATAACACTACATGTATGGGGTTGTTGGATTAGTGTCTAAGTCCATAACTATATTTGGTATCTACTTGACCCGATTGACATTGTCCATTTGGGTTGCATGGCATCATGCATTTGGATAGACTAAAATGAGAGAAATAACACTTAAGGTTTATTAATATATTATACATGCTAATATATTAGTAAGAGTATTTAATTAGGATGCTCCATTGTGTTTTTGTACCCATGGATCATGGAAATGAAAGGCCATGACAATTAGGGTTTACATGGTGTAACCCTAATTATGACATACTATATAAGCATCTTATTCTTCCAAAAAAATCAGGAACTATGAAGGAATGGTGAAGGCTAGCCGATTTCATGAAGTGTCTCATTTCTATCAAGTTATTCTAAGTGTATTTAATGTTATGTGAACCATTTGAGGTGTCACACTTGGGGCACTAGGCTCTTGAGCTCCATGGAATCAAGCTACATCAAAAAGGTATTTATTCTATCTAGTTTTAATTATACTAGTATTTATGATTGTATGCTAGTTAGGATAATACCTTGGAATATTCATATTTGCATGTATAAAAGAGAAAACATAGATCCAAGGTATTTAGGGTTGCATGTACACTTAGGAGTGTTAGAATGCTCAAAACCCAACAGTGGTATCAGAGCCTAGGCTTGTTTTCTTGTTATACTTGCAAAATTGGCTGAAAAATCGAAGTTTGTTGCTGTCTGCTCAGCAGACTCGATGAGTCCAAGGCAAAGTTCATCCAACTCGTCGAGTTGGTTCATGCACTCGACGAGTTGGACCTCCAGAAAACATATATTCGATTGTTTTGGCTGGAATTAGACTAGGAACATCACCCTAAGCTGTTTTTCAACTTATAAACCTATTTTTGATGTGGTAATGTTCATGCTAATCGAATTTCAAATATAATTGTCAATAGATTCATGTTTTGTATTAGTTTAATGGTTAGGCTAATTACATAAAAAAGTTTGATTGAATTATCTTGTTCTTATGAGTTACTTAGATTAATAGAAAAGTTATGTGAAATTGTTGTTTTCAATCCAAATTAATCTACGAGTTGGTTCTATAATGTGTTTTTGTAACTTGTCCTCAAGTTATATGAAAAGTCACATTTATGATTCATAAAACTCATAAATATTTCCACAGGTTATGAATAAAGAAAAGTCATATTCTTTTAATAGTTTAAAGTCTTCCATAACTTGTTCTCAAGTTATGGAACTTGAAGAGTTTTTTGAATTAAAAGTACTTTAAACATATAAGTTATGGAATTAAATAGTTTTGAATAGTTTCAAAACTTGCCCTTAAGTTTTGATATTTGTAAAGTTTTCCCTTATAAATACTTTAATTCCAAGTTAAGCCCTTATAATTTTATAAGTTAAAATTCAACCCTTATACTTTATAGTATTATAAGTTAATAATATATAAATGTATAAGAGTTGGTCAGTCTTAACTGTAGTAGGTCTCATTCACGAAGCTGATCTATAAGGAAGTATAAGGTTACTGCCTATAAAATGGTTGTTTAATGGGTGTCCACTCTCACCCACCGCTTCCTTGACTGGTGGAGGGTCGTTAGCCGAATGGGTAGGACAAGGACTACAATTCTCCCTTCATTAAAAGTATTAATGATAAATACTAAGTAACTAAACTTTTATAAATTCTCAATCTTAGCTACTTAGGAAAATGTGAATTTGGTGCTAACCCATGAAATTACACTTTGCACTTTGCTTAAGTCGGTTAATGGAGCGCGTGTGGTTAACCGGCACACTAGTTGGATTTAACAAGGTAGGAAAAGGGTAACTTAATGTTTATCATAGTATCGGTGGAGCGCGTGTGGTTAACAGAGACATCGATTTAGGGGTAAATTATTAAGGGTATCAAGTATATTTGCATGGTTATTCACACCTTGTTTTATGATCCTCGGCATCACATTCACAAAATTTGAGAGGGCACAATCGAGATTGAAACATGCCATTGAACAGTTCAATGAATCTCAAAAAATCTAGGAGTTTCAAATCCAAGTAAAACCTAATTAAATTATTTCATTTTCATGGTGGAAATTGGTGAATCGTCATTCGCCTACCTTCAAATATTTTATAGCTTGGATTACGACATCCCTCTTCCAAGTTATAAAAGTATTGTGTTGGGTCCTAGCCTTAATATTTCATATTGGGTGTTATATTAAGCACTTTGGATCAACTATCTTGAATATCTCCCAAAAGATGTCTGGTTCAGACATCTATGATCTTCACAAATCTCTTAGAACTTCACTTCCTCCACCTCTTCTAATTATTCTCCCTAACCCACAAGTTCAAGATCACTCTAGCCCTATTGGTAAGCAAGGTCTATGTGTGATCGCATCTTGGAGATGAAGTCACATGTTGACAAGCCGGGAGAGTTGGGTGTCAAAGTCTTAATAAAGTTGGATGTTTAATCAATTTCTAAGTCACTTAGTGAGTTACATCTGGGAGTACTATGAAATAGACTATGACATGACCCTTAATGATATTATTTATTTGCTTGGCGCTGCTGAATCAGCAATGATTTGGAGGTTTGGTAAAACAAATTTGATTTGTAGATCAACTTCCCAAACTACCATGGACATTGACAATGGTAACACTGGATATCTAGAAAAGCCTTCTCTTCCCAAGGAAAGGGATTGATCATAGTCAACTCAGTTGACCAAATGGTAAAGAGAAAGGAAAGTTTCGGTAGTCTCATGTACCATTCGCAAAGATTCCATATGTTTCTCTTGCTAAAGGAAGGGGCATTGATTGAAAAGCGACCTATTTACCTAAAAGATCATAAGGTTGATCAAGTCAAGAAGTTAGACTCTACTTCATGTAAAGTCCACTATCTAACTCTATTAAGTTTGTATTCTGAGATTCTTATTACATGATGTGATTGGGTCACATGTTGATGTTTTAAGAATCAAAGAAAAGTGAAGGAACTTAAAGGAAGTATATGTTGATTCTGATCGCGAAGATGGATTTCGATCGCATGGTTTGGTGATCAGAAGTTTGAGCTATTGCTTAGGAGTTATGATAGATTGCTAGGAAATATGTAATATCATAGTTTCCATTTAAAGTTTCATTGTAAGGAAAGTCTTTACGCATTTGATAAATAAATAAATTTTGTTTTATTTTATAAGTCCTTGCAATGGCACTTATGGAAAATTGATGTTTTTATATTTCTAGCAATAATGGAAATATGAATTTGATTTTCTCATTTGTGGAAGTGTCTAAATTTTCCAAATAAGGAAAGATTCACATTACCTAAGTTTTTAGGTGGATAAAAACTTTAAATTATGAAAGTTGTATAGTATGATGAATGAGAATTTTCATCTTTGGAAAATTAAGACTAACTCCCTGTTCACTTGTATATATGTGAGTCAAGTGAAGGACTAAGGGATCGAGTACACATTCTTGTGCACTGATCAAGTCCACCATAAAAGATCGATAAGACTATTCGTCATGATTTACTAAAGTTTGGTAAATATGGTTACACTTACAAGTTTAAGTGTAATTCTGAAACATTGGAAAAGTATCAGTGTATGGCAGAACGAATGAGGAATCAAATTAGGCAGAATGATAAAAGTTTCTCAAATTTGAAAAGATAGGAGAGTACTTTAGTATCATGTTTTATGATGATCTTAATGATTATGAAACCATATAACAATTGGTCCTCTAAGGACATCTTAGTGCATTCTTATGGCTAAGAAGAGGACTCATGAATTGTTGAAATGGTTAAATCAAGAAGATGAGTCATACTTTATTCCAAAACAATTCTTAGAGTCATACTCCAAGATTGTAACTTGAGTGACACATCTTAAAGAAGGTTTATAACACTTGCTAAATGTAAGAGTAAAATGTTTTCTACTCTTGTACATTTGAAATTGGTAAGTTGTGATGTTTTGGATAAACAAAACCAACTAAGGTCAATTGTGTGAAGTGTTTGTCTTGATAAAGAATCCTCACTATCGCTTGAACATTTGGCAAGTGGGTCTTATATGTCAAGAGGACAGAGGGAGTCTCAAAGATCTTGGAAAAACTTCCAAATCTAATCAAGAAGAAAAAACTATAGTTTATCACTAACACACGACTTGAGGTTTATAACCTATCGTGTTGACATATTCCTATTTCTATGCCTATTCCAGTTAAAGTTGGTTTTGCATATGAGTTCTGAGAGTTCTCAATTGGTTGCATAACAACTTGGAAGCAATAGCAGGCCCTTGTGCTGCCAAGTGATAAGAAATTAAGATTAAGTTCACTACATATGAGTTTGGATTTGTCACTAACCTTTCCCTGCGATTATGGTTTTGAAAAATTCACATGAATAGGAACACATACACCATAAAATCTAAGTGTCATAAGGTTTCTCTCCGATTCATGAAAATGATGGTAAGGTAACGTTTTAACTAAGTAGATTTTAAGTGGATAGCAATTGTGATATCTTCATTTTCAAAGTCGTTAGTGGAGTGTGTGTGGTTAACCGATACACTAACAAGGACTTGTGAGGAATGGAAAAGGGTCTAAACAATTGAGACTATGATTACGGCATCCCTTTTCATAGTTCTGAAATTGTTTAGACACACATGTGTGCTATCTAAGGAAAGTTGTATGATTTTGATAAAGCTTTCTCAAAGCATCTCGTATCAGAAATATGAACTTTGGTAATAAGGTCAATAAAGTATTGATTTCTAAAAGTCCAGCTGATGTCTGAGTACATGTCAACGCTAGTGGGAGCATAAGTGTTATGCTAATAATCATCATGTTAGTGGGAGCATGATAATTATTATTAGTATTGCAAGATAGCAATGTTAATTATAGAAAACAAAAGTTTCTATTCGTGAAGTTGCAGGGGTTGAAAAAGTTTTTTTTGCTATAATTAAGGGAGAGGAAATTATACTTCATCTCAATTATAAAAGCTTAGATTGAGGTTTTAATCATCTTAAATCAAGGATATATATATGAATTTTTTGTTGGAATGGCTCAACATAAGGAAATTCTATATATGGAAACATTATTTGCATTCTATAATTCGATTATGATTACGGCATCCTTTTTCGTAATCTGAATTATGAGAACTTGGAAAATAGAAATATTGTAGCAAAAGGACTGGTCTAGTATCATGTCTTTATGTGAGACATCATGAATCATGCCCCATATGCTTCGGATATAGGATGGATTGCATGTGCTATAATATTCATCATTTCTAAAATTTTCAAAATTCTTGGGGCATTATGAAGGGAAAATGTCTAGAATTGGATATGACTAATTTGATTAAGAAATTGTTAAGGACAATCTAAGGTTTACCAAAGATTGGTTGCTTAGGGATAGTTGGAAGTATAGTGTTAATTTTGGAAGGACCATATTGATATATTCTGAAAAAAAAAAAAAAAAAGGCAACTCTTGGTCAGAATTAATAGTCAAAATGTGAATATGGAAATATTCCCATAGGTGAAAGTTATTCATTAAATATGTGTAAGATTAGGAAACTTAATGCAAGAAGGATGTTCAAATCAATGTACTTTGAATTTGAGACTTTGTTTCCATGGAATGATCTCCATTGGAATACTCTGTAATGTATGTTGATAAGTCTTTGTGACTTTTTGCATAATCATTACAAGAGGATTAATGCATATAAGTTTAAAATCTAACAATATTTCATTAAATGGCATGAATTTGGAATTCTTGCATTTGCGGTAAGGATTTGGGACTGTGAAATGAGAATCATTTTGAATTATGTTCAATTGATCTATTTCACAAAGTAGAGATCATAGAAAAACTTAGTATGCATACTTGGTGTATGGCATAACTAATGTTTAGACAAACATAGTGTGCATACTTGGTGTATGGCATGACTAGTGTTTAGAAAACATAGTGTACATGCTTGGAGCATGGGACAACTATTGTTTTAATACAAGTATAAAGTTGATAGTTTGAAATAATATGCAATAAATAATGTGTAATCAATATGTTGATAAATAAAAGGTGTTTTATTTATATTCATAAGTTCTGAGACCATATTGTATTCGATTAGTCTTGTGTTTCACTTTGCATGATTTGACTTCCAGAATAACTAGGTAGTTCTTCCTGAATGACTAAGTTATTCAAACCAATCACAGTCGGTCGTATGTTGGAAGTATATATGAATCAAGATTGTCATGAAGCTGGATTGTAGATGTCCAAGGTATGGGACATAGCTAGTGGTGCTACAACATTCATGAGTACTCATAACTTCTAAGTATTGGATTCAACCCACGCTCATTGGAATCACTTCATGGATTTTATCAAGAGTGATCATGAGACGATAATATATTATATTCTTCAAGCCTAAAGATATGAGTTGTTACTATGAGTTGGTTATACATTGATTGCACGAAACCGCATTGGTACTCGATGTTATAAAACGTGTCTTTGTATATGATTCAACAAGTAGTAGAACAAGCTATATGAGTTGAAGTTTATCCATTCCTTTTACCTTCATGATAAAAGCGATATGTATGGGCCCCTCGATGATTTAGTGATGACACCCCAATGTGCTTGGCCAAGCTAGGACTAATATGATTTGTTCAATTAGTCGATCGTCATAAATCGGAAATCGGGAAACAACAAATGGACAGAGAGAATGATTATAATCCATGTCTCAATCCATATGATATCTAGAATGGAGGAATATATGATCCCTTATCTGATGGACGCCTCATTGATCTGTTCAGAGTTCGACGGCAGCAGCTTTTAAGAGCTACGATTGCTAGTTGGGTTTTGAAGTCATACATAATAATAGTTTTAGACTTATCCAAGTGGGAGACTATTTGATTAGTATCTAAGTCCATAACTATATTTGGTATTTACTTGACCCGATTGGCATGGTCCATTTGGGTTTCATGGCATCATGCATTTGGATAGACTAAAATGAGAGAAATAACACTTAAGGTTTATTAATATATTATAAGTTCTAATATATTAATAAGATTATTTAATTAGTATTGATCAAGAATTAATTTGGAATTAATTAAGTGATCAAAAGGAGACTAATTAAATATATGGGTTGATTGTGTAAATCTTCCATACTTGTATAGTGGGCTAATGCTCCATGGATTATCAAGTTAGGCTAAAACACATAGGATGCTCCATGGTATTTTTGTACCCATGGATCATGGAAATGAAAGGCCACGACAATTAGGGTTTACATGGTGTAACCCTAATTGTGACATACTATATAAGCATCTTATTCTTCTCAAAAATCAGGCAATATGAAGGAATGGTGAGGGCTAGCCGATTTCATGAAGTGTCTCATTTCTATCAAGTTATTCTAAGTGTATTTGATGTTGTGTGAACCATGTGAGGTGTCACACTTGGGGCACTAGGCTCTTGAGCTCCAGGGTATCAAGCTACATCAAAAAGGTATGTATTATATCTAGTTTTAATTATACTAGTATTTATGATTGTATACTAGTTAGGGTAATACCTTGGAATACTCATATTTACATGTATAATGGAGAAAACATAGATCCAAGGTACTTAGGGTTGTATGTACACTTAATAGTGGTAGAATGCTCAAAACTCAACAGGGGTATCTTGGGGAAAACTTACTTGAGCTCGGCCGAATGCACGCATCACACACGTTGTTCTTTCTTAAAAATCTACATTTTAATTTTTAGAAAAATTATTTTCTTGTAAAAATCTTTCAAACCCTCGATTTGATTCCAGACATCCTTAAAGGTGCATCTGAATCCCTCAAACCAAGGTTCTGATACCAACTTCTAACACCCCAAATATACGGACATAAATTTCATTTTTGATATAGCAATTTATAAAACAATTTATAGAAAACATCATCAAGTTATTTCATTTCATCAAAAGCCATAGATCATAAGTCTCAAAATCATGTCATCACATAGTAACAATGTTAAAGTACAAATCCCAAGAATCTCATATGCGGAAATCGTGTGTGTGTGTGATGCGCTACTACCGTACCGACTCCTTTCCTTTCGAATAAGGACCCGAAACAAAACCTGAAACTGTAAGCATAAAGCTTAGTAAGTTCCTCCATCATACGACATACCATACAATAAACATGCAACCAGGCATATCTGGGTGCCCAACCTACCCTGCTGAACATATCTGGGTGCTCAACCTACCATTTTCAAGCATATCGGGGTGCCTGACCTACCCCTTATCAAGCATATTTGGGTGCTCAACCTACCCTGCCATGCATATCTGGTTGCCTAACCTACCCTCAAGTTTATTTCAACCGGCTACGAGGAATATTTCACCCCTACCACTACCATACAATAACATAGCATATCATACTGTCAAACATATATGGGTGCCCAACCTACCCTGCTTGTATATCTCAATTGGGTCTAGGGACTAGTACCCTATCTACCACTATCATATAATCACATAGCATACTAGCACATAAAGTATAACAAATAGTGGCATACCAGACAATTATCATAAAGACAATCATCTCAACTATACTCACCTACTAGTGGGCCGACCTTGGTGCCTTAGACCCACTTCTGCTGGAAGGTAACTCACCTCAATGTCGTGAAGTAGTTGAACTGTCCTTGACTTTGGGAGCAACTCTCCTCAAACTCCTACACATAACATCTCTTTTAATTACTCTTTCATACTCATAACCCCTTTTAATTAAGGGTGAACTCTAGTCAATGGTCAAGTCAAAGTTCAACACTCTGGCCAAAGTCAATGAAACGACCCAAAAATACGACCCAAAAATTTCGTTTTTCAATATAACCAAAACCATAATCTGAGTGTCATATCGTAAAACCATACGTGATGTATCCCAAACATAATAAAAACACTGTGCGGAAAACTGTATCATACTATGTCAAATCAAAACAAACTAAATCAATCCCCAGGATAAAAGCTAAAGCTGTGGTGTGTGCGATGCTATCACCCCGAGCTCTTCCCTTTGCTTGCGGAAGTACCTGAAACCAAAACTGAAACTGTAAGCACGAAGCTTAGTGAGCTCCCCCAAGATACCACATACCATACAATATATAAATAAGCACATATTGGGCCTTGCCCACTGCATCAGACCGAAGTCTGGAACTACCTGCATCGGACCGAAGTCCGGAACTGACTGGGACCTTGTCCCCTACATCGGACCAAAGTCCGGAACTAACTGCATCGGACTGAAGTCCGGAACTGACTGGAACCTTGTCCCCTGCATCGGACCGAAGTCCGGGACTAACTGCATCGGACCGAAGTCCGGAACTAACTGCATCGGACCGAAGTCCGGAACTGACTGGACATAGCATAGCATAGCAAAAACATATTTCAAATAGCATAACACACATGATCATAAACTCATATACTGCATACTACGTCAGGCCGTAGCCCATAACACTTAACACTTAAATCCTGTCTGAGCCACGAAGGCATCAAACAAACTAACAACTGCATCGGACTAAAGTCCGGAAACTACTGCTACTAAACGGGCCGACATTGTGGCCTTAGACCCGTTCCTACTGGAAGGAAACTCACCTCGTAAACTGGCTGCTGAGTGTATGACTCTGGAATCTAACTGCTGCTGCTCCGGTATCTCCCTGGCTACAAGTCCATAAACACACTCAATCAAATACTAAACATTGCACTTGGGTAAAATGACTCTTTTACCCTTGGTCACAGTCAACTCTCATTTGACCTGACTCGCCGAGTTGGGCCGCCAACTCGCCGAGTCTCTACTCTCACACCTCAACCCTACTCGCTGCTACTCGTCGAGTATGGCATCGACTCGACGAGTACCCTCTCGATCCAAGAACTCAAACAATCTTCATCCGACTCACCGAGTCATATGAACAACTCGACGAGTTGTTCTTGAACTTAAGAAGATTTCCTTGGACTCGCTGAGTTGTATGAACAACTCGCCGAGTCCTTCCATTACTGAGTCTACCCTCAACTCGCTGAGTCCACCCCACTACCCACTGGTCCCACTCGACAGACACCTCTCAAAAGGAAGAAATCGGGGACTCGCGACTCGACTCGCCGAGTCACCGCCATGCAATTATTCTATACTCGATTCTGCTCGAATCCAAAACATACAAATGATATATCTGAGTCCAATAAGCTGGTTTACCACGTAAAGTTCCCAACTTTACGTGCACAAACACAAGAACAAGGGAATAAAGGCTAAAAGATGCATAAAAGGGGTAGATCTAGGGTTAATATGCAAAATAGCTCCAAAAAGCCAATAGATCTGGGCTCTACAAATCCTAATACACAGATCTAAAGATACCTCGGCATGATAAGGCTTCCATATCAACATAAGGCTTGAGAAAGGCATCAACTAGATCTAAAAAGGGTTTTTAAGCATAAAAAGGGAAAGAAACCAGAAGAATACCTCAAAGAGCTCTTGCTTTCCCTTGAATCTCTGCTCTACACTCCTTCTCCTTGCTCCTTTCTTCTTCTCCTTCTTCAAGCCTTCACAAATGCATAAAAAATCACTCACAACACTCAAGAACGAAATTAGGGTTTTCTCACAGCTTCTCAGGGTGAAGGAGGTGAGAATGAGGGCCATAAGGTGGCTGAAATAGTGGGCAACCCGGAGATTTAGGGTTTCACCCAGACGGACAGACTCACCGAGTCCGGAATATGGACTCGCCGAGTCTCCAGCTAACACGTGCTCGAAACCCCGACCCTACTCGGTGAGTCAGGCTATGAACTCGCCGAGTCCTTCTTGCAAAACTTCAAAACAAATACCAAGGAATTAACATACCAGAAACGGGTCGTTACAGTCAACCTCCGGGTCCAAGTCAACATTCTGGTTAACTCAACTCGTCGAGTTGATCCATGAACTCGTCGAGTTCCCGGGTCTGTAAAACATTGGAGTCTTGATCCTACTCATTGAGTTTTTCCATGAACTCGACAAGTTCACCTTCATATATGTTGGGGCATTTCACTCACAAATCGCCGAGTTCATCCTTGAACTCGTCGAGTTCCTCTTCAAATCAGTTAAGACATTTGTTCTCAACTCATCGAGTTCTTTGATCTTCAACTCCACAAACACGTCTAACTCGTCGAGTCATCTTCTAGATTTAATGAGTTTGCTCAGTAAAAGAAAAAGGTTGGGGGACCACGACCCAACTCGCCGAGTCGTATGAACGACTCGTCGAGTCCCCCAAAGTCCAAATCTATACAGTCGGGCTTAATGCATCCAAAACATAGATCTGGCCTCCTAGGGTCGATATAACACGTAAAGTTACAAACTTTATGTTCATGCATGGGCTGTGTAGCTCAAAAAGCCCTAAAAAGAGGTTCATATGATGCATGGGACTCCTATGGCCATAAACTTAGCACCTTTATGCCATGAAGTCCCTCAAGGTCTCTAGATCTGAAGTTATTACCCCAAAAGATGTTTGCATCCATGAATGGTTCCATAATATGCTCCAAAAAGGCCCTAAACTACCCCATGAAGAGATATAGTAAACTAATAGGTAAGGTATAGACTTTATACCTCAAATGAACTGGAAATGAAGTTCTTCTTCTAGATCTATAGCTCCTTTCTTCAACCATGCATTTCTAACTTCTGCTCCTTCAAGAAAACACCAAAGAATCACTCCTTTTTCACTCTCACACACTCACAAAGATCAAGATCACGAATTAGAGTTTGTTGGACTATGGGAGGCGATGAAGGAGACCACAATGGGGGTGTTAAGGTCTTTAAATAGTGTGTAAACCCTGAAAATTAGGATTTCACTCTGGCAGCCCTACTCGTCGAGTCGAGGTTTCTCGACTCGTAGAGTAGACTTCCAGTCCCGCGTCTAAAAATCTCATTCCTACTAGACGAGTTTGGGGCCTTCAACTCGTCGAGCCCCTCTGCAAAAATGAATAATTCTTATTAAAATACTTATCAGAAACCTGACGTTACATAAAGATAGTGAATAAGAATCAAATATAATCTATTTTTACTAATACTATAACGGTAAAAATATAAATATGACAAAAGAACCATATTGTATGATAATTAAATATTTTTTATATGTACGTGTTTAATTTTGGAATGTCGTATGCTAAATTATTGAGATAGACTTAGTGAAATAAGAAAATTTCACATCATGGTCGCATGTTCTTTTTAACTTGTGTGCAAATTTTACGATCGATTATTCGAGGCAATGATTTTAATCTCCAACCGTATCAAGAGAATCACATTACTTCTTACTTGAATTTTTGCCAATTTTTAGAATTTTCAGTTTTTAAGGACAAACATAAAAAATGCGGTTTAGATACACAGTTTGATAATCTTTGCTATCCACTTGATCTTAACAAAAAAATAAACATGAGATTTTCAATTTCCGAAAAAAAAAATAACAGAAGGTGATTGCACGCACACCAAACAAATTGGTGGATGAAAACATACTTTTTAACCCAAAAACCAATATACACTTGATTTTAATTCAAAATATACTACCACAAGAAAACTAATCGCTCAGGGATGTCAAAAAATTCCGTGGGATCCCGTTTCCGTAGGGACTCCATCCCGTTTGGGGGATTTTTTTTTTAAATCGGGGGCGGGAACGGGGGCGGGGGCAATGTTAACCACCGTTTTAATTTTGGGGGCGAGGGCGGGGGTAGGCAATCTCGTCCTGAAATTCCCATGGGGATCCCGTTAATAAATTACACATATATTTACATATATTAATTATATAAATATAATAAACAATAACATGATTTTGAGCTTCCAAAATTCATTAAAAAAACATGTTTTAAGTTGTTAGCATAATTTTTAAAAATGCCATAACTTTTTTATTTTTAACATATAAAATTCTGCTATAAATAATTATTTATTATTTAAAAAATAGTTTCTTTTAGCCTAAATAACAACTTGTTTTAGTAAAAAAAAGTAGCACAAAATCAATCGGGGGCTGGGGAACGGGGGCGGGGTCATGGGTAATAAAGGGGATTCGGGGGCGGAGGCGGGGGCGGGGGTAAGAATGCTGAACTTTCAGGGGCGGAGGCGGGAGATGCACTCCAGAAGAATATTCTATGTTGCACAAAATAATCCACCAAAAGATTGAAACGAACTATAAGATACGAAATGAAAACTAGTCGCCGTATGAAAACTATCAGCTAAAATGAACTAATCGCCGTATGAAAACTAATCGCTCGAGACTCGAGTATATATATATATATATATATATATATATATATATATATATATATATATATATATATATATATATATATATATATATATATATATATATATATAAACAAATGCTGATAAAGTTATCCGCATATCTCACAATTCTATAACCGTATACCTACTTTGGTTCTTATTATATTGCCCAAAAACAAAACGGCAGTAGGGACCTTTAACAAGGCTGTTATGATAATGCTATCCAGTAATGGAGTTGGAGGGGCTACTAAAAACATTAGTGGAGGACGCAATTACATACCGGAAACAAAACATATGGTCTGAGTGTGTCCAAAATTGGTCAACCCCAATCATGAATAGTATTATAAATGGTAGTTGGCAATTGTTTGGCTCCCATTTCTACATGCCCTTGCTGACTTTTGTATGTGTTGACATTATCATCCATCTAGTCTTTCGTTAAACCTCTTTCATCATTAAAGATTTGTATATTAATGTAGAGATAAGGTAACCATGCACCGGCCATCCAGGTGAGTGCAATGAGAGATCCTCTTTTTCCACTTGTATTAATTAGTAAAGAACGTGTTCCTTGTATGAATGCCATTCAGAAGCATCAAGAATAAGCCATACCCTTGTTCGAACAAACCAAAACTCTATTATAGTACCAGTGAGTCTTTTTAAGACTCCAAAATATCGATCCATGCTTACCCAAAAGAAAGAATGAAGTTGAAGATGGTTAGATATATGCTATTGTATTTCCAACAATACCCAAGTTCTGATCATGATGCTTCCTCTTTAAAACATTGATATCCATCTAGTTTAATTGGTTTATATGTTGGGTTTCTTTTGTATAAGTGGGTATCGTTTCATTTACAAAAAGTTAAACAAACTAATATATATACTATGTGTTCACATATGCCTATGTGACAAAATCTACTGGTTCACTTTCGTGAGACATTATCAACGGCAGGATAAAGGGACATATATTGCTAACAAAGGTACAAAAAGGTTGGGAATAATTCTATTCTTCATGAAGTGCAAAACTGTATTAATGCAAGCAGGAATCAACTGATGGCGGAGAAAGTGTAGCAACGCATGTGATGATAAGAACTGATTCTCTATCATAATTATTGGTCACTAAATCAAGTACTATTATTAAATTAGGAAAAGCAAGACCAGAACATATAATCCTATATTATTCAACAGATTATATTATTTAATAGAAAATATCACATTTAATTGATTATATTATTTATTTAATCGAAAATATCGTGTTTTCATGAACTAATTGTGTGTCGTGAAAATGAAATCTGTGATTAAACACGCTTATAGGGGCCAGGTTTATTTTTTAACAACCCCCCCCCCCCCCCCCCAATTAAATAAAAATAGAAATAAAGTTAAAAAAGTTTGAAGTGAGAGTCTCCAAGGAGCACTTCCATAAACATTTATGTGACAATTACTAGCACTAAGAAGGCCATCATGACATGCCACTATCCTATTCCTAGCTAGGCTATATACAAAGGTCTTTCTTTATATGCCATTATTCAACCCTTCATTCCCACACAACTTAAAATCATTGGTGTATACTTACCTTTGTTTTCGAGAAAACCACTAGTCCTTGGTCCAATGAGGCGTATACTGGTGGCGATAAGGCAAAACCTCCAAAACAAGAGGAAGAGTCCTAAAGTCGCCGATGAAAGCATGTTTGGGGAAGGAAATGGAGCTGAGTTTCCAAATCTAGCTACACATACAAGGCAAGGAGTTCCTAATGGTCTTTCACTTATATATAACATCGTAAGAGCTCCCCTCTCACTTGTTTCCTGCATATCATGTCACTCGCATATCAATGGTGCTGCCGATGGAGTGTGGGTTTCTGGAGAACTTGCTCGGATTACTGACGTTAATCATCTTATAGTCAACGACAGCATGCGCTATGCTATTTTGATGTAATTAATAAACAGCTGTAAGTAGTAGTACCGATCATCGTTTTTCTTTGTCGCGCCAAAGAAGAGAAAAAGGGGTGGTATTAATTTGGGTGATAAATTCATGTAGTTGTCTCTTATTGTATCTTTATGCACATTAGCTCGTGTAGGAGATAGAAATCCAAATATCAATACGGACATAGATTAGGGTTTGGTCATGTTTGACTTTCCTTTTAATATACAGTGTAGTTTACTTTTGACTATATTGTCATATATTTTGGATATGCATACAATATTGGTATCGTACATATATGTTTTGTTTTTTTGGAAATCAAAGCTAAATTCCATCCGTAGAAGTTGAACGGGCAGATCTATGTAGATGTCTGGAATAGCTCGTGCTACCTTTTAAATTTTAAGATGAAGTGGAAATTTTTTGAGAATTTTTTTGGTTTAGTGTATTTTTTTTGGTGTTCTACTGGTTTTCTTATGGTATTTGTAGTGGGAACGCCTGATATTTCCGTATGTTGTGCAAAAGTTTTAGAATTGTTTTTTCTACTAACACGTCACTACTTAAATTTCTCATGTCACCCGTATTGTGAAATTTTGTGTCTGTTCTAAGTGTTACCCTGAAAATTTACGTTTGTTACACATGACATTTGGTTCTGGCTCCACTGCAAGCTTGATAGTTCAATGAGAAGAACAAACACTGATTTCATGGACTTGATAACCGTACACATGTGATTAGTGAACCCCTTCACTAGTTTCACTTTTGGTTATTTCATTTTATTGGTGCGAAGGAATTATTTGAAACAAATTTCAAGAACATGCCAAAAGGGCCTCTTGATTATATTTTACATAAATGGTAAATGTACGTACTTATATATCTGGCCAGAAATAATTTGTTTGGCCCTTGTATATTTCGGACAAGGATTGTTCAGATTATTTTGTCATTTATCTATCGGCTTGATAAATTGTTAATGCAGGAAGTTTTTATGAAAAAGAAAATGATGATAGTACTATAACGTTATCTAACTTGACCAAATTGGCAACTACACTTGTATCAGTTTTAGGTTGGTTTGCTTGGTTCTTCACAACCAAAGAGTTAGTATGGATGGTCTAATGCAAAGTACAAATCGCAGTCAACCGATACCTCAGTGTAAATTCAAATAATTATATTCGGCTGGACCGAGTATATATATATATATATATATATATATATATATATATATATATATATATATATATATATATATATATATATATATATATATATATAGGGTAAACTGAATATACCTAACAACCTTATATAAGCTTAGGTACCTAACCACATTATACTACGTTGTTTTGCATTATATTTCCATTGCAATCGTTTAAGGTTCTTAAACATCAACCCTTAACTTGATTTACTTCCAAGATTTTCAGACATTCACCATTATATTCTTCCTACACCATTTGATTTGTAACGGTAGTATATGAAGCCCACCAGGGGGTCTCGGATAGAAAGACGTCATTTGAAGGAAGATAATGGTGAAAGGCCAAAGATTTTGGAATCAATCAAGTTATGAGGTTGAATTTTAAGAACTTTGAGTGATTACAATTCAAATATGATACAAAACTACGTAGTATGATGTGGTTAGGTACCTAAGCTTATATAAGGTTGTTAAGTATATTCACTTTACCCATATATATATATATATATATATATATATATATATATATATATATATATATATATATATATATATATATACATATATACGGTTAAGTTCATTTGATACCACCTATATTTTGTGAGACCGTGAGACACATTTTTTTATTTTTTTTATTTATTTATTTTTTTTAGTTAATTCATATTCCGAAAATAATATTTAAAAAAAGAATTTTTAGATTTTTTCATTTATTTTGCATTTTAAAATTATTTTTTAGAATATGTCAGTGTAATATTCAATTTAGAATATTTCACGTATTTTTCAAAAAAAAAACGGAATTTTTTTTATTTTTTTTTATATTTTTTTATATTTTTTTAGTTAATTCAAGTTCCAAAAATAATTTATAAAAAAAAAAAAGAATTTTTTGATTTTTCCATTTATTTTGCATTTTAAAATTATTTTTAGATTTGATCTCACAGTCTCACAAAATTAGAATGGTCTCAAATGAACCTGAACCTATATATATATATATATATATATATATATATATATATATATATATATATATATATATATATATATATATATATATATATATATATATATATATATATCATAAAAAGAGAGAAGTGTCTATTTTAGACCGTATCCAACAATTATATCATAAACACTTTTCTAGGTCAATTTGAAAATGAAATTGATAGTTTTAAAATCAGCAGAAAAACAACTTAAATAAAAAAAAATTGAATACCCCTACAAAATAGTAGCTACTTAATTGTTTTGACTAAAGTGGTATTCCAGTGAAAATGCAAAATAGCTACTGAATTGATGGTTTTGAAAAATTCCAATGAATATAACCTCTATTACATTAGTAGGGTTATGTATTATAAGTGTAATATGGGTTATAAGATATAACTCATATTATATTAATAGAACCTATATTCTAAATTATAATACTTACTATTTTTACTGTTTTTGTAAAGGTTCGTTATTATAACCTAGATTCGTGTAATAGGGGATTGTGTTATAACCCCTACTACACTACTAGGAATTATAACACATCATGCTTACTACACTTGTAAGGATACTAACACATAACCTCATGTTATAACCCCTACTATTCTCATTCGGGTTATATGTTATAACCCTACTAATATAGTTAGTAAGCGTTATGTGTTATAACCCTTACTATTCTAGTTGAAGTTTCGTGTTATAACTCATACTTGTGTAACAGGTTCTGTGTTATAACCCCTACTAATGTAATAAAGGTTATGAGTTATAAACCCTACTATACTAGTAGGGTTACAACATATAACCCCTATTATACTAATAGAGGTTATAACACATAGTCTTTATCCATGATTTTGGAATTTTAGTTTTGTCAAAAACACCAATTCGATAGAAATGCAGAATATTGTGGAAGTTATTTGTTTATGTGCAGTTAAACTGTTTTTAGGTGAATTTTTTGATGAATGATGAAGGTAAAAGAGTAAGGAGGCGCACAATGTTGATTTTGTGGACATCGTCAGAGAGTATTAATATGTAGAAGTTATGTGACTTCTGGCATGATTGCATTACGTATTTGGAGATTTTATGACTAAGCAAGACTAATCGTCGTAGTCTAAAACAAATGCTTTTAGCTTCTCTTTGATGCCATTACTATTTTATTTTATTTTATTTTTTTACCAAAAATCATATTTTTAATTGTCATGGTTTATTTTGTTGGATAATTTTTTTTTTACCAAAAAGCATATATTTTGTAACATCCCAAAAATTTATTTTAAAAGTTTTCAAAATTAGAGTATGATATTTCCAAATTATTGGGTTCCATGCATAGCAATATAAGACATAGTATTACAAAAACATCGTCAAACACGGAAGCTAAGTTCTTGTTTTCATATCAAACACATAAGATAAACATAAAAAATTTCCACGCCTAATCAAACTAGCTTCGTGCCCTTTGTACCTAAGGAACCTACAACTAAAAACATAAAATAACAATTGTAAGATGTGCTTAGTGCGTAATCACAACACTCACCCATTATAGAGATCATATATAATACACATAATAGCTCATGATATCAAGTAATAAGTCATATATTACTTACATTTATCACATATAATTAAACACATATGTATGCTAGCATACTGTTAACAATTGTGTCTAGAACGTCCCACTGAGATGCTATTCTCTAGAAACACATATCATCCGATCACACTTCCCTCCAAGAGGTTTTTCATGATCATACATAATATCACGACGTAGCTAGAACTTCCCTCACTTAAGAGGCTATTCTCTAGTCATACCTATCATCAACCCGACCATACTTCCCTCCGAGAGGCTAATCGTGGTCGTACAAAACATAAACATATAGTCTATATAATATGAACGTTGGTGAGAACTCACATGAAGATGAACTCTTTCTCTGTACACCTACACCATATATCAACAACTCTACTTAGATCACTTCAAAATAATATGCATATTGGACTTTATTTATACTTTTATTTATTAACCTTCTTGTATCATAAGATTATACACACACTTTCTCTTATATAATTATATAAGTATCAAACCACACACTTTATACATATTTTGTAACCCTGTTGTAACAAACGACAACATGAACCATTAGCTAACAGTCTTGAGAAAGGTTTTCATCCGCTTATCAATCATTACGGGTGCTTCCTTCTTGAGTCATAAGACTTGAACTGGTACTACCTCGAGGCCTTAGAACCATCCAACTCGTGCAGGTCCGCACCAATCAGATTCAATCATCATGGCCACTCAGGTCCTAACCTAAACAAGAATCTTACTCATCCTTCCTAGACATAAATACAAGAGCTATAGACAAGGAACGGGATGCAAATTGACCATGGTGTCATACCATACTACCTACCATCTACCAATTCCTTATTAACCTTTTAACTCTTCTTGATCCCCATACGAATATTGTGTTTTGGTAGTATGGGCCCACACTACTTTCCACACCTATCCTTAGTCTTCCCAAGGATTGTCTTGAAATTTCTAAGTTGATACATACTACCAAATGTTATAATTAACCATATGTACACATGTGATCATGTGAGCACACACCACTAATCTTCTTAGACTCGCCTTCAAGGATTTTCCATGTGTATGCCTACACAAGCATATTCTAATACTTTTCCTAGATCACTAAGAATCCCATTTTATTTTTTTATCCTGCCAGGAGAAAGAAACTTTTATTAGTGCCAACTAACTATTTTATGATTACTAACTATATGCAACTAGAATTAAACAGTCTTTTGACTGAGAGATCTCGCACTACAACGGTTAGACTCATGAAAGAGTTGCGCAACAGGGCTAAACCAAGCAATCTGATACTATTTAATTCTAGGGGAATGCACTCGTAACACATTCACTTAACAATTAGTTAATATCAATATAGGTTCCAAGTAGCATAAAGCAATCAACAATCAAGCAGTTAATATAATAATCAATTACAAATACAATCCCTGAAAATATCCTTTGTTTATCCACTAACATGCATAATCATGTTGGCAAACCATAAGCTGCATAAGTGGAACTAATTAGATGATGTCATAATCACATATAGATTTCATATAATCATCACATAAAACATGTAAATTAGTTTCGTCACATGAGTCATTATATTCTTTACATAATCATAACTCACTAACCGTGGATCTCGGATGACTGGACAATCTACATTATCTTCTTCAAGGCATTTTGAATTTCTTTCAAAACTTTCCTTTTCAAAACTTGTCCAAATATAATTAAATTCAATTAAATTTGTATAAATTTATTTTTAAGTTAAACGAGTTGTGGTTTGAATCTAAACACACAATGCATATGTCTAATTCTCTCAAACATTTTCCCTGATACTAACTTGTAACATCGCTAAAATTTACCTTAAAATTTATCAAAATCACAATATGATATTTCCAGATTCAGGGGTTCCATCCATAACAATATAAAACATAGTATTACAAAAACATCGTCAAATGAAGAAGCTGCATTTTTGTTTTAAAATTGAACACATAAGATAAACATAAAAAGATGTCATGTCCTTGAGAATGTCCAGTTCTCCCAATCAAACCATCTACTTGCCCTTCGTACCTAAAGGAGCTACAACTAAAAACATAAAATAGAACTGTAAGCCTAGAGCTTAGTGAGTAATCACAACACTCATTCATTATACAGATCATATGTGATACACATAATAGCTCATGGCATCAAGTAATAAATCACATACTACTTACATTCTAACATATATAATTTAACACATATGTGTGCTAGCATACTTCTAACCATTATGTCTAGAACTTCCGACCGAGAGGAAATTCTCTAGAAACATAGATCATCCGATCACACTTCCCTCCGAGAGGGTATTCGTGATCATACATAATACCACGACACAACTGTAATTTCCCTCACTTAATAGGCTATTCTCTATTCACACCGATCATCTCGGCCATTATTATGTAACAATTGGTATAAATAGGTCAAAGTTCGGTGATCAAACCACCACAAACACCTCTGTAAAAGGACATATTGTGTAGTATTCCATGTTTTTAGTGCAATTGAAGTCATTATACTCAAAAGTGAAATTGAAGTCATCATACACAACATTATATATCTTAGTCAATATCCTCTGCATTTTAACCGTTAAGTCGTATGGTATTTGAAACGTTAGGTATAGATCAACGACACTAATCTATATGGGTAAATATCCTTCCTTTATTTTTTAGTTACAATCATCGTCTGAAAAGTCGAGTTTGGCTTTGATGTTTCTACATTACTTACTTCACGACGTTGATAAAGTGTCTGATGTGGACTTTCAGCACCCTCTCCCCATTTTAGTGATGGTGTAGAGGTCATGTGTCGTAGTTCGATTATGAGCTAATTATAGATCCTGAATTTGTTTTGTTACCATGGAAATAAAATGTATTGGTGTGTTGGTTCATTTATACTAGTTCATGAAGAATGTATGTAGTGGCATAGTTTATGACTAAAAATTACAATGTTTATATGGGAGGGGTTTTCTCTACTGTTTTGGTGTCGACTCCCAAATTAAGTAAGCTAACACTTGACAATTACCACGACATGGCCTTATCAGTTTTATAAACTCAAGATCTATGAGTTATACATATAAACTATAAAATTACTTGTATAGAATTTCAAGAGTAAAGCTAGTTGTTTTTTGCTTTCACAAAGGGTGACACACCTTATTTTTATACAACTTGGTGTTCAAAATCCTTATATAAAAAGCATTTTGATCATGGGAACCTTAATATTTGATATAAGTTTGATTTGTTTATATATTTGTAAAATTTTGTACTTTTGGATTTGAATAAACGATATTTCTAAATGAGTTCAAATATACTTTTAATACACAACTATTTTTAAACTTTTGATAGAGAAGTACAAATTGATAAAAGCTGGTCAACCAAAAAAAATTATAAAACAATTTTGATTATAAAATCACTTTGTGTTAAAACCTATAGACCTCTCCAAAAATCTTTGTTGACATATCTTAATGAATGTATTCTCATGTTTATTAGGAGGTTAGAAGAGTTTGCATAAAAGACTTTAAGTTATTGTAGCACCTTTGTAGATGCCAAATTGTTAAGCATGTGCCGTGATTTAGTAATAGCCACTTTTAGTGTAATTTCTATTTTGGTTATAATAGAGGATTATTTTTGTACTATACAATGTATGTTCAATAACTATGATCAGTGATTTATGTCACCCACCTTAGTGTTTCCCCATGCAGCCTAGGATGTGATAGATTGATATCAGAGCTATTGGCTATAGCGAACTAGTACTTTCTTAGGAAAGCATAAATATAGCCTAAGGGATTAGTCTCTTAGGTTAGATATATTCATTAACCTACTAATATAAAGTTATACATATATGTATAAAATTGAACCCTTAGACACTAATACAATGCAAGGTTTTAGGTCAAACATCTTTGCTAAGTTCGTTGTATACGGGCGAACCACAACTAAACGTAGACTGATCACCTATGTTTAATTATGCATAGACTGATGCACAAGTGACATTGGATTTGGTAGTTGATATAGTAAAATTCTTGGATTCTTAAATATTTAAGGAAGAGCATAGCTCGAAACGCTTAAAAACTCTCGGAAATTTTAGTAAAAACTTTACCAGTATTTTGTAAATATCTACTTCAAATCTTTAGGAAACGCTAACTATCATAAACATAAATCATGTCTGAAGTCTGGCTTGAATTCTAATTACTCACCTATAATATTCTTGGAATGCTAATGTTGGCCATCTTATGAATACCTTGCAAAATACGTGCATTTGTGAATCATTAAGAATTCGGCTTAGGTGTTCCATCAGTCTATTTCTTTTTATGGTAATCCATTTTGATTATGTTTGAACCATCCAAGTTCAAAAAAATACACTTACACTTACACTTCGTATTTTTGTTACCCTTTTGAAGGAGAGAATAGTAGCCTCGATAAATGCATGAAACATGAACGTTGTTAGAAATCCTATCTAGTTTCCAAAACATCTCAATTCAAATAAATGAGAACTCCAGAACTCGAGATATGGGCAAAACATCAAGTAGTGGTCAATTTTCTCTACAACATTCTCTTCATGAATTTGTTTCTTTTGTTCCAATACTTGATTGTTTTCATTCACTTATTTTTCATGTAAATTCCACCCTTGGTAGTACTAAAAAATTTACTACACATAATGATCCTAGTAAAATCATTCTTAGACGAACCGATGTTAAGTCTGCAAGTTTGGCACAGTTGTAGTACTATCGCTTAAATTCCATATATTAGAATTAAATTTCGTCTACATTTTTTGAACTACCGCGACTGGAAAAGTAAGCAGACACTATTGGAAAAAAATTATGAAAATGTATGATGACTCAAGAATCGAGAAATGGGATTTACATCACAAAATGTGCATTTCATTTTACTGTTGCCCAAAATATCTCCTAAAATTCATGTAGAGTTTTCCAAAATGCAGCAATTGGTTCAAATGAAAGCTTAAGAGGAGTACACATTTTTTATTGGTTTCTCTCCCTCTCTCTAACCTTTCTTCACCCTCTCTCTATTATCGGTGGGAGATCTCCACCGTAGATTGATTTTCTAGCCAAGAGGAGGCTGCAGTCCTCCTTTTCTTCTCATTTCTACTATCGATCACCACACAAAAAAAAAATAAATAAATAAAAAAAAAAAAATAAACCCGGAAAATCCCCGCTCCCTGCTTCCCTATTTCCTTCACTTTTTCAGATCAGAAAAAAATCAACGGGGAGCTGTCGGAGCAGCACCTCTGACCACTGACGTCGGTGCCGATAGCCACCAATTGCCTCCTCTACTTCTTTTTATGCCTTCCCTTCGTCGATCGCAACTCCTAGAACACCCTCACCTACTATTGTATTATTTTTCTCCTCTTTCTTGTGTGATTTTTTTTGGCGACGACGTCAAGGAAGCCAAGGAGCGGTCGTTAGAAATTGGTGGCTTCCCCTCCCCACCTCGCGATTTTCTAAACCACCATCGGACCGCCTCTGTTGTTGCTTCGATTGTGTTTCCCTTTCTTGATCAAATAAAGACGGATACCCCCCCCCCCCTCTCATACACTATATGCATTGTTTGACCAAAATTAACCCTCTATTTGTAGTTGTTGTTCAAATCAGCCCCTCTTTTGTGTTAATGTGACCAAAGCCCTCTATTTATATACTTTAATCAAAACAACCCCCTTTTGAGCTATTTAACCAATTCGGTCCTACATATATTTTACAAGATTTAAAATCAGTCCTTTTGATTTAAATCATTACTAGAAATAATATGCCTAAGCTTAATTTGTTACAAAATAGATTCAAAAATGTTTTAAGAACTCAAGAATTGTTGTTTTCGTACTTTCTCATGCAATGTTCACAAAAAAGAACCTAGATCGAGACCACTCATTGAATGTGACTTTCTGGCCCCTCTTTTACGGTTTTCATATTTGGGGGAGAATAAATGCATGTTGATCAAAGTTTTGATGATTTACAAGTATTTATACACAAAATGCATCATACTTTGTTAATGTTTAAAAGATTATGAAATAGCAACCTGAAATGATATAAATCACTAATATATCTTATAAGTATTATGTAGGTTGCTATAATAATACAAATATATTTGATGATTTATTAAGATTATAGTAAGCATTACATATAAGTTTGAACATATTAAAAATATATAAAAAGATATTATATATAATAAAGAATGTTATTCAACATATTTAGGTATAAAAAGAACGTACAATACATTAAACGGTAGAAAAATAAAGTTTAATACAATATAAAATGATTAATTGAAAATACCAAAAATCAACTATTATTATTATTATTATACTTTTTGACATATTCTAAAAATGAGCTTAATAACAATTTTAATATATTATTATAATCATACTAGAAATAGTAATCCTTTTTACTAAAATGTGAAGTTGTCATATATGATATCCTAATTGATTTCCAGATTTTAAGAATCGTATTCTTGGAAATCACGTAAATTATCAATTATGCAACGTATTAATTTTGGAAATTATTAGTTTCACGTTGATTAAAACCTAGAAAATATTAGAAAAACAGTCATTAAGTTGCCCAAATTTTGTCATATTGGATAATCGAAATTTAGAAATCCATTCAGTCTTAGGAATCTCAAATACTAAAATACTTCAATCAAATAGTGTCCCTAAACAACCAAATTATAAGTATTCCAAAAATCTTATAATGGAAAGTATAGGGTTAGGATGCCTAGACACATTGTTAGGATTCAACACCCACAAGAAATTCTATATGAGTTATGTTCGTTTCTAAAAGCCATAGGATCTAGGATCATTTCCTAAGCTATTTGGGATAGGTTTATAACTACACTAAGACTGTATGTCTTAGTTAATATCATCTTCATTAGATACTTTAATCTATATGTAACGTGAAACATTAGGTATAGATCAACGACACTGATCAATATGGGTAGACATCCCGCCCACATGTTGTTAGCTACAACCATCATCTGATGAGTCAAGTTTGGCATTCACGATTCTACACTAGGTACACCACTACGTTGATAAAGCGTTTGATACAGACTTTTAGCACACCTTTTTTTAGTGATGATGCAGAGGTTTCCTGTTGCAATTCGGTTATGAGCTCATTATAGATCCCGAATTTGTTTAGTTATAGTATTAACTTGAAATATGATTTATATATGTTTTTTTTTTCACTTATACTAGTTGAAAGAGAGTGTATGTAATGGGATAGTGTGTGACTCAAAATGATAAGTTTCATTACCCAAAATTAAGATATATAACACTTAATTAACATCACGAAACAATTGGTCAAGGTTTATTTACTTACATTTAATGATTTATTTATATAAACCCTACATTTTTTCACGAAAACACAACATTTATGTGGGAGGGGTTTGCCCTACTATTTTGTGTCAGTTCTGAATTAAGTAAGATAACACATAATAACTACCACGACATTACCTTATAAGTTTTTTAAAATCAAGATCTATGAGTTTTACATATAAACTATAAAATTACATGTACGAAATTTCAAAAGTAAAGGTAGTTGTTTTATGTTTTCACAGAGGGTGACACGCCTAATTTATATATAACTTTGTATTGAAAATCCATATATAAAAATATTTTGGCCATAAGAACGGTAAATTTTCATACAAGTTTGATTTACTTATTTATTTTTGAAAATTTGTACTTTTAGATTTGAACAAATGATATTTCTAAATTAGTCAAATAATCTTTTAATATTTAAGTATTTTTTATTCTTTTCATAGAAAAGTACGAATTTATAAAAGCTGGTCAACTAGATAAATTTTATAAAACACTTTTTGTGATAAAGTACTTTGTGTCAAAACCTGTAGAACTCGCAAACAATCTTTGTTGGCGTATCTTAATTCATGTATTCTCATGTTTATTAGCATGTCAAAAAAGTTTGCATAGAATACTTTCCGTTATTGTAGCATACCTTTGTAGACGCCAAATTGTTAAATGTGTTTGTAACTTAGAAATAGTCATTGTCAATGTAATTTATGTTTCAGTTATAATAGAAGATTATTTTTGTACTTTTCAACTTAATTTCAATGACTGTGATCACTAATTTACGTCATGCACTTCGACATTTTTTCTGGCAGCAGGAGGTCTGAAAAATTCCCTCCGATAGGTTATTCGTGGTCGTACATAACATAATCATATACTCCACATAATAAGAAAGTTCGTGAGAAATCACACGAAGTAGAAAACACATAATTAAACTACTAGAGTGGATTAGATGAACTCCCTCTCTGAACACCTACATCGCATAACCATAATTCTACTTAGATCATTTCCAGATAATATGCATATTGTACTTTATTTATAATATTACTTTAGATACCTTTTTGTATTAGCTTGTTGTATACACACCTTCTACTATATGGTTATATAATATTTAAAGAACATATATATATATATATATATATATATATATATATATATATATATATATATATATATATAACCCTGTTATAACAAACGACAACACAAACCATCGGTTGATCATCTTGATAAAGGTTGTAATCCTCTTATCGATCATCACAATCGGTTCCTTCTTGATTCGTATGACTCGCATCGGTACTGCCTCAAACAAGGGCCTCGAGAACCTAGAAACATCTAACTCACAGGTCTACACCAATCAGACTCAGTCATCATGGCTACTCAGGTCCTAACCTTAGCGTGAATCATACTCACCCTTCCTGGCCATAAAAAAAGAATGATGGAGACAAAACATGATGGAAACGAACCATAGTTTCATACCACACTATCTACCATCTACTAACTCCTTAGTAACCTTTTGACTCTTCATGATCCCCATACGGATCCTGTACTTTTGGTAGTACGGGCTCATACTACCTTCTATGCCTATTCGTACTTGTCCCAAGAATTGTCTTGAAGTTTCCAAGTCATGAAATAAAACTAAATGTTCTAAACACATGTATGAATGTGCTCACATGAGTACTATTGAATCTTAGATTTTCCGGATCTCGATGAAGGTCTTGAAAATGACAATGCAAGTGAGATCTGATGGTTCGTACTTGAAATAAAATACAACCATTCATAAGTTCTTTGGGATCAGGTCTCGGGACAACCCTCCGATGGTTAAATGAGTCAATGTTCGTAACTCTATTTCGAGTCATATGAGTGAGTGATATATATATATATATATATATATATATATATATATATATATATATATATATATATATATATATATATATATATAGAGTGTGTGTGATTTCATCTAACCTTGAGGGTTATGTTTATGTGGTGTATATATAGTCGAAAATATGCATAACTTCGGGAAGAATGTGGAGGTTCTGATGTACTGGTCTTGGGATGGAGTGGAAGGAGCAGCAATTTGTACCTTTTGTCTTGGGATGGAGCATCTTGATTGGCCGAGGCCGAACCTGGTTGGATGAGGCCAAACCACTTATGCTAAGTATGTACTTGGTTGGTCGAGACCGAACCACTTGTTTTGAGGATGAACATGATTGGCTGAGGTTAAACCACTTAGTTGAGTCCAAACCACATCAGTTGAGGATGAACTTAGTTGGCCGAGGCCAAACCTGGTTGCCCAAGGCCAAACTTGGTTGGCCGTGGCCGAACCAGTTGTGTTGAGGATGAACCTGGTTTGCTGAACCATCTTCACCCCTATCTAGAAAAAGTTCTGATCAGGGATATATGTCATCAAGTCCCCCCCGTTGGAAGTAAGAGGGATTCGCTCCTGCTTTGGACTTATCCTTGTATCGTATATAACCAAAGGTCTTCATGAACATGTGACCATGATTAGAGTTATGATATACTCCGTTCATGAATTTATGTGATTCATAAAGTTCAGATAAATCAAAGGTATCAAATATAACCAGTTGTGTCGAAAAACTAGTCGTTGGTCACATCTCCTAGAGAAGGATAAGTTCCCATTAAGTCCCCTAAGTCAGAAGTAGGAACAAGTCGACATCTGGTCCTACTACAGAATTATAATATTCCAAATTATAGCAAAAATGGTGTATAAGGAAAATTGGCCTATATTTAGCTTAACAATGGTGTAAAAACCATGGTGGGTTGTATTATGTCAAACCATGGCGCAGAGCCCATGGTAACTCATTATGCAAAAACATGGTGTATGAACCATGGGGGATTTATAGGTCAAACCATGGCATTGGTTGATGGTGACACTAAATAATGTCGGACCATGGGGATGAACCATGGTGGCTTTGTTATGTCGAACCATGGCACTGTGCCGACGGTGACTAGCCATGCTAAACCATGGTGATTAGCCATGGTGGCTTTATAGGTCAAATCATGACATATGCCGATGGTGACACTAAATAATGGCATACCTTGGTGATGAACCGTGGTGGCTTTATTATGTTGAACCATGACACTGAGATGATGGTGACTCACTATGCAAAACCGTGGTGAATAGGATTCTTTGTTGTTGAAAGTCAAAGGTGTTGTAATCAAGAAATTTTTAGTTTCAGTGTTGAGCTAAACTGATGTCATTGCTATTAAACGTGTAGCGTATAAAAACCAATCTGGAAAAGTTAAACGTGTAGCGTATCAAACCAATATGCAAAACCGTGGTGAATAGGATTCAAATTTTTTTTCCAACTCACTCACGCGTCCTACATGGAAAAGTTAATCGTGTAGCATATCAAAACCAATCTGGAAAACAAAAAGTTGTCAAATCGTGCACCAAGTGTGGCACCACCCCCTCCATGTTTATAAAAAACACTTCATATATGTTTCATGCGATGAGAAAAGTCTTAGGGTTTCCAAAAAGTCATTGAACTAATTGTAGGGAGTAAAAAATATTTTGTTTTTTAACCTTACGACAATGTACTTTACCTTTTAGACGTAATAAAGAAGTATGTACAGTTGTAACTGATGAAATCATTTCTTTAGCTAGAAAATCGGTAATCTGTCAATTTTTCTTATCGAATTTTGTTGCTGCACCGTAATTGTTTCAAACCATGTTGGAATTTGCGGAATTGATAATGAAAACTAGATATCGAATGAACAATTTAGTAACTTTTCTGATAACTCGATTCTAGTGTTTCTAAGCAACATAGATTTGTAGTACAATAATCAATAGTTGGTAATTCCTTGTTAAGCAGCAACTGAGAAATCCTTTATTTGAGATATATGTAGGGTTTCCTAGTTTTTCATGGAACCAAAAAATTGGTATTAAATGTTTACAAGTACTAGTGGTTACCTACGAACATATAAGAAACATGAGTGACAATTCTACAACGTAAACCATGAACATATAAGAAACATGAGTGACAATTCTCCAACGTATATGAAATGGTTTCGGATAACCCCTTCGGTTCAAGTGCACAGCCCCAAGCTCACCATGTGAGCTCTAATTGGCCAGCCCCAAGTTGACTTTGTCGACCCATGCCAAAGGGGATTTTCTCGGCCCAAAGGTGATCCAGTCATGCCCAAGCCTAATTCCTTACTTTGTATATTACGATCATCATGACACGAAGACGGCGAGGAGTTGGATCGAGTCGGAGTTAGGCTGAGTTAGGTTAAATCATGACTGAGTTGGGATCGGGTTGAGTCTGTTCCCCACGACATGGCCATGATCTGGTCACGACATGAGGGCCAACTAATGGAAGTGTTGACCATTGAATTTGACCTACAACATTGACTTGTTGACCTGGTATGACTTTTGGTTAAAATGGTTAGTTTCATACCTTAGACTATGGTGGGGCCTTATTTGATTCAATAGGTGGATTGTAGCATCATTCCCATTGTAGTAAGTAGTGTTTTTAGTTGGTTTTCATGATACATTTAAGTTTTCTCACTATATTGTGTATGATGCTAGTTGTATATGCGATACTTGCATAAAAGACCTTGGGGGCAGCCCATTGCATTTATATGAAAGACCACGGGGGTAGCCCATGGCACTTGTATATAAGACCTTGGGGTAGCCAAGGTAAACCGTGGAAAGACCATGGGGTAACCCACGAAAATGGTATGAAAGACCATGGGGGTAGCTTATGGCACTTGAAAGCAAGACATTAGATGAATCCCATGCCGATGAATGTATCGTATATGGTATTTTGGGGAACCCACGATGCTTTGTGCTTACGGTTTGTGGTTTGAATGTTTCCAGGTACTTCCAGTTCTAAAGGGAAGGGTCCGACTTGACTGCACAATATTATCCCCCAAATGATTTTCCGTATTCTTGACTATTATTGTACTCTGATAATTATGATACATTTGATACTATTATGGGTTTTTGGATAAATTCTATGTGAATTAATAAATTAAAAATGAAAAAATTATGTATGTTTTTGAGATGTTACAAGTTGGTATCAAAGTCCTTTGTTTAAGGGATTCGAGCACACTCTCGGGTGTGTATGAATTCAAACTGGGGAATTCATAATCTTTTAAAAAAGAAAATAAATTTTATAAAAATATTTTCATAAAGAAAATGGGGTGCAATGTGTGCGATCAGTCGAGCTCAAGGAAGTGATTCCCAAAATACTCATACATAGGTTGTATGATTAGTATGCTATTATGTGAACTGCATACTAGATTAGGGCTAAGGATGTCTCCAGGAATTGCATGATAGAATTTAATGATTTGTATGATGCCCTGTAGCCTAGAGAAAAGTCATGCTATGTATTACTTGCGATCAATATCTGCAAAGTTAACTGATAAGTGTATGCTTTGAAATTATATACAATTAGGATCATGTAGCCCTAGAACGACTGCTTTTGCATTATTTCCTGTTCCTTGCCTAGTTGTGGACTTAGGGTAGATACATTTATCCGGCAATCTATGTGATCATGTTTTATGTACAATTTACGTTCATAATGCAACCGACGGTGTTGGTAGAAGTTCCTTGTATTCAGAGGCCAGCGAGGCAAGGATTCCTAGGAGAGCCTACGGAGTATTTCAGTAGGGATATGTATGCTGCTTAGCATAGGACTTGTGTGAATTGATTTAGTAGAGCGACTTAGAGGATTCAGGATGATTCTTGAGGAAAGCACGGATAGGTGTGGAAGGTAGTATTGGGCCCATACTACTGAAAACACATGATCTATACTTGAGTCAAGGATGGTCTCATATATTCTAAGGAGTTGGAAGGGTGAGAGTTCCCTCGACTTTATTCTAATCGTTTATATTTTTGTATTTTAGTATTGTGACCACTCAAGGATGAGGTTCTGGATCGGGTTCTGTTTCTGGCTCTGGTTTCAAACCGATTGATGAAAGAGTGTGTGATTTCATCGCGTCTGAGATCACTTGGGGTATATTAGATGCTACTCATGTGATGGTTAATACCATCAAGGAAGGGATTATGGAGCTTTTGGATGATTCTCTCGGGGCCTTTCATTCTGAGATTGCAACTGGACAGTTGGGCTCTCTGACGCTCTCATTTCGAGAGTTCAAGGCTTGTAGAGCCCTAGAGTTCTTTGGAGAAAAGGACCTTATTGCTAGCCGCCGACAGATTCATGACATGGATAATGCTCAATGAACGAGTTTCAGCCACGAGTGGTCGAAGGTGGGGTTCGCATTGGGATTTACGGTCGTGGCGACCAAGGCATTGGGTGATTTCGTGACGAGGTTTTGAGCTGAGTTTGCACTGGTGATTGAGGTGCAACAGTTGGCGAGGGAGTTCCAAGACCTTTGCCAGACTATTTGGACTATGGTGGAGATCATTACCAAGTTTTGAGAGAGATATTTGTTGGTTCTGTAGTATGTGGTGGAAGAGGGGATGAAGAAAACGAGATACCATGATACGCTGAGGGATGACATCCAGGATTTTGTGAGCATCTCCAGTTATAGGACATTGGAGGACATGACTGCTAGGGCCCGGGAATAGGAAATTGATTTGGAGCTTCTAAAGAAGCAAAATTTGGTTTAGATTTAGTCCGTAGAAGGCTTAGGGAAGAAGCCCAAGACTTTTGACACATGATCTGGAGGGCAGTAGGGCTGGAGCCGTTATGGAAAGTATGGGAAACCGCACGATAGGGTGTGTCAAGTCACGGGTTTATGCATTTGTACCCGTGTATTAGGTCTGATTTGCTTCCATTGCAATCAGACGATCCATAAAAAGGTCACATGCCCGATACTGACAGGTGGAGAAATTGCAGCACCTGAACCAGCCACTTTAAGGATATTAGATGGATGCCATGGAAAGAAAGAGGCTCCTGCGGTGAAGAGCAAGGAATTTCAATTGAGAACCAAGGAGGCGAGCCGCTCCTGATGTGGTCATCGGTATATATCTTTGCCATAACTTTTACTACTGTCTTTGTTTATGCTTATATTTTATCTGATCATGTATAGGGACTTTCTTAGTCAATCATATTACTGCTCATGTTATGTTCGATTTGGGTGCTACCCTATCTTTTGTATCTATTATGCTTAGCAAAAAGTATAGCGACCCTCTAGGGACTTTGGAGTATCCATTGGAAGTGGAATTTCTGATGACCCTTCAGTTAGTGCTTTAAGGATTCATCTGGGATGTGTTCTGAATATGATCAATGATAGAAATTCGATTGCTCTAGTACCAATTCCTCTATTAGGGTCGAAGGTTATTGTGGGGATGGACTGGTTGGGCCCTAATGGGGCCATGATTGATTATGAGCATCAATTGGTGAGGTTTCGAACCCCAAATGGGGGAGAACTAGTTATTCGTGGCGATGGTGCACGGTGCGGATCAATGGTTTGTTTAGCTGTGAGGGGTTGGAGATATTTTCAGCAGTGTTTCTCTGGATTCTCAGCTTATAAGGTGGATATGCGAGTGGAGGGTAAGAAGTCTGTGGATGATGTACACATTATTCGAGGAATTTTCTAATGTGTTTCATGCGAATATCCCTGGAGTTCCTACCAGGAGGAAGGTTGAGATTAGGATTGATTTGATTTCGGGAGCTGCTCCGATATCTAAGGAACCCTATCGTTTAGCATCTCCTGAGATGAAAGAGTTGTCTATATAGCTGTAAGAGCAATTAGACAAAGGATTGATTAGACCGAGTAGTTCATTGTCGGGAGCACTAATCATGTTTGTGAAAAAGAAGCATGATTCACTTAGGATGTGTATTGACTGTTAGGAGTTAAATAAGTTGATGGTAAAGAACCATTATCCACTCTCAAGGATTGATGACTTATTTGACCAACTTCAGGGTACATATTGGTTCTCTAAGATTGATTTGAGATTGGGTTATCATCAGATGAGGTTCAAAGATGAGGATGTGCAGAAGACGACCTTTAGGAATCGTTATAGCCATTACGAGTTCATGTTGATGTCATTTGGGCTCACCAACACACCGACAATGTTTATGGATCTCAGGAACCACATGTGATGGCCGCTGATGGATCGGTCGGTGATATTGCTTATCGACAATATCCTAGTTTACTCTAAGACTAAGGAGTAGTACGAGGAGCATTTGCGGGATGTCTTCGAGACCTTGAGGAGGGAGAGGCTTTATGCCAAGTTCTCCAAGTGTTAGTTATGGTTGCACGAGGTGCAGTTTTTAGGGCACATCGCCAATCGAATTGGTATATTGGTCGATCTAACCAAGATAGTGAAGGTGATGCAGTGGGAGGTTCAGAGGACAACATCTGAGATCAGGAGCTTCCTTGGTTTAACAGGTTATTATTGGAGGTTCATTTAGGATTTCTCCAACATTGATGTTCCCTTGACACGTCTGACGAAGAAGTATGTTTTTTCCGGTGGGGGCTAATCAGCAGGCAACTTTTGATATCTTGATACAGACGTTGAGTGAGGCTTTGATTTTGACCCTCCCTGAGGGTATGGACGATTTTCTGGTGTATTGTGATGCGTCGATTATGAGTTTATGAACATTTCTTAAGTAGAGGGATCATGTGATTGCCTATGCATCCATTTAGCTGAAGACTCACGATGCGAACTACCCTACGCATGATTTAGAGTTGGAGGCTGTGGTTTTTGCCCTCAAGATCTAGAAACAACTTTTAATTAGGTCATGTGCACTATCTATACTAATCATAAGAGTTTGAGCATTCTGATGGATTGTCTATATTTGAATATGATACAATGCAGATGGTTGGATGTGGTGAAAGATTATGACTGTGAGATATTGTACCATCCAGGGAAGGCCAATGTCATGGTTGATGCCTTGAGTCGTAAGGAGGTAAGCTCACCTATTAGGTATTTATGTATGAGGATGGTCATTGCTTCTCCAATATTAGATTTCATCAAGAAAGCTCAAGTTGGGGGATTAAAGAGGGAAATTTTGAAGGAATATAGGATCAGGGGTTAGATTCTGTTTCTTGTCAGGGATAGTCGGGGATTATTGACCTAATGCAGTTAATTATGGGTCCCGGTTGCTGGTGAGGTCAGGTAGACGTTGTTAGAGGAAGCTCGCAAGTCAAAAAAATTCGATTCACTCGGGGGCCACAAAGATGTATAGAGACCTGAAATTGAGTTACTGGTGGCCTTGTATGAAGAGGAGCTATCATGGTTCCTGGAGTGGTGCTTGACTTGCTAGAAAGTCAAGGCCAAACATCAGAGACCCCATGATAAAATGCAACTATTACCCATTCCCATGTGAAAGTGGGAAGAGATCACTATGGATTTTGTTACAAAGTTTCCAAGGAAGACACATGGGGTAGATTCTATAAGGGTAATTGTTGATAGATTGACCAAGAGTACTCATTTTATACCCATTGCTGAGAGTATCTCTACTAAGAAATTGGATGACATCTACATCAGGGAGGTAGTGGCTTGGAATGGGGTGCTAGTTTCATTGGTTTCTAATCGGTATGTTCGTTTAACATATAGATTCTGAAGAAAATTTCATTAGGAATTGGTTACTCAGCTACATGTTAACACCACTTAGCTCCCTCATACCAACGGAAAAAGTGAACAGACAATTCAGATGCTCGAGGATATGCTCAAGGTACATTTGTTAGATTTTGGCGGGAGTTGGGATACTTATCTTCCATTGGATGAGTTATGCTACAACAATAGTTACCATGCCAACATTGATCGACCTTCCTTTAAGATGCTTTATGGGTGTACTGAGGTGATACTCAAGACCACATAGTTGATTCAGCAGGTATGTGACTGGCTGCAGACTACGTAGATCCGCCATAAGCGTTATGCCAACCGTCGATGTTCGGACCTCGAGTTTTAGTTTGAATATTATGTGCTACTGAAGATGTCACATTGGAAAGGTGTCATCCATCTTAGGAAGCATGGAAAATTGGGCCCCATGTATATTGGTCCCTTCCAGATTACTGCCCAAGTGGGCAAGGTTGGTTATTGGTTGGATCTGCCTGATGAGCTAAGGTAGATCCATAACACTTTCCAAGTCTCTCAACTTCGGAAAAGTTTGGTTGATGATTTTGCGGTAGTACCCTTGGATGATAGTCATATTGATGAGCGTTTGAATTATGTTGAGAGACCGATTGTAATTCTCTACAAGAAGACAAAGACCATGCGCAACAAGGAGGTGGGTTTGGTGAAGGTGCAATAGTAGCACCCGAAAGAGTTACGAGTGAACCTGGGCACCTCAGGAGGAGATGAGAAGACATTACCCTGAGTTGTTTGCTATGGCGTACTTCAAGGACAAAGTTGTTGAATTAGTGTCTAAGGCTATAACTATATTTGGTAAGTACTTGACCCGATTATGCATGGTCCTTTTGGGTTGCCTTCACCATAGCAACTTGACAGGATGATTTGTTAAGAGAGAAGAAATATTATGAGAATAATATATTAAAGGAATAATAATATTATTTGATTAATATAAGTCATATATTAACTAAGAATTAATTTGGTGACTTAAAGAGATTAATTGAATAAAGGGGCATAAACTGTCAAATGTGTGATAGTTGTATTTTGGGCTATGTATGCTTATGGATATGAGGGTGGACGAAATTAGGGTTAAGGAACCTTAAATTCGTCTAATCCTAGTATCTAGGAGGATCTTGGATTCCTTAGGACCTAAGTTATTCAATTAGGGTTAAAGGTGAAACCCTAGTATCCCATAGTATAAATAGACCCCTAGGGTGAGGAAAATCGGCACTCATGCAAGGCAATAAACCCTAGGGTCGATTTCTCACCCTCCTTCCTCTCTCTCAAATCATCTTCTTGCTAGTTGGTGTTTGTAAGCCATTAGAGGAGTGACAATTGTGACTCTAAGCTCCAAGATGAAGAAGTATCAAACAAGCAACTCAAGGTATTCTTGTAGATCTGTTTTTCATATGTTATGAATTGTTTATTTACACTAGATCTATGAATGAAAGACTTGGATACATGCATGTTCAATTAGAGAAACCTAGACCCAAGCAATTAGGGTTTGCATGTGCACATAGGAAAGATCTTATGGCTCAAACCCATCAGTGGTATCAGAGCTTTGATTGATTTCTATTGAATTGATGCATTAGTTAATTGCTTGTTGCTTGAAAAATCTGTTTTTTGGTCATCTACCTGATGAACTCGGCGAGTTCCACTGTGGACTCGGCAAGTAGCTCCAACTCGGCGAGTCCATAGTGGGAACTCGGCGAGTTCGAGCGTGAAAAAGAGGGAGTTTCGGGATTTCTTGCTGTTTTACTTGAGGAAACTTGCCTTAATTTTTTTGGGTCATTAAAATCCGATTTTAACCATATATATGCTTATATTCTTGACCAAACAAAAGATAATTACCAATTTGTTAAATAATAATTTCCTTATATGATTATAATTGATTATTTGAATTAAATTGGTGAATTGTTTTGCAAGTAATATTGAATAAGATCAAATTGAGATAATTTAATTGTTGATTTACATTATTTGCTATATGATCCTTATGTTTTGAAAAGTTTAAAACTTGTCCTCAAGTTTTTGAAATTTAAGTTTTGTGATTAGAAATTTAATTTGAATAATTTAAATTTCAAACCCTAGAATTTTACAAGTTTAAAATTCAACCCTATACTAATATATTATTACAACCTTAATATATATATATATATATATATATATATATATATATATATATATATATATATATATATATATATATATATATATATATGATTAAAAATGCTAGTCTTACCGTTAGTAGGCCTCATTCACGAAGCCGGTCTATAAGGTCGGTATAAGGTTGCTGCCTATAAAATGGCGCTTAATGGGTGTACTCTCACACTTACCGTTTGCTTGACTGGTGGAGGGTCGTTAGTTGAACGGGTAGGATAGGGCAAACCTCTTCTCATTAATAAGTATAATGAATATATGTGAAGTAACTAAACTATTTTATAAAATTCCTAATCTTAGTTACTTTAGGAAAAGTGAATTTATGCAATCCCATGAAATTACACTTTGCACCCTTGTTTAGATATTAGTGGAGCATGTGTGGTTAACTGGCACACTAATTGGTTCTAAGCAAAGGTGGAAAAGGGTGATTCATTGTTTGTCATAGTTCGGTGGAGCGTGTGTGGTTTACCGGCACATCGAATAGGTGATTGTAACAATGAAGGCACCATGTAGATTTGCATGGTTATTCACATATGCTTTGTGATCCTCGACATCCCAGTCACAAACTAGAGGGGCATATCGAGATTTAAACATGCCATTGAAAAGTTCAATGAATCTCAAAATCTAGGAATTCTCAATACATTTAAAACTTAAAGCTTATGTTTTTCATGGTGAAGAATTAGTGAATCGTCATTCACTTACCTCCAAATTGTTTGCATGTTGGATCACGACATCCCTTTTCTAATATGTAAATAATGTTGTTGGGTCCTAGCCCTAAATTTTCATTTTGGGTGTTAATTAGGGACTTAATTCTAATCAACTTTGTTCCTTTCTATTTGTAGATGTCTAACACAAACAATGCTGCTGCTAACTCATTCACGCTAATGAGCCTTTGTCAAAAAGTGACTTTCGATGGATCAAACGTTAGCGAATGGATAAGATACATTCGCACGATCACGCGTTACGAGGACAAAGAGTATGTTCTTGATGAGAAGCTTGAGAAGATCAATCCAGTACTCCCGAAGAGATGGCTGTCTTTGAGACACATGAACGTGATGCAACGAAAGTCCATTGCATCATGATAGCCACCATGAACTCTGAATTCCAAAAGTCCTATGAGGACATGTATCCTTATGAGATGCATCTAGACTTGATTGAGCGATACCACCAAAGCACGAGGCAAGAGCGCTATGAGATCATAACGAATATGATCACCGCTAAAATGGGAAGTGGAGAATCTCTTACCGTGCACTTGCAAAAGATGCAAAGGTATGTTGATCGTCTTCGCAAATTGAATGTCAACTTTGGGGAAGATTTTGCTATCGAGATTATTCTCCACTCCTTGCCCTCATGCTACAACCAATTTAGGATGACCTACCACATGAACAAGGATGAGGTCACCCTAAGAAAACTCCAAGGGCTCCTAAGGACTGCTGAGAGCAACCTTAAGGACAAGTCTGTTGCACCATCTCCCAATCCGTCTGCTGCTCCTGTTTTGGCTATTCGGCAGGGAAGGGGCAAGAATAGGAAGGATTCTTCGAAGAACCACCGCAAGGGAAAGTCCCAAGATGGTTCCTCTTCTAATGGGACCAAGGTTGATCCTGTTAAGCCCAACCCTAACCCAAAAGAGGAAGAGTGCCATCATTGCCACAAAATAGGGCATTGGAAGAGAAGCTGCCCGGAATATCTGCAATCCATCAATGATGGAAAGATCAAGCCGTATTTTTCAGGTATATACACAATTAAATCTAATGATTTGTCCCATACTATTTATTGGGTTCTTGATATAGGGTGTGGTTACCACATTTGTTCTGATTTGTAGGTACTAGGAAGAAGTAGGGATGTGAAGCTCGGAAGAATAAATCTAATCATGGGGAACCGAAGATCGTCGCATGTTACCAAGATTGGAGTGTATTCTTTAGTTCTTAGTAATGGATTGAATTTAGATTTAAATAATTGTTGCTACTCGCCAGATATGGCACGAAACATCATTTCTTTTCATGGTTTGTTTTAACAAGGATTTAGATATTCATTTAATAATGAGAATGGTTCGATTTATGCTTATCTAAATGGTGTTTTGTATTTTGAAGCAATGCCTTGTAATGGAATTTATGAAAATGTTATGGTTGTATATAACCTAGGAAATGATGTGGTGTATGGATTATTCCAATAGTATGGATAGAGCATCCTTGTGGCATTATCGTCTTGGACATGTCAACAAGAAGCGTATAGACCAACTCCAAAAGGATGGAGTGTTTGAGTCATTCGACCTTGGGGAAGATTACACGTGCGAATCTTGTTTACTTGGGAAGATGAACAAGTCACCCTTCATTGGCACTTGTGAGAGGGGTGAGCGTTTATTGGATCTCATACATACCGATGTATGTGGGCCCTTTAGATCTACCACAAAGGATGGGAACCGTTTTTATGTGACTTTTACCGATGATTATAGTAGATATGGGTATATCTACTTAATCAAGCACAAGTCAGAAACGTTTGAAAGGTTCAAAGAATTCAAACATGAAGTGGAGAATCAATTGGGCATGAAAATCAAGATGCTTCGATCCGATCGAGGAGGGTAGTACCTAAGTCTTGAATTCCATGACTATCTCAAGGAATGCAGAATAGTTTCGCAATTGACGCCACCTAGGACACCAAAGTTGAATGGTGTGGCAGAAAGGCGTAATCGAACCCTATTAGACATGGTTCGTTCTATGATGAGTCGTACTTCACTACCTTTCTCATTCTGGGGGTATGCCTTAGAGACTGCCGCCCATATCCTTAACCGAGTCCCTATAAAGAAGGTTGCCAAAACACCTCACGAGATGTGGACAGGGAAAGCTCCCTCGTTAGCTCACATCAAGGTTTGGGTTTTTGTAAGATGATAGACTCACGACAAGCTCGAACCTCGTAGTGAGCGATGTATTTTCATCGACTACCTGCAGAAATCCTTTGGATATCTCTTCTATAGACCAAGTGACAATGTTGTCTTCGTTGCAAGGAGAGGGGTTTTCCGAGAGCGAGAACTCATAAGCCAAGGAGACAGTGGGAGGAAAATCGATCTTGAAGAGATTCAAGAGTCGAACGATGAAGGAACCTCTAACGCTGGTGCTTAACTCGAGGAGGAAACTCCGGTTGAACCGATTGACCAATCCTTACCTCTTAGATGTTCCGAAAGAGTTAGAGTTCAACCCCAGTTGTATGCCTTTCATATTACTACTGAAGGGGACACGTATATTAGTGACAGTACACTAGTAAATCTAGATGAACCTAACAGCTATAAAGAAGCCATGGCAGGCCTAGAGTCTGCTAAATGGAAAGAGGAAATGGACAGCGAGAATCAGTCCATGTATGACAACCAAGTTTGGAATTTGGCTGACAATTTGCCCGGACGTAAGACGGTTGGGTGCAAATGGATCTTTAAGAAGAAGACCGACGTGGATGGGAATGTGCACACGTATAAGGCACGACTAGTGGCGAAGGGCTTTACTCAAACTCCCGGAGTTGACTATGATGAGACCTTCTCACCAGTCGCTAAGATAAAATCTATTAGGGTGATGCTAGCCATTGCTGCATTTCATGATTATGAGATATGGTAGATAGATGTCAAGACCGCTTTCTTTAATGGGAAGTTGGCTGAGGATGTTTACATGGCTCAGCTAGAGGGTTTTGTCGATTCGAAGCATCCTAATAAAGTGTGCAGGCTTGAGAAGTCCATTTATGGACTTAAGCAAGCATCTCACAGATGGAATCTTTGCTTTGATGAGAAAGTCAAAGAGTTTGGATTTGTACGAAACGAAGATGAATCGTGTGTATATGTCAAAGCCAGTGGGAGTATAGTTAGTCTTCTCGTTTTGTATGTCGATGAC
This sequence comes from Lactuca saligna, assembly GCF_052625555.1. Taxonomy (NCBI): domain Eukaryota; kingdom Viridiplantae; phylum Streptophyta; class Magnoliopsida; order Asterales; family Asteraceae; genus Lactuca; species Lactuca saligna. Next base: position 157,092,838 of record NC_136423.1, on the reverse strand, counting down.
ATACTGCTCATAGGAAACGACGTCCCGACTTTGCAGGAGGTTAAATCCTGGCTCCGAAAGTGTTTCGCTATGAAGGACCTCGGAGAGGCTTCCTATATTTTGAGAATAAGGATAGTGAGAGAAAGAAGTAAGAGACTAATAGGACTTAGTCAGAATACTTACTTAGATAAAGTACTAAAACGTTTTAGTATAGAAAACTCGAAGAAGGGAGAACTACCGATACAAAGTAATGTCAAGTTGAGTAAGACTCAAAGTCCGAGTACCGAAGTCGAGATAGTTGAGATGAGCCGAGTACCTTACGCTTTCGCAGTTGTCTCAATCATGTACGCTATGACTTGTACTCGCCTTGATGTGGCCTTTGCTTTGAGCATGGTCAGTAGATATCAAGGGAACCCTGGCAGAGCTCATTGGATTGCAGTCAGGAATATACTTAAGTACCTTCGGAGGACCAAGGAATGGTTCTTAGTCCTTGGAGGGAGTGATGACTTAAAGGTGCGAGTGTATAGTAACGCCAGCTTCCAGACCGATAGGGACAACTACTATTCGCAATCGGGCTGGGTCTTTACCCTTAATTGAGGAGCAATGACTTGGAAAAGTTCCAAACAAGAGACAGTAGCTGATTCAACGTGTGAATCAGAATACATTGCATCGAGCGAAGCGTCAAAGGAGGAAATGTGGTTGAAGAACTTCATTGGTGACCTTGGAGTTGTGCCTGCTATAAAAGAGCCTATGGAAATTTTCAGTGATAATGAAGGAGCGGTTGCCTTGACCAAGGAACCGAGGGATCATGGTAGATCTCGACATATCGACATAAAATATCACTTTATTAGATATCGAGTAGAAGAAGGATACCTCATAGTGAAGAGGGTATTGTCAGAGGATAACCCAGCAGATCCGCTTACGAGGGGACTGAGTAGGGTTAAGTATTTGTAGCACGCTAGGAGCATTGGGCTGAAGGACGATATTAGTTTAGATGAGATAGTTTTGAAACATATAATAGATAAATGTAATTGATATTTGATGATTGAATAAAAGAGTATTATTTATAAATAAAGTTACTATCTTCTGTTAATTGTTTAACTATTTTTTCACTTTGCATGTTTTGACTTCCTGAATAATTAAGGTATTAAGAATAATCGAATTATTTGAATGGTCCACAATCGTTTATATGTTGCAAGTAGGTATGAATGAAGATTGTCATGAATTGGTGTGTAGATTGTCTAAAAGAGTATTAGACATGGCAAAGGTTTGCTGCCACGTTCATGAGTGCTTATGAATAAGTTTTGAGCATTGGAATAAACCCGCGCTTGCTGGAATCACTTTATGGAATGAGACACAAGTGATCGCAAGACGATAATATCATATATTCTTAAAACCAAGATATATGGTATATTGTTTATTAATTGGTTGTGCATTGATAATGCGAAACCACATCAATAAATTGATGTCATAAAACGCATTGTTGTGTATGATTGATTAGTAAATAATAAATGCATATAAGTCGAAGTTTACCTATTACTTATATCCTAAGAGAATAAAAGCGATATCACAGCCGCTTGATGATTTGATTTGACATATGTGTCGGTCCCGGTAAGGAATGAATTGATGTGTTCAATTAAGTTCTATGTCAAATGAATCTGAGATCGAGAAATCAAATGCTGGACAATAAGTTCCATAAGATTATCCACATAATATCTAAACAGAGGACTGTACGATCCCTTATCTAAAGGACAGGAGATTGATAAGATCAAAGTTGACAGCGTCTTTGAGAGCTACAATTGCTAATCGGTTTGTGTTTGCATATATAGTTACTAGACTTATCCAAGTGGGAGACTGTTGGATTAGTGTCTAAGGCTGTAACTATATTTGGTAAGTACTTGACCCGGTTTTGCATGGTCCCTTTGGGTTGCCTTCCCCATAGCAACTTGACATGATGATTTGTTAAGAGAGAAGAAATATTATGAGAATAATATATTAAAGGAATAATAATATTATTTGATTAATATAAGTCATATATTAACTAAGAATTAATTTGGTGACTTAAAGAGATTAATTGAATAAAGGGGCATAAACTGTCAAATGTGTGATAATAGTATTTTGGGCTATGTATGCTTATGGATATGAGGGTGGGCGAAATTTAGGGTTAGGGAACCTTAAATTCGTCCAAGCCTAGTATCTAGGAGGATCTTGGATTGCTTAGGGCCTAAGTTATTTAATTAGGGTTAAAGGTGAAACCCTAGTATCCCATAGTATAAATAGATCCCTAAGGTGAGGAAAATCGGCACTCATGCAAGGTAAGAAACCCTAGGGCCGATTTCTCACCCTCCTTCATCTCTCTCAAGTCATCTTCTTGCTAGTTGGTGTTTGTAAGCCATTAGAGGAGTGACAATTGTGATTCTAAGCTCCAAGAAGAAGAAGTATCAAACAAGCAACTCAAGGTATTCTTCTAGATCTGTTTTTCATATGCTATGAATTGTTTATTTACACTAGATCTATGAATGAAAGTCTTGGATACATGCATGTTCAATTAGAGAAACCTAGATCCAAGCAATTAGGGTTTGCATGTGCACATAAGAAAGATCTTATGGCTCAAACCCATCAAAAGTCTGATTCAAGTGGGGGAGAACTGTAACATCGAGATCCTCAAGGTATGAAAAATTAAGTAAAATGTGAGTTTGAAGGTGGTCACAATGTGAGGGAAGCACCATCACGATCCTTTCTTAGTTTAGTGAACTATTATCAGAATGAAAAGCTCCCACCATGATACCAAGCTCCTTTACTCTCTTAGATTGGTGAACTATTATCGGAACTTTATCCAACGGTACTCCACTATAACGACTCCTTTAACAGAATTTTTAAAAAAGAACAAGGCTTGGGCTTGGACTGAGGAGTGTGAAGGTTACTTTATGAAATTGAAGGTGGTCGTGATCCAAAAATAGTGATGAGATTACCTGATTAGACCGTCCCTTATGAAGTTCATACTGACGCTTCTGATTTTGCTATAGGTGGTATGTTGATGCAGGAAGGACATCTGATAGAGTATGAAGGTTGTCATACATGTAACACCCGGGTTGTTATACATGTAACACCCGGGTCTTGGAGGTACTTAATTATTGATTTTCTACCTTTTATATGAGGGTCACAACATTAGACAAGGTTGTCAGGTCATGAGTAACCATTGACTATTTGACCCGTGTTTTTGAGTCTCATGATGTGAACCCTTAGGTGCTCACAATGTGAGAATGGTCTGTTTATAGGGAAAAGACAAATATGAAGATTAGGTCGAATGATCACTCGATTTATTGAATTGTGAGGAACAAATTACACTTAAGAAATAAGAATCTAACTCTACAAGAAACCTCACAATGTGGCGGCTACATTTTGCCTTTCTCTTAACCCTAATAATGAGTAATACATTACTATTTATAGGGAAAAGACAAGTCTTTGGATTTTAACCTACATATCATCAAGGGGGCCCATTGCCATCGTCAATGGAGTGCTTTGAAACCCTACAACATTGAAGCATTCTTTGGTGGTTTTTGACTAACTGAAGTGGAAAAATATCATGGTGGAGTAACCTCTTGGAATCTAGCTTCTACATTGCCTTCTTGTAGAGCTTTTGGACCATTGTAAGTGATAAAGCTGTGACATTTTTACCTCTTGCATGCTAGATCTATGTTTTAGCTCCTTTTTGCATGGTTGTGAACGATTTCATGCATGGGATCCATAAAGTTGGCAACTATATGGATCATTAAGGCATTCTGTGTTATATAATCTTTGGATCTAAGTTTTGGAGTAGTTTTAGACTCCAAGTATGAGTCTTGATCTCATTTTTCCCTCTTTTGACCTAATGAGTATTTGAGTCCTACATTGGACATGCATGAATAAAAAGCTATGTCTTTTTATCATCCTTTGGGTTAATGGAAGACCCTCTGGAAAGTCCCAAGTAATGGTTGAAAGGAATAAGAGCTTAATGCTCAAAGTTGGCCAATGCAACTCTCACGACGTGAGGAATAAGCCTATCATGTCGTGAGAATACTTGTCATCCTGATTGTTTTGCCTTGATTAGGTGACAACGTGACTCAAGAAGTGGTAACGATGTGACGATGGTTGGAATCGAAACTAGGCGAGTTGATTGGCTAAGTTGACTCGGTGAGTTGGGCCCGAGTCACAGTCAATGTTCACGATGTGACCACGAGCTGGTCACGACGTAAGGGTCAGCTGTTGGTGTTTGGACTGTTAACTTGAGGCCATTTTGGAACATTTGGACCATAGGGTTCTCTAGATGGGTTGGGCTATTAGAGGGCCTAATTTGGACATGGGCCATTGTTGAGCCTCATGATTATGGGCTTAACCTTAGAAAGTAACTAAGGTTGGTATTGATTGTGTTCAATGTGAGGAGTCGTTGTGCAACATACTTGGGTGTGAGATTTACTATCTTCTAATCGAGGTGAATTTTCCTCACTGTACTTGTGGGTTGAAGGCACCAATGCCGACCCGGTAGATTATGTATCCTGGTTAGGATGTTGTCATCCTGTAGTGATCTGTTAAGATCTGCATGATTATCAGTTTATTGTTATATGCTATCTATTATGTATATGTCGACATAGTATGGTTGGGTTGAGGTAGTATTGTTTCGTGTGGTACCCAACAAACTAGGGAGCAAACCAGACATAAGTTATGGGCCTAAAGGGTAAGCCCGACTTATGTTGTGGGATCGGGAGCAGGCCATATATGAGTTGTGGGCCGGAAAGGCAAGCCAGACTCATATTGTGGGGGTAATCAAGTCTCTTTGTTGTGGACCTAATATATGTTGTTATATGTTATGTGTGTTGGTACTTTGGGGGAACTCACTAAGCTTTGACTTAAAATTTTAGTTTATTGTTTCAGGTACTTCAGATAAGTGTGGCAAGGCGAAGGCATGATCGTGCACATCCTTTAGTTTTAGGTTATTTGGATTTTGAGATACTCTGATTACTGAAATACACTTTTAAAACAATGGTTTTGAAAACATTTATGGTTTTGGGTTATTTTTGAAAAGTTTAAATTTGTTGTGATTTTTGGGATGTTACAATACATTGCTAACGTACTTGGAGACACTACCTTAGGGAGTTGGTTTGTGATCATAACCGACAAAAGTGCCACGAGCTACTTCTAAACCCAGAAGCGCTTGCATCCGAATTAGGCGCAATGGTAGGATTTTCTAGCAAAATTTAACTATGATTTAATGTATAAATGTGGAAGAACGAATGTTGTTGCTGATGCCTTTAGTTGGAAGGCGGAACTAGCAAGGTTATCGTCTACCCAACCCCAACAGGCCTACTTGAACAGTTCAAAGAAGGAATTAATCATGACCTGATTGTTGCAAGTAATTTGGCAAAACTAACGAAAGAAGGAAAGACCCATAGGTTTTGGCTGGAATATGAGTTGTTATAGACAGTGGGGAATCGAGTATATTTGTTTGTATGGAAAATTTTGCATCGTGAAGTGATCAAGGAATGTCACGATTCGTTATGGGCTGGCGAACCAAGAATTCACCGGACTCTCGCTCTTGTTTAGAAACGCCATTATTGGCCCCATATGCGGGATGACATTGAAGCATATGTGAGAACATTTCTTGTATTCCAATAGGACAAAGGGGAACAAAAATGACCAACAAGGCTCTTGGAACCTCTACCGATCGCCGAAAGGCCTTAGGACAATATCTCCATGGATTTCATAGTTGCACTTCCAAAATCCGAGGGGTTTGGAGCCATAATGGTGGTAGTAGACCAATTTAGCAAATATGCAACATTTATTTTTGTCACAGAATGTAAAGTAAATGAAGTTGCTTAGGTGTTCTTCAAGAATGTGGTGAAGCTTTGGGAATTCCACGCATCATTATCAGTGACTCTACAATTCACGGGAAAGTTTTGGAAAGAACTATTCAAAACTCTTCGGGAGAGATCAAAATAAATGGTTGTGTTCATGTTAATATTTGTGTTCACAGGTCATCCTCCAACTTGTATAATATATTTGATTTAAATTTACATACTTATGTCTTAGTATGATGTATATGTTTTGTCTTTATGATGTTATGTGACTATGCTTATTATTATATGTCCACTTTAAATCTAATTATGATATATTATATTCAAAAATAATATTTAGTATTTAAGTTCTCAGGTCAACCCGAGAACACGTTATGCAAATCTGACCCACGAACAAAATTCACGGAGGAATCCGAATCTAGCCTACAAACCCAAATAATGAAGCCGTACAATTAAATGAGTTAGTTAGATAGTATTCGGAATGATGTTTCAATCCATATCAACTCATAACACGGATATATTGGTCATATACGAATTCGACATCTTAACCCAGATACAACACCTTATTAACACCTTGCCACCCTTACATAAAAATATTTTTTCTTTCCTACATTGTCGTCTCATCCAATCCAGAACATTTCCCCCAAATCATTAAAAGAATTAATTATTAAACGAAACCCCATTTACCCGTTTTTCGTGTTTCCATCGTTTCTTTGTGGGCCTGTCCTCTGCCCCTTGTTTTTTCCGCTCTCTTTTAACATTCTTGGATGTTCTTAGCGTTAAAGAACCGTTATCTTTCAAGAATTTTTCACTTTCCCCAACAAAAGACAACAACTCTTACACCAAGAAAGGAAGCATTTTTATCCATTTGGGTGTTTTTCAATCCCACTCCATTTCCTTTTCCTTTCTTTTTCCAGCTTCCAATTCGTAAATTTCTAGGTGGGTGTTCATCAAGAACTCAACATTCTTGCTCCAAACTCATATCTTTTCTTCTAAATAAGTCGATTACCCTTTGATGAATTAATGTCGTTGGTCGTCGAAGCTGTTTCTAGTTCCACTAACATGGGACTCGAAGAAAATAAAGGACACAAGACTGAAATTGAAGATAATGGAGATGAAAAAGCAAGCGAATCCTCCATTTGTGAAACCGAAGACGAAGGAGAAGATGCAGAGAGTCATAAGATCGATTTGGGTCCTCAATACACCCTCAAAGAACAATTCGAGAAAGACAAAGTACAAATCTTTATCCATTTCCTCCTTCTTTCATCCCCTTCAATTCCCTTTTATCATTTTCAATTGTTTGTAGGATGATGAGAGTCTCACAAAGTGGAAAGAACAACTACTTGGAAACGTCGACATTAGCGCTGTTGGAGGTCCAGAACTCAACTTCATTCCTTCAATTTCTTAAATTGATGTAACAATCGCTTCTTTTTCTTTCCAGAATCATTAGAACCAGAAGTGAAGATCTTGAGTCTTTCGATCATGTCGCCAGGGAGATCTGACATTGTTCTTCCGATACCCGAAGATGGAAAACCGAAGGGTCCATGGTTTACTTTGAAAGAAGGTTGTCCTTATAGCCTTCGGTTCGCATTTCAAGTTAGCCATAACATTGTTTCAGGTTTAAAGTACACCAACAATGTATGGAAAACTGGCGTCAAGGGTAAGCCTAAAGCACCCTGTAAAAAGTGCAAAGTGTTTACCTTGATTTTTGTGTTTATTTCGTGACAAAAACTTTGAAAACTTTGGTGTTCTTTTTCGTGTTTTTAGTGGATGGAATGAAACATATGCTTGGTACTTTTAGTCCCCAACAAGAAGCTTACACTTATGATATGCCAGAGGAGACAACCCCTTCTGGTTTTTTTGCAAGAGGCTCTTACTCTGCTAAAACTAAGGTAAAATTTAAGTGTCTAATCACATAAATCACTAAAATGATTTGGTATTTTTAATTAAATGACTTTCATTTTGAAGAACAAATCTTATATTTTGAAATATATGAATCTCGGTATTTCGTAAAACATTGCATTTTCGAAATCTTTTTACAAAATACACATTCATATATTGCAAATCAAATTTCGATCAAAAAAATCTTATATTTTGCAATATATGAATATGTGTATTTCGTAATACATTGCATTTTCAAAATCTCTTTACGAAATACAAATTCATATATTGCAAATAAAATTTCGGTCAAAAAAATCTTATATTTTGTAATATGTGAATAAGTATTTCATAATACATTACATTTTCGAAATCTTTTTATGAAATATGGATTCATATATTGCAAATCAAATTTCGGTCAAAAAAATCTTATATTTTGTAATATTTGAATAAGTACTTTGTAATATATTGCATTTTCGAAATCTTGTTACGAAATACAGATTCGTATATTGCAAATCAAATTTCGATAAAAAAAAATCTTATATTTTGTAATATATTAATCAGTATTTTGTAATACATTGCATTTTCGAAATCTTTTTACCAAATACAGATTCATATATTGCAAATCAAAATTCTATCAAAAAAATCTTATATTTTGCAATATATCAGTTAGTATTTCGTAATATATTGCATTTGCAAAATCTTTTCACAAAACACATATTCCAATATTGCAAATCAAATTTTGAAAATTATAATCATTTTGTGTAAATTGTAAAAATGATGTCAATTTGGTAGATTAACTACGTCATTTTTGTAATTTTAACATTTGATCTCAAAAGATTGTCTTTCAAAATAAAAAATTTCATCTTGAAATGTTGTTAAAGACATTATATTATACCAATCATATTTGTCCAAAGTCCAAACTATTAGAAAGAAAAATTAAAAATTTTGGTTTTATTATGAGGTCATTGCCATTGACATTGGTACTTGTGGGTTGTGGGCCATGGGATTTATTGAAAGCACATGCCACGTATCCATCTTTATTGAAAGTAGTAAAGGCCATATTTAAGCTTTATTTCTGCTTTTTTAAAGGAATTCATTATTTTGCTGGTCCATGTGTTGAGAGGCTCATGATATTGTTTGGTACAAATAATATCTGCAATACATTTTTCATCATTTGTGCTTTAATTCGTACCAACTTATTTGTTGATTCCTACGTAAAATTGTACTAGATTGATATAATTGCATCCATTTTTTTTTTTTTTCAGTTTGTTGATGATGATGGCAAATGTTACTTGGAGATCAACTATACATTTGACATCAGGAAAGATTGGGCGAACGTTGAAATGCCTAAAACGCCAGAGAATTTTAGCATTTAAGTTTGTGGCTATTGTTATGAATCATAGTGTGATGATACTACTCTAAACGTTAGACTATAAGGAACAAAATGGAGTTGGGTGGTGGTGTCAAGATTTATTTGAATTTGCCTTATATCTTTTTTTTAATGTAATCTATTGTATTGACATTGACTTTGGTGATGATTTGTTGCTTCCTAAACATGAATGGGTTGTATTCTTGGGCCTTGAACCTCATGGGCTGTAACCAGATTTGGTTGGGCTTCAATTTCTTGAGATGATTCGGTAGAGGTAAACAAAATCGAATTTAATCCGGATGGGATTTTTTTGGTTTACTATTCAACTAGGTTTAATACCCATGTAATACATGGGTTTAATTAAAAAAAATAAATATAAAATTTTAACAATTTGAAAAGTTTGAATTTATAAGAAAAATGAGAAAAATTTTAATTATTAAGATTTAATGAGACTTTAATGTATTGAATACATTACATATATAAACTTTTTCTAATAAATACTTTACATATATATATTACCTCACACATTAAATATGGAATTTTAATTTAATAAAATGAAAAATACAATAAAATAACAAGAGGAAAATAAAAAATTTAAAAATTCTAGAAAATGTCATGTGTCCAAATGAATGAGAACAAGATATGTGGCAAAAAAAACTTTCATTTATTATAGTAGATATTTACTAAATTTAGAGAGAGGTAAAATGGGGGATCCGATGTAAACGGATTGGGACCGGTTTGAAAACGGATTTTTAGATAATTTGAATTGTTTTCTTAATGCGTAAAACAAATTTGCAACATTAATTTAACAGCAATCCAATAGCTAGTTATATTATGTTTGATCTTAAAGGGACAAAAATGGAACCCGGAAATGTAATGTTGTATTCGTACAACTTCATCCGAGTAATACTATAGTCAATTACAAACTTCCATTTGTTAGGTGACCTTCGATCTAATACCCAGTCACTAAGAGGAAAAGTAGATTGCGAAGTTAACATAGAAGTTTTGGTCATTTGGATGATTATTAAATCACGAGTCAGGGTGAATGGACATTTGTGGTTACGTTTCATTCCACCGAGCTAAAATATGTTTGTTTTTAAATTTGGTAGTAGTCATGTCTTCAAAATTTAGATGTCATATAATTTCCTGATGCAATACTTGGGGTGGAAGTATCATTGTCGTTACTAACTTCCGCTCATAAACTAATATAAATTTGGATATTAGACTAAATGGTGTAATACGGTTTTACCATTGGCCACCTAGGATGAAGGAGACATCTTTGTTAATTTTGCAATTTTTAAAAAGGCTTGAGGTGTGGTGTTTTATGTTTACAGCCTGCAAAAGAAACAAAGAAAGTGGGTCAAGTTGAACGGCAAAGGAAGAAAGTGAGTGGTGAAAACTCACCGCCGGTAATAATATCATTGGGGTGCGGTGTTCACTGCCGGTAAAGGTGTCACGGAGGTGACACGTTGGCTTCCCAGCGGTAAAGAGTTCATGACACTCTTCAGCCTTAGGATCACGGTTACTTTTAAACAATGCATCTATCAATGCCATTCTTTAAGCTCATGAATTACGTTAGACTCTAACCATATTTTTTTTCTATAAATGTTAAATAAGTGCTCAAAAATATCACTGAATTTTTTTTAACAACAAATCTAGCCTTGTTGAAAATATGATTTAAAATGTTTTTTCAAACTTAAAAGTTAATTTATTATTTATTGGGTAGTTTTTGCATTGTTTGGAATTTGTCAAGGTCTGCTTGGTAAGTTCTGTTGCAGTTGTCCGGATTTGTAAACAGACATTTGGATGATCCATGGAGCTCCTAACCCGAAGTATTTAGTTTCCTTTCTTAGGCTTTTTTTGATCAATCAATTCATTCTCACACATACAGTTCTGTAATAGAAGCTCTCTCTCAAGCTAGAATTAGGGTTTCTTATTGTTGTTATGGTTTGGTCTTCCATTAAGATTGATCTCTTGTTCTTTCTTGTTTTTGTACATATGAGTGTGAGTGATTTTATGTAGTGAGGTTTTTCAGTATATTTGTTTGATGTAACCATTTGTTTCATAGGGAATGAAATGATGGTGTTGGAAATGTATTGAGTTCATATTTTCGCACACGGTATCAAAGCTATAGGTGGCTCCGTTGGTGTTTTCGTCGTCGATCTGCATTGCGAATCATAAGGTTTGTTCATCGTTCCTTTTTTTTTCTTTCTGTATTTTTGTTTGTTTTTTGAATAACCTTGTAGATTTGGCACTTGTGTCGAATCTAGGGTTTATTCGTTGATCAATTAGATATGTTCTCATGATTAGATCTGTTTTGTCAAGTTTGTCGATACCGCGAGATTTTGTGTTTCCTCTTGCAGATCTGCTATGGATTCTTGTCTATCCTAAAGAATCGGTGTTGGTTTGTGTCTTCCACAAGAAGTTGTTTCGGACTATGAGATCCTCTATTAGGGTTTATGTAGCTATGGTAGGGAACAAAAAGGATGATCAAATTGTGTTTTATTTATGTTTGATGGTTGGTCCTATTGAGACTCCTGGTGGAGGTGGAAAGGATGATCAAATTAACTTTGATGATGCTCTTTACATTCACCCTTCAGATAATGTTGTTACAACAATAATCACTATAAGGCTAACTTGAACTGAAAATTTTAGGTTATGGATAAGTTCCATGTCTAGAGCTCTTAGGGATACTAAATTAGGATTCGTGGATGAAACTCTAAAAAGATTAATGTTGATGAATCTAAATGGGACAATGCTAATGTTGTTGTCTGTTCTTGGCTTCTTTCATCTATTTCTGACTCCATCTATCAGACTCAAGCTTATTTTGAAGTAGTTGAGGATATTTGAAAAAATCTTTTTGAAACCTATAATTAGTCTTATGGGTCTGTTGTTTTCAACATTCACCAACAGATTAATTCTCTCAAACAAAATGGAAGTTCCTTATAAGATTACTTCAATAAGCTTGATGCCCTATAGAAGGAGTTTAATGGTCTTAATAGCTTGACTGAGTGTACTTGTGAGGCTTCTATTAAACTTAAGGATCACTCTAATCTAATGAAACTTATGCAGTTTCTCAGTGGCCTTGATGACTCTTATTGTCAAGTCAAAAGTCATATTTTACTCATGGAACCTTTACCTAGTTTCAAAATTACATTCGTTATTGTGTCTAGAGAAGAATACCTTCCAAGAAATGGGTCTTTATATGCTATTCAGTCATCTCAGTCTTTGTCTAAGTCTCAACTTATTTCCTTTAATAGTAGGTTCAACAATATGTTTAATTCAAATAACTCTAATAAGAACAAAGTTCAAGTTGTTCGGTGTAAAAACTGTGGCATTAGGGGTCACGCTATAGAAAAATGTTACAAAATAATTGGTTATCCTAATGATTTTAAGCCAAGAAGTGAGTCTAATAATCAAAACAATTCTCATCGAAAATTTTCTGTTAATTCTTCCATTACAACTTTTGTATGTTCTAATTCTTCTGGTTTATCCGTTTCCACTGGAGACTCTGAGTTACATCAACTTACTAAGGATCAATATATCAAACTTTTGGAACTTATCATTGAAAAACAAATGAATGAGGAAGCATATGCTAGTGCAAGCATGACATGTACTTGCTTATTCTAAGCTTTTAATTCTACTATTAACTATCTAAAATGGATAGTGGATTCAAGAGTCAATCATCATATAATAGATTTTGAGTTCTCTCTTCATGATATTGTGGATGTATCTAAGTTAGATCTTCTTGTTAGTCATCCTAATGGTAGTTCTGGTAACATTGAAAAGATTGGGAATATGAATCTGTTTGGTTCCTTAACCTTGTTTGATGTCTTTGTTCTTCCTAACTATAATGTAAATTTGTTATCTGTCCATAAATTCTACAAATATAGTAATTATGAGGTTGTCTTTAATGAGTATAACTTTAAAATTCAGGGTTTACAATCAAAGGAGATGGTGGGGAATGGTAAATAATTTGGAGGTCTCTAATATATAGATAGTGTGCCTTTAGGTAGTAATTCTAGGATTAATAGTTCTTCTTTTTGTTGTGTTTCTAAACTTAATTGACATCATAGACTTGGTCATCCATCTCACCAATCCTTAATCTATATAAAAAATAAACTTAAATTTGGTGCCAAACAAACTAGAGACTCCTTCCTTATTAGTTAACATGTCTCTACTAATCTTGGTGAGTTAATTCACCTTGATGTCTGGGGTCCTTATAGGGTGAACACTTCAGAAGGATTTAGGTATTATTTTTTACTATTATGGATGATTTCAGACAAGAAAATTAGGTTTACTTGTTGAGGTATAAAGACGAGGTCTACGACTGTGTTTATGGTTTGTTCAATATTCTTTTTAATCAATTTGAAGTCAAAATTAAGACTATAAGGTCAAATAATGGGACTGGAATCTTAAATAATAGGATGAAATTGTTACTTGAATCTAAAGGTATTTTGCAATCAAACTTCATGTGTTCATACTCCACAACAAAATGGTGTTATGGAGAGGAAACACATACATATTGTGAATGTTGATAGGCCTTTAGTTTTTCAGTCTAGTTTACCTCTTCAATATTGGGGAGATGTTGTTTTAATTGATGTTTTTCAAACAAACAGAACTCCTACTTCTGTTTTAAATGGTTTTTCTCCCTATGATCTTGTTTATAAAACTTCTCATTCTTTTGATAAACTTAGAGTTTTTGATTGTTTATGTTTTACTTCTACGCTTAAAATCTAGATAAATTTTCTGAAAGAGCTGATAAATGCATTTTTCTAGGTTATTCTGATAAAAAAGAGGTTATAAAGTTCTTAGTCTTGATAGAAATCTTGTTTTGTTTCCATGGATATAAATTAATATGAAATTGTGTTTCTTGTCAAGCTTAACTCAGTAGACTCTTTTATGACTCATAAACCCAATGATAATCTGAATGTGTGTGATCCTTTTTCCTATGATGAGTCATTACTATCTAGTTCTTTACATGATATGCTAGTTTAGATGACTTGAGAGGTGTCCATTATAGGGATGGTACTAATACAATCCACAATTTGGATGAGAATATTCCTTCTAATGTCAGAAACCAGACCGGCGAGGCATATGTGCCTCCCTCTGATGGGATGTTTCCTAATTCTTATATTTTAAGTGAGGAAAGTGGACAAATTAATCCTAATCCTTCCGAGGGTCAGTCTACTAGGGTCATTAGGTCAGGTTGTAATGTTCACATACCAGTTAGGTTCAATGAAAATTGTTAAAAGTTTTTTTAAATCTCAAATTTTTATTAAAGATCTATGAGAATTGAAATGTTTTTTTAGGAATAGAAGTTATTAAAACTGAAAGTGGCATTTGTCTTAATCAAAGAAAGTAGAGTATAGATTTACTGCATGAGTTTGGTATGCTTGCTTGCAAGCCTGTGAAAACTCCCTAAAAGCTAATGTGGTTATTTAAAGGGAATGTGAATTAGATAGTTCTGATTATTTAGTAAATATAACTGAGTTTCAAAAGTTGATAGGTAAGTTGATTTACTTAACTTTTACTCGTCCTGATATTTCTTATGTTGTCCAAATTTTAAGTCAGTATATGCATACACCTTATAAGTCACATGTTATTATTAATTTTAGGCTTTTCAGATATTTAAAGTGTACTCTTGGTAAAGGCATTCATTTGACTAAGGGTAATTCATTTGATCTTGTTTGGTTTATGGATGCTGACCGGGCAAAATGTTTGTTTAGTTATAGGTTTGTTACAAGATATCTTATTTACTTAGTTGGTTCTATTGTCTCGTAGAAAAGTAAGTAACAAAGTACCATTTCTCTCTCCTCCACTAAGTTTGAGTATAAGGCTTTGGGTAGTATTACTTGTGAAGTGATATGGATTTTAAAACTACTGTTTAGGTATTAAGGATTTTTTGCCTGTTATTATTTGTTATGATAATGAGTCAACCATTAAACTGGCTTTGAATACTATTTTTCAAAAAAAAAAAACCTAAACATTTTGAAGTTGATCTTCATTTTGTTAGATAAAAACTGAAAAATGAGTTTTAAAAGATAATAAAATTGAGTCTTGAATCAGAATGCGGATATCTTGACTAAGGCTCTTGGAAGTAGTCAACATTACTATATTTCTAATAGACTTTGTTTGATTGATGTTTTTAAGAAAACACAATGTTTTTGTTGGCTCTCTCAATTTAATGTTTAGTTTGAGGGGCGTGTTGAAAACATCATTTAAAATATTTTTTCAAACTTAAAGATTAGTTTATTATTTATTGGGTAGTTTTTCTATTTTTGGAATTTGTAAAGGTCTATTTGGTAAGTTTTATTGCAGGTGTTCGGGTTTGTACAGGGACCTTTGGGTGATCCATGGAGCTCCTGGCTCGGGGTATTTTGTCTTCATTCTCAGGCTTTTTTGGTCATTCAATTCATTCTCATATGAACAGTTCTCTGATAGAAGCTTTTTCTCAAGCTAGAATTAGGGTTTCTTATTGTTGTTAGGGTTTGGTTTTCCACTAAGAGTAATCTCTTGTTCATTCTTGTTTTTGAACATAAGAGTGTGAGTGATTTTATGTAGTGAGGTTTTTCAGTGTATTTGTTTGATGTAAGCCATCTGTTTCATAGTGAATGAAATCGTGATATTGGGAATGTTTTGAGTTCATATCTTCGTACAAGTTTACTCCTAGTCCATTCTTAATTCCACTTATATCTATGACGAGACTTGAACTCTCAACCTGAGAAGACGAAACCAACAAATATTAACTCGAGTTTAGCCAAAATGATCGTATTTTTGGTTTAACTTATATGGTAGGCTATATTAAATATATATGCCGCCAACATTTATAATAAGGCTCAAAGCGATAACATAACAAAAATTGAGTAGCAACTCTGAAAAATATATTTTCTACATTTTGCATTCATTAGTCTAATCATTTACATAAAAAACATCGTATTTCACAACTTAAATTTTTTTTATTAAATAAAGTTTATTAAGAACTAACTAATTAATAGCATAAATTTGTTGGATAAATAAGTGGTTGCATCTTTAAAAACACATTAATACTTTCAAACATTAAAAAAAAAAATTGAATTTCATCACGTTAGGACACTTTAATTTCAGTAACTACCACAAATTTAAAGTATTATTAATTCTAAACAAATGGATTTGTAACACTCTGTTTTTTTTTTCGTTTAATTATTTATTAAAGTAATATTGGTAAAATGCAATTAAATAATAATAATAATAATAATAATAATAATAAAACTTGAAGAATGTTACGTTCAGGGGCTAAAAGAAACAACTTAGAAACTTTGTGTTGCAAGAAAATTTGTTTTGTGGAGTTATTTATGCCATGCACAACAAAATTGAGCCCTAAAATGGAGAAGTTGGAAATTAAGTCCATATGGACGATATTGGGAAGGCTTGGATCGATTCTTCCATGGGAGGGGTCTAAAGTAGTATTGGACAAAACCTAGTATACGAAAGATTTAGTTGTGTGTGTTTTTTTGGGGATGTTAGCTACATAAGAGAGGAATGAGAGAGAAGGAAGCATGGCTGGCAATTGAAGATGAAGAGGGGAGGAGAAGCGGCTATCGATCAAGGGAAAAAAGTGCTAAGGAGTGGCTAGTTGAATCAACGAAGTTAGCATCTTAAACTCATTTTGTTTCTATTCTTTTTAGCTGAAAATCACGCTGCCACCACCATCGATTTTCAACCACCTCCTTAGGGTGGTTGTGGGTTGTATTCTAAGTTGGGTCCTTTTGGTCTATTTTGAGTAGCAATCAAACCCTACTTGATGACTTTACCAATAACGCATTATACTTTCATTTTTTCATTAAAGTTGTATACTTTGCCTCATGATTTGGTGTCGGGATTATCATTTTGACTTAAGGCTATATAGCTACTGTTAAAATATCATTTTCCAGTGTTTGAGGTCATTAAGTGATGACTTACTGGGTTAAGATTCCAAATTAACCAAATAAGTCAAAGTTGGGGAGATTATAAAAAAATGCCTATTCTACCCCTGTCTTACAAAAATTCTAAAAAAATCATCAAAAGTAAAATTTAGGATCCATAAACTCTTAAAGTTTAAATTTTGAGTCTAGTATGTTCGTAATTGTTTCCCTGGCGTGATGATGGTCCTAACTAAGTTAAATATGGCCATGTTCATAGAATGGTCCAGAATAAGCTGCATCGATATGCGGTTTTGTAAAATACATTATAAATTGTAGAAGAATCGCATGGACTTGTGTAAGTAGTCCCTAAAAAGTTATTGACGTGAACTTTGTGAATATTGCTTAATAATCTGGTTTGGATGGGCTTAAGAGGGAAAAAATAGCCATGAACAAGTTGTTGTTTCGGGTTAAAATTTGGAAATTAAACCTAGTAGTTTATATGTATGTTTAGGGTGAATTCGTATGAGTGAGTTATGGGTTTCAGTTGGAGGTTTACTATGCTACTTGAGATGAGTTTCTCACTACACTGTTTGATGTTATGCATCCTTTACTTGAGCTCATATGTGAATATGGGATGTGTAAGCGGGTAGCACTAGGCTAATTGATAGTTTAATATGTATAGGAGGGCTCGACGTACTAAGCGGGGGATCGGGCATTGTCGATGTGTCCTAATGGGGTTAGGTTCAGGGGATCGGGCATAGCTGATGTGTCCTAAGGGCTCAACATATTGAGCAAAGGAATCATGCTTAGCCGATGTGTCCCAATGTGTTTATGCTTGTTTCTGATTTGTTCTTTGAATTGTATGTGTCGTTGTGCAGTTACTTTGGTTGATGCATGTTGTAAGGTCGAACCTTATAATATGATGATGTTTGAAACTGATCACTCAGCGTCAGCACATAACCCAGCGTCAGGATACCAGTTGTTCAGTGTATAGTTTTATATTCAACATTTTGTAACAGATTTAGTACTTATCTTGTTTCTATAGTTATCGTCTATTAGTTAGCTGGTATATCACTGATTTGTAGGGATTGCCTAGATTAGTTATATATAGTCTTTTGTACACGTTTGTGAGAATCATCTTTCACAAACCCTAATAGCCACTTTGTGCATTCGATAATATCTGTGAGATTATTATTCTTAGTGAAAGTTCTTTGTGAAACTTCGTTGTTCTTGTTGATAGTCATTGTTTGATAAATTGTTTGATCTAAGGTCCTTTTAATTGGTATCAGAGCAGTGTTCTCTGATCAAACAAATGGCTTCATCATCTTCCTCTTTAAACTCATCAAATCATCCTTCTGCTAAAATTCCTCCATTTGATGAAACCAATTTTGCTATGTGGAAAATAAAAGCTCTCTATGCATTAGAATCTGTAGATGAAGACATGTTGGACATCATCGACAAAGGTCTATATATCCGATATATCAACCCTTGAAAAACAATGTTCCTGATGGTGTCATGAAGAAAACACCTAGAGAAAACTGGACAGTAGATGACAAAAGAAAGAATGGTCTCGATGTTCGTGCTCGGGCTGCAATCAACTATGCTTTGCCATACAATATCTTTGGGTTGGTTCAGAACTGCATCTCAGCAAAAGAAATGATGGACACACTGACTGTATCTTTTGAAGGCAATGAGGAAGTCAAGGCTACTCAAATAAATGATCTAAACAGAAGGTATGAACATTTCTTTGCAAAGAAAGGTGGAACCATGACTCAAACCTTTAACAGGTTTAATACTCTTGTTAATGATCTGCGGAGACTAGATCAGTTGAAGCATCGAACTGTTCTAGTGCAGAAGTTTTTGGATTCTGTGGGTGCAGGTTGGGAGAATCATGTTGATGTGCTGAAAAATAGTGAGAAGATCAGCACAATGGATTTACAAAGTCTCTATGGAAACCTTCGATACTATGAGGAATCCAAGCTTCAGAGAAAGGAGCTGATGAAGGATGCTCAGTGTGAGTCATCAGTGGCATTATTTTCAAACAAATAGCAAGTGTCAGAGTCAGACACTGAAAACCATTCAGACACTGATTCTTCTAAAAGTGAGACTGATGATCTGGAAAAGGTTGTTGCTAGTGCGGCTTTAATTGTGAAGACTTTTGAGAAATCAGGCCGAAATTTCTCAAAGTTTCAAAAGAAGATGAGTGGGAAATCTTCAAAAAGATCAGATGCTGACAAGAAACATGCTACCGAAAAGAAAGGCAAAGCTCAGTGCTTTAACTGTGGTAGCACTGATCATTTTGCAAAAGAATGCAAGCAAAGAAGAACCCAAAGCTCGGAGGACTACTGGAAGCAGAAGTACAACAAGTTGGTTGAGAAGCTGAAAGCAGAGAACCTGGAACATAAAGTTCTGGTCGCTGAAGAAGAAAAATGGAAGACTGATGAGGAGTCATCAGATGATGAAGTTAAATGTCTGATGGCTAAGATAGAAGATACTGATGAATGTGAAGTCAACAACAGTTCATTTGATGCTGATATGTCTGATGCAGTTGAAAACTCCAGGAAGCACAACACTGATTCCCCTTCAATGTATCAGGTTCAAAATTTTGTTTCCTTTCAATAAATGAAAAAATCAAAATGTTTGAATATCTGGGTGTTCTTAATTCTAAGAAGAATCAAATCATAAGAGATATGCAGAATCAAATTGATCTTCTTAAAACTGAACTATCCTTGAAAAATAACATTATTGACACTACTCAGGAAAATCTAAGAGTTACTAGTTTATCAAATTCCTCGCTATCTGTTGAAATTGATAAAGTTAAAGACCTCTTGAACATAGAACAAATTGTTTTAAAACTTTGGGTTAAATCTCACAAAAATGCTAATTATATTATTTCTGCTCAAATACCTCATTCATGTGAGAAAATTCTTCGGGGAAATTTTGCTGAAGCTGAAAAAGTTTTTAAATCTCAAGAAAAGGAATTTGAATTTTATTCCATGAATGAATTAAAAGATAGTTTCAAAAACAAATTTATCAGCAACACTTTTATTAATCAGAGTCTCATTGATGAATACTGTGTTACTGATTCTAATGGTGTTACTGAGTGTAATATTGAAATTACCGGAATTGATCCTACTTCTTACCCTGAACATCTTGAGAGACCAACTCCTCTCATTGAAAATATTATCGCATTTCCTATCTCAAACGGAGTGTTTCATGCTGTTCATGAACAACTTAAACATTATCCTGATTGTAGTGCTTCAGTGCATAAGTGTAAATCTAACACTGATGTCAGCTCCTTATCCATCACTGATCATAGTTCTTCTGACACTGAATTTTGTTGTAATTCAATGTCAAATAAAAGGACTCAAAGTTCACTTGGTGAATCTTTCAAATCAAAATGTGTTAAATCTAGAAATCTGCTTACCAAGAAAAACTTTGGTACTAGAGTTTGTTACAGATGTGGTGACACCTCTCACAAGATCAGTGAATGTAAGTTTGATAAAACATCATTAAGAGCTGACAACATCAAAGTTAGAAATGAAAGATGGACTCTTAAATCAAATTCTTTGAACTGTCTTCCAAAAGAGTTCTATAATATATTGTCAAATAACTTTATGAATGACCCATCTTACAATGGGTCAGTGTGTTCTAACTAGTTTCTCAGCACTGTAGGGTCAAGAGCATCTTTGGTACTTAGACAGCGGTTGCTCAAGACATATGATAGGATCCAAGTTTCTCCTGGAAGACTATGTCAAGAAAACTGGTCCTGCAGTAACATACGGAGACAATGGAAAGGGGTTTACTAAAGGATATGGGAACATTAAGTGCAATAATGTGGTGTTTCAGAATGTTTCATATGTAAAGGGTCTCAAACACAATCTCATCTCAATCAGCCAATTGTGTGATGCTGATTATGAAGTTCATTTTTCAAAGAAGGAAGGAAGAGTCATCAACACTGACAAGAACATTGTACTCTCTGCAAGTAGAAAAGATGATATATATGTTCTTGACATGTTCTCAAGTGACAAGGCACTGATGCAATGTTTCTTTACCAAGTTTGAAACCAATCTCAGCTGGATTTGGCACAAAAGGTTCTCTCATTTGAACTTTAAGAATCTATCTAAAATATCCAATCAAGGTCTAGTTAGAGGTCTCCCAAAACTCAGCTTTGTGAAAGACAAGATGTGCTCAGTGTGTGAACAAGGAAAGCAAACCAAGTCATCATTCAAACCCAAGTCATGTTCTAGCATATATGTTCCTCTTCATTTATTGCACATCGACTTATTTAGATCTATTCCTGTTCGTTCCCAAGGATGAGTTTACCCGATTTACATGGGTGACTTTCTTGAAGAAGAAAGGTCAAGCTGCATAGGAAATTATCTCACTGATTCGACAAAACGAGACACTGACTGGTCTCAAAGTTAAGCAGCTAAGGAGTGATCATGGCACCGAGTTCCGAAATTCGAATCTTGAAGACTTTTGTGATTTTAAAGGTATTGGGCAGAACTTTTCAGCTCCTCGCACGCCTCAACAAAATGGAGTTTCTGAATGAAGAAATCGAACACTGATTGAGGCAGGAAGGACCTTAATGATTCATGCTGGTCTTCCTATGTAGTTTTGGGCTGAAGCTATTAATACAACATGTTATATTTAGAATCAACTTTTAGACTATGGGCTTAAATTCACAAAGACTCCTATATACTGTGATAACACCAGTGCCATTCAGATCACACAGAATCATGTTGAGCACTCAAAGACAAAGCATATCGAGATCAGACATCACTTCATCAGAGACAATGTTGAGAAGGGCAAGGTTGTTCTAAAACATGTCAAGACTTCAGATCAACTAGCTGATATTTTCACCAAGGCCCTGGATACTCAAACTAATGCTCACATTATTGGAGAACTTGGAATGATCGCTCTGGATTAAAAAATGCTTTACTAATGTTTGCTATTGTCTTATAAACTAATGTATTCTTTTGCTGATGATGATGTGCTGATGATGTTTACCATGCTGAGTACATTGTATGATCTCTTATCTCTATCTCTTCTACAAATCATCTAAAGTAAAGTTGAATGATTAACTGTATTCAACCATACACTGATAACAACTTGAAACTCTTTGCTGATGGTTAGACAAAACACCAAGATCTATCACACGCAACTATCCCTTCTTACCAATCTTACACTGATTCTGTGATTCAGTGTGACAAAACACATGTTGATGAGAGTCTAACAGTCTTTGCCGATGGTTAGACTAAAACACCAAGGTCTACCACACGCAACTATCCCTTCTTACCAATCTTACACTGATTCTGTGATTCAGTATGACAAAACACATGCTGATGAGAGTCTAACAGTCTTTGCCGATGGTTAGACCAAAACACCAAGGCCTATCACACGCAACAATCCTCTCTTCACCTTCTTCTCACGCAGTGTCTAATGATTCAGTAAGAAGCACCACTCACTGATAAAGACTCAACACTCTGTGCTGATGGTTAGATAATTAAACCAATATCTATCACACACACCAACCACCTTGCTAACCTTAAACAAGCAAGTTGTATCTTGAATTGACGACAAACTATCTTTCAGCATGTAACTTTTCATGACACTGATCTCAGCGCTTCCGCAGACACTGATTGTCGTTTCCTCTTCAGTACAACGACTCTTTTTACCCAACGGCTATTTTTTTGATTTGCAGTTTGTTAAGATAGGCAGTTATTTCCAATAAAGATAATCATTACCTTTTTTTTTTAATAAAAAAACTGTTTAATTCCATATTTAAACTTTTTCACCTCTCTCCCAAACCTTCCTCCCATCATTCAAACTTCCTTCTCTCTCCTCAAAACCCTAGAATCCAAACTCTCTTCTATGGCGGCATCCCTGTTTACTTTCTCCTCCACTTCAAGAAGAGTCGTCCCAGCTCCAAACTCTCCTCCTCTTCCCATATACATCAAAGCCACAACTGTTGTTTTCAACCCTGATATACCAGATGTTCATCGCGGTCTTGGACTCGATGATTTTGTCAATTTTTTAGCATCCTGCAGACTTCGATATGCTATCAGTGAGGTTCCCTCAGAGTTATTTCCCGAACAAGTATGTGAGTTCTACTACACCGCAACGGTTAATAATGAAAACAACGTCATCTCCGGCACTATTGGGCGTGGCCGTCGCTCAGTTTTCATCACCGCTGATCTCCTCAGTGCTGCATTTAAGTTACCAATTTTTGAACCATTCTCTGAGCTTCCAACTATTGAACGCTGTCGATGCCTCTTTGATCAACTGGGCTATGATCACTCAAAGGCTGGTGCTTGATCAGCTCTCATTCTGCGTCAATGTATGACTCCAGGATGGAAGTTCTTCACCGAGGCACTTTGCAAATGTGTGGGTCACAAATATCGTAGTGGTGATCAACTGAGTACTTATGAGCAACAAGTTGTCTGTTCCCTTCTTCTCAACAAACGTCTTGATTATGGGGCTTTCTTCTTTGACCAGCTTGTCCAACTTCTTCGTGCCAATGTACGAGCTGATCATGTCCCATTTCCACGCTGGATTGCTCTTGTGTTGGATAAAATTTTCGCTGAAGCCTACTACTCCCACTCTATAAACCCCATCCAATGCCCACGCATGTCAGTACGAATGTATTAGGATGATCCACTAGCAAATGACATCGGTATCTCTGATCGGATGCGAGAATGGATCGCAAATCCATATACCGTTCCTTCACTAAACGTTGAGACTAACGAAGGAGCTGATGATAACAACGAAATTCATGCTGATCTACAAGCTGAAATGCAAGACGGTGGTCATATCTTCCCTCAACTTTCTCATCACACTCTGTCACTGAAAGGGTTCACTCAGCTCAGGGGGAGCAACAATCTCAGGGGAGGCAACCATCTGCTCAGGGGGAGCAACCATCACAAGGCATGCCACCATATCAGGGGGAGCAACCTTCTCAGGGGGAGCAACATCGATCATAAGAAATTCCAGGTACTCAGCTCATTCAAATCCCGGCCTCAGCGTTTAATGAGCTTCTTACACTGACTCGAGACATGAGTCAGCATCGTCTACGTATTGAGGTTGATGTCAACCAACTGAAGGGAGTTCTTCTGTCAACTCCTTCCCCTGGCCCAAATGATGATGATGACCAAAAAGGGGGAGAAACTGATTTTGTTGAGC
This sequence comes from Lactuca saligna, assembly GCF_052625555.1. Taxonomy (NCBI): domain Eukaryota; kingdom Viridiplantae; phylum Streptophyta; class Magnoliopsida; order Asterales; family Asteraceae; genus Lactuca; species Lactuca saligna. The sequence continues at coordinate 157,068,710 of NC_136423.1, read as the reverse complement.
TTGGATCTGAAGAGAACATTTTAAATCAGACCGAGCCACCACAACCTGTGCACGACTCTAGGAGACCAACAGAAATTGAAAAGCTTACTGAAGATAGTGAGCATGATGATGAAGATGAACATGATGATGAGTGTCAGATGCTGGACATGAACTTCAATGATCCCACTGTGCCAGTACAAGGAGAAGACTCAGATGATGATGAAGATGGGCATGATGATGAGTGTCAGATGCTAGACATGAACTTCATTGATCCCACTGTGCCAGTTCAAGGAGAAGACTCAGATGTAGTTAGCGAGGATCTTTAACTTGTATCTCGAAAGCGCAAGGCAACAGATACTGAATTTTCTGATTCACATACTGACACATCTCTTCCCAGCAAGAAATCTAAGTCCATTGTCAGCATATCCAAATTGGCAGCTGAATGGAACATGTCTCCTGATCAAGTTAAGCAAATCCTTGATGAAGCTAATAAAGCTCAGCTTCTAAAGAATATTGCTCAAGCTGATGAATCCCTCATTCAGCACAAACTTCAGGCCAAAGGATCCTTTAAGCTCAGATGCAAAGGTTTTTAGAATATCAATCCAAATCTAAATCTTCACAGCCTCCTCCAAGTAGCAGTAAGTCAAGGACTGATAGTGTTCTCGACAGGATTGATCGCAAGAGGTTTCAAGATGTTCTTAAACGAAGAGTGAGCAGTGATAAGATCATCAAAGTTAAAGCCTCAAAACCTCGTAACGAGAAAATTATTACGTAGCTGATCACTCGTCAAGGTCCTCAACATCCGTACACTGAAGTTGTCAAAAGGGACGAGCGGATCAGATACGGATACTCTAAATGGATGGAATTGCTCGAATTAGCATCCAAGTAAACTTCAGTTCTTTCTTCAGAATTGGCTTGTGCTCTTCACTTACTGATCAAGAAAGTTCAGCGTCTTGATCTTGTTCCTACACAGCGTCCTCAGCAACAAGGCCCAAGTTCCTCAGTTCCAAGAATAAGAAGAATTAGATTTCAAGTTGATAGTGAAGATGTATTGGTTCCAAATTTTGGTGCTGAAGGAATAAACAACTCTCTTCTTATCGGTGTTGAGCCGGTTCAACATATGTTCATCTCTGTTCCTGAACATGGAATGTTTTATCTTGATAAGAACAGGAAAATGTGTTTTCAGTGTACTACAGAAATTCCAAGGGCTCCAACAGAACATCTTATTGGTTTAAGACAAATGTGCATGAGTCATCAAGATCTCTCTGGAGAGTTTCACATACTGATTGCTATGGAGTTACTGAATAGAAGACAGGAGTTGCTGGATAGTCCTTACTGGCCAGTGAAAGTAGAAGCTGAAGCTGAGTATGAAGAATTTTTGTCCAAAGGTGTTCTAGTCTAGCTGGTTTTGAACATCATCATATTGGGGGAGATTGTAAGGTCGAACCTTATAATATGATGATGTTTGAAACTGATCACTCAGCGCCAACACATAATCCAGCGTCAGCATCAGTGTCAGCATACCAGTTGTTCAATGTATAGTTTTATATTCAACATTTTGTAACAGATTTAGTACTTATCTTGTTTCCATAGTTATCGTCTATTAGTTAGCTGGTATATCCCTGATTTGTAGGGATTGCCTAGATTAGTTATATATAGTCTTTTGTACACGTTTGTGAGAATCATCTTTCACAAACCCTAATAGCCGCTTTGTGCATTCGATAATCTCTTTGTGGGATTATTATTCTTAGTGAAAGTTCTTTGTGAAACTTCGGTGTTCTTGTTGATAGTCATTGTTTGATAAATTTTTTGATCTAAGTTCCTTTTACATGTTTGTTAAGGGTAGAGCTTGTATGGGATTATACTATGTAGGTGTGAAATTTGCTATGTTTTGTTCTTACCCCTTTCCCCTTAAAATTATTGTTTCAGGATTAACATGTACTCATGATGGCACGGAGTAACATAGATATGATAATATGCTAGACTATGTTTTCCTTTGATTTTAAAACTGAATAATTATAGTAGGTCTTTTTGTTTTGCTTTGATCTTGGAGATTAGTTTTGAAACATTCTTTAATATTAGTTATGATTTTATTTAAAGCAATGGTGTTTTATAAAGTTAAAATTTATTGTAAACTTTGGCATGTTATGTAACGAACCAATTTTTTACATAAAATTTTAATTTTCGAACCATCAAACATATTTCCATACTTTAAGAAATCCAGTTATAATTGCTTTCAAAACATAAGTCAAATACAACTTTTATTCCAATGTCAGAGTGTCCAGTAAACACGCCTGAGAGAAAGTGCACGTTGCGCCATCACGCCTCACCCTTGCCTTAGGAACCTAAAGTACCTGAAACAAATCCACAACCTGTAAGCTAATGCTTAGTGAGTTCCCCAGAGCATACCCCACACAATCCACATATCATATTATCTATAAAAGCTACCTCTACCACATAACACATATCAATTAGCTATAAAAGCTACCTCTACCACATAGTACATATCAATTAGCTATAAAAGCTACCTCTACCACATATCACATATCAAATAGCTATAAAACTATCTATACCATTATCACATATCAATTAGCTATAAATCTATCTCTACCATTAGCCATAAAGGCTATTTCCACCCTTAGCCATAAAGGCTATCTTTACCTATTGGTATGGTGACAAAACTCACCTCGAATGTAGAAGCTTCTTAAAAGAAATACTTAGCTACTGCCTTGCCCTCTTCCTGAACTATCAATACCGATCAATGTACCCAATTAGCAAGTAGACCCCAATACCATAATCCTTAATCCATGCATGGGAGTAAAATGTAAGAACTTGAATTTTCAAAACAATTTTTCATTTTTCAAACAACATAAACCATCATTCAATATTCTCAAATCTCATGTTTAGCAAATGTCATCGTAATAAAAATACATCCCAAGATCATAAAATAAATCTTCCGTCAGTGTGTATAGATCATGTTGGCGCCTTCCCACGGTCCTCGCTAGTACCTAAAACACATAACACAACAACTGTAAGCGTAAATGCCTAGTGAGTTGCCCAAAATACTACTTACGCACATACGACTTTTGAGGCCATGGCCTTTCGGTCCAAGTATCTCAGGGGACTTTCGTCCCAACCCAGTAAACCTTTCGGTCCTACCCGTGTCGACCTTCCGGTCCATAACTCCCTGACCTTCCGGTCCACATCATAATGCCTTCCAACCCATAACATAATGCCTTCCGGCCGATAACAAACATATCATACATAGCACATACAAAACGGTTAACTAATCACATACAATGCATACATCTTATAGCATATCCGACCTTCCGGTCACACATAGGTACCCTTCCAGGTACAATATAGTGAGAAAACTCACCTTGTAGGATTTCAAGAATCTCATGTGCTCGATATCTCTGAATCTTGAAACGACGACCTAACGCCGCCTATTCACAACGAATAATCATTCTAATTAATATAAGCTTCCAAGACTAAGCTACACCCTTTTTCACTATCCCACAGAGGGGTAAAATACCATTTCACCCCTCCTTGACTCAAAAGTCCACCTGTTGACCAAAACCCTAAAAGTCAACAAAAGTCAACAACAAGCAGTACACGGGGCGTACCAGCTCCTGTATGCGGGGCATACTCTTGCATTCCAGAAACGGGGAATGCGTCTGACTACGCGGCGTGTACTGGGATTATGCCCAACGTACATCCCAGTTTCTCACTTCCTTCATCTAATGTCTTAAACGATTAAGTCATAACCCCATATTCCAGATCTGGCTAGAATAATACCTCTTAGTCCATAAAGTCGAAACCTTTAAGCCTTGGCATGGCTAAAAGGTTCCCCACACCTTTTAACACCTTTCCTTTCCCCTCCAAGAGTCTAGATCTCATGCATGACTTAATATCCACATCCAAGATTGCATTTTTATGAACATACGACTCATATAGTCCTGGAATATGATAGATCCAGGCCAATGGAGACTACTTGCTCATAAAGTCTCCATCTTGGGACCAAAAACCCTAGAAATTGGTCCAAGAAGCACACCATATAAACTACAAGGCAAGATCTAAAATTTTTACCTCAGGAAGAAGCTCCAACCTTTATAGCGCTCATATCTACACTTGTCCACCATCTTCTAGCCTCCACAATGGACTCCTCTTCTCTTTTACTACCTTGAAATGACACTTTGAAGCTTAGAACACTCACACCCAAGCTAAAAATGAAGGAAATGCTCTCTTAGGGTTTCTTTCTAAAAGATGGTGACTGAGGGAAAAGACCATCTCATTCCTTTTATAGCCCTCAAGTCATATTAGGGTTTTGAGTCTGCGCTGGATACTCCTGGCGTAACCTTAGGTACGCCCAGCGTACCCGGATGGCAACGCGTACAAAATAAGCGCGCGAGTATGCGTAGCGTACTCTTTGTACGCCCAGCGTACTCAGTCAACACAAAGGACCAAAATGACATTTTGGAAAAGATGAAGGGTTAAATGGTCGTACATGAATTTTGGGCTGTTACAATTCTCCCCCACTAGAACCAGACTTCGTCCTTGAATTCTTATACCGAAAACAACTCCGGATGCTGCTCCCGCATCTCCGACTCAGACTCCCATGTCAGCTCGGACCCCTTCCGATGTTGCCACTGCACTTGCACCAAATGCACTTCCTTGTTCCTCAGAACCTTGACCTTCCGATCCCTAATTGCCACCGGTCTCTCAACATAGTTCAAGCCTGCATCCACCTGAATATCCTCTAATGGTACCACTGCCGACTCGTCGACTATACACGTTCTCAACTGCGACACATGGAAAGTGTCGTGAATCTGGCCCAACTCCGTAGGTAGATCCAAACGGTAGGCTACCCTGCCTACCCTCGTGATTACCCTGAAAGGTCCAATATATCGAGGCCCCAACTTGCCCCTCTTCCTAAATCGGATCACTCCTTTCCAAGGAGAGACCTTTAAGAGTACGAGGTCACTGACCTGAAACTCGAGCTCGGACCGACGCCTGTACATATAACTCTTCTGGCGACTCTGAGTGGTCAACAACCTCTGCCTGACCTGCTATATCTGCTCAGTTGTCTGAAGCACGATCTCCGTACTACCGATTACACGTTGTCCCACCTCTCCCTAGCAAATGGGGGTCCGACACCTCCTCCCATACAACAGCTTAAAGGGTGGCATACCAATGCTCGAATGATGGTTGTTGTTGTACGAAAACTATGTTAAGGGTAAATATGTGTCCCAACTTCCACCAAAATTCAAAAAACACGCTCGGAGCATATCCTCGAGTGTCTGAATCGTCAGCTCACTCTGCCTATGCGTCTGTGGGTGGTATGCGGTACTGAAATGCAGCCTCGTACCCAACTCCTCGTGAAACTTCTTCCAGTATCTGGAAGTAAATCGTACGTCTCGATCTGAAACAATCGACATTGGAACCCCATGTCACGATACCACCTCCCTCACATACAACTCTGCTAACCTCTCAGCAGAAGAGCTCTCACTAATAGCAAGAAAATGAGCGCTCTTCGTCATCCTATCCACAATCACCCAAATTGAATCGACTCCCCTTGCAGTCCTTGGCAATTTGGTGATAAAATCTATGGTAATATGTTCCCACTTCCATGCGGGGATCTCCAACGGCTGCAGCTTACCATGCGGATGCTGATGCTTGACCTTAACCTGGCAACAAGTTAGGCACCTCTCAATGAACCATGCAACATCCGTTTTCATACAGGGCCACCAATACACTTTCTTTAGGTCCAGATACATCTTAGTGGCCTTGGGATGGATCGAGAATTTTGATCGATGTGCCTCTTCCATCAAAATGATACGCGTCCCGCCCACAAACGGTACCCAAATCCGACCCTGAAATGTCATAAGTCCCTGAATATCGGTAACAAACTCTGATACCTGCCCAACAACTCGTTCCATCTTTCGGTTTTCTGTTCTCATAGCCTCAGCCTGGGCCCCTCAGATGGTGTCCAATACCGGAGTCATCACTGTCAACCTCTCGAATCGGGGCGCTCTCCGCCCTACGACTCAAAGCATCGGCTACGACATTAGCCTTGCCTGGGTGGTACAGGATCTCACAATCATAATCCTTCACCACATCCAACCATTTCCTATGGTGCATATTCAGGTTGGGCTGATCCATCAAGTACTTCAGACTCTTGTGGTCAGTGTATATGGTACGCCGAACCCCATACAGATAGTGACACCAGATCTTGAGGGCAAACACCACAGCCCCCAGCTCTAGATCGTGGGTTGGATATCTCGACTCATTAGGCTTCAGCTACCTCAATGCATGCTCTATCACATGTCCCCTTTGCATAAGCACTGCCCCTAAACCAGATATTGATGCATCACAGTATACCACAAAATCCTCCATCCCTTCCGGGAGTGCGAGCGCCGGGGCTTCACGCAACTTCTGGCAAAGTGTCTCAAATGAGGATTGTTGCTCCGGACCCAATGAAAATGCAACACCCTTCCGGGTCATCTTGGTAAGTGGCATGGAGATCTTGGAAAATTCCCTAATAAACCTCCGATAATAGCCGACCAATCCCAGAAAGCTCCTGATCTCAGTGGGTGATCTCGGCACCTCCCATCTCATCACCGCCTCGATCTTGGCCGGATCAACCAATATCCCCTTCTGGTTAACAAGATGCCCTAGGATCTGGACCTCTCGTAACCAGAAATCACACTTGGAGAATTTGGCATATAGCCTCTCCGATCTCAAAACTCCAAGGATCTCCCTCAAATGCTCCTCATGCTGCTCTCTAGACCTCGAATATACCAAAATATCATCAATGAATACGATCACCGACCGATCCAGCATCGGCCTACACCCTCTGTTCATTAGATCCATGAAAGCATCTGGGGCATTGGTGAGCCCAACAGGCATCACCACAAACTCGTGATGTGCATAACGAGTTCTGAATGCAGTCTTTTGGATATCTTCATCCCGAAACCTCATCTGATGATAACCCGACCTCAAGTCTATCTTGGAGAACCAAGATGCCTCCTGCAACTGATCGAACAGATCATCGATCCTGAGTAACAGATACCGTCTCTTGACCGTCAACTTGTTCAAATCCCGGTAATCAATACACATCCGGTGTGAAACATCCTTCTTCCTGACAAAAAGGATCAGCGCTCCCCAAGGTGAGCTACTCGGTCAAATAAACCCCTTCCCAAACAGCTCCTGAAGCTGCAAGGATAACTCCTGCATCTCTGGCGGCGCGAGGCGATAAGGCGCTTTGGTGATAGGTGCTACTCCCGGAACCAAATCGATACGAAACTCCACTTGTCTTTCCGAAGGCACGCCCTATAGTTCCTCTGGAAAAACATCCGGAAACTCTCACACTATCGGGACCTCATCAATCGAGCTTGGCCTCCCCGTAGCCACTCGTGTGTCCATCACATAGGCTATGAATCCACTGCAGCCTTGCTGCAAACTCTGTCTCGCCCTGGCAGCAGAAAAAAATGCTGACCCACTCTCGGTCCCTTCGCCATACACAGTAAGCACTCCCCCACTAGGGTCTCGTATGGTCACCAGCTGTCTCTCGCAGTCAATAACTACTCCAAACTTACTCAACCAATCCATGCCCACGATGACACAGACATCTCCCATCGCGATAGGAACTAGATCAATTGGGAACTTGACGCCAAAAATCTCGAGCACACATCCTCGAATCACCTTGGTGGCATACACTGCTTTCTCATCAGCTATGGAAACCCTCAGGGGTCGACTCATCACCTCCCGACTAATACTAATGTGCTGACTAAAAGCCAAAGATACAAAAGACCGACACACACTCGAGTCAAATAATACCAAGGCAGGTACATAATTCACAAGAAAATTACCTACACATATCATAATATAAGCACGATATCTCAACATGAAAGAATACATACCAGCCATGACATCGGGCGCCGTGCGGACCTCCTCCGCAGTCAACTAAAAGGCTCTCCTACGAGCCTTCGGAGCCTCGGCCTTTACCGGTCAAATCTCGGTAACCCTAGCAACAGGTGCATATCCTTGTGTTGATCCCTGATGTAGCTGAGGACACTCGGCCTTCCGATGGCCGGTTTGGTTGCAATGGAAGCAAACCATAAATCCCTTGGGGCAATCCCTGGCGATATGCCCCTCCTTGCCACATTTGTAGCAAGCACCCGATCGACAGGCCCCCTCAGGACCCTTGCCGCACTTCCCACAAGTGCGGCCCTTCTGGCCTCCCATCCTCGAATCTGCGGAGTTGGTCCGCTTGGCTGCTGGCTGAGACTGAGCCGGCCGCCAATCCATCCTCTGAGACTCGGCCTCCTCCCTGGCCTAAGTCTCCAACTCAATCTCCCTCTTCCGGACATTTTCCTAGAGCTCAGCAAATGTTCGGTACGTCGAGTTCAACACGAACTCCCAAATGTCCCTCCTCAGAATACCCAAATACCCGCTCATCCATGCCTGCTCAGTAGACACCTGCTCAGGTAGAACATCGCCCTCTCATGAAACTTTCGGGTGACTACAGTAACCGAATCATTACCCTGCTTGAGGGTCGAGAAATCCTGAATTAGCCGTTCCCTTTCCACCGGGGAAACATACTCGTATCTGAACATGGTGGTGATCCTCTCCCAGGTCACTGCTGAAATCTTTGCAAGAGTGAAGTTTGCTGTCACGAACTTCCACCAATCCTTCGCTCCCAGGTGAAGCTGGTTCAAAGCGAACCGTACCCTCAGATGCTCCGGATATGAACACGTATAGAAGAATCCCTCAATGTCAGCAATCCATCTCATCGCAGCGATTGGATCCTGCGTCCCATCAAACTCGGGTGGCTTCGTGTTGCTGAACTCCCGGAACAACAACGAGTCACCTCCCTAAGGTCTGGTAGCAGCCACAGCTGTTGTAGCTGCAGCGGCTGCGGCCTCAGTCACCGTGGCGTACCGCTCATCAAAAGTCTCCAACAGTGTGGTCTTGATAGACCCAAACATCTACGGAATCTCGGCCCTGATTGCCGCAACCACCTCATCGTGGATCATCTGAAGAAGCTCCTCATCACTCACACCGCTTGCCCTAGGTCTGTGGCGTGTCCCAACCATGATGCCTCTGAAATACAACATAAAAATATCAGAGACTCGAACGAGCATACTCTCGGTCGATAAATCAACCCTACTCGGCCTCCAATACCCAAAGGATTCTTACTTGGGCTGCCCACTGATCCGGTGTCTTTAGTAGTACGAGCCCTATACTACTGATTACACCGCATCACCATTCACCCTAAGTCCTCCTCCTTGGATCCCAAAACGTAAGTACTCTATTCTTGCTATGCATTGGCTACCTACTCGCTCTCAAGGCATCTCATAGCAGTAGGATTCTCCTAGACTAAGGCATCACAAATCAGGCCACTCTAGTCCTAATATGAATACCTAGTCTACTCTAGCATGCATAACATATCATAGCATATCTCATAACACATATTGTAAGGGTATTTTGGGTATTTTACCATTCGGGCGCTGGCTGACCGTACACACTGCTCCTTCTTTGGTTATCTCAAAACCTCTTGTAAAAATTTAATGCATTTATTATTGGAAATTTTTTCTCAAATCCTCGGTTTGAGTTCAGTTACGCTCGAAGGTGCACCAGAATCCCTCAAAACAAGGCTCTGATACCAACTTGTAACAACGTGAATTTTCAAAACAATTTTTCATTTTTCAAACAACATAAACCATCATTCAATATTCTCAAATCTCATGTTTAGCAAATGTCATCGTAATAAAAATACATCCCAAGATCATAAAATAAATCTTCCGCCAGTGTGTATAGATCATGTCGGCGCCTTTCCACGGTCCTCGCTAGTACCTGAAACTCATAACACAACAACTGTAAGCATAAATGCTTAGTGAGTTCCCCAAAATACTACTTACGCACATACACCTTTCCAGGCCATGACCTTCTGGTCAATGTGTCTCAAGGGACTTCCGTCCCAACCCGGTAAACCTTCTGGTCCTATCCGTGTCGACCTTCCGGTCCATAACTCCCTGACCTTCCGGTCCACATCATAATTCCTTCTGGCCCATAACATAATGCCTTCCGGCCCATAACAAGCATATCATACATAGCACATACAAAACGGTTAACTAATCACATACAATGCATACATCTTATAGCATATCCGACCTTCTGGTCACACATAGGTACCCTTCCAGGTACAGTAGAGTGAGAAGACTCACCTCGTAGGATGTCTAGAATCTCAGGTGCTCGATATCTCTGAATCTCGAAACGATGACCCAACCCCGCCTATTCACAACGAATAATCATTCTAATTAATATAAGCTTCCAAGACTAAGCTACACCCTTTTTCACTATCCCACAGAGGGGTAAAAGACCATTTCACCCCTCCTTGACTCAAAAGTCCACCTGTTGACCAAAACCCTAAAAGTCAACAAAAGTCAACAGCAAGCAGTAAGCAGGGTGTACCAGCTCCTGTACGCGGGGCGTACTCTTGCATTCTAGAAACGGGGAATGCATCCCACTTGTAACAGCCCGAAATCCAGGTATTCTTCTTTTGGCCTTGCATCTTGGTTAAGTTGTTAATTTAGGGTTTTCATGGTAGCACGAGTACGCTGGGCGTACAAGGTGTACGTTGCGCGTACTCGCGCGCCTCATTTGGACGCGTTCCCCCTCAGGTATGCTGGGCGTACCCAAGGTTACGCATGGCGTAACTTGCCCAGGTCTAAAAATCCTAATCTCTTTGGAGGGCTATAAAAGGAATGTGTGGCTGGACTTCTCAGCCACCATCCCTCAGAGTGAAACCCTAAATAGTGTGTGCCTTCATTCTTAAGCCTTTGTGGGTGTATTCTAAGCTTGTTGGTGCCATTCCATGGTTGCAAAGGAGAAGACGAGCTTATTGGAGAGGCTAGAAGTGGTGCTCAAGTGTAGATCTGAGCTTTGCAAGGGTTAAAGCTTCATTTTCAGGTAAAAAGTTTGGATCTTGTCACTTGGTTCATGTTATATGCTTAAGGTATCATTTTCTAGGGTTTAAGTCCCAAAGGTGGAGACTTTTTGTGCAAATGGCCTCCATAAGATTAGATACTTCATATTGCTGATCTATTGGAGTTGTAGACTCATAAAAATGACATCTTGGATGTGGATATTGCACCATGCATGAGATCTAGGCCCTTAAGTTTGAATAGAATGTTGTTATGTGATGTTGGAGCCTTTACAGCCATGCCAAGGCTTAAAGGTCTCGACTTTATGGGTTTAGACACACTAAAAGAGTCGGATCTAGAAGTTGGAGTAATGGCTTAACCGATTAAGACCAGTAATGAAGAGTGTTTGATTCTGATGGTTACGCTGGGCCTAACTTCTAGTACGTGCAGCGTACTGGGTGGAGACCCCGATCCAGGGGATTGGCGATGTACGTGATGGGTTTTAGCCATAAGTACTTTCCTATGTGCGCATGCAAAACCTTAATGCTCGGATCTAGGCTTTCTAATTAAACATGCTTTGAATCCAAGACTTCTAATGCCTAATTAGGTTAAATAACAACATTGAAATAGATCTAGAACCATACCTTTGAATTCCTTGTTGATCTTGTTGTCTTGGAGCTTCTAGAGTCACAAATGTCACTCCTCTAATGGCTTACAAACACCAATAGCAAGAAAGATGATTTAGGAGAGAGGAGAGGGGAGGAATTCGGCCAAAGTGTCTCTACTTTTGATGGTCTATCGAATTCCCTCACCCCTAGGGTCTATTTATACTTGTAGACTCCTTAAGGATCACAGCTTTAACCCTATTTGGATAACTTAGACTTTAAGTTAATCCGTATCCTTTCCTTGATAACCCTATGGACGATTTTTGGCTTATCCAAGCCCTAGAAATCGTCCATCCTATCTTGGATAAGGATTTATAGTCTAAAGTGTAACTATCAAACAATTGACAGTTTATACCTTCTTATTTAATTAATCTCTTTAAGTCACCAAATTAATTCCAATTAATCTATGACTTATATTAATCAAATAACCATATATTATTCCTTATAATATTTACTCTCTCTTAACAAATCATCCATCAAGTTGCTATGGTGAAGGCAACCCAAAAGGACCATGCACAACCGGGTCAAATACTTGCCTAATATAGTTGCATCCTTAGACACTATTCCAACAGTCTCCCACTTGGATAAGTCTAGTAACTATACAAGTACAATTCGGTTTGCAATCGTAGCTCTCAAAGGCGCTGTCAAACTCTGATCTAATCAATCTTGTCCTTTAGATAAGGGATCATACAGTCCTCTGTTAGATATCATGCTGACAATCCTATGGAATGGCTAGTCTAGCATTTGATTTCTCGATCTCTGATTTATTCGACATAGAACTTAATCAAACACATCAATTCAGTTCTGACCAGGCCCGACACATAAGTCAAATCAAATCATCGAGCGGCCAAGATATCGCTTTTACCTTTTTGATAAAAGTTACAGATAAACTTCGACTTATATGCATTTACCTATTCATTAACCAACTATACACAACAATGCGTTTTATAACACCGAGTTACTGATGCGTTTTCACATTATCAATGTACAATCAATTAACAAATAATAAACCATATATCTAGGTTTTAAGACTATATGATATTATCGTCTTGCGATCACCTTTTATATCGTATTCCATAAAGTGATTCCAGCAAGCGCGGGTTTGTTCCAATGCTCAAAACCAGTTCATAAGCACTCATGAACGTTGCAGCAACCCTTTGCTATGTCTAACACCATTTAGACAATCTACACACCAATTCATGACAATCTTCATTCATATCTACTTCCAACATATGAACGATTGTGGACAATTTGAACAATTTGATTATTCCTAATAAATTCAATTATTCTGGAAGTCAAAACATGCAAAGTGAAACAATAGTTAAACGATTAACATAAGACAGTAACATTACTCATAAATAAAACTCCTTTATTTAATCGCCAAATGTTAATTACATTTATCTATTATACGTTTCTAATACTATCTAATCTATACTAATATCATCCTTCAGCCCAATACTCCTAGCATGCAGCAAGTACTTAACCCTACTCAGTCCCTTCGTAAGCGGATCTGCTGGGTTATCTTCTGATGATATCCTCTTAACTATGAGTTGTCCTTCTTCTACACGATGTCTAATGAAGTGATATTTTCTGTCGATATGTCTTGATTTACCATGATCCCTCGGTTCCTTGGTCAAGGCAACCGCACCTTCGTTATCACAGAAAATCTCCATGGGCTCCTTTATGGCAGGCACAACTCCAAGATCACCGATGAAGTTCTTTAGCCATATTGCCTCCTTCAACGCTTCGCTCGCTGCGATGTACTCTGATTCGCACGTTGAATCAGCTACGGTTTCTTGCTTGGAACTTTTCCAAGTTACTGCTCCTCCATTTAGGGTAAAGACCCAGCCCGACTACGAACGGTAGTTGTCCCTATCGGTCTGAAAACTGGCATCACTATACCCTCGCACCTTCAAGTCATCACTCCCTCCAAGGACTAAGAACCATTCTTTCGTCCTCCAAAGGTACTTAAGGATGTTCTTTACCGCAATCCAATGTGCTTTGCCAGGGTTCCCTTGATATATGCTAACCATGCTCAAAGCGAAGGCAACATCAGGGCGAGTTCAAGTCATAGCATACATGATTGAGCCAACTGCGGAAGCGTACGGTACTCGGCTCATTTCTGCTATTTCAGCTTCAGTACTCGGACTTTGAGTCTTACTCAACTTGGCATTTCCTTGTATCGGTAGTTCTCCCTTCTTTGAGTTTTCCATACTAAAACGTTTTAGTACCTTCTCTAAGTAAGTATTCTGACTAAGTCCAATTAGTCTCTTACTTCTTTATCTTACTATCCTTATTCCTAAAATGTAAGAAGCCTCTCCGAGGTCCTTCATAGCGAAACACTTCCCGAGCCAGGACTTGACTTCCTGCAGAGTCGGGATGTCGTTTCCTATGAGTAATATGTCATCGACATATAGAACGAGGAAGCTTACTATACTCCCACTAGCTTTGACATATACACAAGATTCATCTTCGCTTCGTACAAATCCAAACTCTTTGACTTTCTCATCGAAGCAAAGATTCCATCTGCGAGACGCTTGCTTAAGTCCACAAATGGACTTCTCAAGCTTACACACTCTATTTGGATGCTTCGGATTCACAAACCCCTCTGGCTGAGCCATGTAAACATCCTCAGCCAACTTTCCGTTAAGGAAGGCGGTCTTGACATCCATTTGCCAAATTTCATAATCATGAAATGCGGCAATTGCTAGCATCACTCTAATAGATTTAATCTTCGCAACTGTTGAGAAGGTTTCATCATAGTCAACTCCTGGAGTTTGAGTAAAGCCCTTTGCAACCAATCGCGCTTTATACGTGTGTACGTTCCGATCCACGTTGGTCTTCTTCTTGAAGATCCATTTGCACCCAACGGTCTTACGTTCGGGCACATAATCAACCAAATTCCAAACTTGGTTATCGTACATGGATTGGATCTCGCTATCCATTGCCTCTTTCCATTTCGCAGACTCCGGGCCTGCCATGGCTTCCTTATAGCTATTAGGTTCATCAAGATCTACTAGTGTACCATCACTAATATACGTGTCCCCTTCGGTAGTAATATGAAAACCATAAAACTAGGGATGAACTCTAACTCTATCGGAACGTCTAAGAGGTAAGGACTTGTCAATCGGTTCAACCGGAGTTTCCTCCTCGGGTTGAGTGCCAGCGGTAGAGGTTCCTTCATCTATCGACTCTTGAATCTCTTCAAGTTCGATTTGCCTCCCACTGTCTCCTTGGCTTATGAGTTCTCGCTCTCGGAAAACTCCTCTCCTCGCAACAAAGACAACGTTGTCCTTCGGTCTATAAAAGAGATATCCAAAGGATGTCTGCGGGTAGCCGATGAAAATACATCGCTCACTTCGAGGTTCAAGCTTGTCGTGAGTATCTCGTCTTACGAAAGCCTCGCAACCCCAAACCTTGATGTGTACCAACAAGGGAGCTTTTCCTGTCCACATCTCGTGAGGTGTTTTGGCAACCTTCTTAGTAGGGACTCGGTTAAGGATATGGGCGGCAGTCTCTAAGGCATACCCCCAAAAGAAGATAGGTAGTGAAGCACGACTCATCATAGAGCGAACCATATCTAATAAGGTTCGATTTCGCCTTTCTGCCACACCATTCAACTGCAGTGTCATAGGAGGCGTCAATTGCGAAAATATTCCACACTCCTTGAGATAATCGTGGAATTCAAGACTTAGGTACTCTCCTCCTCAATCAGATCGAAGCATCTTGATTTTCCTGCCCAATTGATTCTCCACTTCATTCTTGAACTCTTTGAACTTTTCAAAGGTTTCTGACTTTTGCTTGATTAAATAGATATACCTATATCTACTATAATCATCGGTAAAAGTCACATAGAAGCGGTTCCCATCCTTCGTGGTTGATCTAAAGGGTCCACATACATCGGTATGTATTAGGTCCAATAGCCCCTCACCCCTTTCACAAGTATTCGTGAAGGGTGACTTAGTCATCTTTCCAAGTAAACAAGACTCGCATGTGTCATCTTCCCTAAGGTTGAATGACTCCAACACTCCATCCTTTTGGAGTTGGGCTATGCGTTTCCTGTTGACATGTCCAAGACGGCAATGCCACAAGGATGCTTTATCCATACTAGTGGAAGAATCAATATTCAAAACATCATTTCCTAAGTTATCAACAATCATAACAGTTTCATATATTCCATTACACGGTGTAGCTTCAAAGTAAAAGACACTATTTAGATAAGCCAAAATAGAACCATTCTCATTATTAAAAGAAAATCTAAATCCTTGTCTATATAAACCATGAAATGAAATGATGTTTCTAGCCATTTCTGGCGAATAGCAACAATTGTTCAAATCTAAACATAAATTATTCGTAAGCACTAAAGAATACACTCCAATCTTGGTAACAGGCGACGATCTTCTGTTCCCCATGATTAGATTGATCCTTCCTTGCTCCACATCCCTACTTCTTCTTAGTCCCTACACATTTGAACAAATGTGATAACCATAACCGGTGTCAAGAACCCAAGAAATAGCATGATTAGAATCGTTAGATTTAATTGTGTATATACCTGCGAAAGATGGCTTGATCTTTCCTTCTTTGACTGCTTGCAGGTATTCTGGGCATCTTCTCTTCCAATGTCCTATCTTGTGGCAGTGGTGGCACTCTGCCTCCTTCGGGTTAGGACAGGGCTTAGTGGGATCAACTTTGGTCCCACTAGAAGAGGCACCATCTCGGGATTTAACCTTGTGATAGTTCTTCTATGAAGCCTTCCTCTTCTTTCCCTTTCCTTGACCAATTGCCAAGACAGGAGCATCAGATGGATTGGGAGTAGGTGCAACAGACTTGTCTTTGAAGTTGCTCTCAGCGACCCTCAAAAGACCTTGGAGTTTGCTTAGGGTGACCTCCTCTTTGTTCATGTGGTAGGTCATCCTAAATTGGTTGTACATCGGAGGCAAAGAGTGAAGCACCATGTCGATCGCCAAGTCTTCCCCAAAGTCAACATTTAACTTGCGAAGGCGATCGACATACCTTTGCATCTTTTGCAGGTGCACGGTAAGAGATTCTCCATGACCCATCTTAGCGAAAATCATGTTAGTGAAAATCTCATAACGCTCTTGTCTCGCGTTTTGGTGGTATCTCTCCAATAAGTCTTGATGCATCTCGTATGGGTACATGTCCTCGTAGGACTTTTGGAATTCAGAGTTCATGGTGGCAATCATGATGCAATGTACCTTCGTTGCATCTCGTTCATGAGTCTCAAAAGCGGTGATTTCGGCTAGAGTAGCGATTACGGGGTTGATCTTCTCAAGCTTTTCATCGAGGACATACTCCTTATCCTCATAGCGAGCAATGGTGCGAATGTATCTTATCCATTCGCTAAAGTTCGTTCCATCGAAGGTGACCTTTTGGCAAAGGCTCATCAACATGAAAGAACTAGCAGCAGCGTTGTTTGCGTTCGACATCTATAGAAAGGACAAAGATAGATTAGAATAAGAATCCCTAATTATCACCCAATATGAAAAATTAGGGCTAGGATCCAACAATAACATTTACATATTAGAAAAGGGATGCCGTCATCTAACATGAAAATAAATTGAAGGTAAGTGAATGACGATTCACTAATTCTCCATTACAAAACCTAAACTATTAGTCCTAAGTGTATTGAGAATTCCTAGGTTCGGATGAGATTCATTGAAACTATTCAATGGCATGTTTAAATCTCGATATGCCCCTCTTGTTTGTGACTGGGATACCGAGGATCACAAAGCGGGTGTGAATTACCATGCAAATTCACACGGTGCCTTCATTGTAACGATCACCTATTTGATGTGCCGGTAAACCACACACGCTCCATCGGACTATGATAAACAATGAATCACCCTTTGCCACCTTTGCTTAGAACCAATTAGTGTACCGGTAAACCACACACGCTCCACTAACTTCTTAGCAAGGGTGCAAAGTGTAATTTCATGGTATTGCATCAATTCACTTTTCCTAAAGTAACTAAGATTGGTAAATTTTTAAAATGTAGTTACTTTGTATTACTTATTATACTTTTAATGAGAGGATGAGGTTGCCCTATCCTACCCGTTCGGCTAACGACCCTCCAGCAATCAAGCAAGCGATGGGTGTGAGTGTACACCCATTAAGCGCCATTTTATAGGCCGCAACCTTATACCCACCTTATAGATCAGCTTCGTGAATGAGGCCTACTAACGGTAAGACTAGCATTTAGTTATATATATATATATATATATATTATTCTAGTAATACCATATTAGTATAAGGTTGTGTTTTAAACCTTTTAAAACGTAGGGTTTGAAATTTAAGTTGTCTAAATTGAAACTTTTAATCACACATATAAATTTCAAAATGTGAGGGCAAGTTTTAAACTTTTAAAACATGGAGGATCAAATAACAAATAATTCCAATTAACAATTAATATCCTAATTATCTATATTTGATTTATCCAAGATTTCTTTTAAGATAATTACCAAAATAATCAAAATAATTAATTAATTATCATATAAGGAAATTAAATATTTTATTAGATGATAAATATCTTTAATTAGATCAAGATTATAGTCATATATATCAAAAAATCGGATTAGGGTTGATCTAATATGATTAAGGTAAGTTTCCATAAGATAAACATGAAAAAATCCCGGTTTTAGCTAATCTTGACGCCCGGACTCGCCGAGTACACAAAGGGACTCGCCGAGTCAGGCCTACTCGCCAAATCCACTTTGGAACTCGCCGAGTCCATGACTCAGAACCCAAAAAAAACGAATTTTGCAGGTTTGTTTCAGTTAATCAAGCAACAATTTAAAGAAAACCAAGCTAGGCTCTGATACCACTGATGGGTTTTAGCCATAAGAACTTTCCTATGTGCGCATGCAAAACCCTAATGCTCGGATCTAGGCTTTCTAATTAAACATGCTTTGAATCCAAGACTTCTAATGCCTAATTAGGTTAAATAACAACATTGAAATAGATCTAGAACCATACCTTTGAATTCCTTGTTGATCTTGTTATCTTGGAGCTTCTAGAGTCACAAATGTCACTCCTCTAATGGCTTACAAACACCAATAGCAAGAAAGATGATTTAGGAGAGAGGAGAGGGGAGGAATTCGGCCAGAGTGTCTCTACTTTTGATGGTCTATCGAATTCCCTCACCCCTAGGGTCTATTTATACTTGTAGACTCCTTAAGGATTACAGCTTTAACCCTAATTGGATAACTTAGACTTTAAGGTAATCCATATCCTTTCCTTGATAACCCTATCGACGATTTTCGGCTTATCCAAGCCCTAGAAATCGTCCATCCTATCTTGGATAAGGATTTATAGTCTAAAGTGTAACTATCAAACAATTGATAGTTTATACCTTCTTATTTAATTAATCTCTTTAAGTCACCAAATTAATTCCAATTAATCTATGAATTATATTAATCAAATAACCATATATTATTCCTTATACTATTTACTCTCTCTTAACAAATCATCTATCAAGTTGCTATGGTGAAGGCAACCCAAAAGGACCATGCACAACCGGGTCAAATACTTGCCTAATATAGTTGCAGCCTTAGACACTATTCCAACAGTACGCCCCGCGTACTCTCATAGTTGACTTTTGTTGACTTTTAGGGTTTTGGTCAACATGAGGACTTTAGGTCAAGGAAGGGTAAAATGGTCTTTTACCCTCTGAGGAATGATGATAAGGGATAAAGTGTTAGTGGTGGAAGTCTTTGTGTATTAAATGATATTTTTATGTTTAGGCGAGGTAGATTCGTCATTGGGATTCGGTGATAGCAAGGACGCGAGATCTTAGACTTTCCATGAGGTGAGTTTTCTCACTATACTGTACCCGGAAGGGTTTGACTGTGTGACTGGAAGGTTAGATATGATATGAGATGTATGTATTATGTGTGATAAGTTAATCGTTATATGTGCCATGTATGATATGCTTGATATGGGCCGGAAGGTATTATGTTATGGGCCGGACGGCAAATATGTTATGGGCTGGAAGGCGTTGTGATGTGGACCATAAGGTTGACGTGGGTAGGACCGGAAGGTATACCTAGTCGGGACGGAAGTCCTCTGAGACACATGGACCGGAAGGTCAGTGCCTGGAAAGGTGTATGTGCGTAAGTTGTATTTTGGGGAAATCACTAAGCAGTTATGCTTACAGTGGTTGTGTTATGTGTTTCAGGTACTAGCGAGGACCGTGGGAAGGCGCCGGCGTGATCGTACACATTATCGGGGGAAAACTATTTTATGATCTTTGGGATATATTCTGTTGTGACAATATTGTTTATGTTTGAATTTGAAATATTAATCGATGTTTTTGATGTTTACAAAAAAAATGAAAAATTGGTTTTAAAATTTACGTCGTTACACCACTACGCGAAGCGTACCGGGATTACGCCCAACGTACATCCCAGTTTCTCACTTCCTTCTTCTAATGTCTTAAACGTTTAAGCCATAACCCCATATTCTAGATATGGCTAAAATAATACCTCTTAGTCCATAAAGTTGAAACCTTTAAGCCTTGGCATGGCTAAAAGGTTCCCCACACCTTCTAATACCTTCCCTTTCCCCTCCAAGAGTATAGATCTCATGCATGGTTCAATATCCACGTCCAAGATTGCATTTTTATGAACATACAACTCATATAGTCCTGGAATATGATAGATCTAGGACAATGGAGACTACTTGCTCATAAAGTCTCCATCTTGGGACTAAAAACCCTAGAAATTGGTCCAAGAAGCACACCATATAAACTACAAGGCAAGATCTGAACTTTTTACCTCAGGAAGTATCTCCAACATTTGTAGTCCTCAGATCTACACTTGTCCACCAACTTCTAGCCTCCACAATGGACTCCTCTTCTCTTTTACTACCTTGAAATGACACTTTGAAGCTTAGAACACTCACACCCAAGCTAAAAACCAAGGAAATGCTCTCTTAGGGTTTCTTTCTGAAAGATGGTAACTGAGGGACTAGACCATCTCATTCTATTTATAGCCCTCAAGTCATATTAGGGCTTTGAGTCTGGGCTGGTTACGCCCAGCGTACCTGGATGGCAACGCGTACAATATAAGCGCGTGAGTACGCGCAACGTACTCTTTTTACGCCCAGCGTACTCACTCAACACAAAGGACCAAAATGACATTTTGGAAAAGATGAAGGGTTAAATGGTGGTACCTGAATTTTGGGCTGTTACATAAAATGACCATTCTACCCCTATCCCAGTATGATCCGAACTAAGGCCCAATCCCCAAAACAAAAGCACAACACTAGGTAGGCTTTCCAAGCCCACTAGTGGTCCACTAATGGCCCAAAGGCCTAAAGTCCACTGGCTGGCCCAACCCAATGCCCAAAACATTCCAATCCCATAACTGATAAGTACGAAGGGCGTACTCCCTTGTACACTAAGCGTACTGGATGAAGGTGGTGTATGTTGTGCGTACTTGCATGTACGCCCAACGTACCCCTCTTTTAAGCTACTTTTCCATTAATTGCTTAATACTCTATTCCAGCAGCTATAAATACAGATCCAAGTCCTCTTCGACATCTTAATCCATATAGTTGATTACTTGGTGGCTTGCAATCCACCAAATGAGCCCAAACTTAATGTGACAACAAACTTCCATGAAAATGGGATAGATCTCATGCATGGACACAAATTAGCCTTAAAGATTGAAACTTTACTGCTTATGGGACTCATATGATACTAAGGGTGGCAACCCTATACTTAGAAACGTGATTGAGTCATAAAGATACATTCTTAGGTCCAAAAGAGTCCATAAACTCATCCTAAGAGAGATCTAAGAGATTAATCATCAAGCTCATGAATTTATACCTTGAAGAGGTCTGAAGTGAAGTAGAAATCCCAAATCTGAAACTTCTCTTTTGCACCAACACCTTGCCTTGACCTTTGCTTCCTTGAAGGGTGGATCCAAAACACCAAAATGCTCTCACAAAGCCTTCCAAGCTCCAAGAACTCTCAAAGAAGATTAGGGTTTCGTGAAAACTATCTTAGGGTGAGAAGGAGGCTGACGTTTATGGGTAAAGTGTTCTTTAAATAGTGACACACCCTAAAAATTAGGATTTAGGGAATCTGAGCGTACGCTGGGCGTATCTCCCCAACACCTCCGACCACTTATCCCCTTTATGTGGGGCGTACCCCAGCTTACGTTGGGCGTACTCTTGAGCTGGCCACCTTTCATGCATGGGATTTCCTTGCCACTTTTCTCTACTAAAGACCAATTAATAATGCCAATATCTTCAAAGTACTATAACTTCTTCATTCTAAGTATGTTTCATACGAACTTCATATCCACGAAAATGTGATGAGAAACTGTTAGGAATAAATCCGAGATGATAAATGCGGAATATCAAGACCAATCAAGAATCAATCACCACCATATGCAAGTAATCTGATAAAGGTTTTTCTTTTATTGATTATGAGATGAACGTACAGAGAAAACCCTAATCTGGTCAAAAGCTTACACCAAAAGTAAACCTAATGATTATTTATAGGGAACAAGAAATATCTACCATAAATATAAAATCTATACCTAATATAAAATCAATGCCTTAGAAGAGCTCGATTAAGAACTTCTATTGTAAAGGCATCGTAGGGAATCATAAAAAGATTAACCCTAAAAAGGTTTCCCTAAATAACCAAATATGTCATATCAGTTTCAATATCTCAAATACTCAACAATCTCCCTCTAGATGTTGAAATTGATGAAGATCATGATGTCCGATCTTCTTGGCATTTCTCCCCCTAAATTGTGAGACTCATCAGTACATGGGGTCTTCAAAGCAAGAGAAATAATAATAATAATAATCTTCCAAATACGAACTCCCCCTTGAATCTTCAACAAATACCATGGAGTGAATCCGGAAAGTTAAGAAAAATCACCAACAATCTTCAAAACCCGTCAGAATAGATGAAATAAATTCTTTTGGAATAAACCTAATCTTAAAAAAATTAAAACCGGAAAAATAACAAAAATAATTTTCTATTTTTCAATTTTTAAATTTAGACAAAAGAATAGAAAAGAAGCAAATATTTAGAAGGGTTTAAAAATAATAAGACCAAAGAAAAATGATTATAAATGAAAGTATTTTGGTAAGAAGGGGTAAAAGTGGTAAAATCCGAAAAATATTGAAAATATAACCAATTTTTCTGTGAAGTGCTGATTTTTCTTCGCTGGAGCAAGTAATACTTCCAATAGGGTAGAAACTGTAAAACCTGTTAGCTTTCGGGGACTGATTTGAAACATAAGTCATCTTCTTCGTTCAATCTAATGAACGACGTTTCTTTGACTTCCAAAAGTCAAAATTAATTACGCATCCAAAATTTTGATTCCAATAAAGGTACTGAGTTCCGATTGTAACTCCTAAGTACCAGTTATCATTACGATTGATGAACCCCGAACACAATTTCAATTTGGAGACTGATTGCGAATCGATTTCATCATCCGAATAGTTGGAAGCGACGAATGTGATGTAGTCTCCTATGAATATCGAAACGATTCGTTTATAGTTTATGCTGATTTTGATTTCCGATTCCAGATTCAATTCCAAATTTCGTTTTTAAATTCCGATTCCAGAACTACCAAATCGATTTCAACATAGAGACGAGAACTTTTAACGATTTGATTAACCTGTGAATACCGATTCTGAAACCATCAATGTCGACTGTGAATGCGAATCCAGATTCCTTCCTCTCGCTCCGAAACAATGGTCCTAAAGCGAATCTCCGGTTCGCTGCGAATCGGTGAATCCAAAGGTTCCAGACTCCGATCGATTATACGCCCAAAGCGAATCCCCAGGAAAACAAATCTGAACACAGGTTCGCTGCATCACAGTTTCAATTTTGACTTTCGCATTAACCGCCATGAACAATCGCATAAATCTTCCCGATTTTGTTTGCATAACAGTGACTGCGAGAGGTTGAACCAATCGATCGTGAACCAAATGCGAGTCTCAGGTTCGTTGCGAATGGAGGATGTAACTGTGATGGGAACGCGAGCGTGGAGAAGCGAAAACACTGAAATCTTTATTTGGAACTGCGAATCAATGTGCCATGAACACGAGCGTCGATCGATTTCAAGGACTACGAATGCCTGCGAACGTTCGCAGCGATTCGCGGTTTGAACGTCAATTTCGTTGATGAAGATGTGAATTTGGTTTCTGATTTGGACTGCAAATGTGTGGTACAGATTCCAATTTTGACTTTCCTTGCGTTCCAATTTTGACTTTCATTTTTGATTTGTAGCTGTAAACTATCGAGCCATGAATACGAACGTGATTTACTGACTACGAATGCCTGCGAACGTTCGCAGCGATTCGTAGACAACCGTCAAATTCCAATTGGTATTATACTGCGAATCCGGTTCATAATTGCGAACGATTAAAACATGCGAACATCACCACAATGAACATATCATCCCGAGCACCGGTTCGCATACGAAGTTTGTGGGAGTTGACGAATCTGAGCCTAGAACTCTTCGGATTCTTGATTGCGAGTTTCCTGTAAAGCCTTCCCCTTTTTTTCGTTCGATACCATCGTTACCAGTGAATTGCAAAGACTGTATATAAATATTTCATCATAGTTACAGAATTGGTCCCCAGAGTATCAGTTAAGAAACAATTTTGGCCCAACATTCCGAAAGTAACATCTTTTTCACAATAACTACGAATCTAACCCCAATATTTGCATAAATGCAAATCTGACCCTCCTAATTGCAGTGCTTGCACTCCTTTTGCTGAAATACGTCAGATGGTAGCCTTCTTTTTGCAGAAAATGTCCTTTCTCACCCCATCTTTTCAACTTTTTCACCTTTTGTCATTTTCAACACTTAAAAGTCAATAAAATTGTTTTTTTCAACCAAATTTCATATCTTTTGACTAATTCTTCAACAGATTTGTCTATTTTTCGATTTTTTTTATAAAGGTCAAAACTTTTTATGAGACTTTTGGTACCCATTTAAGATTCAACAATAAAGTTGGTTTCTTGCATACCTAATTATTTAAAGATAATCTATCATCTTCTGAAATAATACTCGCCTTTTAGTTGGAAAACAAAAATTTCCATAAATTTCATTGAACCAACGAAATTCTCTTTTCTTTTCCTTCCAACTTCTAACATTATTATCTGAAGAAAAATGAGAATTAAGATTTCTTTGAACATGCTTGACTTCAACTTTCTCAACTTTTTCACAAGCATTGGGTACTTGTACCTTGGGCATCCAAAGTTTCTTTATTCTACTTTTGTTCTTTCTCTTCTTCTTCATTTTCTTAATTTTAGGCTTCATAAACGAATTTTGGATCTGAACAACCTTTTCACTATTTTGAATCTGAACATTAGAAGACCTTTGAACACAATCCTTAGGAGCTTGATAAATCCGAACATCTTGAATTATTGGCTTTTTGTAAGGAGTCATTCCTTCAAAAACATCTTCAAAATATAAAGAATCATCTGTTTGAGTTCCAATAGAACAAAATGTCTTCATTTTCACGATTTCCAAAGATTTGCTTTGAGATTCATCTTCAGAACAACTAGATTCGGATTGTGAAGCTTCTGAAAAAACTTGAAACACTTGACTCCCCCTCAACAAGAACATCTAGAGTCACTTTTGTTGGATTAGTGTCTAAGCCCGTAACTATATTTGGTAGATACTTGACCCGATTGTGCATGGTCCTTTTGAGTTGCCTTCACAAAAGCAACTTGACTGGAGAAATAATATAGATATAGGTAATTATGGTTTATTAATATATTATGAGAATAATATATTAAAAGAGAAATCATATTTGTTTAATTAATATTGGTCAATAATTAATTAAGAATTAATTATGTGATCAAAAGTAATTAATTAAAAGAGAGGGGTTGAACTGTAATTATGTGATAGTTGCAAAGTAGGGAAATGGATGCCTTATGGGATAGGGTGGACGACTTCAAGGTGATAAGGCCTAAGAATTCGTCCATGATAAGGTTTCTAGGTTTATCTTTTGGGCTGCTTGGTGGTTAAGCACCCAGATAAGGATAAGGACTGAAACCATAATCCCTACACCTATATAAAGACACCTTGGCACATGAAATTCGTCCATGCCTTCCCACGGGTTCCTAGGGCCGAATTTCATACCTCTCCTCTCTTTCTCTCTCTCTCTCTCTCTCTCTCTCTCCATTTGCTGTTGGTGTTTGTGACCCATTAGAGGTACTACACTTGTGGTACTTGCTTTCGAAGACAAGAAGATTCAAGATTTAGTTGTTATTATAATATAGCAACAATAGGTATGTATTCCATCTTTCTTTGTTGATTTCGAAATTCCTAGAATCCTTTTAGGGTGCTTCAAGTGTTCATAATGTTGTATAACTAATAGTGATAACATAGATCTAACTCTAGGGTTGCACGTACACATATGATTGCTTGTATAAAACCCATCAGTGGTATCAGAGCCATTGGTTTTTGTTTTCAATTAGCATTATACTAATGTATGAACTTGTCAAATTAGGGTTTATGGCCAATAAACCCTAGGGGGCATGAATTTTCGAAATTAGGGTTATTGAACACTGATTTGCAAAATTTGGTAAGGGTTTCCCAAACCATTTCCTTAGCCTACAAGATTTCGAACTTGGTTAGGGTTTCCCAAACCCTTTCCTTAGCCACCAAGTTTTTGAATTCTAGGGTTATCCAACCCTTGAATTTCGAAATTTCCCTCCTTCCCCAATATAAGATCCTATTTTTTAGGGATTTGGATAAATGACATATCTTGTAATTATATTTTAAGTGTTTAAATTTGGTAATTAATGATTTTGAATAATCCCATCCCATAATTTCGAATTTTAGGGGATTTAAGGAATTAGGTTAAATTAATTGTTTAATTTAATAGATATCCTCCAAGATTTAATAATTCAAATTAATTGTTTAATTTTTTGTATAATTATTAAATCAATGTTTTAATATTTAAGATTTTAAAAATTAAAAGGTTTGATTTTTCGAAAATTTAGATATAATTAAAACCTAATTGTTTTGAAAAGTTTCAAAACTTGCCCTCAATTTTTGGAATTTAAATTGTTTGCTTAAAAGTTTAATTTTGAAAGTCTGAATTCTACAACCCTAGTTTTGAGAAGTTCAAATTTCACCCTTTTGGTTTTATTAAATTGATTGAGTGTATAATTAAGAGAGAGTTAATAAATCCATAATGCTATGGTTTACATGTAATTAAAAGTGAAATTTGTAAAATTAAACCACCTAGTATTTTAAAAGTGTAAAATACACCCTTATACTATGTATAACATTAAAAGTCTAATATTATATATGTATAACTTAAATTCTAATCTTACCGTTAGTAGGCCTCATTCACGAAGCCGATCTATAAAGGGGGTATAAGGTTATGGCCTATAAAATATCCGTTTAATGGGTGTCCACTCTCACCCACTGCTTCGTTGATTGGTGGAGGGTCGTTAGCCGAACGGGTATGATAGGGCAAACCCTATCCTCATTAAAAGTTTAATGAAAAATAAATTAGCTAAATGTTGTACAAAATTCCTAATCTTAGTTACTTTAGGAAAAAGTGAATTGATGCAATTCCATGAAATTACACTTTGTACCCTTGCTAAGACGTTAGTGGAGCGTGTGTGGTTAACTGGCACACTAATTGGGTTCTAAGAAAAGGTGGAAAAGGGTGACTCGATGTTTGTAATAGTCCGATGGAGCGTGTGTGGTTAACCAGCACATCGAATAGGGGACTGTAACATTGGGGGCACCATGTATATTTGCATGGTTATTCACATCCTGTTTTGTGATCCTCGTCATCCCAGTCACAAATCGAGGGGCATATTGAGATTTAAACATGCCATTGAAAAGTTCAACGAATTTAAAAAGATCTAGGAGTTTTCAATACATCTAAAACCTAAATTTCCTTTCATTTTTCATGGTGGAAAATTAGTGAATCGTCATTCACTTACCTTAAAATGTTCTGCAAGTTGGATTACGGCATCCCTCTTCCAATTTGTAGGATGTTGTGTTGGATCCTAGCCTTAATGTATCATTTGGGTGTTTCATTAAGGATTCATTCAACTAACTTGAAATTTCTCCTGTTTTGTAGATGTCTGATTCTAACCATGGTCTTCCCGAATCCCAAGGAAAAGGTGTTCCTATTGAAAGTGAAAGCTTCTTCCAAAGTGAAGGATCAATGTGGACTAGATTGATTTCACTTCCTCCTCCTCCTCCTTCTCCTCCTGTTGTTCTCCCTGACCCACAAGACCAAAGACTTGAAAGGTTCAAGATCACCGAAGCCCTATTGGCGATGAAACATGAAGATGGTAAACCCGTGTGTGCTCACATCCTAGGGATGAAAACACACATCGATAGGTTGATTATGTTGGGTGCGTGTTTCCCCAAGAAGTTTGCTGTGGACTGGGTTCCTCAGTCACTCCCTGCATCATATAATAAGTTCAAAAGAGAGTATTGTATGATGGATCTTGACACGACCCTCATTGACTTAACTTACATGCTTATTGCTGCTGAATCAGAAATGAGTTGGCAAAGTAATGGAGCATATTTGTTTGGTAATTCAACCAACCATGCTTCCGTTGACATTCCAGAAGAACCCACCTATTTCTACTGCCAAGAGAAGGGGCATTGGATACGAAGCTACCTAGAGGACCTGAAGAATTTAAGAGATGGGAGAGTCAAGAAGTATGGCTCTACTTCAGGTTTTAAAAAAATCCACCATCTAACTTTATTTGAGTTCCTATTCATTGATTCTGGATACATGATGTGATAAGATTACAGTTGGATGTTTTGCAGGATCAAAGAAAGGAGAGGAAGCTTGATGGAATAAGCAAGATAAGTCTGATCGCGAAGAAATAGATTACGATCGTATGGATTCGAAGATCAGAATTTGAGCTCAGAAAGTTATGATAGATTTGTTAGGAATTTTTGGTTACATAGTTTTTTATTTGATTTTGATTGCAAGGACAACTTTTCAACTGCTTTTATGAATAAAATAAATTTTGGTTTGACTTATTTATTTACTTATATCCTTGCAATGGAATCGTTATAAAAAAAAATTAATGTTTGCGTATTTCTACAACAAGTGGATGTAATTCTTAGATAAATTATTTATGGAAGTATTAAATTTTCTTAGTAAGGAAAGATTCCTATCACCCAAGCTTCAATTGGACAGAAGCTTGGAATCATACGATTTGATTCACATGATGTATGGAAGCTTGGTACTTAGAAATTTTAAGGCTAATTCCTTGACAAAGAGTCAAGTGAAGGACTAGGAGAGGTGGTACACAATGTTGTGCACTAGTCAAGTCCACCACAAATAAAAACAATATTTTTTGTCATGATTTACTAAAAGCATAGTAAATATGGTTATGCTTACAAGATTAAGTATAATTCTGAATTATTGAAAGGTCTGAATAATAGCAGAACGAATAAGAAGAATCAATTAGGCAGAAATATAAGAAGTTTCTCCAATCTAAGAAGAAGGGAGAGTGCCTATGTATCAAGTTTTATGATCGTCTTGGTAAATTGTAAAGAACCATATTACAATTCATCCTCTAAGGACAACTTAGTGCACTAGTTTGGCTAAGAAGAGGGATCAAGAATTGCCATAGTGGTTAAGACCTTGAGATGAATCATACTTCGTTCCAATATCGAATAATAAAGTTAAGATTGTGAGATCAAGTCGCACATCTTATGTAGGTTTATGAAACCTTAATGTGGAATAGAGAAAGTTTTCTTATTCCTAGACATTTGAAGTTGTGATGTCTTGAAGAAATCAAAGACCAACTAGTACCAAATTGTGTGTAGGTTTTGTCTTGATAAAGACACACACTAACTCTTGAATATTTGTTTTGTCAAAGAATGTTTTTTGACAAGAGAATATTATATGTCAAGAGGTCAGTGGGAGTCTAAATGATCTTGAATAGGTTCAAAAACTAATCAAGAGTAAACCTATTATTAAACACTAGCACACGACTTGAGGTTTCTTACCTATCGTGTTGACAGTTTTTTGTTTTTGTGCCATTCCAGTTTGGTTAACTATGCATGTGAGTTTTATGAGTTCTCAATGGATTGTATAGGGGAAAGGCACCTTGTTTAATGGAAAGTACATTGAAATGATGGGGTGGGCTGCAAAATAACCTGGAAGCAATGGTGGGACCCTTAATGGCAAGAAATTAAGAATGAACATGTTCTGTCCATGAGAGTTTGGATTTGTCACTAACATTATCTTGTGATTATGGTTATAACAAATTCACATGGGTAAGGGCACATACACAATAAAATCTAAGTGTTATAAGGCTTCTCTCCTTCATGAAAATGATTGTGAGGAAACGCTTTCACTAAGAGAGATTTTGAAGATAGCATTATGTAATTTGGGTTTCTCAAATTCAACTATGATTACGACATCCCTCTACATAGGTCAAATTGTGGGAAATGGAAAATGGGTCCGAACATTTTAGACTTTTTGCTATAAGTTCTGGAATTGTTTATACTCACACGTGAGTTATCTAAGAAGATGTGTATGAGGTTGAGAAGCTTAGATAAAGTCTTATCGAAGCATCTTAGTATTAGAAATATGAACTTAAGAAACTCAATATACATTATTTTCTAGAAGTTCAACTATTTTCTGAATACATGTCAAAGCTATTGGGAGCATAAGTGTTATGCTGGTATGAATATAATCTTCATGTTAGTGGGAGCATGATAAGTTTCAAGTTACCAATATTAATTATAGAAAACAAGTGTTTTAAATTTGCAAAGTTTCAAGGGTTGAAAAGTTGTTTTGCTATAATTAAGAGAGAGAATATTGTACTTCATTTCGAAATCTAAGAGCTTAGATCGAGAAATTTTAATCAAATTTAGTCAAATATATGAATTGCATTCTCAAAATTCGATTATGATTACGGAATCCCTTTTCTTAATTTGATTTTTGAGAACATGCCAAACAGAAATATTATGGCAAAAGACTGATAAAGTATCACACCTTTATGTAAGACATTATGTTTTGTGTTCCATACGCTTCGAGTATAGGATCGATTGCATATGTTGTAATAATTAATTGTTCTAAAATTTCCCAAATGCGTAGAGCATTAAGAGGGAAAAAGGACTAAAACCAGACATGACTAGGTTTATGAAAGGACAATCTAATGTTCACCAAGGATTGGTTGCTTGTGAATAGTTGGAAGTATAGTAGTGGATGGACCATACTGACATTATTACAAGATTTGATAATGAGTTGTCATATGGAAAATGTGGAAATGTTTCCATATTGGGAATTGGACGTTAAGAATCTATATGACTAGATTAGAAACCTTTATGTAGAAGGATATTCAAAGGAATGTACCTTGAATATGAGACTTCGTATCTATGGAATTGTCTTGCAACAATCTACAATAGAGGACTTTGTAATTTCATTGGAAATAGTCTATGTGATTTTAGTGCAGTGACATTACGAAGGGATCATTGTATAAAACGTTAGAATATAACATATTCTATAAGTGACAAGAATTTGACATTCTCACACTTGTGATAAGGATTGGGAGTTGTGAAATGATTTTGATTGGAAATGTGTTCATTTAATCTATTTCACAAAGTAAGGACCATAGGTAAACATTGTGTGCATGCTAAGAGCATGGGACAATTATACTAATAATTCAAGTAATAAGTTAACCAAAAAAACAAATAATGAGTAATCGATATGGTGATAAATAAAAGGTGTTTTATTTGTACTCAAAGGTTTGGGACCATATAGGATTAGTATTATTCTTGTGTTTCACTTTACATGTTTTGACTTCCTGAATAATTAATTATTTTGGAATAATCGGATTATTCGAATGGTCCACAGTCGTTCATATGTTGGAAGTAGGTATGAATGAAGACTGTCATGAATTGGTTTGTAGATTGTCTAAAGTGTATTATACGTAGCAAAGGTTTGCTACAACGTTCATGAGTGCTTATGAATATGATTTTGAGCATTGGATTAAACCCACGTTCACTTGGATTGCTTCATGAATTTTATCACAAGCGATTGGTGAGATGATAATATCTTGTATTCTTGAAACTGAGATGTGTGAGTTGTATCTTGCGAATCAGTTACACATTGATAATATGTAAACGCACCAGTAACTTGGTGTTATAAAACATATTGTTGTGTGTGATTTGGTGAGTGAGTGCAAGCGAGCATTGAGTCAAAGTTTATCCGTTCCTTTTACCCAAAGTGGGATAAAAGCGATATTTATGGGCCCCTCGATGATTTAGTGATGACAAACGTAAATGCTCGGTTGGGCTAGGGCTAATTTGATTTGTTTGATTAGTCAATCGTCGTAAATTGGAAATCGAGAAACAACATATAGACTGAGAGAATGATTTCAATCCATGTCTCAGGTCTATACGATATCTAGAATGGAGGAATATATGATCCCTTATCTAAAGGACAGGTTGCTGATAAGATCAAAGTTTGATATCATCTTTGAGAGCTACGATTGCTAATCAGGTTGTACTTACTATTATAGTTACTAGACTTATCCAAGTGGGAGACTGTTGGATTAGTGTCTAAGCCCGTAACCATATTTGGTAGGTACTTGACCCGATTGTGCATGATCCTTTTGGGTTGCCTTCACCAAAGCAACTAGACTGGAGAAATAATAGAGAAATAGGTAATTGTAGTTTATTAATATATTATGACAATAATATATTAAAAGAGAAATCATATTTGTTTAACTAATATTGGTTAATAATTAATTAAGAATTAATTATGTGATCAAAAGTAATTAATTAAACTAGAGGGGTTGAATTGTAATTATGTGATAGTTGCAAAGTAGGGCAATGGATGCCTTATGGGATAGGGTGGACGAATTCAAGGTGATAAGGCCTTAGAATTCGTCCATGATAAGGTTTCTAGGGTTATCTTTTGGGCTGCTTGGTGGTCAAGCAACCAGATAAAGGATAAGGACTGAAACCCTAATCCCTACACCTATATAAACACCCTTTGGCACATGAAATTCGTCCATGCCTTCCCAAGGGTTCCTAGGGCCGAATTTCATACCTCTCCTCTCTCTCTCTCTCTCTCTCTCACTTGTCTCTCCATTTGCTCTTGGTGTTTGTGACCCATTAGAGGTACTACACTTGTGGTACTTGCTTTCAATGAGAAGAAGATTCAAGATTTAGTTGTTATTACAATATAACAACAAGAGGTATGTATTTCATCTTTCCTTGTTGATTTTGAAATTCTTAGAAGCCTTTTAGGGTTCTTTAAGTGTTCAGAATGTTGTATAGTTAATAGTGATAACATAGATCCAACTCTAGGGTTGCACGCACACATAGGATTGTTTGTATAAAACACATCAACTTTTTCTTTAGAAACGTAAAGAACAACATAATTTCTTCTTTTTGTTTTTCATCCCTTTTTATCTTTAACATCTGTTTATATTCCCAATCTAAATGTTCATAGATAATATGAAATTGTTCTACTATTCTCACATTCTCGCTTAACTCACGATAATTAACAGATGAGTATCTAGATATTTTTTTATCAACTAGAAGATTATACAACTCAGGATTATCATTCAACATAGATCGACCACTGATATGAAACATGGTCACTTTGTTAACACCATAGATTGGTTTAGAAACCTTTAATCCAAGTTCTAAAATGGATTCAAACAATAAATTCGTTTACCCATTAGATCTTTAACAAATGACAGAACTTGTTAGAGAGAAAGTGGATCTGATACGATTCTAGAGAGAGAAAAACGGATCTGAAAGGGTTTTTAGTAAGAGAAAACAGATCTGAGATGGATAAAAAGTGGATCTGAACACGAAAATTCAAGTAAACACGAAAATTTTCTTCTAAATTTCTTCTAGGACACGATTCAAGAACAAATCAGATGAAATATTGAGTAGAAGACAACAGATCTGAATAAGATTTTTCAATAAAAATGAGATATTAGACCTTTTCTTTTCAGAATCTTACAAAACTCGAAGAACAAGGTGAGATTCATGATGAAATTTCGCCATAAACAAGATCTATTCTTGCAATAATCGTTGAGATGTACAAGAACCCGCTCTAATACCACTTGTTAGGAATAAATCCGAGATGACGAATGCGGAATATCAAGGACAATCAAGAATCAATCACCACCATATGCAAGTAATCTGATAAAAGTTTTTCTTGTATTGATTATGAGATGAACGTATCGAGAAAACCCTAATCTGCTCAAAAGCTTACACCAAAAGTAAACCTAATGATTATTTATAGGGAACAATAAATATCTACCATAAATATAAAATCTATGCCTAATTAAAATTAATGCCTTAGAAGAGCTCGATTAAGAACTTCTACTATAAAGGCATCGTAGGGAATCATAAAAAGATTAATCCTAAAAAGGCTTCCCAAAATAACCAAATATGTCATATCAGTTTCAATATCTCAAATACCCAACAGAAACCCTATGCTCCCAGATCCACACCCGAGCCCAACAACCTTTCGAATAAGGCCCGAGACCTATAAAAGGCTGAATCGGTAGATTATGCTTTTACCCTCGGCCCCCGAAGTCGCAACCGAGCAGTGTTACATGTTATAGGGTTGTAAGCCTTATTTGTGTTTGTTAAAATATCATATTGCTCGTAAGAGTAATTTGTTCAATTCATGAATAATATGAACTTTTGAAATCCTAAGTTTTTTAAGTGTGTTGATGCGAGTTGTAATAGCCTTTGTGACAAATTACAATTTGGAATTAAGTGAAATTCGTAAGGGAATTGTGTATTTTGATTAAAAGGGTAAAATGGGAAATTTGATAATTTTGAATGCCAACTTCATTACTTATTAGGTTAAGACCTATAAATAGTTATTCAAAAGCATCTAAATGAAATTCTTAAGCTCTTTCCTATCTTATTTTGGATATAAAGTTCATGAATTTAGGACTATGTATGAAGAAGATATGATAATGCAAAGATAGAACAAAATAGTGAAAATTGGGCATTTGAAGCAAAAGGAATAAACTAAAATGCAGTTTACACGATACGTAGATATAGAGGTATGAGATGCATTGAGGCTATGTTGATGTAACATGGTAAACTATATTTCTATTGTAGGAATGGGTAATGTACTATGTTAACACGACGTGTAATTTGAGGGTTTACGCGAAACGTACCAATGTGTCACGCTCAGTTGAGATTGATCAAGCCACTTAACTTCTACTAGTGGAATCAAAGTATATTTCTTCCCCCTCTCAATTCATGTGCTCTTCGATGATGAAATTGGAAGAAGTTTTAATAGAAATTATGATAAATTTCTTCACATGTTATTATAAAGTAATAGTAAGTGTTTCAATCAAGATTTTTCACCTTACTATGATAAATCCATAGTGGAAATCACGAATTTGAATATGCTAAGTTTAAACCCTAATTGGGTGATTTTATGGTGAAAGGATATTGAGCTTATATCTCGATGATTTAAGATCTATAAATAAGGTATTTATGGAGTTTAATAAATTTTATCACAAAAAGTTGAGATAAGAAATTTGTATTATAACAAATGAATGATTTTGGTAAATATGGCTTGGAATTAAGTTCTTTAAAGAACGAGTCATGTTTATAAGAACTTAATGTATTGACCGAGTAGGAGTTTAAGGTAGTTGATCACGAGGAACCAATTGGAGAAGAATGGTTGTAGTTAGTTTTTACTAACTCAAGAGGTGAGTACATGTGGATTTTAATGGGTACATAGCCAACCAAATTTTCTTATATTAATATGTTTAATGTCTAGTGTTTTTAATATTTGAACCTATATGTTCTTACGTGTTTTGAGGTAAAGGGGCATTGCTAGAAGTTTACTCATGAAAGTTTTATGCATTCCATATGTTTATTGATTGATGTTGATTTAATCATGAGTTGAGTTTGATGTTTTATGTTATGAATTAATGCATTCATGGTTATGGAAGTTTTTGGACATGTCCCATAATGGGATGAATAAAACACTACTTTTCGAGGGGTATAAACTCGCAATCGACCATAATAAGATTAGCGCTCTCGTGGTTAGTAACGATTTGGTTGTGAACCGGTAAGGGGTAAGAACTCCCCATATGTGATACAAGTTGGTAGTTAACTAACGAAGGGTATAAACTCCCCATATGTACATGAACTCCATAAAGTTTATGATATCACATCTTTTATGATATCTGAATGTGTTCACAAGGCACTACTAGAAAAACAGCCTTTTACGACGCTCATTCCGCATCGTAAAACGCTCAGATGATGCGCAAATGCGCGTCAAGGAAGGCCCTGTCATAAAGAGAGACGACGCGCTTTTGCGCGTCGTCTATAGACGACACGCATATACGACGCACAATTATGACACGCGATGCGTATTAAGGAAGGCCCTGTTCTAAAGGAATACGACAGGAACTTGCGTGTCGTAACCTTACGACGCGCGTGTTTATGACATGCAATGTGTATCAAGGAAGCCCCTGTCATAAATGAAGATGTCACGCATTTGCGTGTCATAAACCTCTTTAACCATTTACGATATGCATTTACGATGCATCTTTACGATACTCATTTACGCATAATACAAAATTTTGTAAACAAATATATACTAAAACAATCAATTTCATCCAATATCATGTAAAAAAATTGTAATAAATTGATATTAAATGGATCTAATTGTACATTGTTACAAAGAGGTTTTCCCTAACTATATAACCTAATACTATATTGATGCAAAGTAATGCTACACAAAGATGATAAACATCAAATTCCAACTAAGTAGAGTTGCATCTTGCCTTTCATAATTCTTTAAGACTAATGAACCCCTGCTCCGATAACTCTTGTGACCTGATCAAATAAAATTCTAAAAAATAATATGCTAATATAATAAATAGAAGAATCAACTAAAATTGGAAATGTACACGAGGCTGCAACTTTCAACTAAACCGGTTCAAATCCCAATTCAACTAAAAGCAACTTTCTTTCTGGAGTGTCCCTGATACACTTTCAAGCATGGCTTAAGTAGAGCTAGTTAGTGAGGGCGATGATGTCTTTTTACAATTAGATCAATCAGGTCAGTATTTTTTTTTGGTATAAGTAGGTATTTGTTGACTTATGGAGCTTCCATGACCAGTTGCATTTAATGTTTTTAATCACAGAAACTTACCTCTAGTTGTACCTTTCCACCACCTCCCATTCCTTCCAATTCAACTAGCACCTCATGTGAATTTCCTGGTAAACATGGTTCTATGCTTTAGAGACATCATGGTTGAGATTGTTTTCTATAGTTTATAAGATAGCATCTGGACTTTAATACATTTATAAGCTACAACTATCCTTCAAACGTTACAGTATAACATCAAGGGTATCGGAATAATATCCTGTGCTAACTTCATAATGCTGAGTTTTTGTTTTAAATTTGTTTGAGGTGCAAAGAAGCTAAGGACTTAAAGCAACCAAAAGAAAAATAAGAAAGCTCACCATTACATATGGACTCCAAGCTGACAATTCCATTGCCCATAAGTTTATAGGGAGTAACAAGATTAGCATCCCAAGCTGCAACCTGAAGTTAAATTGGTACATAACATAAATTTTGAGGATCCAAAATGAGTTATGTATGGTTTCATGACACAACAAAATCTCTAATGCAAGTATTAGCAAAACTAACAAAGATGATACCATCTTAAACTTGAAATACCAAAATGCCTGCTCAATCTAATGTTTAGTGCCATAATAAGAAAGAAGATTAAAGGTTGTTTAGTGGTAACTAGGAATAAGACATAAAGTGGATACTAAAATAATGCACTTAAAATGCATTTTGAATAGCTCATATCGATATGGATAAGCCATCCTGCAATTTTTTATCCATATCACTACAAATCTCTATTTAAAATTATATATTATAAAAGTAATGCATATCATATACAAAATATAATAACAGGTTTAATGTTTAAGTTACCTTAAATCACCCATAATTGGATATTGTGTTCCTGAATAATAGAGAAGCCGAAACTAGTAGCATATTTCAAAAGATGCAACACGCTCCAATCTTTTTTCTCTACCCATCGTCTAATTAACTAATTAAAGAAAATTAGAAATTGCCATAATTATTGGATTAATGTTCCATGAAAAGCTCATAAGCTTTAAGAACTTACTTGCATTATACCACTTGATGCTGGTAAATCCTACACATAAAAAGTTTTAATGATGTATTAGGCTTCACTTTCCGGCATGTTTGTCACCAGAGGTGGTGGCAGTGGTGGCTCAGATGTTTCAATTGTCTGCGGGTGGGCAATCACAAGTGGTGTTAATTGTTCCAAAGTCTTAGTTGTCTCTATGCTTTGTAACAGGAAGTGAGGTTGAATTCTCTGAAGTTTCAGTTGTTTGTATCTCCATTATCGCATACACAAAGAAAAAATGGTCACAATCATCATTGGGGAACATCTTAACAACAGATATAGAACATTCTTGTACAAAAGAGTCAAAATGGAGAGGAGAGGAAATAAGAACAAAAAAGTATTGCAAGTCAACCCAACCAAATCAGTTGATATAAATGTAAAATGACCTACCTATCCCTAAAACTCAAATAAAAAAAAGGAATTTATTGAATTACAAAGTTCCATATGGCTTCGAGTTCAATGTATCAACCTTCTCTTCAAGCTCACCAAACCTTTTCAACACGGAATTAAAAACCTATGCTTCTTTAAAAGACGGAATCGGTGACGGTGGTCGGAATTCCTCATTCCCAGGCCCATCAAATGAGAATTCTTAGTCACACGCTTCAACACCGAATTCAAAACAGTAAAAACAGTCATCAAGAATGCCACAAGCATCACCTACATTCCGTTAGCTTTTTCTACTCCCTTTTGACCTTCAATAAATGTCAATGTCCGTGTTTGACTTTGACCTCTGGGATCATAAGGCTTTGGAGTTGAAGGCTATTTCTTCCATCCAGAATCAACAACTTTATCCACCATCGGAACATAGTCATCATATCCAAAAAATGGACCCGCATAGCTTGTACCCCCAGTTGTCTTCGCCTATACACAACACAAAATATAACTTTTAAATAACATAAAAAAAACTATACTTAAAAAAAACAGTAAATACTTACTTCTTCACGAACAGGAGTCAACCTAAGATCTGAATAACTCCTCATTGCTTTCGGAGATGCAATATCTTTAGCTTCTGACCCTGACTCAGCAGTCGATGTATCACAGCTTCTTAGCTGCAGCTCAATAAATAAATAAATAATGAGGCAAATATATATTTAAAAAAATAGTTATTTAGTTGTTCCTACCGCATGAAGCTGAGGCTTAGTATATGCAACAATCTTTTCTTCACTATTTAAAACTTTACCCACCTGTCTTGCACGCCTTGCTTCACTATTAAGAGCCAACTGTCAAAAAAAAAGTCCACAACAGTTGATTTAGTTTAAATAAATATATATAAAAAATATTACAAGTGCTTTTGAGTTTAACCTTCAAGATTTCAGGATTATTCCATTGTCCTTTATCAGATAAAAGACAACCCCCTTTATCTAAACATTGTGTACACGTGCCACCTAAGAAGTCTGGCAATTCACTGCAAATTATTCTTTCAAGTATTATAAAATATTAAGCTTAAAAATAAAAGACAAAAATGTATATAATTAGTAAATGACATTGAGAAGAACATTACCTGGCATTTATTATCTCAAGCAATTTATTCTGGTACTTGCATCCCAGAACCTAAATAGAAGAAAATTTATATTGTATAGTGAACTTGTGATTTTTATAAAAAAAGATATATGAAAAGATTGAAGCATACGTGAATCTTTGAAGTTGTTTTGGGATCTAGAAATGACTTCACAATACTCCACAGCAGTCTAAAACCAGGGCCAACATTGATTATATACATTTGATGAAGTGTTTGTTAACAAATATATAGTGCCAAAAAAAAGTTAATTAAAGATTATTGCTGAAATAAACTTCATTAATGAAGCAAACTAATCTTACTTACTTCAAGATAATTGTTGCCATCAATTTTTTGTAGATGCTGAATGAGTTCACGGGCACCTTTAGAGAGGTTCTTGAGCCCCTAAAAATATTCAAAAATGAAAATAATATTATTGAAAGTGATTATGTAAAGTGTAAACAAAGGGGAAGAAGGTTCTCTGTTGCTAACTTGTTTCTTGGAGGAGATTCTCTGTTGCTAACTTGTCTCTTTTTAGACTCTCCACCTTGTTCTCTTAAACCAAAATGAAGACTTCAATGAGGATTCACACAACAGCTATTCATAGCAACAAATTAGGAAGCACAATGGTCCAATCCCATTCAAGTTTCTTTGGGCCTATCAGCAAGATAAGAATACAAAATTCTTGTCATGATGGAAAGATTAAAAGCTAGTAAGATTTAAAATGAAAATGATTATAAAAATCAAAGAAAAATTAAACCAGCAGCCAATTAGAAGATGCATGGACCATTGTATTTCGCAGTAAGTAAGCAGCAACTGATAACCACAACATCAAACTTTTCAAAGAATTCAAACAGATACGAAACCCCCTGATTGTATACCATAACTCAGTCGTTATGCAATGTTATGCAATTAAGAGAATATAAACACAGTACCAATCTTTAGATCTAGACAACTCTTAGAGGCTGAGTAGTTCCGCATTAGTGGCTGCCACTTGCAAGAAGGGGCGAGATGGAAGTGCTGCTGTAAACAATTACAACGAAGGTTCACATCAATTCCAAAATACAACAAATCAAGATCACTATGTTGTTGTAATGACCCAAAATTTAAGACCAAAAATTTCTTTTAATAAATCATTATTTAAAATAAAGTCATCATTCCAAAACATAATATGAGTTTAAGTTTTCAAAAAAAAACATATTCATTATCAGAGTAAACATTCCCAGGCTGTCTAATCTATGGTGTGTGCCATGTGATCACCTCGAGCTCTTCCCTCCGCTACTAGAAGTACCTGAAACCAAAACTAAAAACCGTAAGCACAAAGCTTAGTGAGTTCCCTAACCTACCACATACCATGCATAACCACATATTGCATATACCGGGCCATGCCCGCTATCTTGGGTCTCGCCCCCTACCTTGGGCCTTGCCCACTACAACGGCCCCGCCGCTCCAGGCCCCGCCTGGCTTCGAGCCCCGCTCAGATACAGGTCTGTTTTACTTAGGCCTCGCCTGTCACAGGGCCTTGCCCACCAAAAATAATAACACATAAACATTTCACAACACATAGCTAAACGCATGCAACTGGTTCTGTCCTTAGGCCTCGCCTATCCTGGGCCTCGCCCATGTCCTGCTATTGATGAGTCATGGAATCCCGTCCACGCTCCTAATGGTAGTAAGGTACGAGCCTAGCCCACTCTCACTCCTGTTCTAATTTGGGCCTTGCCCATATTCTGCTACTAATGAGATATGGAACCCCATCCACACTCTGCTATTGGTGAGATAAGGGACCTCGCCCACACTCACCTCCCTACCAGGCATATACATGTATCACACAGACAACAAGTATAATCTAGCATACAAACGAATCCTTTGGCACCCGCCCGCTTTTACTGGACCTCGTCCTGAATATCTTACTAGCATACTGTGCCTAGGGCTAAACCCCGGGTCTTCTACTCATAACTACATGGGCCGGCATTGTGGCCTTAGACCCATTCACACAAAGGGAAACTCACCTCCACTGGCTAAACTTGCTGATGACCTCACTAGCTGTTGCCCGACAACTCACGGAACTCCTACTCCCCTTGCTCCTCGAACTACCAATATAAATGCAACACTTAGTCTAACTGACCCCCGAAAGACAACCAAGTCAACCCTGGACGAAGGTCAAAGTCCAGGTCAAAGTCAACCTTCCAGGTCAACCCTATTCGCTAAGTCACCCTACTAACTCACCGAGTTCAAAATGATCAGATTCCTTCCATTCACGACTCGACTCGCCGAGTCAGTCCATGACTTGCCGAGTCTACCGATTTCTGAGTCCTGACCTGTCCAACTCACTGAGTCTCCACCCGACTCACTGATTCGAGTCTCAACTCGAAGGGTTTGGGGTTTCGCGACCTGACTCGCCAAGTCCAAGAACAGACTCGCTGAGTACATGGAAATCTTCATACGAATCAACGAGCTGTTCATCCCACTCGTCGAGTTTCTCCACAACTTCATGCTACTCGCCGAGTCCATTGAAAGGACTCGCCGAGTCCCTTCAGTTCTCCTTACATGCAGAGGACTTTTGAGTCATGCATGGACTCCAAACTGTAGATCTACCCTTCTCAACCCTATTCCTCACGTAAACTTGCAAACTTTACGTGTAGAGAAGGAGATCTAGGCAAAATATGCCATAAACTAGGGTTTAAGGCCAAGGGGCTTCAAAATAAATTCAAGGGCTGATACTTTCGGGGTTTTAGATCAAAATAAGCATGGATCTGAGGTAACAACCTCAGATCTAAACCCCTAGCTCGAAAGGTCACTCTAATGCCATGAATGCCCAAATACACACATAGATCTTAGTGCAAAGAAGGGAAAATAGCAACTTGTTACCTCCAAGATGAACACCACTAAAGTAGATCTTAGATCTACACCTCCTCCTTTGAAGCAACCTACTTGATCTTCAAGTTCCTTTCCCAAAGTTCCTTCCTCCAAGCTTTATCTCTCAAATGATGGAATCTCTCACGAAATCAAGGGTGTACTGGTTCTCTAAGGTGATATGGGGGATGAGGGAGGGACATAACACCCTTTAAATAGGGTACAACTCCCAGGATTAGGGTTTTCCTCGTTCAGACCAGACTCGCCGAGTCACCTTGGCTGACTCGCTGAGTCGGTCGCTTACTCCTCGACCCGGATCCCGCTTGGGCTCGCCGAGTCCCTCCTTGGACTCGCCGAGTCTACCCTTAAAATTAGGTCTTTCTTTCCTTTCTTGGCCTTCAAAACTTTGGGTGTTACAACTCTCCCCCACTTAAACTAAACTTCTTCCTTGAAGTTTGCTATACTCTACTGCCTGCGATCTGCCTCCAATACCCCACCATCCATTCTACACCAGCTGCCTAACTTTGTTGGCCTTCCGCTCAGTCATTCAGACTAACGTCAATCCTTACCGATAATAATATCGGGTTCATCCTGACTCTGAACATCCTGGAAACACAACTTACTCAACCGACAATCTTTCTGGTATTCTCCGAGTACTGCAACATAGGGGTTCACCCCTTCTTTCCTTGTGCGATTTCCTTGCCTTCCCAAGGCAACGCTCCATAACCATTTATCTCCTCTGCTACTGTGAAGACCCTGTATTCACCGAATCTATTACTCCTGCTACTCTGTACGGGTCATCATTGCCAGTATCCACTTGGCATTCTTTCTACTATCATTCGGTGTCGAGCACCCCACGATCGACTAACTGAATTCCACCATACTCTGCATCCCCGCACGGCTACTGACTAGAAATCCTGCTATTCCTTATCTGGCTTCCGGATGAACTGAGACCATCCTGGTCCCTACCAACCTATCAGTATCTGGATTACCGACTCTCACCGATTGCTGACCCAGCACAACCACTAGTCGCTCCCAGCGACATTCGAAGAAACTTCCGCCACCTATACTGCTCAATCTATTCTACCATGCTGGCAATACAATTTCCTGGGATCCCTGATCCCCTTATCTAGACACTAAGATCCTTACCAGGTCCCACCTGTGCTGCTAAAACACACGGGTCTCGCCCACGGGTCTCACCCAACCATACTACTGAGCAACCCTGCTCTCAGGTCTCACCTATACTACTATTCTCATACGGGCCTCGCCCACGGGTCTCACCCGACTATATCCTAGAGCGGCCTCACCCAAGGTCTCACCTCTCATGGGCTATACATGCAACTCATTACCATCATCATCCATTACCCATTCCCGATCCCTATCTGAATGCTAGGAGATAAGGGCCTCGCCCCGACTCCGCCAACGAAGCTACTACGGAATGCTACGGCTGCCCCGTAGTCTGATAACACTTCCACCACTAACTGCTGCAGAAGAAAGCCGAGGCTCTCCCACCACTCTTCCATGCTCTACATGCTGCTTCTGCCACTGACTGCTAACACGAAAACATCTCCTGCTATTTGACCTCATGATCCCCATTCCGACTCACACGAGTCCTACAGGCGACCCTTCAACCTGAATCCGAACCACATACTCACCATTACCCTTTACACGCACGGACTGATGGGAAGTTTCTCAAACTCCCAACCTTGAACTACTCAATACGTCAAACGCTGAACTACCTCCTTTCCTTCTCAGAAATCATATACTCGATCTGGATTTGCGCGCTCTTACCCTTATACACTCGGAGGATTCTCCCCCACTTCGATCCTGCTTACGCCTCGATGCTCAATGAAGAGAAATCCTAATCCTTGCTACCATAATCAATCCGCTGAGGAATCCCAAGCTTACCATAGCTAAGGATCTAACATGTCCATTCTAAAACTTATACGGCTCCGAACTAGCGAGACATACCGAGTCCCTCCAAGGC
The DNA here is from genome assembly GCF_052625555.1 of Lactuca saligna. Classification (NCBI taxonomy): domain Eukaryota; kingdom Viridiplantae; phylum Streptophyta; class Magnoliopsida; order Asterales; family Asteraceae; genus Lactuca; species Lactuca saligna. Next base: position 157,024,615 of record NC_136423.1, on the reverse strand, counting down.
ATGCTACAGATACTGCACCCTAAGTAACCTTCTTCGATGCAACCCATCCCTTAACTACTAACCAATATCCAAGGTATGCAGATGGCATATAACTCGATCAAAATGAAACCGCTCAAATGAAACGCTCATACAAATAATGATGCAGAACCATAACAATATATCATCATGCACAAACAAAAGAACTGAAAACGGAAATCGCATACCTGCAACGTCCGGTGCTGCTCGCGTCTCCAAGGTAGCCATCTGAAAAGCCCTGCATCCTACCGCAGGCGCCTCTGCACGACCCTGATAGCCGTCTGTGATCCTCAAAGTTGCAGGGGCAGGTGCCATCACCCGTCCTGCTGAAAGCAAACTGGGGCACTGGGCCTTCTTGTGGCCCCGCTGATTGCAGTGAAAACATATCAAATCTGATCCCTGGGTGATGGTAACATTACAATCTCTGCTAAAATGACTAGTCCAACCGCACCTGAAGCAGCCAGACTCACCACCACTACCACTCCTGTATGCGCCCCCGTGTGTCCTACCACACCTTCCGTATCGACTGCGGTCCTGATGATCCCTCGATCTTGAATCCGATCCCTTGGGCCTTTTGCCCGAACTCGCGGCTACCTGAACCACATCTGGCTTCCTCTTCCAGATCTGCTCCAAATCAATTTCCCTCTCCCTAGCCCGAGAAATCATATCTTCCAGCGTCTTACAACCGGACCTGCTCACGAACTCCCTGATGTCATCCCTCAGCATCTCATGGCATCGTGCCTTCTTCATCTCCTCATCTGCGACATACTGCGGAACAAGAAGGGCTCTTTCCTTGAACTTGGCGGTGATTTCTGCCACAGTCTCAGTAGTCTGCGTCAAATCCTGAAACTCCCGGGCCAACTGCTGCACCTCAATAATCGGTGAAAACTCCGCTCTGAACCTAGTTGAGAAATCACTCCAAGTCATCGCGTCCAACGCAACATCATCACCCAAAGCATGACCAATCTCTTCCCACCAATCCCTCGCTCTGTCCTTCAGAAGACAGGAAGCGAGTATGACCTTGTCCTCCTCAGGACACCGGCTGTCACACCCCCAAACCAAGGATGGCGGAAACGTCTGGGGGTGGAGGACTTCATGTACAGTATCACAACAACGTGTATAATAGTGCTCAAAGTAAAAACAACCACCATAAATATAATTGCAAAAGTTACACCAAAGTATATGTTTACATGTTTCAAAAGCAATTACATTATGATGACAAAATAATTTGTTGACGGTTTAGCGTCCCATCCTCAAAGCGATGAAGTTTTCCTGTTTCACTGATTTCCTGAGAATACAAGTAGTTTTAAAAGAGTGTCAACACAAAGGTTGGTGAGTTCATAAGAGTTTTGTTTGAAGTAGAAACCGTTTTTCCTTGTAAAATCGATTTAGTTTGATTTCCAGAAAATCCAATATTTTCTTAGTTAAGTATGAATAGAAATAATCCTACATGATGCTGTAATGAACCCTAGAGTAATCCGTAGAGTTCCTCTATAATCGTCCAACATATAAAGTTATATAAGGCTTAACTTAGATAAAACGTTGAATATAGTGGGTCTGCCCTAGGTCCACAACCCAACGAGGAACAGGAGATGAGGCGGGCACCACCAATTCTAGGCCAATCAAGACTAAATTCTTATATGACTCAACATATACGCTCAGCGACTATAGTTGAAGTCTAACAATTTTAGAGGATGTGTACTTTTAATATCATAATAGCTTTGTATAGAGACCCGGCACTTTGTATTTGTACCCCTTTTTGTATAGAGACCCGGTACTTTGTATTTGTACCCCTTTTTGTATAGAGACCCGGTACTTTGTATTTGTACCCCTTTTTGTATAGAGACCCGGTACTTTGTATTTGTACCCCTTTTTGTATAGAGACCCGGTACTTTGTATTTGTACCCCTTTTTGTATAGAGACCCGGTACTTAGTATTTGTACCCCTTTTTGTATAGAGACCCGGTACTTTGTATTTGTACCCCTTTTTGTATAGAGACCCGGTACTTTGTATTTGTACCCCTTTATGTATAGAGACCCGGTACTTTGTATTTGTACCCCTTTTTGTATAGAGACCCGGTACTTTGTATTTGTACCCTTTTTGTATAGAGACCCGGTACTTTGTATTTGTACCCCTTTTTGTATAGAGACCCGGTACTTTGTATTTGTACCCCTTTTTGTACGAGTGCGTTGAGTGATGTATCATAAACTATACCTATTATAGTTTATCTAAAATGTATGTAATATGTATGAATTCTTTTATGGAAATGTATTAGTATTGTGAATTTATCAAACTATACATTTTATAGTCTAATAATACGTGTTCCAAAATGAATGAATAATATTTAATATTTAATATGAATGTCTTAATTCCAGTTCATAATGATAAACTAACACGGAAACACATTCAAATATTAGAACTTATGATTATACACTTTGCTCAACATAATACAAAGTGTTACGATATTTACATGCTGTTGGCTAACTTTAGCCATTCTGCCCTGTATTTGGAAAAATCATAGAAAAATCATACGAAGTCGAAAACTAGATCCGTAAATTCTGAGAGTTCACAAAATGTGTCTAGTTTGCTCATAAATTTTATCTCAATTTATAATGACCTCTAACTTGGGTGAAAAAGTCCAAAATCACAGACTGGTCCGGATTGTTGTTTGAAATGATAGGCAGTTTTGTAAAAATCGCCATAAATTGTAGAAAAATCGTATGGAGATGTGCAAGTAGCCATTTTAAAGCTAAAAACTTGAACTATTCGCACCTTGTACAGTTTTGAAAACAAAAATGTGTAAGATGCCCAAAACAGTCCGTGAATGGAGTTGAACTTTTCTGATGAAGGCTGTTAGAAAACTTTTGATAGGTTCTTAGTGTTTTAACTTGTATTCACCCCCTGAAAACTTGAGAAATCATGAAAATGTAGGGGTATGAACTCACCTTGAGTGATTTCAGTAGATGATTGTTGAAGAATGGAAGTGTTTAATTCAAGAACACTTGGAGATGCCTTGAAGGTTTTCGAGAATTAAGTGTGGAAGAACACTTGAATCCAGCCTTGGATCTCGAAAATTTGTGTAGAAGAGTTTGAGAGAAAAAGTGATGTTTGTTACTTAGTGGAACGAGAGAAATGAGAGAAAAATGAGGAGTGTGGTTGATTGTTCCAGCTCAAAAACGTGGGGGTGAGTGAAATTTGAGTGTAAGGGAACATTGAAGTGACATAGGTAAGGTGGGGAGGTATGGCTGGTCATAGAGTGGGTGTGGGGTGGTTGATTGTGACTTTGATTTTTTTTTTTATTTTTTTTTTAACTTGCAGGGCACAATGGAATATATTACTCCTATAAAGGAAATTGACTCAATCAAGGACGATTTCACAATTAAAGTTCGGATCATACGTCTTTGGACTCAAAAGTCAAGAACGATGTCTTACAATTGTCTATATCCCATTTTTAGTTTAATTTTCTAAATATATGTGTGGTTGTCTATGTGTGTGTATCTCTTTAAAATTCTGCAATTTCATCATTTTATGACCCCCATTTGCGAAGTTGAGTATTTATTTCCAAAAATGCGAAACTCCAGGGACAATATTTGAAATCTTCTGTTTTCTTCCCCAATTCGCATTCTACTGTGAAATACTTCGCATCTTCATTCTTACACCCTTCGCATCCCTTCGCATTAATCACCTTCGCATTTTCATTCTTACACCCTTCGCATCCTTTCGCATTAATCACCTTCGCATTTTCATTCTTACACCCTTCGCATCCCTTCGCATTAATCACCTTCGCATTTTCATTCTTACACCCTTCGCATCCCTTCGCATTAATCACCTTCGCATTTTCATTCTTACACCCTTCGCATCCCTTCGCATTAATCACCTTTGCATTTTCATTCTTACACCCTTCGCATCCCTTCGCATCCCTTCGCATTTTAACCTAATTAATCAAATGCGATTCACAAAATTTTTCATTCCAGATGCGAACACAGTTTAGTTCTTGAACTCTAACTTGCGAAATCAAAATTTTTCATATGTTGAACCCATATGCGAATATTAACCCAATTGACTTCAAATTGATTCATAGATGCGAACACTCGATTGTTTTACTTTCGCAAAATGAGCATCAACAACTCCACAATCGAGTTTTTAAATTCTTGCAACCAACAATTTCATAGTCCTTGACTTCGCGTTTTTCTTCACGAATCATCCCTCAATCATCAATCCAAATGCGAATCAAAAATTCATATGTTCTTGCTTTATCGATTCATCGACTACACTCATACAAATGCGAACATAACACTAACCCTAATACACAAGGTTTAATAGAGTTAACCGGCTTGACTTGATGACTTGACTTGACTCAAGATTGACGATTGTCACAAATTGACCCGAAAATGACGGTTGTCACATCATCCCCCCGTTAAAGGGAATTTCGTCCCGAAATTTGCACTTCGAATGGGGATCCAGGAATTTAGAGGAAAGATGGGGATGACTTTTCGTAGTACCAGAATTTGATTATGGCGAGGAATAACTCGCCCGATGTCACATGATTACTACTATGCATGCTTTAATCGATGCTAGATTTATCATATAAAGAAATTCGGGATTTAAATGTCGATGTTAGAAACACGTACTGATATTTGCGGGCAGTTCCGGAGTGGTTTCTCCCTCGGTGATTGCAAACACCCTCCCGCCACCACCAGCATCTCTTGTTCTTGGGCATTCCCTTTTAAAGTGCCCTGTTTCTCCACACTCGTAACAGGTTGGGCTTACTCTAGAGCCGGGTACCTGGTTGATAGGTCGTGTTGGTGCCTTACAGAAACGAGCAGTGTGCCCCTCTCTGTCGCAGTTTTTGCAATGCATCTTTCGGCAAGCCCCAGTGTGATGGAAGTTACACTTGTTGCATTTTGGAAGTGTTCCAGCGTATGGTTTCATGGGAGTTGGTGTGGTGAGGGTTGTGGCAGCATGAACAGCAAGGATCTGTTGCTTCCTAGCGAGGCCTTGGGTTGATTGGTCCTTCTTGTTGTCCCAAAACTTTCTTTCGTTGTTCCCTCCTCTTGCTTGGGTAAGGGTGGTTGTCATAGTGTCATGGTGGGCATGATGGTCAATGAGTTGTTGTGCTAACTCCTTGGCGCTGTCGAAGGTAGTTGGTCTTGAGGCGAGCACGCTATCTTGAATTTCGGGGGACAATCCCCAGAGGTAACGCTCCAACTTTTTGTCTTCCGGGGTGACCATAGCGGGACAAAGGAGTGCTAGATCACAAAATCGGTTGGTGTAAGTTGTAAGGTCGGAGCCTGCCATTCGGAGATTCCATAGTTCTTGCTCCAGCTTTTGCACTTCACCTCTTGGGCAATATTCCTTCAACATCATCTTCTTTAAGTCCTCCCAACTTAACGAGTTAGCCACTGCAAGCGTAAGCGACTTAACTTTGCCGTTCCACCAAGTGAGAGCTCTTCCGATGAAGGTGAATGTCGCGTACTTGACTTTGCTCGCTTCGGGGCAAGCACAAATCTCAAAGATTGCTTCGGTCCTTTCGAACCATTGAATTAGTGCGAGGACACCCCCTCTTCCATCAAAGGAATCGGGTTTGCCATTTGTGAAGTCCTTGTAAGTGCATTCCCTTGTGCGTCCTGCACTATCCCCGTGGTTAGGGTTTGTGGCTCCAGATCCAGCACCACCATTGCTATTTGTGCCAATTTGTGACATTGCAGCTACCACGGCTGCTGTCACTGCAGCTTGGAACATTTCAGGATCAAACTGGGGAGGTGGCGTCGGAGGTGGTGGCGTTGTGCTGCCCGAAGGTCTGGGTCTTTTCCTTGGTGGCATCGTTCTGTCATGAGTTTGCAAAAAGGAAAACTGATCAGATGGTAAGTTCCTACTAGTAAAGACAAGTCAGTTGTTATAGAATTTGATTTTTCCTGCGTTATTCTTCGATTTAAGAATTCCTTATATATAATTCATAAAGGAAGTCCATATTAATGAACTTCACGAGTTAGTGGGTTTTGTGGTCTCTCTTAGATTTTTCGCGAGTGTGCTCAAGGCGATTGGTGCAGATCGTATGTATTCTTGTATTTGCATCAACCTCTGCGATACTATGGAGAGTTGTTCTACTCTGAATCTCGTTTCGGGCAACTCTATAGACTAGGATTGGGAAAAAAAAAATTATCTGCTGAGTTTCCTTCGTTTATGTTGTAGAAGCTTCGTTCTCTATTAAACGACATATGTTGGTCTTGTTCTTTGCTCCAGCTTTCCAAGCACTCTACCCAAGGAGGCATCGGGCCTTGAAAGCCGGTCAAGGGTTGGGATTCGGAACAAGAGTCATCGGGGTTAAGTTCTCCACTTCAGGGTCGGAGTCAGAACCATCAGCATAGCCTTCAGCTTGGTGACCATCTACAGGGGTTGGGTAATCATTCTCTGGCTCCTCTCCGAGCCATTTGGTATTGTAGTGGTTAGGGTAGTACGGGTCGTCGTGTGGGTGGAATCCAGCCATGATATCTTCGCGAGAAATGGGGATATAAGAAATGATTAAGCAAACGTACTAATTTGCTAATTATACGATGATCTTTATCAGGTACTTCAACAAATTGTTTAGTGCATACTAATTATATGTATTCGGGACAGGATAGACCTTCGAATAAGCGACCCTAACTCTAAATCCCCAATCCAACGAGAACAGGAAGTAGAGCAAAGATCCACAGATTCTAAGTCTATGACGTCCTGGATACATAAAATTTTAATGTATCCACTAAGCAACTATTGACCTATTGATAAAGATCTACTTAGTTCTTACAGATGTAATTTTTTTTTTTTAATAATGCCAAAATACCCCTATGGTATTTCATTGTGGTAGTGTTGGTAAGTTTTTAGACTTGTTGCCACATCACAACCATTCTTGGGCATATGCTAATCACTCCTCGGACCAGCATAGTTGATCAGGCTATGCTATTCCCAAGACTGATCATACATCCCCAGGCTTAACTGTGATATCCAACAATCATTACTTTTGTTTTGTCCTAAAATGATGCTGACCTTAGTATGTATGCGTGCATGTATACTTTTAACAAAAGTTATTTATTCTTAAAGGTATAGTGGTTTTGAAATCTTAAAATCAGAGACCTTAGTCCCAATGCATTTATAGTTTGTATATCTTATGTGGTTCGATATACTTAGTTCACTATAAACAATGCTCTGATACCAATCTGTCACACCCCCAAACCAAGGATGGCGGAAACGTCTGGGGGTGGAGGACTTCATGTACAGTATCACAACAACGTGTATAATAGTGCTCAAAGTAAAAACAACCACCATAAATATAATTGCAAAAGTTACACCAAAGTATATGTTTGCATGTTTCAAAAGCAATTACATTATGATGACAAAATAATTTGTTGACGGTTTAGCGTCCCATCCTCAAAGCGATGAAGTTTTCCTGTTTCACTGATTTCCTGAGAATACAAGTAGTTTTAAAAGAGTGTCAACACAAAGGTTGGTGAGTTCATAAGAGTTTTGTTTGAAGTAGAAACCGTTTTTCCTTGTAAAATCGATTTAGTTTGATTTCCAGAAAATCCAATATTTTCTTAGTTAAGTATGAATAGAAATAATCCTACATGATGCTGTAATGAACCCTAGAGTAATCCGTAGAGTTCCTCTATAATCGTCCAACATATAAAGTTATATAAGGCTTAACTTAGATAAAACGTTGAATATAGTGGGTCTGCCCTAGGTCCACAACCCAACGAGGAACAGGAGATGAGGCGGGCACCACCAATTCTAGGCCAATCAAGACTAAATTCTTATATGACTCAACATATACGCTCAGCGACTATAGTTGAAGTCTAACAATTTTAGAGGATGTGTAGTTTTAATATCATAATAGCTTTGTATAGAGACCCGGCACTTTGTATTTGTACCCCTTTTTGTATAGAGACCCGGTACTTTGTATTTGTACCCCTTTTTGTATAGAGACCCGGTACTTTGTATTTGTACCCCTTTTTGTATAGAGACCCGGTACTTTGTATTTGTACCCCTTTTTGTATAGAGACCCGGTACTTTGTATTTGTACCCCTTTTTGTATAGAGACTCGGTACTTAGTATTTGTACCCCTTTTTGTATAGAGACCCGGTACTTTGTATTTGTACCCCTTTTTGTATAGAGACCCGGTACTTTGTATTTGTACCCCTTTATGTATAGAGACCCGGTACTTTGTATTTGTACCCCTTTTTGTATAGAGACCCGGTACTTTGTATTTGTACCCCTTTTTGTATAGAGACCCGGTACTTTGTATTTGTACCCCTTTTTGTATAGAGACCCGATACTTTGTATTTGTACCCCTTTTTGTACGAGTGCGTTGAGTGATGTATCATAAACTATACCTATTATAGTTTATCTAAAATGTATGTAATATGTATGAATTCTTTTATGGAAATGTATTAGTATTGTGAATTTATCAAACTATACATTTTATAGTCTAATAATACGTGTTCCAAAATGAATGAATAATATTTAATATTTAATATGAATGTCTTAATTCCAGTTCATAATGATAAACTAACACGGAAACACATTCAAATATTAGAACTTATGATTATACACTTTGCTCAACATAATACAAAGTGTTACGATATTTACATGCTGTTGGCTAACTTTAGCCATTCTGCCCTGTATTTGGAAAAATCATAGAAAAATCATACGAAGTCGAAAACTAGATCCGTAAATTCTGAGAGTTCACAAAATGTGTCTAGTTTGCTCATAAATTTTATCTCAATTTATAATGACCTCTAACTTGGGTGAAAAAGTCCAAAATCACAGACTGGTCCGGATTGTTGTTTGAAATGATAGGCAGTTTTGTAAAAATCGCCATAAATTGTAGAAAAATCGTATGGAGATGTGCAAGTAGCCATTTTAAAGCTAAAAACTTTAACTATTCGCACCTTGTACAGTTTTGAAAACAAAAATGTGTAAGATGCCCAAAACAGTCCGTGAATGGAGTTGAACTTTTCTGATGAAGGCTGTTAGAAAACTTTTGATAGGTTCTTAGTGTTTTAACTTGTATTCACCCCCTGAAAACTTGAGAAATCATGAAAATGTAGGGGTATGAACTCACCTTGAGTGATTTCAGTAGATGATTGTTGAAGAATGGAAGTGTTTAATTCAAGAACACTTGGAGATGCCTTGAAGGTTTTCGAGAATTAAGTGTGGAAGAACACTTGAATCCAGCCTTGGATCTCGAAAATTTGTGTAGAAGAGTTTGAGAGAAAAAGTGATGTTTGTTACTTAGTGGAACGAGAGAAATGAGAGAAAAATGAGGAGTGTGGTTGATTGTTCCAGCTCAAAAACGTGGGGGTGAGTGAAATTTGAGTGTAAGGGAACATTGAAGTGACATAGGTAAGGTGGGGAGGTATGGCTGGTCATAGAGTGGGTGTGGGGTGGTTGATTGTGACTTTGATTTTTTTTTTTTATTTTTTTTTTAACTTGCAGGGCACAATGGAATATATTACTCCTATAAAGGAAATTGACTCAATCAAGGACGATTTCACAATTAAAGTTCGGATCATACGTCTTTGGACTCAAAAGTCAAGAACGATGTCTTACAATTGTCTATATCCCATTTTTAGTTTAATTTTCTAAATATATGTGTGGTTGTCTATGTGTGTGTATCTCTTTAAAATTCTGCAATTTCATCATTTTATGACCCCCATTTGCGAAGTTGAGTATTTATTTCCAAAAATGCGAAACTCCAGGGACAATATTTGAAATCTTCTGTTTTCTTCCCCAATTCGCATTCTACTGTGAAATACTTCGCATCTTCATTCTTACACCCTTCGCATCCCTTCGCATTAATCACCTTCGCATTTTCATTCTTACACCCTTCGCATCCTTTCGCATTAATCACCTTCGCATTTTCATTCTTACACCCTTCGCATCCCTTCGCATTAATCACCTTCGCATTTTCATTCTTACACCCTTTGCATCCCTTCGCATTAATCACCTTCGCATTTTCATTCTTACACCCTTCGCATCCCTTCGCATTAATCACCTTCGCATTTTCATTCTTACACCCTTCGCATCCCTTCGCATCCCTTCGCATTTTAACCTAATTAATCAAATGCGATTCACAAAATTTTTCATTCCAGATGCGAACACAGTTTAGTTCTTGAACTCTAACTTGCGAAATCAAAATTTTTCATATGTTGAACCCATATGCGAATATTAACCCAATTGACTTCAAATTGATTCATAGATGCGAACACTCGATTGTTTTACTTTCGCAAAATGAGCATCAACAACTCCACAATCGAGTTTTTAAATTCTTGCAACCAACAATTTCATAGTCCTTGACTTCGCGTTTTTCTTCACGAATCATCCCTCAATCATCAATCCAAATGCGAATCAAAAATTCATATGTTCTTGCTTTATCGATTCATCGACTACACTCATACAAATGCGAACATAACACTAACCCTAATACACAAGGTTTAATAGAGTTGACCGGCTTGACTTGATGACTTGACTTGACTCAAGATTGACGATTGTCACAAATTGACCCGAAAATGACGGTTGTCACACCGGCTCGTACGGAATGCGTTGGCAACATTAGCCAACCATCTGCTGCTAGAGATGGGGTCCCTAGCCCCATGATAATCTAGTGCCCCGCAAGCCCTGAACTCCCGAAATGTCAAGGTACGCGCTCCCAACAAAGCCATCATCTCAGTATGGAAGGCTCCCAGCCTCTCATCCAAAATCTCCAATATACCCTCCTTGATCATGCCAAAGATCACAGGAGTCTGAGCTAGAATATTGTGCGTAACCTCGGCTGATATCAGCTCTCTCATCCGCTCCTCGAGCTGCTCGGCCCCTAAACCCGAGCCCAATCCCTCTCCGGCGCCTGATCCGCCCACTGGTCCCTCTTGCAATGTCACCATACTGAAACACATAACATAACCATTATCAGAATACTGCTCACAACTGCGAGACCAAACATACTCACTACCAGGTTCTCAGTCTTCTCTTAGCCTTTCCCGAATCGAGTACGGATCCTCTACTTTCAGTAGTATGGGCCCATAATACCTTCCACATATATCCGTACTTTCCTCAAGAACTGCTTTGACTCCACCAGGTCCCTTTTCTACTACTACTGCTCCCAGCACTACCTCATCCTAGGCTTACCCTAGGGAAACCTTTGACTCAACTCAAACCAGTCCTCAGCTGCTGAAGGCCTCCTCGCAATGCCAATTAGCCATTACCTGGATACCATCACATGTGATGAGGCTCAGATAATCCTTCAAGTAAAAGACTCATTCTTACAACGGTTCGACTCAAACAAGAGCTGCGCAATAGGACCAAATCCAACACTCTGAGATTATTCAACCCTGATCACATGTGACATGACGTATCCACCTAATGGGTAACTCCCAGCACTTAGAATCCCACGGTGCACAAAGCAAGCAGCATTTAGACAAGGGAAAATCTAACCATAACATACTTAACCAATCATATCCACATAGCAAGAATCTGAACTAGCATGCAACACAACTCATAAACTCAGTCATAACCTAATCAGGCTATCCTACTACTGACTATTCAGCACTATCATGCAGATCAAAAGCACATATAAAAGGCACATAAGGCATCTTCCCTAGATCCTTAGTCCTAATCTAGCATGTTGTTCTATTAACTGATAATCAAAACATAGACTTGTATGGGTATTTTGGGGTACTTACTTGAGCTCGGTTGATTGCATGCACCACACCTCTTTTCTCTTTTCAAAGTTCTTTTCTTTCTGAATTCTTTTTACTTTTCTAAAACCATTTTCTTTCTCGAAATTCTATTTTTACAAAACTATCTTTTTGTTTTGAAAACTTTCATACCAAATCCTCGGTTTGAGTTCAGACACACCCGAGAGCATGTCCAAATCCCTCAAACCAAGGCTCTGATACCAACTTGTAACGACCCAAAATTTAAGACCAAAAATTTCTTTTAATAAATCATTACTTAAAGTAAATTCATCATTCCAAAACATAATATGAGTTTAAGTTTTCAAAAAAAACATATTCATTATCAGAGTAAACATTCCTAGGCTGTCTAATCTATGGTGTGTGCCATGAGATCACCCCGAGCTCTTCCCTCCACTACCGGAAGTACCTGAAACCAAAACTAAAAACCGTAAGCACGAAGCTTAGTGAGTTCCCCACCCTACCACATACCATGCATAACCACATATTGCACATACTAGGCCACGCCCGCTATCTTGGGCCTCACCCACTACCTTGGGCCTCGCCCGCTACAACGGCCCCGCCGCTCCAGGCCCCGCCTGGCTTCGAGCCCCGCTCGGATACAATTCTGTTTTACTTAGGCCTCACCTGTCACAGGGCCTCCCCCACCAAAAATAATAACACATAAACATTTCACAACACATAGCTAAACGCATGCAATTGGTTCTGTCCTAAGGCCTCGCCTATCCTGGGCCTCGCCCATGTTCTGCTATTGATGAGTCATGGAACCCCGTCCACGCTCCTAATGGTAGTGAGGTACGAGCCTAGCCCACTCTCACTCCTGTTCTAATTTGGGCCTCGCCCATATTCTGCTACTAATGAGATATGGAACCCCATCCACACTCTGCTATTGGTGAGATACGGGACCTCGCCCACACTCACCTCCCTACCAGGCGCATACATGTATCACACAGACAACAAGTATAATCTAGCACACAAACGAATCCTTGGGCACCCGCCCACTATTACTGGACCTCGTCCTGAATATCATACTAGCATACTGTGCCTAGGGCTAACCCCAGGGTCTTCTACTCATAACTACATGGGCCGGCATTGTGGCCATAGACCCATTCACACAAAGGGAAACTCACCTGCACTGGCTAAACTTGCTGATGACCTCACTAGCTGCTGCCCGACAACTCACGGAACTCCTGCTCCCCTTGCTCCCCGAACTACCAATATCAATGCAACACTGAGTCTAATTGACCCCCGAAAGACATCCAAGTCAACCCTGGAAGAAGGTCAAAGTCATGGTCAAAGTCAACCTTCCAGGTCAACCCTACTCGCCGAGTCACCCTACTGACTCGCCGAGTTCAAAATGATCAGATTCCTTCCATTCACGACTCGACTCGCCGAGTCTACCGATTTCTGAGTCTTGACCTGTCCAACTCACTGAGTCTCCACCCGACTCACTGATTCGAGTCTCAACTCGAAGCGTTTGGGGTTTCGCGACCTGACTCGCCGAGTCCAAGAACAGACTCGCCGAGTACATGGAAATCTTCATACGACTCGACGAGTTGTTCATCCCACTCGTCGAGTTTCTCCACAACTTCATGCTACTCGCCAAGTCCATTCAAAGGACTCGTTGATTCCCTTCAGTTCTCCTTACATGCAGAGGAATTTTGAGTCATGCATGGACTACAAACTGTAGATCTACCCTTCCCAAGCCTATTCCTCACGTAAACTTGCAAACTTTACGTGTAGAGAAGGAGATCTAGGCAAAATATGCCATAAACTAGGGTTTAAGGCCAAGGGGCTTCAAAATAAATTCAAGGGCTGATACTTTACGGGGTTTTAGATCAAAATAAGCATGGATCTGAGGTAACAACCTCAGATCTAAACCCCTAGCTCGAATGGTCACTCTAATGCCATGAATGCCCAAATACACACATAGATCTAGGTGCAAAGAAGGGAAAATAGCAGCTTGTTACCTCCAAGATGAATACCACTGAAGTAGATGTCGGATCTACACCTCCTCCTTTGAAGCAACCTACTTGATCTTCAAGTTCCTTTTCCAAAGTTCCTTCCTCCAAGCTTTATCTCTCAAATGATGGAATCTCTCACGAAATCAAGGGTGTACTGGTTCTCTAGGGTGATATGGGGGATGTGGGAGGGACATAACACCCTTTAAATAGGGTACAACTCCCAGGATTAGGGTTTTCCTCGTTCAGACCAGACTCGCCGAGTCACCTTGGCCGACTCGTCGAGTCGGTCGCTTACTCCTCGACCCGGATCCCGCTCGGACTTGCCGAGTCCCTCCTTGGATTCGCCGAGTCTACCCTTAAAATTAGGGCTTTTCTTTCCTTTCTTGCCCTTCAACACTTTGGGTGTTACAGTTGTCTTCCGCAAGTTAATAAATAGGATTGTATGGAATTAAAGTATTTTCCATTAGGTTTAATACTTTCTCTAGAGGTCAAAACCTTAATCAAATTAAATAGACAAAAAAACGACATTAAATTAGTTGATGAGGATACCTAAATCATGGATAACTATTAGTTATCAAATTAGAAAATTATAACAATCTCAGAACAAAACCAATTAACCTTTAAGAATGTCTATCCAAGCCAGAAGCTAAAATTGGAACTTAAATCAAGATAGGGGAAATGTTGATATTTGAATGGTGTTAAGAGAGAACTTGATGGGAAGTATATGAACTATAGAACAAACTTCAGACCAAAAAGAAACATTAGTTGATAGAATTAGGGAATACCTGAAGCGAATCGGCCATTGATGACGACCATGGAGATATAGGTGGCACAACAGGAAACTCTTACGATGAAATTGCCAAACTAGGAGAGAAGAGATGAACTATATGTCAGATTAAAAACATTTTCGAAAGACAGAGTTCGTGATATGAAGAAATGAAATTAGGGTTCAATCCCTTACCTACAATCAATCTTCAATTTTTAGTAAGCAAGGTCGATTGTCTGCATGAGATTATATAGTAGCCTATGGTAACCGCTTAGACGGTTTAGAAGAATAAAGAATTGCAAATGTGGAGAAGAAAGGTGTCTTCTAAGGATCTAGGAATCCGATACATTTAACGAAAATCTGTTGTGCTTTCAGCAAATCTCAAGCACCGATCCATTGTGTAGAAGGTTCCCAATTGATGACTTTCGCATGAATGATTCGAAGGTGATGATGAAATTAGAGAGAGAGAGAGAGAGAGAGAGAGAGAGAGAGATGGGATGATTCTCAGTCTTGCAAAGGTTTCATGCTCCGGTTCTTTTCTAAGAATATCAGCAGAATGAAAGAAGACCAACTTCAGTAGGTAGCAGAATAAGTGTGGACGTGTCCGATTTATCATCATCAAAAAGCTCCGATCTTTCTGATAGTATAGAATCTCCAGTCTCTTCTGAAAAAAAAAACCCTAAAAAGACAAATCACAATCGATCCAATAATCGGTGATTTTGACCAAGGAGGGTTGTAATATTGATGATACAGAGGTGCAGAAAACAGCTTCAAAGGCGTCATCATCTTCAGGGTGTAAAGAGAATTTCGACTCGATTTAACTAGGATTCGAGTTGCATAAACTAACAGAAGAAAAGTAGATAGACACCGCCAATTGTGCTTGGACAGATGATCATTCGGTAAGAGCATGGCTGATGGGGAAGGACTAGTGGCCAACGGAAAAGGTTAGGAACGAGATGTTTGAAGAGAACGATAAGAAGGAGGTCAGGATTAGCAGAGAAGCAGATCGGATGGGAGATAGAGAAGATGAAAGATAGAAAAAAAAAGGTAGAAGGTGGGTTTTCAAAATTTTGGGGATTTCGTTTCCCCCTGTCTAAATGCGTGTTTCATTAAAATTATAAAGCGACATGCATAGAGGACGTGCGTTTTAAGATAAAGCACCCTCCATGTTTTTAATTTTTTTTCTTTAGACACTAATTTTAGGGCACACAAAAATGCGTGACGTAAATCCTTAAATTTTTTGAAGAAATGACATTATTTTAAGGTCACTCTCTTTTGCGTAACATAAATCAGTGAGTGTCGTGGTTTGCACGTCATTAAAGGCATATATTCTAGTAGTGAGGATATGGAAGTAAGTTTCAGTTTTAAGAAGCTCGTAAGTTTATAGTATGGAAATTTTGTGAAAAGTTAAAGTTCTTATTCAATGTTTTGAAAGTATATTTAATATTTATTTTGCTAAATCTACATCCATGTATCTCACATGTGTTTTGAATTACGGATACTATTTTTTTGAATTGCTATGTATCTAGTATTGAAGACTAAGGATTAGAAGTTTATACGCTAGTAAAGATCCTTTAGAATACTTAGAACACTCTCGAATATGTCATATCTCTTTTGTTATCCTATGGTTATAATTATCATTTGTAAAACCAATGTTTATAAACTCTGATAAATAATTGAAGGTTTTTATTTGTAATAAAGCATATTTTGATCATGGATTAACGTCATGATAGATGCGCAACCATTGTATTTGAAGTGTTTCAAAAGTACGGGTGTTGCAAGTCATAATTTAAGAGTATTAGGTTGGATTATCCTTCCTACGCTTAAACTATGAGAATCAGCTTAAACTATGAGACTCGGGATACACGTTTACTTATGAATACTAGACTTAAAGCCGACAAAAATCGACACAACCCTCAAACCCAAACCAAAATTAGCAGGTTGGGATGAATTTCAACCCATTTAAGTTAAATGGATCAATCCGCCTAACCCATATAGTTAAATAGGTTGTTGTGTAAGAATTAATGACCTATTTTTAACCCACAAATCTATTAAACTTTAGCATATATTTAATTTAAGAATTAATGCAATCCTAATTTTTATCTTTTTTCTTAGTACCAACAACACTAGTTACTCTTTAACTTTGAAATTAAATATTTCTAATGTTATTGAACATTTATTTGTATTTGTGAATTTTGATTGTGTTGTTATACTTTGAAATTTTATTTAAGTTTGGAACTCATTTTTTTTTTTTACTTTAAATGGGTTAGCGCAAGTTTAACTCATTTATTTAATAGATTGGGCTGAGAAATACATAAAAATGTCAAACCGATGACAACCTATTTATTTGAAAGGTTGGTTGGGATGGAAATATCAACTCATCTAAATAAAAAGGTTAAGATCAGGTTAAGTCTAGTTGAAATTTTCAACCCAATTAATAAATGAGTTGAACCCAAACCCAACCTAGGTTGACTCACTGCTAGCTCTAGCTAGAGTTATGCTTAGGATTGTATGCCTAGATTTTTTATGTGTATATATGTTTACAAAAGTATATTCCTAAGAAATCACTTGAATCATGCCCGAAAAATCATGTTAGGTAATGAAGTTTTAATTTGGAAATGTCGAGATAATGTTATATGACTAAGATTATACTACCACCAAATTAGGTGTTTGTAGTTATAATTAATGCTTATGAATGATTGACGAAAACAATAGATGAAACGATATTGGAGCAAGTTCCATTTTTTAAATATATCAAAGACATCAATCATGAGGTCAGATAAGAAATTTTGAGACTTCGGAATTTTTCTAATTCAGATCGAAAAATGGTGTGAGTGGGAAACGAGCGTGAAGTTCATCATGAGGAATTGCATGTACCTTTATTTAAGAATAAATTGGAAGAATTTCTTGTTGAAAGGGATGGCACGTCGCTTCACAAATATAGCACAAAATTTACTAGCATGGTGACTTTGTTTGATGACGCATGGCTTTCCAAGGAGGGGAAAGTTCATTGTTATGCAAAAGGTATGTATGATGCAATGGTAAATTTTTTAACCATGAGAAGTTTGATAGAGGAAAGAGTTGCATGGAAAACTAGTATAATAAAGTGGGCAAAAGGAATTCTTAAAATCCTCTATGATTAGCCAAAATCACTTCGGTAGCATACAAGGTGGGGGGAGTTGGACAACACATTATGTGTCACAAAAGGCAGATATGAGGGGCTTTAATTATGACAGTCCAATATTTTTCATGTGGAAAAGAAGGGCACAAGGTGCCTTATTGCAAATAAAAATTTCCAAAAATGCATAAGATTCAAGATATATTGTAAAACACGACAACGATTACATATATACCAGAATATTTTAAACTAGGAAATTTAGAGAAGAATTGAATACATTTATTTATATATATAAGATCCTAAAAACAATGATAAAAATTTTCATTTTTAAATCGATAGTTTCAATCATCAAATAGTTCCAAGTCAATTACAATGTACAATATCCAAAACATCAGAGTACAAATACCAAAAAGTGCATAAATCAAGAGGGGAGGATGATGTACCATCATGCCGGACCCTTCTCTTTTCCTACCGGAAGTACTTGAAATCATAAACGTAAACTGTAAGCATAAGGCTTAGTGGGTTCCCCAAAGTACCACATACCAAACATATAATTGTGCCTAGTCTTGGGGTATATTCCAACCTAATACATAAATATGGGCCTAGCCTTGGGGTCTAGCTTTGGGATCTATTTCAACCTAATCATGTAAACTTGTAAAATTCATATAACAACTAGCATCCTACATAATTAATCTAGTGCGCCGACATTGGTGCTTTCGACGCACAAGCACAGTGAAAAGACTCACCTCGCGGTATGAATTGGTAGCTAAGTAAATCACTGCTCTGAATATTTCCTCTACTGACAACCTATATAATAATAGGGACTTAAACTTCAATCTACTACTCAAAACACCCAAAATGACCTAAAGTCAAAATTGGTCAAAGTCAACGGTCAACATCAAATTCAACTTTAGATGGTCGTCATGTTGTGGCCATCCATGCTCACTCCGGGGCAACTAAAGGACAAGGTAGACGAGCTTTAGGCTAGTCATCATGGCGTGGTAACCTAGGCCACACCATGGGCACTGGTCTCCAACAACTTAATATATCAAGTTGTTTTTCTTTAATCCAAAGGTTCCAAAGTTTAGATTTGGTTCTTACAAAGGTCCAAGTGGATAACGTTTCCAACTTTATCCATTTAGACCCTCTAAGAGATAGAGATCTCTCTTCTAGATCTAATTAGGGCAAAAACATAATTTGGCTTAACCCATTAAGCACTTTCACTTGAAGACTACCAGACCGTCATTTCCAGAAAGATTTCTAGCATCTTATAATAACATAAAAATCCTTACATTCCAAACATGCATCTCCAATGAATGTCTTGGACCCTTATTAGGTCAAAATGAGGGTTTTTGACCCAAAGATCCATGCATGGCATAAAAAATCACTAATACATCAGATCTAAAGCACCACATCCCTAAATAGCAAGAAGATTCATAAAGCTACAAACTTTATGATATCTCACCACCCAATAATAAAGAACATGAATTTTAAGGGACAAAATAGCTAGATCTAGTCATATAAAGCATACAGATTCGATTTTGAGGAATTATAAGAGTCCAGGAAGGTGCTCAAGGTAAACGGAAAGAGTTGCTTGCTGAAAGAAATAGGGTTTTTCCATTGCCAGCTCCCACGCTGTGGCCATATACTTCCACGCCATGGCGGCCTTTAAATGAACCCGCAATTTCTCGAAGCGCCATGTACCTAATCCATGTCGTGACATCCTTGCCAAGCTTAGTGATTTTTGGAAAATGATTTACCTCGGGATCCAGATGTCACAATTCTTCCGCACTTGAATCAGACTTCATCCTTGATGTTCGTTGTGACAAAGAAGTCTGGGTAGTGCTCCATCATCTTAACCTCCAGCTCCTACACCCACTTAGAGCCCTTCTGGTGCTGCGGTTGCACCTTCATCATGTTCACCACTTTGTTGCATAGAGCATCGGTATTCCTGTCTAGTATCATAGGCCTCTCCACATAGTTCAGGCACTCATCGACCTGAATATCATCAAAAGGAATCACCGTAGAATCACTGACTACACACTTACGCAATTGAGACACATGGAAGTGATGGGTTTTAGCCATAAGAACTTTCCTATGTGCGCATGCAAAACCCTAATGCTCGGATCTAGGCTTTCTAATTAAACATGCTTTGAATCCAGGACTTCTAATGGCTAATTAGGTTAAATAACAACATTGAAATAGATCTAGAATCATACCTTTGGATTCCTTGTTGATCTTGTTGTCTTGGAGCTTCTAGAGTCACAAATGTCACTCCTCTAATGGCTTACAAACACCAATAGCAAGAAGGATGATTTAAGAGAGAGGAGAGGGGAGGAATTCGACCAGAGTATCTCTACTTTAGATGGTGTGTCGAATTCCCTCACCCCTAGGGTCTATTTATACTTGTAGACTCCTTAAGGATTACAGCTTTAACCCTAATTGGATAACTTAGACTTTAAGTTGATCCATATCCTTTCCTTGATAACCCTATGGACGATTTTGGCCTATCCAAGCCTTAGAAATCGTCCATCCTATCATGGATAAGGATTTATAGTCTAAAGTGTAACTATCAAACAATTGACAGTTTATACCCTCTTATTTAATTAATCTCTTTAAGTCACCAAATTAATTCCAATTAATCTATGACATATATTAATCAAATAACCATATATTATTCCTTATAATATTTACTCTCTCTTAACAAATCATCCATCAAGTTGCTATGGTGAAGGCAACCCAAAAGGACCATGCACAACCGGATCAAATACTTGCCTAATATAGTTGCAGCCTTAGACACTATTCCAACAGTCTCCCACTTGGACAAGTCTAGTAACTATACAAGTACAATTCGGTTTGCAATCGTAGCTCTTAAAGAAGCTATCAAACTCTGATCTAATCAATCTTGTCCTTTAGATAAGGGATCGTACATTCCTCTGTTAGATATCATGCTGACAATCCTATGGAATGGTTAGTCTAGCATTTGATTTCTCGATCTCCGATTTATTCGACATAGCACTTAATCAAACACATCAATTCAGTTCTGACCGGGCCCGGCACATAAGTCAAATCAAATCATCGAGTGGCCAAGATATCTCTTCTACCCTCTTAGGATAAAATTTACAGATAAACTTCGACTTATATGCATTTACTTATTCATTAACCAACTATACACAACAATGCATTTTATAACACCAAGTTACTGATGCGTTATCACATTATCAATGTACAATCAATTAACAAATAATAAACCATATATCTAGGTTTTAAGACTATATGATATTATCGTCTTGCGATCGCCTTTTATATTGTATTCCATAAAGTGATTCCAGCAAGCGCGGGTTTGTTCCAATGCTCAAAACCAGTTCATAAGCACTCATGAACGTTGAAGCAACCCTTGCTATGTCTAACACCATTTAGACAATCTACACACCAATTCATGACAATCTTCATTCATATCTACTTCCAACATATGAACGATTGTGGACAATTTGAAGAATTCGATTATTCCTAATAAACTCAATTATTCTGGAAGTCAAAACATGCAAAGTGAAACAATAGTTAAACAATTAACATATGACAGTAACTTTACTTATAAATAAAACTCCTTTATTTAATCATCAAATGTTAATTACATTTATCTATTATACGTTTCTAAATACTATCTAGTCTATACTAATATCATCCTTCAGCCCAATACTCCTAGCATGCTGCAAGTGCTTAAACCTACTCAGTCCCTTCGTAAGCGGATCTGCTGGGTTATCTTCTGATGATATCCTCTTAACTATGAGTTGTCCTTCTTCTACACAATGTCTAATGAAGTGATATTTTCTGTCGATATGTCGAGATCTACCATGATCCCTCGGTTCCTTGGTCAAGGCAACCGCACCTTCGTTATCACAGAAAATCTCCATGGGCTCCTTTATGGCCGGCACAACTCCAAGATCACCAATGAAGTTCTTTAGCCATATTGCCTCCTTCGACGCTTCGCTCGCTGCGATGTACTCTGATTCGCACGTTGAATCAGCTACGGTTTCTTGCTTGGAACTCTTCCAAGTTACTACTCCTCCATTTAGGGTAAAGACCCAGCCCGACTGCGAACGGTGGTTGTCCCTATCGGTCTGAAAACTTGCATCACTATACCCTCGCACCTTCAAGTCATCACTCCCTCCAAGGACTAAGAACCATTCTTTCGTCCTCCGAAGGTACTTAAGGATGTTCTTCACTGCAATCCAATGTGCTTTGCCAGGGTTCCCTTGATATCTGCTAACCATGCTCAAAGCGAAGGCTACATCAGGGCGAGTACAAGTCATAGCGTACATGATTGAGCCAACTGCGGAAGCGTACGGTATTTGGCTCATTTCTGCTATTTCAGCTTCAGTACTCGGACTTTGAGTCTTACTCACCTTGGCATTTCCTTGTATCGGTAGTTCTCCCTTCTTTGAGTTTTCCATACTAAAACGTTTTAGTACCTTCTCTAAGTAAGTATTCTGACTAAGTCCAATTAGTCTCTTACTTCTTTCTCTTACTATCCTTATTCCCAAAATGTAAGAAGCCTCTCCGAGGTCCTTCATAGCGAAACACTTCCCGAGCCAGGACTTGACTTCCTGCAGAGTCGGGACGTCGTTTCCTATGATTAATATGTCATCGACATATAGAACGAGGAAGCTTACTATACTCCCGCTGGCTTTGACATATACACAAGATTCGTCTTCGCTTCGTACAAATCCAAACTCTTTGACTTTCTCATCGAAGCAAAGATTCCATCTGCGAGACGCTTGCTTAAGTCCATAAATGGACTTCTCAAGCTTACACACTCTATTTGGATGCTTCGGATCCACAAACCCCTCTGGCTCCTCAGCCAACTTTCAGTTAAGGAAGGCGATCTTGACATCCATTTGCCAAATTTCATAATCATGAAATGCGGTAATTGCTAGCATCACTCTAATAGATTTAATCTTCGCAACTGGTGAGAAGGTCTCATCATAGTCAACTCCTGGAGTTTGAGTAAAGCCCTTCGCAACTAATCGCGCTTTATATGTGTGTACGTTCCCATCCACGTCGGTCTTCTTCTTGAATATCCACTTGCACCCAACAGTCTTACGTCCGGGCACATAATCAACCAAATTCCAAACTTGGTCATCATACATGGATTGGATCTCGCTATCCATTGCCTCTTTCCATTTTGCAGACTCCGAGCCTGCCATGGATTCCTTATAGCTATTGGGTTCATCAAGATTTACTAGTGTACCATCACTAATATACGTGTCCCCTTCGGTAGTAATATGAAAACCATAAAACTGGGGATGAAATCTAACTCTATCGGAACGTCTAAGAGGTAAGGATTCGTCAATCGGTTCAACCGGAGTTTCCTCCTCGGGTTGAATGCCAGCGGTAGAGGTTCCTTCATCTATCGACTCTTGAATCTCTTCAAGTTCGATTTGCCTCCCATTGTCTCCTTGGCTTATGAGTTCTCGCTCTCGGAAAACTCCTCTGCTCGCAACAAAGACAACATTGTCCTTCGGTCTATAGAAGAGATATCCAAAGGATATATGCGGGTAGCCGATGAAAATACATCGCTCACTTCGAGGTTCAAGCTTTTCGTGAGTATCTCATCTTACGAAAGCCTCGCAACCCCAAACCTTGATATGTGCCAACGAGGGAGCTTTCCCCGTCCACATCTCGTGAGGTGTTCTGGCAACCTTCTTAGTAGGGACTCGGTTAAGGATATGGGCGGCAGTCTCTAAGGCATACCCCCAAAAGAAGATAGGTAGTGAAGCACGACTCATCATAGAGCGAACCATATCCAATAAGGTTCGATTACGCCTTTCTGCCACACCATTCAACTGCGGTGTCCTAGGAGGCGTCACTTGCGAAACTATTCCACACTCCTTGAGATAATCGTGGAATTCAAGACTTAGGTACTCTCCTCCTCGATCGGATGGAAGCATCTTGATTTTCCTGCCCAATTGATTCTCCACTTCATTCTTGAACTCTTTGAACTTTTCAAAGGTTTCTGACTTTTGCTTGATTAAATAGATATACCCATATCTACTATAATCATCGGTAAAAGTCACATAGAAGCGGTTCCCATCCTTCGTGGCTGATCTAAAGGGTCCACATACATCGGTATGTATTAGGTCCAATAGCCCCTCACCCCTTTCACAAGTATTCGTGAAGGGTGACTTAGTCATCTTTCCAAGTAAACAAGACTCGCATGTGTCATCTTCCCTAAGCTAGAATGACTCCAACACTCCATCCTTTTAGAGTTGGGCTATGCGTTTCTTGTTGACATGTCCAAGACGGCAATGCCACAAGGATGCTTTATCCAAACTAGTGGAAGAATCAATATTCAAAACATCATTTCCTAAGTTATCAACAATCACAACAGTTTCATATATTCCATTACATGGTATAGCTTCAAAGTAAAAGACACTATTTAGATAAGCCAAAATAGAACCATTCTCATTATTAAAAGAAAATCTAAATCCTTTTCTATATAAACCATGAAATGAAATGATGTTTCTAGCCATTTCTGGCGAATAGCAACAATTGTTCAAATCTAAACATAAATTATTCCTAAGCACTAAAGAATACACTCCAATCTTGGTAATAGACGACGATCTTCTGTTCCCCATGATTAGATTGATCCTTCCTTGCTCCACATCCCTACTTCTTCTTAGTCCCTGCACATTTGAACAAATGTGATAACCACAACCGGTGTCAAGAACCCAAGAAATAGCATGATTAGAATCGTTAGATTTAATTGTGTATATACCTGCGAAAGATGGCTTGATCTTTCCTTCTTTGATTGCTTGCAGGTATTCTGGGCAGCTTCTCTTCCAATGTCCTATCTTGTGGCAGTGGTGGCACTCTGCCTCGTTCGGGTTAGGATAGGGCTTAGAGGGATCAACTTTGGTCCCACTAGAAGAGGCACCATCTCGGGCTTTAACCTTGCGATAGTTCTTTGATGAAGCCTTCCTCTTCTTTCCCTTTCCTTGACCAATTGCCAAGACAGGAGCAACAGACGGATTGGGAGTAGGTGCAACAGACTTGTCTTTGAAGTTGCTCTCAGCGACTCTCAAAAGACCTTGGAGTTTGCTTAGGGTGACCTCCTCTTTGTTCATGTGGTAGGTCATCCTAAATTCGTTGTACATCGGAGGCAAAGAGTGAAGCACCATGTCGATCGCCAAGTCTTCCCCAAAGTCAACATTTAACTTGCGAAGGCGATCGACATACCTTTGCATCTTTTGCAGGTGCACGGTAAGAGATTCTCCATGACCCATCTTAGCGGAGATCATGTTAGTGAAAATCTCATAACGCTCTTGTCTCGCGTTTTGGTGGTATCTCTCCAACAAGTCTTGATGCATCTCGTATGGATACATGTCCTCGTAGGACTTTTGGAATTCAGAGTTCATGGTGGCAATCATGATGCAATGTACCTTCGTTGCATCTCGCTCATGAGTCTCAAAAGCGGTGATTTCGGCCGGAGTAGCGATTTCGGGGTTGATCTTCTCAAGCTTTTCATCGAGGACATACTCCTTATCCTCGTAGCGAGCAATGGTGCGAATGTATCTTATCCATTCGCTAAAGTTCGTTCCATCGAAGGTGACCTTTTGGCAAAGGCTCATCAACGTGAAAGAACTCGCAGCAGCGTTGTTTGTGTTCGACATCTATAGAAAGGACAAAGATAGATTAGAATAAGAATCCCTAATTATCACCCAATAAGAAAAATTAGGGTTAGGATCCAATAATAACATTTACATATTAGAAAAGGGATGCCGTAATCTAACATGAAAATAAATTGAAGGTAAGTGAATGACGATTCGCTAATTCTCCATAACAAAACCTAGACTATTAGTCCTAAGTGTATTGAGAATTCCTAGGTTCGGATGAGATTCATTGAACTATTCGATGGCATGTTTAAATCTCGATATGCCCCTCTTGTTTGTGACTGGGATGCCGAGGATCACAAAGCTGGTGTGAATTATAATGCAAATTCACATGGTGCCTTCATTGTAACGATCACCTATTCGATGTGCCGGTAAACCACACACGCTCCATCGAACTATGATAAACAATGAATCACCCTTTACCACCTTTGCTTAGAACTAATTAGTGTGCCGGTAAACCACACACGCTCCACTAACTTCTTAGCAAGGGTGCAAAGTGTAATTTCATGGGATTGCATCAATTCACTTTTCCTAAAGTAACTAAGATTGGGAAATTTTTTAAAACGTGTAGTTACTTTGTATTTCTTATTATTCTTTTAATGAGAGGATGAGGTTTCCCTATCCTACCCGTTCGGCTAACGACCCTCCACCAATCAAGCAAGCGGTGGGTGTGAGTGTACACCCATTAAGCGCCATTTTATAGGCCGCAACCTTATACCCACCTTATAGATCGGCTTCGTGAATGAGGCCTACTAACGGTAAGACTAGCATTTAGTTATACATATATAGATTATTCTAGTAATATCATATTAGTATAAGGTTGTGTTTTAAACCTTTTAAAACGTAGGGTTTGAAATTTAAGTTGTCTAAATTAAAACCTTTTAATCACAAATATAAATTTCAAAACTTGAGGGCAAGTTTAAAACATTTAAAACATGGAGGATCAAATAACAAATAATTCCAATTAACAATTAATATCCTAATTATCTTTATTTGATTTATCCAAGATTTCTTTTGAGATAATTATCAAAATAATTAATCATTTATCATGTAAGGAAATTAAATATTTTATTAGATGATAAATATCTTTAATTAGATCAAGATTATAGTCATATATATCAAAAAATCGGATTAGGGTTGATCTAATATAATTAAGGTAAGTTTCCATAAGATAAACATGAAAAAATCCCGGTTTTGCCTAATCCTGACGCCCGGACTCGCCGAGTACACAAAGGGACTCGTCGAGTCAGGCCTACTCGCCGAGTCCACTTTGGAACTCGCCGAGTCCATGACTCAGAAACCCAAAAATCGAATTTTGCAGGTTTGTTTCAGTTAATCAAGCAACAATTTAAAGAAAACCAAGCTAGTCTCTGATACCACTGATGGGTTTTAGCCATAAGAACTTTCCTATGTGCGCATGCAAAACCCTAATGCTCGGATCTAGGCTTTCTAATTAAACATGCTTTGAATCCAAGACTTCTAATGGCTAATTAGGTTAAATAACAACATTGAAATAGATCTAGAATCATACCTTTGGATTCCTTGTTGATCTTGTTGTCTTGGAGCTTCTAGAGTCACAAATATCACTTCTCTAATGGCTTACAAACACCAATAGCAAGAAGGATGATTTAGGAGAGAGGAGAGGAGAGGAATTCGGCCAGAGTATCTCTACTTTAGATGGTGTGTCGAATTCCGTCACCCCTAGGGTCTATTTATACTTGTAGACTCCTTAAGGATTACAGCTTTAACCCTAATTGGATAACTTAGACTTTAAGTTGATCCATATCCTTTCCTTGATAACCCTATGGACGATTTTGGCTTATCCAAGCCTTAGAAATCGTCCATCCTATCATGGATAAGGATTTATAGTCTAAAGTGTAACTATCAAACAATTGACAGTTTATACCCTCTTATTTAATTAATCTCTTTAAGTCACCAAATTAATTCCAATTAATCTATGACATATATTAATCAAATAACCATATATTATTCCTTATAATATTTACTCTCTCTTAACAAATCATCCATCAAGTTGCTATGGTGAAGGCAACCCAAAAGGACCATGCACAACCGGATCAAATACTCGCCTAATATAGTTGCAGCCTTAGACACTATTCCAACAGGAAGGTCATGTTGTGGATCTGACTAAGCTCATCAGGAAAATCCAATCGGTATGAAACCTTGCCCACCCTAGCGGTAATCCTAAATGCACCAATAAACCAGGGGCCCCGCTTGCCCCACTTCTGGAACCGGATGAAGCATTTCCAAGGTGACACCTTCAAAAGCACAATGTCCCCTTCTTGAGACATGAGGTCTGAATGATGACAATATGTGTAACTCTTCTAACAGCTTTACGCAACTCACAGTTTTTCACACACTTGCTAAATCAACAAAGTGGTCTTGAGCACTACTTTTGTACTACTCATGACCCGGAATCCGAACTCATCTAAACAATAGGGGTCCAACACCTTCTCCCGTACAACATCTCAAAATATGGTAGATCCATACTTGCATGATAACTCCTATTGTGGGAGACCTCGGTCAGTGGAAGATAAATATCCCAACTCCCTCCTAAATCTAATACGCACACCCGGAGCATATCTTCGAGTGTTTGAATCGTCCTATCAATTTGTCCATCCGTCTGGGGGTGGTATGATGTACTGAAATGCAGTTGAGTACCCAACCCCTCATAAAACTTCCTCCAAAACCTGGAGGTGAAGCGAACATCTCGATCTGAAACCACTAAAATGGGAACCTCATGCCAAACCACCGCCCCCGATGGAAATAGTAGCTAGCTTCCAAACAGATATACTCTCGACAATCGGTATGAAGCGTGCACTCTTGGTCAATCTATCAACAATGACCCAGATCGAATCAACTACATGCGCCTTCCTTGGCAGTTTTGTGAATGGGTAACGACTGCAACTTGTCCTGGGGTCTCTAATGTTCGGCCTTAACTTTCCCGTATGTCAGGCACCACTTTACAAACCATATTATATCCCTTTTTATACAAGATCACCAGTAACTTAACTTTAGATCCCTATACATCTTTGTAGCCCCTCGGTTGATCGAAAACTTCAACTCACGAGCCTCATCTAACACTTTCTATCTCACCGCACCAGTAGTCGAAATCCAAACTCTGACTAACTTACTCAACAAGCCCCGACCATCTCTGAAAAATAAAGGAATATGTCCCCTGATCGGATTTGCCTTCCAATTTTCCATTTTCAATCCTTCTACCTGAGCCTTATTGATTATATATAATAGAGGTGAAATAATAAGCATCCTCAAACATAAATACCTCACATGAGCACTCACTGTCTTACGGATCAAGGCATCTGCCACAATATTGGCCTTTCCACGGTGGTATAAGATTTCACAATCATAATCCTTTACCACATCCAACCACCTCCGATGCCTCATATTAAAGTTCGACAAATCCATCAGATACATGACCCCATACATTTAATACCTCCATATCTTGACGACAAAAACAACGACCCCCAATTCCAAATCAAGAATAGGATAATTCACATCATCAGGCTTCAGCTGCCTCGAACGTAAGCAATAACATGTCCTCTCTGCATGAGGACAACTCCCAAACCCGAAATAGTCGCATCATAATAAACCATAAAATCATCCATTTCCTCGGGACGCATGAGAATCAAGGCCTCGCATAATCTTTGCCTCATAGTCTCAAAAGTCAACTATTGATTAGGCCCCCACCAAAAAATAACATTTTTCTTTGTCAATTGGGTCAATGGTATAACAATCTTGGAGAAATCCGGGAAAAATCTCCAATAATACCATGGATGACCTAGGAAGCTCTGAATCTCAGATGGGGTTCTTGGAACCTCCCATCGCATCATGGCATCTATCTTGGTCGGATCGACCAATGTACCCTTCTGGTTGACGATGTTCCCAAGAACTGCACCTCGCATAACCAAAACTCACATTTGGAGAATTTGGTATATAACCTATCTCTCTTTTTCTCTCTCTTTCTCTATCTCTCTCTCTCTCTCTCTCTCTCTCTCTCTCTTTCTCTCTCTCTCCTCAAAGTCTGCAATACCTCTTGTAAATGTTCCTCGTGTTGTTCCTTGGTGTTGGAGTAGACCAAAATATCATCAATAAACACTATCACCGACTGATCCAACATTGGTCTGCAAACTCGATTCATGAGATCCATGAATCTTGCTGGTGCAATATTGAGCCCAAATGGCATCTCCACGAACTTGTAATGACCATAACCAAACCTGAAGGTCATATTTTGTACATCATCATCCCTGACCCTCATCTGATTGCAACCCGATCGCAAATCAATCTTGGAAAACCAAGATGCACCCTAAAGCTGATAAATAAGTCATCAATCCTCGGTAGTGGGTAATAGTTCTTTACTTTGGCTTATTCAACTCCCGATAGTCAATGCACATCCTGTGTGAATCGTCCTTCTTCTTCACAAACAAGATCAGAGCTCCCCAAGGTGAACTACACGGTCGAATAAATCCATTTTCTATCAACTCTTGAAGTTGTGTAGACAACTCGTGCATCTTTGGTGGTGCCAAGCGATATAATGTCTTGGCTATTGGGGCCACAAGAGGAACTAAATCAATCTAAAACTCAACCTACCTCTCAGGAGGCACTCCTTGAAAACCCTCAGGAAATGCATCGAGGAAATACCGAACAATGGGCACCTAACTCAATGTTTTTGTGTCCCCAACCGGAGTATCCACTACATAGGTCAGAAACACAGAATAACCCTACTTGAAGATATCTCTTGACCTATGCAGCTGAACGAATAGTCAGCCCATGCGAAGTACCCTCGTTGGGAATAACCAGTTATGCCCCACTTGGGATTCGAACTCTCACTAATTGGTGCTCACGGTCAATCATAGCCCCATTGGGACCCAACCAATCCATCCTGATAATAACTTTCGACCCTCATAGAGGAATCGATACCAAGTAAGTAGAATATCACTCGTTGAACAGATTTAGTACACACCCACAATGAACCCTCGAAGCACTCACTGAGTTATCATTAACAATCTCCACCTCTAACGGGTAATGTAGAGTCTTGGGATCATCAATAAACTTCTTGCTAAGTGCAATAGATATAAAGGATCGGGTAGCACTCGAGTCAAACAAAACATGAGTAGTCATACCATTGACTAACAAATTCCCTATGCAACATCAAATATAACATTAGCAAAAATAAAGAAAGAAATAAAAGATACAAAAAAGTCATGTACCGGTAAGCACATCAGTAGTCAGTTGGAATGCTCTCCTCTTCAACACAAGTGTCTCTAGGTTGCCCTCACGACCATCAGTAATCCTCAAGGTGGCTAGTGCAGGTGATGCCACTGTCCCCTGTCAATATCGAATAATCAACATTTTTATGGCCAGTCTGATTACAATGAAAGCAAATCAATGCACCTTGGGGATGCTTGATGCAACGGCTCTGGCCCTGCTGGCCTCTGGTGTATTATAACGACCGCAGGTTCGGGCTAGTCAATTTAGAGACAATGAGCGTCAAAAATGAGTTTTTGATGGGAGATTATTTAGAAGGAATAATCTGAACCAAGTTCTATTATATGTCACAAGGGTTCCATACATATAAAGAATGTCGAAATCCGAGTTATAACGAAGAAGTTATGACCCTTCGAAGTTCTACGGAAAAACCGACATGACACCGTGTAATGTAAAAAGTGAATTTATGATAAATTACTTTTTAGCCTTAGAAATCTAAACGAAAGTCGTATTATACATTAAACCGAGAGCGTGCATAAAAAGAACGCCCAAATCTGATGTAACATACACGTTAAGTTATCATGTTATGTAATTTAAAAAAAATGAATAATATTATGAAATATTATATGAATTTGAGCGTTGAGTTGTAACAAATAGTTTTTAGTAGAAATGAAGTATTACTATGTTTAGAATCACTCGGAAAATATTGAAAGTCTTATGAGATTCCAATCAAAAGTCAAATATTGAAATTTAACGAAAATATAAAATTTGAAATAATTATAATTTTATTATTGAAAGTTGTAAATAATTTCGTTAGAAACATTTAGACGAAAGCCTCATCGAAATCTGAGTTATAACAAAGAATTTGTGACTAATTAAAGTTTTGCGACAGAACCGACATGACGTCGTATGACGTAAAAAGTAAGTTTCAATAAACCACTTTTTTAGTCCTTATGATCTAAATGAAAGTCGTAGTATTCGTTAAACTGAGAATTTTCATAAAAAAGACGTCCAAATTTGACTTTATATGAGGAAGTTATGATGTTTTCTAAATTTCGGAATAGTAGTAGAAAGCTAAAAAACTCAAAATAAATATTGAGTGATTTTTAGCTGACGCAACTTAAAGGACAATCGAAGGTCTCGTCAATAGTAGTACAACGCTAAAAAGAAAGACGAAAACGGACATCGGATGAAGAAGTTATGAATTTTTAATTGACTTTTCCTATCCCGGCCGGTTAAAAATATAATATTAAAAATGAATTCAAAATTAGCCAACGGAGTCTAAACAAAAGTTGTAGAGTATAATCTCACCTATGCGTGAATATGAAGAACGTCAAAATGGAGCTCGTACGCAAAAGATATAAAATTTTGAAGTTTTTAAATAAAAATAAATGAAAATTCGAAGCCTTATCTGAGGATGTACGCCCCGCGTAAAGGCTTATGCCTAACGTTCGCATGGCAGGACCACGGATTGACCACGTCTCCGGTCTTTGCATGATGGCCACGTAGCAGACACGCCCAACCCACGTACCCTCCCTTTTGAGAATTGGACACGTAGCCTCGTACGCCCTGCGTACAGTGAGACTACATCTCGCATAGTGAGCTGCTTCGGACCCTATAAAAGGGATGCGAGGCTATTCGTATTATGGTTGTCGTTTTTCAATCTCCTTCACTCTAAAAACCCTCTCTAGCCACTTTTAAACCCCTAAATCCCCAGTATCATTCCCGACACCCAAAGCAAGTCCCGACGCCCCAAAGTTCCCGAAAAAATTATATCTTCAAGTCTAAACTCTGCCCGAGTAAGGCCAATTTTCAACTAAAATCCCCGGTTTCGTCACAGAAAGTCATATTTAGAGCCGAAGTGCTGCCCAAATTATCATTTAATCCCCGAGTATTTCACGGTGAGTTCAATATCGGGACAGTTGTATGTTATATGTTATATATTCAATGTGCTTTCCTGTGTTATATCGGATTTATGCCTTGGGTCATGTAGAGCATGACTCGTATAATTTTATGGTATTGGCTTTGTGCCTTTGGCCATGTAGAGCATGACTCGTATAACTTTTGGTATTGGTATAGGGCTATGTAGGGCTGAAAGCCTGTATATTCTAGCAAAATGATAATCCGAAATTGTATTTTCTGTGCCATTTGGACCGAAGCTTTATTGATGTATATCAAGTATTGAAATTATCAGGTCACATTGATTGTAAATCATTGAATTAGATTGTTGGTTGATATGGAATGTTTTCCATATGATACACATATGCCTTTGTTCTTCTTTGCCCCTCTTTGCTTCTGTCATATTCATATGTATATGGCATAGGGTTATATTGTAAATGTTATTTAACTTACTAAGGGTCACCCGTTTATCCCTCTCAATGTCTAAATTATTGCAAGTGATAAGCATCCAGTATAGTCATCTACCGGAAGAAGATGTAGAATATATAATATTATAGCTTTCGTATTGTATAACTGGGAAAGTATGTAATATATAAAAATTTGTAAAAATCTTAATAGTCGGTTTGTATCCAGTCTATGTTAATAAACTATCATTGTAAAATATTGTCTTATGAATAAGGTGTCTAAGTCCATAACTATTGCTGGTAAATACTTGACCCGACCCGGTATGGTCCCTTTGGGTTGCATGGCATCATGCAATTGAATAAACTAAATGAGAGAAATAACACTTATGGTTATTAATATATTATAAGTTCTAATATATTAATAATATTATTTAATTAGTTTTGACCAAGAATTAATTTAGAATTAATTAAGTCATCAAAAGATAACTAATTAGATATATGGGTAGATTAAGTAAATATTCCATATCTTATATAGTGGGCTAAGATGCTCCATGGAGTTAACCCATGGATCAAGAAATGAAGAGTCATGTAACATTAGGGTTTACCTAATGCAACACACTATATAAGCAATGTAAATCTCCCCAAAATCGGCCGCACTAAGAAATAAGTGGGCTTGGCTAATTTTGCATGTGTTAGAGTATTCCCTCAAGTTTATTCTTTGCATTTGGTGTTGTGTGAAGAATTTGAGGCATCACACTTAAGGTGCTAGGCTCACAAGGTTTCAAGGAACACTTTCAACATCAAGGTATGTAGTTCTACTTTTATACAAAGAAAATTGTACCCCATGTATGCTAGATAGGTTCATAACCTTAGAAAACAACTTTGCATGATTATTAGACAAACATAGATCCAAGGTTATTAGGGTTGCATGTACACTTAGGAGGTGTTAGAATGCTCAAAACCCATTAGTAGTATCAGAGACTAGGCTTGTTTGTTGATATTTTGTGCAAACTTCTTGAAAAAATCGATTTTATGTTTTCTGCTCGTATGAACTCGCCGATTCCATAGGGGGAGTCGACGAGTCCATGAACAAATGCAAGCTACTCATCAAGTCTGTTCTTGCACTCGACGAGTAGAGGCTGCTGTGTTCAGAATTTCGATTTTAGTTGCTGGAAATGGACTAGAAACATTACCCTAAATTGTTTTGGTACTTGAAAACATGTTTTAGATGGTGTAATGTTTATTCTAATCCATTTACAATGACAATTATCAAAATTACAAGTTTTAAGTGTAATCTTTGATTCTTGAAAGTGTCCATATTCAGGTTCTTGTTCTTATGATGTTTAGATGATCATAGGAATTATTTGTAACCTATGTGGTAGATTAATTCATGATCATAATGTGTTTTAATGGAGTCCATAACTTGTCCTCAAGTTATGGAAAACCAAAAGTCACTTTGTTAAAAACCATTAAAATAACACATGAGTTATAAAAATGAAGAGTCTTCATTTTTAATACTCTATTAACTCATAAGTTAAAGAAATGAAAAGTTTTGAAAGTTTACAAAACTTGTCCTCAAGTTTTGGAACAAGTAAAGTCTTGATTAAAACTTTAGTTCCAACCCTTTAGTAACTAAATGTTTGTTAAATTCCCAATCTTAGTTACTTTAGGAAAAATGTGAATAAGGTTCTAATCCATAAAATTACACTTTACACTTTGTCTAAGTTGTTAGTGGAGCGTGTATGGTTAACCGGCACACTAACTTGAACTTAACAAGGTAGGTAAAGGGTGACTGAATGTTTATCATAGTATCGATGGAGCGTGTGTGGTTAACCGGCACATCGATTGAGGGGTAACACATTAAGGGTACCAAGTAATTTGCATGGTTACTTCACACCTAGTTTTGTGATCCTCGGCATCCCAATCACAAAACTTGGAGGGAACACTCGAGATTGAAACATGCCTTTGAAAAGTTCATTGAATCTCAAAAGAATCGAGGAGTTTCTAAGAACCAAATTAAATATTTTTAATATTTCGGCTTTGGTGGAAATTGGTGAATCGTCATTCACTTACCTTTCAAATATGTTGTTACTTAGATTACGGCATACCTCTTCTAAGTATAATATATTGTGATTGGGTCCTAGCCTTAATTCTACATTTGGGTGTTTTATTAAGGACTATCTCTATTTCTAAACTAAACTTTTCTTCTTTTCAGATGTCTGCAAACACTGTTGCTTCTAGCTCTAATCCTAATGGCTCCTTTTCTCTAATGAACTTGTGTGGGAAAGTCACTTTTGATGGATCCAACTTTAATGAATGGATCAGAAATATCCGAATGATTACCCACTACGAGGACAAAGAATATGTCCTCGATAAGGAGCTTAAGGAGATGACGAGACAGTTGCTACTCCTCAAGAGATCGCTGACATTAGGGCACATGAAAGAGATGCCACCAAGGTGGCATATATCATGATGGCCACTATGACAACCGACCTCCAAAAGTCCTACGAGGATTTCTACCCTTTTGAAATGCACCAAGATTTGACGGAAAGATACCATCAAAGTGCAAGACAAGAGAGGTATGAAATCATCTCCTCCATGATAACAACCCGAATGAAGGATGGTGAACCCATCATGGGCCACATGTAGAAAATGCAAAGATTTGTTGATCGCTTGTTGAAGCTTAATGTGAACTTCCCCGATGAGCTAGCAATAGATATCATTTTGCACTCCTTACCTTCATGTTATGATCAATTCCGCATGACATACCACATGAACAAGGAAGAGGTCACTCTCAGCAAACTTCAAGGACTCTCAAAGACTGTGGAAAGGGGTCTTAAGGGTAAGGCAGTTGTTACTACTCCTACTCTTATCAACTTCAACCCTGTCTTGGCAATCGGGAAAAGACGGGGGAAGAAGAGAAACATTTCTTCGAAGGGTACCAAGGCTAGGACCCTTGATGGCTCTTCTTCAAGTGGAACCAAGAAAGGTTTCGTCACTCCTTCTTCTGACCCAAAAGAGGCTGAATGCTTCTATTGCCATGAAAAGGCATATTGGAAGCGGAAATGCCCAAAGTACCAGCAAGATGTGAAGGATGGGAAAGTCAAACCCAACCATGCAGGTATTTAAACTATCTTATCTAATAACTCACCCCATTCTAACTCTTGGGTCCTTGATATCGGTTGTGGTATTCATGTCTGTTTTGATCTGCAGGGACTAAGAAGAAGTGAGAATGTGGAGCAAGGAAGAATAAATTTGATCATGGGAAACAGGAAAGCTTTACCTGTCACCAAGATTGGATTTTATACTTTATCGCTAAGTAGTGGGTTTAGTTTAGATTTGAATAAATGTTGTTATTCGCTAGAAATGGCAAGAAATATTATTTCCTTTCATGCATTGTATAAACAAGGTTTTACCTTTTAATTTGATAATGAAATTGGTTCGATTAATGCTTTTTTAATAGTATTCTTTATTTTAAAGCATTACCTTGTGATGGTGTGTATGAAACTGTATCTGTGGTTGATAACTTAGGAAATAATGTTTTGTGTATTGATTCTCTTAATAATAATAACTTGGATAAAGAATCATTATGGGATTGTCGTCTTGGACATATAAGCAAGAAACGCATAGGCCAACTCCAAAAGGATGGAGTCTTGGAGTCATTTGACCTAAAGTCAGATGATAGTTGCGAATCATGCTTACTTGGTAAAATGAAAAAGTCTCCCTTCACAGGTTCTTGTGAGAGGGGTGAAGGTTTGTTGGATTTTTTACACACGGATGTGTGTGGACCATTCAAACATGCCACAAGGGATGCTAATCATTATTATTTGAATTTTACTTATGATTCCAGTAGATATGGATATGTCTACTTAATCAAGCATAAGTTAGAGACTTTCGAGAGGTTTAAGGAATTTAAACAGGAAGTTGAGAATCAATTGGGTAGGAACATTAAGATGCTTCGATCCGATCGAGGTGGTGAGTATCTTAGTTCAGAGTTCCTCGAGTATCTTAAGGAATGTGGGATTGTCTCACAATTAAAACCTCCCAGGACACCGCAGTTGAATGGTGTGGCTGAGAGGCATAATCGAACCTTGTTGGATATGGTTCGTTCCATGATGAGTCGAGCTTCGCTACCAATCACATTCTAGGGGTATGCCTTAGAGACTGTTGCCTATATTCTTAATCTAGTCCCTAAAAAGAAAGTTGCCAAAACTCCTCATGAGATGTGGACTGGTAAAGTACCCAAACTAGACCACATCAAGATTTGGGGTTGCGTGGCTTTTGTGAGGCGCGAATCTCATGATAAGCTAGAACCTCGAAGCCGGAGGTGTATTTTCATCGGCTACCTACAAAGATCCTTTGGTTACCTCTTCTACAGACCTAGTCATAATGTGGTCTTTGTAGCAAGAAGAGGAGTCTTTCCACAGAGAGAGAGAGAGAGAGAGAGAGAGAGAGAGAGAGAGAGTTTATAAGCCAAGGAGACCGTGGGAGGCAAATTGACCTTTAAGAACTTCAAGAGTCAAGTGGTGAAGGAACTTCAAACCCTAGCCCTCAACTAGAGGAGGATACTCCTGTTGAGCAAATTGACGAGTCTGTACCTCTGATGCGTTCCACGAGAGTTAGGAATTCACCTGAGCATTACTATGGTTTCCATATTACTGCGGAAGGTGAGACACTTATTAGTGATGAGACACTAGTAGGTCTGGATGAACATAACAGCTACGTAGAAGCCATGGCAGGCCTTGAGTCTGCTAAATGGAAAGAGGCTATAGATAGAGAGATACAATCCATGTATGACAATCAAGTTTGGAACTTGGTTGAGAATGTACCAGGTCGTAAGACTGTAGGGTGCAAATGGATCTTCAAGAACAAGACCGACATGGATGGTAATGTACACACACTTATAAGGCTCGACTGGTTGCAAAGGGCTTCTCTCAAACTACTACAATGGATTATGATGAGACTTTTTCTCAAGTAGCCAAGATTAAGTGTATTAGGGATATGTTAGCCATAGCTGCATTTCATGACTATGAAATATGGCAAATGGATGTCAAAACCGCTTTCCTTAATGGAAAGTTGACTAAAGATGTTTACATGAGTCAGCCAGAAGGTTTTTTCAGTAACGAGTACCCTAATAGAGTGTGTAAGCTTGAGAAATCCATTTATGGATTAAAGTTAGCACCTCACAGATGGAATCTTTGCTTTGATGAGAAAGTCAAGGAATTTGGCTTTTCTAGGAGTGAAGATGAATCTTGTGTGTATGTCAAGGCTAGTGGGACTATAGTTAGCTTTTTGGTATTGTATATGGATGACATAGTACTCATAGGAAATGACATACCAACTCTGCAGGAAGTTAAATCCTGGCTTGGGAAGTGTTTCTTAATGAAGGACCTAGGAGAAGTTGCCTATATTCTAGGGATAAGGATTTTGAGAAACCGGAGTAAAAGACTAATTGGAATTAGTCAAAGTACCTACTTGGACAAGGTGGTGAAGAGATTCAGCATGCAAAACTCCAAGAAAGGAGAGTTACCTATCCAGAGTAATGCCAGATTGAGTAAAGCTCAAAGCCCAAGTACTGAAGCTGAGATAGCATAAATGAGTCAAGTACCTTATGCTTCGACTGTAGGATCGATCATGTATGCTATGATGTTTACTCGACCTGATGTAGCCTTTGCCTTGAGGATGGTTAGAAGGTATCAGGGGAACCCTGGCAAGGCACACTGGACTACGGTAAAGAATATCCTCAAGTACCTATGGAGGACTAAGGACTGGGTCCTTAACCTCGGTGGGAGTGATGACTTGAGAGTTGTAGGGTATTGTGATGTTGGTTTTCAGACTGATAGGGATAATTTCCACTCTCATTCGGGCTGGGTCTTCACCCTAAATGGAGGAGCAATCACTTGGAAGAGTTCCAAGCAGAAGACAGTGGCTGATTCCACTTGTGAATCAGAGTATATAACATCAAGCGAGGCAGCAAAGGAGGCTATATGGCTGAAGAACTTCATAGGAGACCTTGGAGTAGTATCAGCTATAAAGGAGCCCATGGAAATTTTCTGTGATAGTGAAAGTTCTGTTGCCTTATCCAAGGAACCAAGGGATCACGGGAGATCTAGACACATCAACAAAAAATATCATTTTATCAGACATCGCATAGAAGAAGGACTCCTCGTGGCAAAGAGGGTATCATCGGATGAGAACCCAACAGATCCCCTCATGAAGGGACTAAGTAGGGTTAAGCGTCTCCAGCATGCTCGGAGCATGGGGCTGAAGGATTATATAAGTTTTAGTAGTTAGATAAATTATGAAATTTGTAAAGTGTAATTGACATTTGATGATGAATAAACATTGTGTTTATTTATGAGTAAAGTGTTACTATCTTTTGTCAATCATTTACTATAATTTCTTTTGCATGTTTTGACTTCCACAATAGTATGTTGTGGTTTCACATATTATTCAAACTTTCCACAGTCAGTCATATGTTGGAAGTAGATATGAAGTAAGCCTGTCATGAAGTTTGTTGTAGGTGTCAGGATATAAGACAACACTTCATGAGTGCTCATAAGTTCTTAGTATTAGAATCAACCCACGCTCACTGGAATCACTTCATGGAATTTTATCTCGAGTGATCGTGAGACGGTAATATCATATAAGTCTTCAAACCTAGAGATATGATTTTGTTGCCTATGAATTGATTATGCATTGATTGTACGAAAACGCATTGGTAATACGATGTTATAAAACGTGCTTTTGTGTATAATTCAACTAGTAGTAGAACAAACATATGAGTCGAAGTTTATCTGTTCCTTCTTGGATTAGAAGTTGATATCTGGG
Organism: Lactuca saligna; assembly: GCF_052625555.1. NCBI lineage: Eukaryota > Viridiplantae > Streptophyta > Magnoliopsida > Asterales > Asteraceae > Lactuca > Lactuca saligna. Next base: position 156,984,972 of record NC_136423.1, on the reverse strand, counting down.
ACCCTCGATGATTTTTTTTACCTATGTACCGGGTCTGGTCAGAACTAAGTTGATGTTTTCAATTAAGTTCTTTGTCAAACAAATCGGGAATCACGAAACAAACTACTGGACAATAAGTAAGACATTGTTGCATGTAATTGTCCGGCTGATATCTTGAACAGAGGATTATATGATCACTTATCTTAAATGGCGTATTAATATCTTCTCAGTTCCGAGAGGCCTTGAAAGAGCAACGATTGCCGATCGGTCCTAAAGTATTGCAGTGATAGTTATTAGACTTATCCAAGTGGGAGACTGTTGGATAAGGTGTCTAAGTCCATAACTATTGCTGGTAAATACTTGACCCGACCCTGCATGGTCCATTTGGGTTGCATGGCATCATGCAATTGAATAAACTAAATGAGAGAAATAACACTTATGGTTATTAATATATTATAAGTTCTAATCTATTAATAATATTATTTAATTAGTTTTGATCAAGAATTAATTTAGAATTAATTAAGTGATCAAAAGATAACTAATTAGATATATGGGTAAATTAAGTAAATCTTCCATATCTTATATAGTGGGCTAAGAGGCTTCATGGATTGTCAAGTTGGGTTCCACCAATAGGATGCTCCATGGAGTTAACCCATGGATCAAGAAATGAAGAGTCATGGAACATTAGGGTTTACCTAATGCAACACACTATATAAGCAATGTAACTCTCTCCAAAATCGGTCGCACTAAGAAATAAGAGGGCTTGGCCGATTTTGCATGTGTTAGAGTATTCTCTCAAGTTTATTCTTTTCATTTGGTGTTGTGTGAAGCATTTGAGGCATCACACTTGAGGTGCTAGGCTCACAAGGTTTCAAGGAACACTTTCAACATCAAGGTATGTAGTTCTATCTTTTATACAAAGAAAAGTGTACCCCATGTATGCTAGATAGGTTCATAACCTTGGAAAACAACTTTGCATGATTATTAGACAAACATAGATCCAAGGTTATTATGGTTGCATGTACACTTAGGAAGTGTTAGAATGCTCAAAAACCATCATATGCGTGTAGCAATTTTTGGTGTAACAATGTCTTAAGTATGAATGTTTTGGGTCTTTCAATCATGGTATCAAAGCGGTAGTTTAAGTGAACTAAATACCATGGATTCGTATTTAGACTTAAGCCGTCAGAAGTTCAATATATGAACGAATTCATTATAAGTATATGGATACAAAACATAAGACATATTTAAGTAAAAGTATTAGGTAATAATAAATCCTAATATTCTAAAATACTATGTTGCTACAAATTTTCAGAAGAATGGCTAAACATGAAGGTATCCATACACCAAAAGTGGGTGGAGATCCTCGTCCTGAGGAAGTAAATACTCCAGTACCTCCTTGTGAGGAGTGACTCTTGGGTAAACTCATTGGTATTTTTTTAACAAACTCTCGAAGAACACAAGAAGAATAATGATAGAGGCAAAGAGAAAGCTACTGGAGAATCTTCGAAAGGAGAGACGAGACGTCCCTCATTCAAAACTTTCAAGAGTAGTGGTGCTACAGAGTTTTCTAGTGTGTTTAATCCCGTATTTGTTCTAACATGGATTCAGAACACAGAGAAAATATTTCGTATCCCTCATGTGGATAATCAAAACAAGGCTAATTATGCTTTTGCAATACTCATCGGAGAAGCCTTGGTTTGGTGGGAGGCAACATGTGAAACTCCTAACGGGTATGACAAAGAGAATTTATCCTAGGAAATGTTCAAAAATCATTTGCTAGGGAAGTATTGTCCTCTAGACATGAGGAGGAGATTGGAAAAAGAATTCCTCAAGCTTAAATAGGGAGGAATAACTGTGAATGAGTATGAAACTCAGCTCAATCAAAAATCATGGTTTGCTGCAAAGTATATTCCAACTGAAGACGATAAAATTCAGTTATTTATGGAGGGAGTACGATATGAAATCCATGATTTTGTAAGCAGTCGGGATGTTCTATCATTTGATAAAGCTGTTGAGTATGCACGAAGATGCGAGCATGACTTGGTGATATGTGGTGCCACTCTTTGTATTCCAAAGTATCCACATACTGATCGATTTGTTCGTGTCTCCTCTATTCCACCAGCTCAATCCTTTCGATCTAAACCTAGTAAATAAGTGCAATCCTAAAATAGCCCTCATGGCCGCGGTAGGTCACAATCGTTTTCTCTTTAGTCACCATCGTGTCAAAAATGTGGAAAGAATCACCAGGGCCAATGTAGAACAGAAAAAGAATCGGTAATCTATTATGGATGTGGAGAAATGGGATACATAAAACCCGTTTGCCCGATAAAGAGTGTTACATGATTTTCTTGTGGTGTTACTGGACATAAGAAGCGCTTCTATCCTACTCTTACTAGCCAAGTGATGGGAAGTCAAGGTTATGTTCAACAACTAGCGAGAATTCAAGCTCTTGTTCAACAACCAAAGAGTTCTCCAACTAAAAAGGAGGAGGTGCCAAAAGCTAAGGGTCGTGCATTTCACATTACCACAGAGGAGGCACGCGAGGACCCAAATGTTGTGACATGTACATTTCTTGTCAACTCGACACCTGCTCACATCTTACTTGATTATGGTGCCTCAAATTCTTTTGTGTCTCATGAATTTGCTCATTCCTTTCAAATTTCCTTGCTATGCATCAACACAACCATTTCACATAGATACTGCGGGAAGTAAATCATTACTTGCTGATAAAATATAAAGGAATTCTATTATAGAAATCAAAGGCTATAATATTCTTGCTAATCTGATTCCTATCTCTTTGCCCAACTTTGATATTATTCTCGGCATGGATTGGTTGTCAAAGAACCATGCAGAACTCTTATGTTATGAAAATATAGTACATATTCCCATTAAAGGGGAGAATCCTATCTATGTCTACGGTGAACAAAGAATCTTAAAATTAATCTCTTTCCTCAAAGCTCGTAAATTCATATCAAAAGGATGTTCTATTTATCCGGCCTATTCCGTTGATATCTTAAAAGAGGAATAGAAAATAGCAGATGATGTTCTCGTTGTTAAAGAATATCTTGATGTTTTGCCCGATGATTTTCCTGGACTTCCTCTAGACATGCAACTAGATTTCCGAATTGATCTTGTGCCTGGTGCTGCTCCGATTACAAAGACTCCTTATTGTCTTACGCCAGCTGAGATGAAGGAAATGATGATCCAACTGCAGGAATTACTTGAAAAAGGCTTTATTCGACCAATTACCTCTCCTTGGGGTGCTCCAGTGTTGTTTGTCAAGAAGAAAGACGGTTCGATGCAAATGTGTATTGATTACCGTGAGCTAAATAAAGTAATTATCAAGAACAAGTACCCACTACCTCACATTGACAATTTGTATGATCAACTTCAGGGTATTAGCTATTTCTTGAAGATTGATTTGAGATTTGGATATCATCAGTTGAAAGTACATGAGCAGGATGTACCGAAGAATGCTTTTCGTACTCGATATGGGCATTATGAATTTCTTGTCAAAATCGTTCGGTTTGACAAATGCTCCTGCTATATTCATGGATATGATGAATCGCGTATGTCGTCCGATGCTGGATAAATATGTCATCGTATTCATTGATGATATTCTAATCTATTCTAAGTTTGAAACTAATCATGACATTCATATTCGCGAAGTATTAGAACTTCTTCGAAAGGAGAAACTATATGCTAAATTATCAAAATGTGAATTTTGGCTTCGCCAAGTTCAATTTCTTGGCCATGTGATTTTTGGTGACGGTATATTCGTAGATACCACCAAAATCGAAGCCATTTAGAATTGGGAAGCGCCCCGTAATGCTTCTGAAATTTGCAGTTTCTTGGGTCTCGCTGGATATTACCGGAGATTCATTATAGATTTTTTGCATATAGTCGTACCTCTCACGAGTCTTACACGAAAGCAAGTAAAGTTCGAATGGGTGAAGCTCAAGAAAAAGCTTTCTCAACTCTAAAATATCTTTCGACCCATGCTCCGATCTTATGCATTCCAGAAGGTGATAATGATTTTTCTATGTATGGCAACGCTTCAAGATTGGAACTCGGCTATGTGTTGATGTAACATGGTAAAGTGATAGCCTATGCCTCGAGACAATTGAAAGATTAGGAAAGGAAGTATCCCACCCATGACCTCAAACTCGCTGCAGTGGTATTTTCCCTAAAACTTTGGAGACATTATCTTTCTGGTACAAAATGCTAATTGTTTACCGACCATAAAAGTCTCAAGTACATATTCAGTCAGCAAACTTTGAATATGAGACAACAACGAGTCATGGAGCTGATTAAAGACTATGACTGTGAAATATTGTATCATCCTAGAAAGGCCAATGTAGTTGCTGATGCACTTAGAAGAAAAGTTTATCATAATAGTGTGTGTTATGTTATTACCCACACTACCGTAAAATTCACTATTTTTGATAAACAAAAGAAATGGCAAGTAGAAGCCTTAAATCCAGAAAAATGTGAAGAAGGAAGGGATGGTACATTATACTAATGTTTTACTTGATGATCCACAAGGATTGAAGGTATTCAAGAATCGGCTATGGATTCCAAAGATTGGTGGATTAAGACAGAAGATTTTTGATGAAGCCCATAAGTCTAAGCTGTCAATACATCCTGGTACAAGTAAAATGTACTATGACATAAGAGTTGATTATTAGTGGCCTGGATTAAAGAGAGACATTGGAAGATATGTGCAAGAATGCTTAGTATGCTTATAAGTCAAAACAGAGCACTAAAAGCCTTATGGAACTACACAAAATCTTAGTGTTCCTGTGTGGAAATGGTAAGAGCTATCCATGGATTTTATTACCAAATTGCCAAAGACTGCTAGATAGCATGATAACATTTGGGTAATTGTCGACCGCCTAACTAAAGGCGCCCATTTTCTTGCCATGCGTGAAACAGCTCCAATGGAGAAATACGCACAAGCGTACTTTGATGAAATTATTGCAAGACATGGTGTGCCACTAAAGATTATTTCTGATTGTGATACTCGCTTCACCTCTCATTTTGGGGCGAGTATGCAACGTGAATTGGGATCTCGAGTTGCGCTCAGTACAACTTATCATCCCTAGACAGACGGTCATATGGAGAGAACAATCCAAATAGTAGAAGATATGCTTCATGCATGTGTCTTGGAATTTGGTGGTAATTGGGACAAATACTTACCTCTTGTCGAATTTTCATATCATAACAGTTACCACGCTTCCACAACAAATAAAATGACATTTAGTGGCATAGAAAAAGTACCACTAAAAACCAAAATAGTGTCACTACAGACCAGGGTGGCAATCAGCGGCACAAAAAAAGTGCCACTACAAACACTGCCACTAAAGGCTTTTAGTGGCACTTTTTGGTTGTATCGTTGCAGCCCTTTGGGTTTTAGTGGCACTCTTTTTATGCCACTGAAACATTTTTGGGTTTTAATGACATTTTTATACCACTATATATTTGCTAATATAAATGTTATTTCCTTATTTTAACAACACATACTTTTTTACCAAAAAAATTAATATTCGAAAAATAGGTCCTACTTTTTTTTACTTAATTTCATAGGAATATAAAACAATTATAATGTAATTTAGTTAATAAATGGACAACATATCATTACTTGAAATAAAAAGATAACTTGTCTAAAAACAATATCCTCACTATTTAAAATACAAATATCTTCAAAACAATTAAAAGTCAATTTGGTGTACAAGGTAGTCTTTGGAGGCAGATGAAGTTGTTGCCTCAACTCGATTGTTAACAAGTGATGCAGTTGAAATTTGCATCTATTACTGATTGCTTCTTTCTTGTTGATCTCTTATTTTGTAACATTATGATATTCATCAAGATCATTTGCATCAAAGTCTAACGTCCTTGATATTTCCTGCAGTTAGCCATAAATTTTATCAATGATCTCTAATTTCTCACAGACAATAATAATAACAATTATAATATTGAATAATGAAATGACATATCATATATGCATATATGAATAATCATTATATTTAGAAAATAGTTTATTCCACAATATATGATAAAAATAAAACTAGTGTTGCCCAGTATTGTATTAATTAAGGATCCTTGCTTCTCAATAAGACTCATGGCTTGCATTAAGGATCAGTAGACGAATTGAAAGAATGGAATGAAGCTACACCTTCACTTTTTTTTCTAGAAATCCATTAACAAACTTAAATACATTTATCACAACATCAATTACCTAAAAAAGTATGTCACATTAAATTTGTTAAAAGTATGCTATGTGAATTGGTAAAATAGTAACACCCCGCTCCCGAGTTCAACTTAAAAAGAGAAAAGAAAGGAAATGGGAGGAAATGAGAGGAAAACAAGAGAGAATGGTGCTCCCGAGTTTCATTAAAGGAAGGAAGTGGAAGGAAATGGAAGGAAAACTTTCCCTCTTACCTTTCCTCCCGATTTGGGAGGATTTGAAAAGAAAGAACAAAATGTTTAACTTTCCTTCCATATTTCTCCAACTCGGGAGCACAAATGACAATTTCTTTTTCCTTTCTTTTCTCTTCTTTTCTCTCCTTACTTTCTTTTTCTCTTCTCTTCTTTTCTTTGCTATAACTCGGGAACGGGGTGTAAAAGTCTTACTTTTTAAGATTAGAATTAGAAAGGAAAGGGTAAAAACAAACAATGGTTTCCTCTATTTTTCACCCATTATAAAACTAATTAAGTAATAGATTCAACTTGTAACTAAGAAAAGTATTTAAGAATTACCCCATTAAACTAATAAACATCATAAGAATAATTAAATGCTTTAATATACCATTTTTTGAATGTTTTTCAAGTTGTAATCAAAATCCTAGTGGTGAGAATACCAACCTATCCTTTATAAGAGCTTATAAGATCCCACTGTTGTTTCTTCCGTCACCATCTCTTGATAAAATCGAGACTTGAATCTAGAGATATTGTAAGATCTAATACAGGAAAAAGCAATCCAATTTTTCAAGTTGTAACAAAAATCTAGGACATAAAGATATGAACGTCCTCTAATTTTGTAAGTACCTTTGCCCATACACTGCTTTTATACTGATTAGCAAGATGTATGATTATTCTATGTCGTTGAACCCAATCATCCCAAATGAATTGACTTGAATCTTTTAAAAAAAAATGAACACCATGTTTCTATCAATTCTGCCAACATCCATAAAAATAGGAAGACAGAAACTGAAAAGTAAAATACCTTGACTTGTAATGTTGTCCATTATTGAGTTGATCAGGAATCGACTTATGTGTAACAAAATCAAAGATTGGGGTTCTACCGTTTCTGTCAATAACCATAAAAAATAGAAAGAAATAGAATGAAAAGTAAACTACGTTGACTTGAAATCTTGTCCATTGTTGAGTTGAGCAGGAATCGACTCAAGAAATATCGACCAAAAAAAGCATATGATTGTAGAGAAAATCTGAAAGCGATGACTTCTTTGAAACTAAATCGAATACAAGGGCTTAACAAATAAGATCTTACTTCTGCCATTACCGTCTATGAGGGGAAGATGGTTTCATGATTAAGTCATTTAGAGAGAGGAAGAAGAAGATGAGAGACATAGAGGCATCTAGGAAGGGAAGTATCAGAGCGATGGTATACCATATGTACTAACCCCAAGGAGTAAATTGCAATAATTTGAAATAAAAAGGGCTGAGGAAGCATACCCTAATTCAAGTGTTACACTAATCACCACACATATGCCATCCATTGACCACAATTTCAACCCACTCTAAAGGTGGTCTAATACTTGACTCGAGACACTTTTTACCGGGTCTCACCCACTCGAGTGCCATATAGGCCCAACATCGCCTCAGATCCATCGATCCTCATTCTAAACAAGGAACGGTCCATCAACAATGTTGTTTGCCTCGACCCAAGCATGTATTGATCTTCCTTCAGCCTAAAAACCACATTTACAATGGCTTATCTCATCTTAGTGAATGCTACGAGTAAATCATAGACTTACAACACTTACCTGACAGCCTATCATCATTCAGTATGCTACAATTACCTCATCATCTGATAACACTTCCATATCAGCCATGAGCCCAACTCATGGTCTTGATCTCCTTCTACCATACCAACCCACAATCAAATAAGGATCCATACCACATATACTTCATCCCAACCAAGTTTTCATGTCATGCATCGAAACCCCAAGCCTTCATTAAACAAGAACAGGCAGAGAGGCTCTAACATAACCCTCAACCTAGATCCAGACACATATCTACCATGTATCACTACGAATGTGTCACCCTATCAATAAGAGTCTATAAATCTCAACCATTGAGTAATCTCTATTCAGACTGCCACTTGGATTGGCTTCCTTTTGACCGGGATGTGCATCTCCACCTCGTTCCGCACTCGAGACTATCCCCAAAAATCAAAACGGTTCTCCCTCACTTGGAAATAACTACACCATGTCAACATTGCTAAAGAAAACTAACGATAATCCTTTGGTAATCCTAGTGTCTGGACAACCCAAGCGACCCAAAATCATCAACCACTCACTACCGATCTTACCCTCTTAGAGTAAACAACCTAATCAAAGAGCCTATCGACAACCAACTAACATCAATCCAGAGCGATACAAGTGCCTTTTAACTCTGATGTTGTTGTCCCAGAAGGGGACAACCAGTTTCCATGAGATCTTTCCTTAACGTTTTTTGATGCGGGGACTACCCTCATAATCCTAGAATTATCAACCTGATAGCGAACCTTTTCCTCCTACTGCTGATCTTCTGAGCAGGACCCCCCTAGCATGCTCCGACCAAAGGCCCATATATAAGATGACAACCTAAATCTATCTCAACCTGAAGTGCTCCCTCTCTGACTCTCGGCATGCAAAAAAAGGCATGAGACGACCCTTGGTAATATTAATCAAGAAAACACATAAAAAGTAAACCGGAAATAATATCTCACAAAAACAATTGCAAGATCCATAAGCATATATAGATAAATGATGACGAAAAAGAAAATGGAACATACACACAATAGCATTAGATTAAAATCTAGCCTCCCGTGCCTGCAACTGCAATGTTCAGCTCCTTACTGCTGGAGCCTCTACCTTGTCCTCACGTCCTTCGATAATCCTCAAAGTAACTAGAGCAGGTGCCCTCACTACTCCACTAATCAGCCTCAGAGAGTCAGCGTTCTTGTGGCCCACATGAATCCAATGAAAAACACTTTGAAACTGATCCTCAAGGGCAATCTCTACTTAAATGATCCATTTTCCCAAAACTGAAACACCCCATCCCTTTCTCCCAACATCTCCCTTCGTGTTTGCTCCCACAGTTGGCATAACAGCCCCATCCCCTAATGCCCTCCAACTCTGAAATCTTGAGTCTTGGTCCTCTTCGCATGGCCAACTGATGTCAGAATCTGCTCTGACTTCCTCTTCCTAAGGTGGTTCAAATTAATCTCCCACTTTCAGGATCTAGCTATCATGTCCTCTAAAGTTCGGAAAGCTAAGCACCTAACAAACTCCACGATATTGTCTTGCAGCATATCTTGGTACCTTATCTTGTAATGCCCTATTCCAGATCAATACCCATTTGGGTGTGAGTGATGGTATGTGGATGATTCAGGCATTCAGAGTTAGTTTTAGAGGCAAGGGTATTTTGGTAAATTGTCAGCTCGGGCTTTTATGGAATTTGAATGTTTCGTACTTAATTTGTCACCGTAGATAACTAGAGTTTCGTTGTTAGGGAGGTTAAGACGGACTGCTTTCTCAAAGCACATAATGTCAGCGTGAAGAAGACTTAACCAATTCATACCGATTATGACGTCGTGAAGATCTAAAAGAAAGTATGATTAATCATGATTTAAGAAAAAGGATAGGTACTTCTGTTCTATTTGCATATGTTGTCCCGATAGGATGGGAAAGGCATTTGTTTGGCTTCTAAGTTTATGCGTATGACAGCACGATCACTCGTAGTCTTGATCAGTCTCCATCCTGAAGTTCGTATAAGAACTCATATTTCGTTCATCAATCTCAGTCTTGTGTATAAGAGTCGTGTATAATTAAGATTGAAAAGTCAGTCAAATAAATGATTCTTCTTTAAGTTCACATCCAAACAAGGAAAAGAAGGTAAAGCGGAATCATCAATTTTATGCCTGTAGAACCTTCATTATCTACCACCCTTGCGTATACATTCCTCAGTGATAGATTAACCATATGGGTCTTCGGATTGAACTTGACGTACTGTACGAGTGGTATTCCAGGGAGTTTTGTTTAAGTTTCTTAGGGAAGGATACGAAACATAAGGCAGTCTTCACATGAGCACCTCGGAGTTTTGGAATGACGGCTTCGTTAGAAAGGCGATTATGGGGAAAAGAATTTACGCACGAAAATAGCATTGTGAGGATCGAATTGACTCAAGTTAAATGATAATAGCGGACTACTCGGAATAAAAGGCGTTAGACTAGTTCAGAAATGTGTTACAAAAACACAATGGTGTAACTTTTAACAGAGTTTCAGTTCTATAGTTTATCTACAAGACTACTGCTACGAACAAGGTATACTACAAAAAGCAAGTACACGTAGCACGAGGGTCCCTTTACTGATGGGATCTCGTAGAAAGATGTGACTTAAGTTGCACTAGTTTTTAATAGCTTATAACTCTACTATAACAAAACACACTAGTATTTCAACATGGGTCCAGAGTAGTCTCTCCTATGGCAGTGATCCTTAGTATCTTCCCATCTGTGCCATAGTTCTTTGTTATCGGACAATCCTTCTTGAGATGTCCTATCTCGCCGCATATGTGACATATCTAGACAATTCCTTTTAGAGTGTCCGGTTTCACCACAACCATAGCAAGTCGTGCTGACCCTAATGCTAGTGGCTTGGGAGATGGTTCGTGCTGATGCTCTAAAGACACGAGTAGTGTGTCCCATTCGATTGCAACTGCTGCATTGAAAATCACGGCAAGCTCCGTGATGATGAAAATTACACTTGTCACACTTTGGGAGTGTTCCCTCATATGGTTTGATCGGTGTTGAAATGGAAGGAGTCACCACTTGTTGTTATTGCATGGCATGTCTTCGAGATCGCTTGCGCTCCTTTTGGGCTTGACGCTTTCGTTTCTTATACTCAGATTTGTGACTTTGAGTGTCCATGACTGTTATCATTTGTTGATTTTCTGGATCGATACAACAATTTGAATTGCCAACACCATTGCCAGCCTTGTTTGGGTTGCTAGCGCTGAAGTGTGCAAGGACAATTGTCACGGCAGTTGTTACCGCGGCTTGGAAGGTAGTTGCGTCTATATGAAGGATTGGGATTTCGTCGCTTGGCTGACTATTTCTGGAAGATGACATGATTCTGTTATACGGAAGAAAAGGAGTTCGTGAGTGATTATGGTCGGCACTAGATGTATTCTACTCTTTTATGTAAATGTAAATTTTTTCGTTTTGTTAAACTGTTCTCAGTGGCTTGACCTACATTACTATGATGCAGTACTGGAAAAGAGTTGAAGTAAGTTCATAGAATGGTCACTAGACGATTGATATTTTGAATTAGGCTATCATTGGTTGGTGGATAACGTGATCCAACCTTTGAAAAGAATTGGAAGTGATCCTTGAGCTAATTTAGCACAAATCAATAATTTGACGAATGTGAGCTTTGTATAGAATTCTATTGATAGCAGAATAAAAGTATTTGAACAAGTATTGTCACAGGATTTAGCCGACTATCAATATCATTGATATTTAAGATGTAATAAGTTTGGGAAAATTGACCTTGGAGTAGGTCTTACATCGTATCCGAAGTAGAAAAGTTTTGACAGCATAAAGGCCTAACTAAAAAGTACTTACAGTACAGGGATAGTTACATAGAAAAGTGCTACATGGAGCATAGATCAGAAAACGATTCCTTATACCAAAGGAAGAAAGGTAGAGTATCTCCTACTGGTGACGGTTATCCCTCGAGTGAACCCTTAGTTCTGCCAGCTAGCGCTCTATATCAATTAGGTGCCTTTCGTACACCCTTTGGAGTACTTGGAGCTCCATGACTTCAGCCCGAGTAAAAGCAAGCTCTTACTGCAAGGTCTCGTGGTCTCTGCTAGATCTCTCATGAACATCTTCTAGATGAATGGTGCGGATGGTATGCATTCTCATATTGGCATTAACTTCGTGATTTGATGGAGAGCTATCCTACCCTGAATTTCATTTTGGGCAACTCTGCGGACCAGGATTGGGAAGACTCTGTTTGCTAAGCCTCCTTCGCTCAGGTCATAAAAGCTTCGGTCTCCATTGTATGGCATGGGATGATTATGCTCTTGGCTCCATGTTTCCAAGCTTTCCACCCAAGGAGGCGTCGAGCCTTGTAAAGTCGGATGATAGTTACGATTTGGGATGGGAGCCACCGGGGGTAGGTTATTGACTTCAGGCTCGGAGTCAGAACCATCAGAAAAGCCTTCAGCATGGTGATCATCCAAAGGGATTGTATGATCATCTTCTGGCTCTTCTTCAAGCCATCCAACATTGCCTTTGTTTGGGAAGTACGGGTTGTCGTGGGGATGGAATCCATCCATGTTATCTATGCGAGAATAGGGATAAAGAAATAATTAATAGACGTACTAATTAGATAATTATAAGATGATGTTTATTAGTTACTTCAATACTGGTATAGTGCATATCAGTTATATGAAATCAAAATTGGATACACCTTTGAATAAGTGACCCTAACTCTAAACCCACAACCAAACAAGGAACACGGAGTAAAACAAAGATCACAGATTCTCAATCTATGACATCTTAGTTACATATAACCTTAGCGTATCCACTTAGCAACGATTGACCTACTAATAAAGACCTTTTTAGTTTTCAGATAAGAATTATAGTAACACAAAATACTCCTAGAGTATTTTAGGTTTATGTTTTGTTCTAATGTTTTCATTATAGTAATATTGGTAAGTTTTTAGACTTGTTGCCACATCACAACCATTCTTGGGCATATGGTAATCACTTCTCGGACCAACATAGCTGATCAGGCTATGTCACCCCCAAAACTAACCATACATCCCCGAGTCTACTTGTGATGTTCAACAATCGTAATATTTTTGTTCTATCCTAGTGACACTGATTTTAGTATGAATGCGGGTATGTATACTTGGTTAACTATTTTAGTATTTAAAAGTATAAACTCTTGACCAGAGTATTTTGATCCCACTGTTTTTATAGTTTGTATATCTTTTATGGGTTAATTCACTCGATTCACTATAAATAATGCTCTAATACCAATCTGTCACACCCCAAAACCAGAACGGCGGAAACGTTTGGGGGTGGAGGACATCATGTTCAGTATCACAACAAAGAATAGTAGTAAGCAAGAAACAACCTCATCCATTGCATTAATAATATAATTTAATACAAGTGTGTCCTGTGAAGTTTATAAGACACCAAAAATATAAATCAAAATAAGAGATGAGTCTTGAACGAGCTCCATCTTCTCAAAACCTGGCATCGGTACCTATCTACTGATGACCTAAGAATACAAGTTATTTTGAAAAAGTTTATCATCTTTAATACTGGTGAGTTTATAAGCATTTTAGTGTCATTGTTTGTATGAAAAATGTTTGTTGAAAATATTCATAGTATAAGTTTGTAGCAAAAGTTTGTAAGTGTTTACTTGTAGTAAAATTTTCGTTGTAAAGCTTCATAAACTATTTTTACAATGTTCATATCTTCCTAGAAAATACCATATTTTCTACTAAATGTAGTCTTCTACCAAGACCCAATGTTCGGTTTGTTTTTTCGAAAGAGTATGTATTTTCCCAAGTCTGAAAATCGTTATCAAAATATAGTTTGTACATTATCGTATAATGAGAAAACGTTTTAAGATAATTGTATTAGGGAAAATATTATAGAAATGTAGCTTTGTATGTGGAAACTACCGTAGTGCTACTTACCTTAAAGCCAATGAATTATAAGGTAAGGTGAGATTTGTAACCATACTGATTGACGGCTGTAGGACACAACAATGAAAGACGTCGAAATAAATGTGACATTTTCACCCCTTGGATTGGTCAGCCGGGGACTGTAGCTAACAGTCGGGGTGTGGGATAGTCTGTCCCATATAGATCTATACACACAATGCCCACTCTCCCTCCAGGAGACTCTGGTTACCAATATGACAACGGTGGAATCCGCGTCATGTAGAAGTAAATCTCATATTCTAATTGCTATGTTGGTGTATGTTCCTTCTTTTTACTTGTAAATGTATATGTATATGTTCTCTTCTCTGTAATTGTATATGTATATGTTCTTGTTTATTCCTCATAATAGTAAGTTATGTTTATTTCTCATCCTAGTAAGTATTGACTCATGTATGAACTGACTCTTTGTATGTTTCCTTGCACTAGAAGTAATGAGTAGTATCTTTCTAAACTATACTTATTATAGTTTACTAGTAGAAGTGTTGTATAACTGAATGTATTGAACTGAGGTAAAAGCTTTTATGTCTTATACATATATACCTAATATATAACTAAGGATCAAATGACACTCGGACAAACAACAGGATACTCTAAGTCCACCACCAAATAAGCAACAGGAAACAAAGTGCGTTATCAGTCCTAAATCCTTCAAACCTTACTTATATAACTATATACGCATTAGACATGGTTTTGGCAATATATAAGTTTAAAAAAAAGTTTTGTAAAACCTTTTTAAGAGTTTAATAACAAATATTGATGACTTGATGTCACTTTATAAAACGATTTTAAAGTAGTTTGGTATATAAGAATAAGTTTGATAAAGAGTGTAACGTGTAAAAGAGTTTGATAACCTTTTGAAGTAGTTTGTTTGATAAAACAACTGAAAGTATAGTAAATCCATTTGTTTGATAGTTATTAATCAAATTGGATTGATATAATTGCTGGATTAATGTCTAAGTCAGTAACCATATTTGGTATATACTTGACCCGAGTGTGCATGGTCCTTTTGGGTTGCCTTCACCAAAGCAACTTGACAAGGTAATTTGATATGAGAGAGGAGATATTATGATTTATTAATATATTATAAGAATAATATATTAAAGGAGAAATCATATTTATTTAATTAGTATTAGTCATAAATTAATTAGGAATTAATTTGGTGACTAAAAGAGATTAATTAAATAAAGGGGTATAAACTGTCAAATGTGTGATAGTTGAGTTTTGGGCTATGAAACCTAATGGACTAAGGGGGAACGAAATTATGATGAAGGATCATCATATTTTCGTCCAAGGCCTCATTCCATAAGGTTTCTTGGGCTGCTTGGTGGCTAAGTTGTCCATTAGGGTTTAGACTAAAACCCTAGCACCCTATAGTATAAATACATGCCCTATGCTTCAATTTGAGGCCACTTGATTCCAAGGGAACCCTAGGGCCGAAATTAGCATCATTCCCTTCTCTCTCTTAGTTGCCTTCTTGCTTCAAGGTGTTTGTGAGCCATTAGAGGCACTACAATTGTGGTGCTTGCTTTCAAGAGTTCAAGAGAGTTCAAGAGATCAAGGAAACTAGTTGTTATTGCTATATAACAACAAAGGTATGTCTACTACACTTCTATGTAATTTTCGAAAATTACAGAAGCATGCCAGGGTTTATTTTGTGTTCATAAAGTTGTATGTCTTATAGTGAAAACATAGATCCAACTAGGGTTGCATGCACACATAGGATTGTTTGTATTAAACCTATCAGTGGTATCAGAGCCATTGGTTTTTTGTTTTCAATTGGATTTGATACATATTATGAATTTGACAAATTAGGGTTTATGGCTAGTAAACCCTAAGGCTTGGTGATTTTTGCAAATTAGGGTTGCGAAACCCTAGTTGGCGTTTTTTTTGATAGGGTTCTTAAAACCTTTTTGCCTAGCCTCCAAAATTTCGAAATTAGGGTTAAGAAACCCTAGGGATTTCGAAAATCCCTTGCCCCCAAGATAAGATCCCAAGATTTTAGGGATTTGGATATTGCTATCTTTGTGATTATCAATTTAATTGTTTAAACTAGATAATAGAAGATCTTGTATTATCCTTTCCATATATTTAAAAATCTAGGGGATAAAAGGATTAAATAAATTAATAGTTTGTTTTTATGATAAACCTTAAAGATTTAATAGTTCAAATTAATTGCTTGATTTTGATAATTATTAAATCAAAGTATTTTTGGTGTTTAAAATTTTAAATTAAATAGCCTTAATTTTCGAAAATTTTAATACACATTAAGATACTAGTATTTTGAAATGCTTTAAAATACACCCTTATACAATTATGATATTATAAGATTAATTATTATATATGTATAAGAATAAGCTAGTCTTATCGCTAGTAGGCCTCATTCACGAAGCCGGTCTATAAGGTGGGTATAAGGTTGCTGCCTATAAAATGGCGCTTAATGGATGTACACTCACATCTACCGCTTGCTTGACTGGTGGAGGGTGGTTAGCCGAACGGATAGGATAGGGCACTTAATTCCTCATTAAAAGTATAATGGAAATATTAAAGTAACTACATTGTTTTACAAATTCCCACTCTTAGTTACTTTAGGGTAAAATGTGAAAATGATGCTAATCCATGGAATTACACTTCGTACCCATGTCAAACATTGATGGAGCGTGTGTGGTTAACCGGCACATCAATTTGGGGATGACATTGGTAGCGAAGGGTGACTCGATGTTTGCCATAGATCAATGGAGCGTGTGTGGTTCACCGGCACATTGATTAGGTGATAAAGACATTGAGTGCACCGCGTTGATTCGCATGGTTATTCACAAATTTGTTTGCGATCCTCGGCATCCCAGTCGCAAATTTGAAATGCATATCGAGATTTAAACATGACATTGAAAAGTTCAATGAATCTCAAAGATCTAGGAGTTTTCAATACATTTAAAACCTAAATTACCGTTTCTTTTTTCATGATGAGAATTAGTGAATCGTCATTCACTTACCTTCAAATTATTTACTTTTAGAGTACGGCATCCCTTTCTAAGTTGTAAATAATGTTGTTGGATCCTAGCCCCAATTACTCATTTGGGTGTTTAATTAGGGATTCATTTCTAATCAAACTTTGTTCCTTTTCAGATGTCTACAAAGAACAACAACAACGCTTCTGGGTCATTCTCGTTGATGAACTTGTGTCAGAAAGTGACATTTGATGGTTCAAACTTCAACGAGTGGATGAGGTATATCCGCATGATCACACGCTACGAGGACAAAGAATATGTCCTCGATGAAAAGCTTGAGAAGATCATCCCAGATGTTGCTACTCCTGAGGAATTGGCCGCCTTTGAGGCCCACGAGCATGATGCCACGAAAGTTCACTGCATCATGCTGGCCACCATGAACGCCGAACTCCAAAAGTCCTATGAGGACATGTATCCATATGAAATGCATCAGGATTTGCTGGAAAGGTATCACCAGAGCGCGAGGCAAGAGCGCTATGAGATCATTACTACCATGATCACCGCTAAGATGGGGAGTGGAGAATCCCTAACCTCTCATTTGCAGAAAATGCAGAGGTATGTTGATCGTCTTCTCAAACTTAATGTTAAGTTTGATGAGGATTTGGCTATCGACATAATCCTCCACTCCTTGCCCTCCTGCTACAATCAGTTTAGGATGACCTACCATATGAACAAAGAGGAGGTCTCCTTGAGCAAGCTCCAAGGACTCTTGAGGACTGCTGAGAGCAACCTCAAAGACAAATCCGTTGCACCGTCCCCTACTGTGGCCGCTCCTGTGATGGCGATAGGTCAAGGAAAGGGTAAAAAGAGGAAGGCTCCATGTAAGGGCCACCATAAGGGGAAACCCCGTGATGGTTCGTCCTCAAGTGGGACCAAAGTAGGCCCCGCTAAACCTTCTTCTGATCCTAAAGAAGCAGAGTGCTTCTATTGCCACCAAAAGGCCACTGGAAGCGAAGTTGCCCACAATATCTGCAGGACATAAGAGATGGGAAGATCAAGCCCACATTTGCAGGTATGTATTCTATTAAATCTAATAACTCATCATTTGCTACTTCATGGGTTGTTGATACAGGATGTGGTTACCACATTTGTTCTGATTTGCAGGGCCTAAAAAGAAGTAGGGAAATGGAGCATGGGAAGATGAACCTGATTATGGGAAACAGAAGATCGTCGCCTGTGACCAAAGTCGGTGCTTATTCTTTAGTGTTGAGTAATGGGTTAGGAATAGATTTAGAGAATTGCTGTTATTCGCCAGATATGGCAAGAAACATTATTTCTTTTCACGGGTTGTTTAGACAAGGTTTCATATATTCTTTTGATAATAGTAATGGTTCTATTAATGTTTATTTGAATGGTGTCTTTTATTTCAATGCATTACCTTGTAATGGGATTTCTGAATCTGTGATGATTGTTGATAATTTTGGAAATAATGTTTTGAATATTGATTCGTCTACTAGTCTAGACAAAGCATGCTTGTGGCACTGTCGCCTTGGCCATGTCAACAAGAAACGCATAGCCCAACTCCAAAAGGATGGAGTGTTGGAGTCATTCGACCTTAGGGACGATGATACGTGTGAATCTTGTTTACTTAGGAAGATGACCAAGTCACCCTTTACTGGCACTTGTGAAAGGGGTGAGGGTTTATTGGATCTCATACACACTAATGTGTGTGGGCCCTTTAGATCCACCACAAGGGATGTTTGCCGCTTCTACGATAAGTATTGTTAGCATGATATCTAGAACAGAGGATTATACGATCCCTTATCTAAAGGACAGGTTATTGGTCAGAGTTAACAGCGGCTATTGAAAGCTACGATTGCTATCGGGTACGGAAGTAATACGTGAGATATAGTTACTAGACTTATCCAAGTGGGAGACTGTTGGATTAATGTCTAAGTCAGTAACCATATTTGGTATATACTTGACCCGAGTGTGCATGGTCCTTTTGGGTTGCCTTCACCAAAGCAACTTGACAAGGTAATTTGATATGAGAGAGGAGATATTATGATTTATTAATATATTATAAGAATAATATATTAAAGGAGAAATCATATTTATTTAATTAGTATTAGTCATAAATTAATTAGGAATTAATTTGGTGACTAAAAGAGATTAATTAAATAAAGGGGTATAAACTGTCAAATGTGTGATAGTTGAGTTTTGGGCTAGGAAACCTAATGGACTAAGGGGGAACGAAATTATGATGAAGGATCATCATATTTTCGTCCAAGGCCTCATTCCATAAGGTTTCTTGGGCTGCTTGGTGGCTAAGTTGTCCATTAGGGTTTAGACTAAAACCCTAGCACCCTATAGTATAAATACATGCCCTATGCTTCAATTTGAGGCCACTTGATTCCAAGGGAACCCTAGGGCCGAAATTAGCATCATTCCCTTCTCTCTCTTAGTTGCCTTCTTGCTTCAAGGTGTTTGTGAGCCATTAGAGGCACTACAATTGTGGTGCTTGCTTTCAAGAGTTCAAGAGAGTTCAAGAGATCAAGGAAACTAGTTGTTATTGCTATATAACAACAAAGGTATGTCTACTACACTTCTATGTAATTTTCAAAAATTACAGAAGCATGCCAGGGTTTATTTTGTGTTCATAAAGTTGTATGTCTTATAGTGAAAACATAGATCCAACTAGGGTTGCATGCACACATAGGATTGTTTGTATTAAACCTATCAGTGGTATCAGAGCCATTGGTTTTTTGTTTTCAATTGGATTTGATACATATTATGAATTTGACAAATTAGGGTTTATGGCTAGTAAACCCTAAGGCTTGGTGATTTTTGCAAATTAGGGTTGCAAAACCCTAGTTGGCGTTTTTTTTGATAGGGTTCTTAAAACCTTTTTGCCTAGCCTCCAAAATTTCGAAATTAGGGTTAAGAAACCCTAGGGATTTCGAAAATCCCTTGCCCCCAAGATAAGATCCCAAGATTTTAGGGATTTGGATATTGCTATCTTTGTGATTATCAATTTAATTGTTTAAACTAGATAATAGAAGATCTTGTATTATCCTTTCCATATATTTAAAAAACTAAGGGATAAAAGGATTAAATAAATTAATAGTTTGTTTTTATGATAAACCTTAAAGATTTAATAGTTCAAATTAATTGATTGATTTTGATAATTATTAAATCAAAGTATTTTTGGTGTTTAAAATTTTAAATTAAATAGCCTTAATTTTCGAAAATTTTAATACACATTAAGATACTAGTATTTTGAAATGCTTTAAAATACACCCTTATACAATTATGATATTATAAGATTAATTATTATATATGTATAAGAATAAGCTAGTCTTATCGCTAGTAGGCCTCATTCACGAAGCCGGTCTATAAGGTGGGTATAAGGTTGCTGCCTATAAAATGGCGCTTAATGGATGTACACTCACATCTACCGCTTGCTTGACTGGTGGAGGGTCGTTAGCCGAACGGATAGGATAGGGCACTTAATTCCTCATTAAAAGTATAATGGAAATATTAAAGTAACTACATTGTTTTACAAATTCCTACTCTTAGTTACTTTAGGGTAAAATGTGAAAATGATGCTAATCCATGGAATTACACTTCGTACCCATGTCAAACATTGATGGAGCGCGTGTGGTTAACCGGCACATCAATTTTGGGATGACATTGGTAGCGAAGGGTGACTCGATGTTTGTCATAGATCAATGGAGCATGTGTGGTTCACCGGCACATTAATTAGGTGATAAAGACATTGAGTGCACCGCGTTGATTCGCATGGTTATTCACAAATTTGTTTGCGATCCTCGGCATCCCAGTCGCAAATTTGAAATGCATATCGAGATTTAAACATGCCATTGAAAAGTTTAATGAATCTCAAAGATCTAGGAGTTTTCAATACATTTAAAACCTAAATTGCCGTTTCGTTTTTCATGATGAGAATTAGTGAATCGTCATTCACTTACCTTCAAATTATTTACTTTTAGAGTACGGCATCCCTTTCTAAGTTGTAAATAATGTTGTTGGATCCTAGCCCTAATTACTCATTTGGGTCTTTAATTAGGGATTCATTTCTAATCAAACTTTGTTCCTTTTTAGATGTCTACAAACAACAACAACAACGCTTCTGGGTCATTCTCGTTGATGAACTTGTGTCAGAAAGTGACATTTGATGGTTCAAACTTCAACGAGTGGATGAGGTATATCCGCATGATCACACGCTACGAGGACAAAGAATATGTCCTCGATGAAAAGCTTGAGAAGATCATCCCAGATGTTGCTACTCCTGAGGAATTGGCCACCTTTGAGGCCCACGAGCGTGATGCCACGAAAGTTCACTGCATCATGCTGGCCATCATGAACCCCGAACTCCAAAAGTCCTATGAGGACATGTATCCATATGAAATGCATCAGGATTTGCTGGAAAGGAATCACCAGAGCGCGAGGTAAGAGCGCTATGAGATCATTACTACCATGATCACCGCTAAGATGGGGAGTGGAGAATCCCTAACCTCTCATTTGCAGAAAATGCAGAGGTATGTTGATCGTCTTCTCAAACTTAATGTTAAGTTTGATGAGGATTTGGCTATCGACATAATCCTCCACTCCTTGCCCTCCTGCTACAATCAGTTTAGGATGACCTACCATATGAACAAAGAGGAGGTCTCCTTGAGCAAGCTCCAAGGACTCTTGAGGACTGCTGAGAGCAACCTCAAAGACAAATCTGTTGCACCATCCCCTGCTGTGGCCGCTCCTGTGATGGCGATAGGTCAAGGAAAGGGTAAAAAGAGGAAGGCTCCATGTAAAGGCCACCATAAGGGGAAACCCCGTGATGGTTCGTCCTCAAGTGGGACCAAAGTAGGCCCCGCTAAACCCTCTTCTGATCCTAAAGAAGCAGAGTGCTTCTATTGCCACCAAAAGGGCCACTGGAAGCGAAGTTGCCCACAATATCTGCAGGACATAAGAGATGGGAAGATCAAGCCCACATTTGCAGGTATGTATTCTATTAAATCTAATAACTCATCATTTGCTACTTCATGGGTTGTTGATACAGGATGTGGTTACCACATTTGTTCTGATTTGCAGGGCCTAAAAAGAAGTAGGGAAATGGAGCATGGGAAGATGAACCTGATTATGGGAAACAGAAGATCGTCGCCTGTGACCAAAGTCGGTGCTTATTCTTTAGTGTTGAGTAATGGGTTAGGAATAGATTTAGAGAATTGCTGTTATTCACCAGATATGGCAAGAAACATTATTTCTTTTCACGGGTTGTTTATACAAGGTTTCAGATATTCTTTTGATAATAGTAATGGTTCTATTAATGTTTATTTGAATGGTGTCTTTTATTTCAATGCATTACCTTGTAATGGGATTTATGAATCTGTGATGATTGTTGATAATTTCGGAAATAATGTTTTGAATATTGATTCGTCTACTAGTCTAGACAAAGCATGCTTGTGGCACTGTCGCGTTGGCCATGTCAACAAGAAATGCATAGCCCAACTCCTAAAGGATGGAGTGTTGGAGTCATTCGACCTTAGGGACGATGATACGTGTGAATCTTGTTTACTTGGGAAGATGACCAAGTCACCCTTTACTGGCACTTGTAAAAGGGGTGAGGGTTTATTGGATCTGATACACACTGATGTGTGTGGGCCCTTTAGATCCACCACAAGGGATGTTTGCCGCTTCTACGTGACTTTTACAGATGATTATAGCAGATATGGATATATCTACTTGATCAAGCAAAAGTCGGAAACCTTTGAAAAGTTCAAAGAGTTTAAGAGTGAAGTGGAGAATCAGCTGGACAGGAAAATCAAGATGCTTCGGTCAGACCGAGGAGGAGAGTACCTAAGTCTTGAGTTTCACGACTATCTAAAAGAATGTGGAATCGTTTCGCAATTGACGCCTCCGAGGACGCCACAATTGAATGGTGTGGCTGAGAGACGTAATCGGACCTTGTTGGACATGGTTCGTTCTATGATGAGTCGGACTTCGTTACCAATAGCTTCCTGGGGGTATGCCTTAGAGACTGCCGCCCATATACTTAACTTAGTTCCCACTAAGAAGGTTTCCAAGACTCCTCACGAGATGTGGACAGGGAAGGCTCCCTCGTTGGCACATATCAAGGTTTGGGGTTGTGAGGCTTTTGTAAGACGAGAGACTCACGACAAACTAGAACCTCGTAGTGAGAAGTGTTATTTCATCGGCTATCCACAGAAGTCTTTTGGCTACCTTTTCTATAGACCGAGTGACAATGTTGTCTTCGTTGCTAGAAGAGGAGTTTTCCGAGAAAAGGAATTGATAGGCCAAGAAGACAGTGGGAGGCAAATTGAACTTGAAGAAATTCAAGATCAAAGCGATGAAGGGACCTCTGACACTGGCACTCAACTTGAGGAGGAAACTCCTGTTGAACCTGTTGATGTGTCCTTACCTCTTCGACGTTCCTCTAGAGCTAGTGTTCCACCCCAGTTTTATGGTTTTCATATTACTACTGAAGGGGATACATTTATTAGTGATAGTACACTAGTAAGTTTGGATGAACCTAGCAGCTATAAGGAAGCCATGGCAGGCCCAGAGTCTGCAAAATGGAAAGAGGCTATGGACAGCGAGATTCAGTCCATGTACGACAACCAAGTTTGGAATTTGGTTGATAATGTACCGGGTCGTAAGACAGTCGGATGCAAGTGGATCTTCAAGAAGAAGACGGACATGGATGGGAAAGTGCATACTTATAAAGCGCGATTGGTTGCGAAGGGTTTTACTCAAACTCCCGGAGTTGACTATGATGAGACCTTCTCACCAGTTGCGAAGATAAAGTCTATTAGGGTGATACTTGCCATAGCTGCGTTTCATGATTATGAAATATGGCAGATGGACGTGAAGACCGCTTTCCTTAATGGAAAGTTGGCTGAGGATGTCTACATGAATCAGCCAGAGGGTTTTGTCGATGTGAAGCATCCGAATAGAGTATGCAAGCTTGAGAAATCTATTTATGGATTGAAACAAGCATCTCGCAGATGGAATCTTTGTTTTGATGAGAAGGTTAAAGACTTTGGCTTTCTGCGAAGCGAAGATGAATCTTGTGTGTATGTCAAAGCCAGTGGGAGTATAATAAGCTTCCTCATATTGTATGTCGACGACATATTACTCATAGGAAACGATGTCCCAACCTTGCAGGAGGTCAAGTCCTGGCTTGGGAAATGTTTCGCTATGAAGGACCTCGGAGAAGCTGCTTATATTCTGGGAATAAGAATAGTAAGAAACAGGGAAAAGAGACTGATAGGACTCAGTCAGGATACATACTTGGAAAAGGTGCTAAAGCGTTTTAGTATGGAAAATTCCAAGAAAGGGGAGTTGCCAATCCAAAGCAATACCAAGCTGAGTAAGAGTCAGAGCCCGAGTACAGAGACAGAGATAGCTGATATGAGCCGAGTACCTTACGCTTCCGCAGTAGGCTCTATCATGTACGCTATGACTTGTACTCGCCCTGATGTGGCCTTCGCTTTAAGCATGGTCAGCAGATATCAGGGGAATCCTGGTAGAGCACATTGGATTGCAGTTAAGAATATTCTTAAGTACCTTCGGAGGACCAAGGAATGGTTTCTAGTCCTCGGTGGGAGTGATGACTTAAGGGTACGAGGGTACAGTGATGCTAGTTTTCAGACGGATCGGGATAACTTCCGATCGCAGTCGGGCTGGGTCTTTACCCTAAATGGAGGAGCAGTGACATGGAAAAGTTCCAAGCAAGAGACCGTAGCTGATTCAACGTGCAAATCAGAGTATATTGCAGCGAGCGAAGTGTCAAAGGAGGCTATATGGTTGAAGAACTTCATTGGAGACCTTGGAGTTGTGCCATCCATAAAGGAGCCCATGGAAATTTTCTGTGATAATGAAGGAGCGGTTGCCTTAACCAAGGAACCAAGGGATCATGGCAGATCTCGACATATTGACAGGAAATACCATTTTATTAGACATAGGGTAGAAGAGGGACTCCTCGTTGTGAAGAGGGTATCATCAGAAGACAACCCAGCAGATCCCCTTACGAAGGGACTGAGTAGGGTCAAGCATTTTCAGCACGCTAGGAGCGTAGGGCTGAAGGATGATATTAGTTTAGATTAGATAGGTAGGAAACTTGTAATAGATAACGTCATATTCAACAATTGATGATTAAATAAAAGTGTGTTGTTTATAAGAAAGTTTCTATCTTGTGTTGATTATTTATCTATTTTTCCGATTTTTGCATGTTTTGACTTCCTGAATAATGAGATTATTCGAACAGTCCACAATTGCTCATATGTTGGAAGTAGATATGAAGAAAGATTGTCATAAATTTGTTTGTAGATTGTCTGAAAAGTTTTAGACATAGCAAAGGTTTGCTGCAAAGTTTATGAGTGCTTATGAAATTAGTATTAAGCATTGGAACAGACCCACACTTGCTGGTATTACTTCATGAATGTCATCACAAGTGATCGCAAGATGATGATATCATATAATCTTTAAACCTAGAGATATGGTTATTGTTTGCTAGTTGATTATACATTGATAATGCGAAAACGCATCAGTAACTTGATGTTATAAAACGTATTATTGTGTATGGTTTAACTAGTAAATGATAAAGGCATATTAGTCGACGTTTATCTGTTCCTTTTATTCTGTGAATAAAAGCGATATCTTGGCCACTTGATGATTTGTTTTGACTTATGTGCCTGGCCCGGTCAAGATGAAGTTGATGTGTTCAACTGAGTTCTATGTCGAACGAATCAGAGATCAAGAAACAAAATGCTATACGATAAGTATTGTTAGCATGATATCTAGAACAGAGGATTATACGATCCCTTATTTAAAGGACAGGTTATTGGTCAGAGTTGACAGCGGCTATTGAAAGCTACGATTGCTATCGGGTACGGAAATAATACGTGAGATATAGTTACTAGACTTATCCAAGTGGGAGACTGTTGGATTAATGTCTAAGTCAGTAACCATATTTGGTATATACTTGACCCGAGTGTGCATGGTCCTTTTGGGTTGCCTTCACCAAAGCAACTTGACAAGGTAATTTGATATGAGAGAGGAGATATTATGATTTATTAATATATTATAAGAATAATATATTAAAGGAGAAATCATATTTATTTAATTAGTATTAGTCATAAATTAATTAGGAATTAATTTGGTGACTAAAAGAGATTAATTAAATAAAGGGATATAAACTATCAAATGTGTGATAGTTGAGTTTTGGGCTAGGAAACCTAATGGACTAAGGGGGAACGAAATTATGATGAAGGATCATCATATTTTCGTCCAAGGCCTCATTCCATAAGGTTTCTTGGGCTGCTTGGTGGCTAAGCTGTCCATTAGGGTTTAGACTAAAACCCTAGCACCCTATAGTATAAATACATGCCCTATGCTTCAATTTGAGGCCACTTGATTCCAAGGGAACCCTAGGGCCGAAATTAGCATCATTCCCTTCTCTCTCTTAGTTTCCTTCTTGCTTCAAGGTGTTTGTGAGCCATTAGAGGCACTACAATTGTGGTGCTTGCTTTCAAGAGTTCAAGAGAGTTAAAGAGATCGAGGAAACTAGTTGTTATTGCTATATAACAACAAAGGTATGTCTACTACACTTCTATGTAATTTTCGAAAATTACAGAAGCATGCCAGGGTTTATTTTGTGTTCATAAAGTTGTATGTCTTATAGTGAAAACATAGATCCAACTAGGGTTGCATGCACACATAGGATTGTTTGTATTAAACCTATCAATAATAACTACAATGTTTCAACTTGTATCCCTCCCCTAATAAAAGCATTTAAAATCATTCAAAAAAGTAGATTAAGGGGTATGAACTCACTTGTAGTGAGTCACTTGAATGAAAGATCGATATAGGAATGTTGGGTGTCAATTGAAGTCTTGAGAACAAACGAATCTTATTTAACATATAGTTACACATATATGAATACATTTAATGTATATAACCACTATTGGTAATAGGGACATGACTTAGGGTCATAAAAACACTTAGAATTAAGTGTTACCAACACATATGGTTGCACATAAGGGGAATAGTGTAAGGCCACAAAATCATGGTTTTTGTGTGTGTGCGACCAGAGTTTGCGGCCAAATGTGTGTGTGGCCGCACATTCACTATGAAGTGTGTCAAAAACGAGTTTCCAAGCCTTAGGGATGTTCTAAGGAAGGTGTTTTGACCATTGCTTAGCCAGAATGGAAGTTTGATGCTAATTTGGGCCTTTAAAAAGGTGTGTGCGGTTACATATAGTGTGTGCAGCCGTACACATGGTGTGTGCGGCCGTACACACTTGAATATCATATGAAATGGCATTTTTCATGCATAACTTCAAGGATCCTTAGCTTATATCAAGCTATTGCAGGTGTATACTCGATTTAGGCCCTTAAAAGTGTAGTTAAAGTATAAAAAGTTAGTGTGTGTTCTTGGTGTTCTTGAAGATTTAACACCAAATAGGTGTTTTCATGGATCAAATGAAAGGAAATGGCTAGTTAAGGCCTTGTATTAACGAATCAAAGAAGCAAAAATTACTTGATTTGAAGATCTAAAAGTGGAAGATGTTTGATACTTGAGATAAAACGTGTTATTGCCTTAGAGGAGTGGAAAAAGTGATCATAAATGACCAAGGACCACTTATATAGAGGGGAGTGTGCGGATGGGGGGTGTATGGCTGGAGTGTACAATTGGGATAGGTGTTTGGCCGCACACAACTTGTGTTGGTGTGTTTGGCTCATTTGCAAGGTGTTACAATCATAAAAACTCATCCCAACACCCATACCTAGATTATACTAGGCTTAGAACACTTAAATAGACCATAAACCGCACTAAAATATAACAAAACGACGCTAACTTTGATTTCTTCAAACAAGTGTACAAGATAAAAATTTCGGGTTGTCACAGAAGAGAAGCTTGAAGTTGTTTGGCTTGGTGAAGGGGCTTTGGATCTAGAATCATTATCTTGTGGGGAGCATTTTTGAGCAATCAAGTTTACATCTTGGCTTGTGTATGATTAGATCTCTTCTTGGCTAGTTTATTATGATTTTTGTCTTTTTTGAGTTTATGGATGAGTTAGGTTGTTTAAGGGTTGGTTCTTTCAGATTTGAATTGTTTTGGAATCCTTAAACATAAAGGTACAAGCTTTATACGAAGAATGGTTTCATTCATGCATTTAGTCAACCATTAAGTCCCTTTTTAAGTTTAAGAACTTAATTTAGTCATATATGGACATAAAGTTGGCAACTTTACGTGATAATCCAACTCAAGGAGGTCAGATCTGTATTTGGGGAGCTTTTTCTTAATCTATTAAGTGAAAATCAAGTTTCTGTTAGATAGGGTGAGTACGCTAGGTGTACAAGCAGGTACGCACAGCGTACAAGCCTCCAAGCGAGTACTTTGTGCGTACGTGCATATGTGCCCCGCGTACTCGGCCTATTGGACTTTGAGTGTTGGGATTTGGTTTGGGCTACCTTTTGGGTTGGGTTGTTGGGGGCTTTGTTGGACCAGGTGGGAATATATCTTTTGGATTAGGAAAATTTAATGAACGTTAGGGTAAGGCCCATGTAATTGTTGGGCCCAATTTGGAAAATTGGGCCATAAGTGGGCTTCGGATGATTATTGGTTTGTGGGCCTTTATGATGAGGAATTTGGGCCTTAGTTTTGGACAAAACTTGGTGAGGGGTAAATTGGTATTTATAACCCATATATGGATTATTGGATTCGGTTTGGAACCCAATTGTTAATTGGGTGTTAATTGTTTGATAGAGTCCGGATTCTAACGGATCAGCAGTCAGATTTATATGTGGGTTTAGCTATCGAGGTGAGTCTTCTCACTATATCTATCTATCGAAGGCAATAATGCCAACCCATTACTTGCTATGTGGAATGCTAGTTGTCTCTGTGATACTTGCAT
The DNA here is from genome assembly GCF_052625555.1 of Lactuca saligna. NCBI lineage: Eukaryota > Viridiplantae > Streptophyta > Magnoliopsida > Asterales > Asteraceae > Lactuca > Lactuca saligna. The sequence continues at coordinate 156,956,118 of NC_136423.1, read as the reverse complement.
GAAAGACCATGGGGGTAGCCCATGGCACATGGATATCAGACCATAGGGGAGCCCATGGCATTTCATGTCAAGACCATGGAGGTACCCCATTGCAGTTGGATATCAAACCATAGGGGGAGCCCATGGCATTCCAGGTCAAGACCATGGGGGGAGCCCATGGAACTTGGATAATAGGAAATAGGTGGAGCCCATGGCATTCCACGTAAAATCCATGGGGGTATCCTATGGCAACTATATGTATGTCACATGATATTATGTGGTATTTTGGGGAAACTAACTAAGCTTTATGCTTATGCGTTTTAGTTTGTGTATCAGGTACTCTGATTTTCAAATGGACGAGCTTCGGGTTGATTGTAGACCACACACCACATGTTTCCGCATTCTTTGGATTACTCTGATTTGGTGATCTTGTGCTAAATTATGGTTACCTTGTTTTATAGGAAAGAAACGTATTAATGATTTATTAAACTAAAAACAAAAAAATATTTCATGATTTTTGGGATGTTACAAGTATCATAGCCTTGGTTTGAGGGATTCAGACATACTCTCAGGTGTCTCTGAACTCAAACCGAGGATTTGCACAGTTTTTGCATGATAGAAAGCTAGGAGGGATGCCTTTGTATGTCTATTGTTTGATCTAGTAGACTTGCTTGCTAGAGCATATTAGTCAATGATACATTGGTCTGATATGTGTGATGCTATGTAGTCTTGGGAGTAATGGATGCTATGATGTAATGGAAGTATCTATTGCAATTTGTAACTGCTAAGTGTATGCTTTAAAAATTATATACGGTTAGGATCTTATAGCCCTAGGATAATTGATTTGGCCTCATTTCCTGTTCGTTGTTTATTTTTGGTCCTAGGGTAGAGTCTTTTATTCGACAATCTATTTGATCTTGTTATGTATATAATTTGCATGCATAAGGCAACCGACAGTAAGGGTAGAAATTTCTAGCATGAGTTGTGGTATGTGGGTTGAATGTATAATGCTTGTTTTGTTGATTGGAGTGTTATTGAACGAATGTTGCTTGCTTTGTGCTTTGTGGAACTCTTAGGTGATGGGAGTTAGCTACTAAGTGAATATGATTGTATTCATGAGGTGGGTGACTAGCATTACGAGGAGTTCTTCCGCAGCTAATGTTAGGGTGAGTTCAGGAACCTAGGAGAGCCTAGGAAATGCTTCAACTGGTTTTGTTGTATTGTTTAGTGAGTTTTTGGTGCATCAGTTTGAGAAGGTGACATAGAGGATTTGGGATGATTCTTGAGGAAATCATGGGTAGGTGTCGAAGGTAGTATTGGGCCCACACTACTGAAAGCACATGATGTATACTCGAATCGGGGAGAGTCTTGGAGAATCTAAGAAGCTTGTGCTGACAGGATTCTTGGGTGGATTTTGATCATTTGGTCATTGTATTTCATTTTCATGATGCGCACCTAGGAAGGATATTCTGGTTCTGGTTCCAGCTCAGGTATAGGTGCAGGTACTGAGCCAATGAGCGAGAAGATGTGGGAATCGATCTCGTCAGAGATTACCCACAGTATTTTGGAGCAAACTCATGTGATATTTTGTGCAGTTTAAGGATGGTATTCTGGAGATCTTGGATGACCGCTTGGGGGTGATCCGTGCTGAGGTGATTGTAAGACCCGTCAAAATAGGTCAATAACAATCACATGTGATTATGCCAATCATGTAATGTGATTTTGTTAAACTACTAATGTGATCAACTTACTATGTAATTCATTTTAAAGTATTAACTTTCATACATAATTTATGATACAACTTAAAGTATACGTCCATACGATTCCAAAAATATAGAGAATGTCTAAATCTGACTTCACGTGAAGAAGATATGATAAACCCTAACACTATAAATCTCTATAATAAAAGGAATTTAAGATATACTTAGAATTAGCTATTGGAGTCTAAAATAAAGTTGTATTACTCGGAAATACCTATGTGTGGATATAAAGAACGTCAAAAACAGAGCTCATATGAAAAAGTTATGACCTTCCGAAGATGCAGCTGTCTTAGAGCATGACACGTGTCAGAAACCCTAATCTGAATGAACTCACGATATGAGCAAGATTTATCATGACTTGAGCAGTCAACATACACTAATCGGAGCTAGAAAACACACATTAAGGCTATTGGATGACTCATGGAAGTTCACGACGTCAACCTATCTTGCTCACGACGTGAATGGGCCCAGAACAACCTATAAATAGCAAGCAATGCTCATTAAATCCTTAAACCTTCTCCTTTGATTCTCTCTCGTTTCCGAAATCCGTTTCCCTTCTCAATCCTGAAAACGATGAGCCTCTATCCATTTAGATTCTATAGATCACGCTACTAGGGTGAGTTTCACGACCCCACTTTTAAATGTTTTTTAGGGGAAACGCACGCTAAATATTATATTTAAGTTAATATTATGTCTATATGATAGTATATTTGTATCAACATAGATAGTTATATTAACCGGGATATAGTTGTTTTGAATCTGATATTTTGAAAACATACAACTATCGTACACTTGTTAGCATGATACTAATAGAACTAACGGATATGTTGGTTTTATGTCAAGATAAAACCTGGTTTTAACTCAAATTATAGTTGTTGTACTGCCTAAGTATTATAAATATTAGGAGTAACGCTTAAAGCATAGTCTAATAGCTTAGGATTTTAGACACGAATACGCTTTTACTAATAGAACTAACGGAACTCGACAAGTCTACATGATTTATTGTATTCATCAACTAACATTGGAAATCTTAGGGAAAATCCTCTTACCTGTAACCGCTAATCACGTGCGAGAGAGGAAGTCATGTATGAATAAGATACAGGTTGATAACCGCACTCATGCTTGCTAGCTACAACCAAATTGACCTTTTAGTTGTTGATTGTTTTGACGTTGATGAATCATGTAAAACTTATCTTAAGATGCGAAAACTTGTAGCATCAAGCAGAGGTTTGAAACTAGTCATACAACCACGGTTACGGACTCATGGTAGCAAATTGTTAGAAGCATTATACTTTGTCGTTATACAAGTATTTATGTTAAGTATATGTTCCCCAAGCACTTATACTCAAAGTACAAGAAACTGGTAGGCATACTACTTGTATATTAAGTAGACAACTATACCTTGCCTACATACTCGTATAGAATTGAAAAAAGATTTATACGTAGCTGTTTTTACTCATATAGAATCGAAATAAGATTTATACGTAGCAACCTTCATTTGTATGGAATTACAAATACCTATATGCATAGTATATGAAACTTACAGGTATACTACTAAGTAATCCATAATACCTAGGATCTATATATACTATATAGAAACAAGTATGAGTCAGAATAATATTTTCAAACTATGTTCTATACTTTTTGAACTCGGAAAGAGTACTATTTTTACTCAGAGTCAAAACCTGTGAACTCACCAACTTTATGTTGACGTATTTTCAAAATGCATATGTTTTCAGGAACTTGATAAGTTGTAATAATATAACTTTATATTATCAATAAAGTTCCGTAGTTTGCAATAATTATTTTGTATTGTTCAACATATATTTGATAACTATGATACAAGGAATGACGTTACACCGCCCGGTGTTTCTGCCGCCAGCTGGGGGTGTAAAAGTTATGGCTATCTTTTGAGCCCGCACTATATCATTATGTGAGCGAGAAATCAATTGGGAGCACCTGGGGAAGAGGGGGCCAGATCAGATGCATGCAAGGGAGGGTCCGGCTAAAAGACCCAAGATTTCGGATCAGCGATGGGGAGGCCAGCAGTGCCGGAGTTAGTGCGGCACGTGCATGAAACTCCATGATGGAGCTTGTCATTCCAAGGGTATGGGTTGCTACAAGTGTGGTGGTATTGATCATGTTAGCAGGTATTGTCCTCAGGGGGCAAGCCCGTTATGTTTTCTATGCGACCAACTGGGCCTCAAGAGGGCCTTTCCGTCTGATGAGGTGGGGAGGAGTAGTGAGTGCAACTGCTTCGTCTATTTTGTGAATCTCTGATATTCGTAAGGGTATGGCAAGAGCCCCAACAGGTAGGAGCCGGTCATTTCAGTGTCATGCAGGAGAGGCTCGTGATCCAGCAGGTAATTTTGCATGTATGTTATATTTTGCGTTCTCTTTGGTTGTTATCTATATTTATGTTGCTTGGAATTCTATATATGTTTAGGTAAGCGTTATCTTTGGTTTATTTTTATGATATACATGGGTTTTCTCTTCGAATTATTATTATATGCCTTTTGCATTCTCTGAATTATTAATGGGTTAGTGAGGGATTGTATCCCGTGTAGCGAGTTCCAATGTGGTCGGTTGTTATTATGGTTGTGGTCGAGATCGGTTCAGGAGTATTGGGTGGAAGGTGTACGGGCATGATTCAGCGGGGTAGTTCTCCAGTATCATCTAGTTTCAATGGTTTTAGTAATGGTTCGGTAGGAGCGGTAGTTGCGTATGGAAGGACTGTTGGGTTCAAACACTACTGTTTCTAGGAGAAAAGAGGTAGCAAGAAGATTGCAATGTCAGTTGCATGAGTTCTATACTCATTAGATGTGACAAAGGAATTGTGGATTCGCATAGATTGTAGATGACTAGAGTTCAGTGGTACTTTGAGAATGGAAACTGCGGTGAAGATTTGTCAGTTCAGGGCAAAAGTTATGGTTTTAGTCACCAACATAACAAGAGGAGCTGTACGATCACACCTTTGCCTTGCCGCGATCCCCTGATGTACCTGAAACAATAAACTGAAACTATAAGCCTGAAAGCTTAGTGAATTACCCCCAAAATACCGATACACATACAGTCCACATAACCATGTCAGAAATATCATAGCATAACAACTGAAACAGAACAGCACACAACGGGTCCATAGCTCTACAGACTGGAATACCTCTTGGCCCACACTATGAGTCTCGAATGCCTATCAAGCCCTCAACTCAGATCTGGATTGCTACTGAGCCCTCAGTACGAGTCTAGAATGCCTACCGGGCCCTCAGCTCGTATCTGGAATGCTCACAAGTCCTCAACATGAGTCTAGAATGCCTAGCCTGGCCCTCAGCCCATGTTTGGAATACTCTAAGGTTTTTTGGCCACCGCACGGAGCAGTACAACCTCAACCTACCCTAAATAACATATAACACATAACATAACTACTGAGCATGCAATAATCATATAACATCACAGGTAGTCCTACACATCTACCTAACTGTCATAACCACTAGCATGCAATACTAACTCATACTCAACATCCAACACTACTAGGATAACATATCCAATGGGCCATCCTTGGTGCCTTAAACCCCTTAGTGTAGTGAGGATAACTCACCTCGTAGATGTCAACTCGGTAGATAATCCCAACTCTCCGATCACTTGGCAAGGACTCCACCACTTATTACCATAGTACGAATCTACTCATAAATCCTCAACCTTACATAGTATTCCATAAACAAACTAGTTAACCCCTAGTCAAAGTCAAGGTCCTTAGTCAACATCAACAGTCCATATTAACCTCAACTCGCCGAGTACTCTCGGCTACTCGCCGAGTTCCTTGAAGCACATTCCAAATCGCTGACTCATCGGGGTGACTCGTCGAGTTCCTTCGATTTTCAATCAAAATTTAAGGTCACCCGTCGAGTTTCCTCCTAGTAACTCGAAGAATACACACACATACATATCCTGGAGAAAACTCATCCGACTCGCCAAGTTCTTCTTTAACTTGTCGAGTCTCATGGCAATCTTCATCGCGCTTGCCGATTTGTTCATCCAACTCGTCGAGTTCTTGGCCATCTTCATGTGACTCGCCGAGTCGATCTTCTGACTCGCCGAGTTCCTTCAGTCCTTAAGCTATACAGACTCGTTTAAGCCATGCAATGGCTCTAAATTACAGATCCAAGCTTCCATGTCATACCTTTCACGTAAAGTTGCAAAATTTACGTGCATGCATGGCTAAAAAGGTTCTTAATGCCAAATCTAAGGTATTAATGGGGTTTCATGCACAAGGGGGGCCTTAATCACAACCAAGACATGAACTTCATGATTCTAGAATGTGGGAAAGGTCCAGATCTGAAGTTACAACTTCAGATCTAGCTCATGTCTTGCAATATCACCTTATTCAGTCCATAAAAACCCTAGATCTCCACCATATGAGGTCTAGAAGGAAAGGAAATAAAGATGTCAACTTGATACCTTCAATGGATGCTAACTGAGGTAGATTTCGGATTTCCACTCCTTCCTTGCTCCTATCCTCTTGTTCTCCAAGTTCTTCCCCCCACAAAATCTTCCTTCCATGATTACAATGGACAAGAATGACACAACACACAGGTTGGGGTTTCTATGAGCTCCCAAGGACTGCAAGGAGGCCAAATAAGGCTTATGCCTCCTTAAATAGAGTGCAGAACCTCGGGATTTAGGGTTTCATCTGACAGCTCCTACTCGTCGAGTCCCTTTATGGACTCGGCGAGTAGGTCACTAAATTTGTGATCCCACCTCGCTGATACTCGATGAGTAGGGCACCTTTAACTCATCGAGTAGGACTTAAAACCAAAGAGACTCTTACTTAAATCCATACCTGAGAATCAGGGCGTTACAATTCTTCAGGATTTTAGGAGTTGGGTGATCCTTGATTTTGGCTTGAAATGGAAGGCTAGTATTGATTAGCAAGGGTTATAGGCGGTTCATGCAATTTATGGTAGACAGGTCGGAGATCCATAAGAATTAAGAGGTGAGAGAGAGCTTCGTCAAATCCAAGTGGGGAAGGATCGATCTGGATCACCAAAAGTTAGGAAGGGTGTGGAGCTAGGGCAAGTTTCACATCTTGGCCAGAGGGAGGGGGATGACCCAAGTGGCTATGCACAGTAGACTTGTGGTTTATTCTAGGTTGAGAGCTTCATAATTCGAAGTATGTCCCGAACATTTGTCGGTATGCAGGTGGATGAAGGTTTTGGCTGAGGATGTGTAGATTTGTGATGATTAGGTTGCGGTAGGGCCATGGGTGTTAACCATGGTTGTTTTATGTGTTGTAAGACTACGATGGGATCGTAGCACTCAATAGTTCGACATAGACTATTGTTAGTGGTGGTCAAGAGCGTGGAGGGGGAATCAGTTCATGCCTTCGAAACGCCGACCAGAATTTTCGGGGAGTATTCTCTGTTTTAGGTTGAGGACCATTGGGGTCCAAGGCAGAGTCGGGCCTGAGTAGCTCTTGATGAGTGGGGCCCGTAGGTGAGGCCTGTGTGTTTATGGAAATATAGGTTGGACATGGTAAATACCGGTAGGCCAAGTTTTTGGATATTGAGCTGCAGGATCAAGTTGATGGTCATTGTGTGATGTAGAGGGGTTTATAGGTTGGGTAGCCTTGTTGTTTGGAATCTTAGGAACCTAGAAGTTGGGCCAGGAACGAGACTGCTAGTCTTAGAGATGATTTGGGAACAATTATATATCGGTCAAGTGAGGGGTCGTCAGGAATAAGAAGGTTATGTTGTGAAATGCAAGTGTAGATTTGTGGATCTTGGTTTATGAGTTGAGTATCGAATTGGCTTTTGGGTAAGATCTTGAGTTGGGTATGACGAGTGTTTTGCACAGGATTTTTGTTTTAGTGGAATAAGAATTGGGGTATGTATATGTCAATGGCATCAATCGCAGGGTTCAAGGGTAATGAATGAGTTCTGTTTTGATGATAAATCAAGCTCTTACGAACGTGTCTTAAATTGATTCTATTCATGAAGGGTACCAAGATAACTCAAGGCAGAATTATTGATTTGGAATTCATGTGTGGAGTCGCTTTTAATTCAGGGGATATGTTAAGTCTCTTGCAATTGGATTAAATAATCTCACAGTGGTGGATTGGAAATTGTTGCGCAAATCCCATTTGAGTCTAACCGTTGCATGGATGAATCTTCTACTCGAAGGATTATCTGAGCCTTATGTCATGTATAAGTGCTCTGTAGCAGTATAAGGTTAGTGATTTTGGATTCCCCATGGAATCCTCAACGGTGGAAGTGTTTTGTTTTGTCTAAAATTCGTTGTGGAATTTGCATGGTAGTGGTTCAGTGTGGGTGGTCTGCTAGGGAGTCAGACCATCTCGAGACTTCAGGTTTTAGATTGACTAGAGGTTGTTTTCAATGATTAATTAACAATTCGTTCTTCATCGGGGTTAGAGAATTCTACTAGGGTTCGTTTCGGTTGCCTTGGGAAGGTAGTAGTATACTCAATATTGTTGTGGTGTGGCTCAGGTTTTTTGGCGTGTCGAGAATGGTAAGGGCGGATTTCAAGGACGAAATATAAATTAAGTGGGGGAGAGTTATAATGTCGTGTTTCGAATCGCTACCCATTTGGGTGTGGGTGATGGTATGTGGGCGTTTCAGGTATTCAGAGTTAGTTTTGGAGCCAAGGGTATTTTGGTAAATTGTTAGCTCTGGCTTTTATGGAAGTTGGATGTTTGTTCAAGATATTTTAAGGCATGTATGATTTGTTTAAATCATAGATCTTCTTGTTACCTTTTCATGGATATAAGGATGGTCGGAATCGGAGTTGTATCGAAGAAGTGATGACCTTCGGAATGAATTATGGTTTGAGGTTAGACCTTAGTATGTGGGACGTACTGGCACGAAGGGCTCTACATTGTGTGTAACAAGGAGTAAACGTAGCATAATGTGAAAGTGGGATCGGGGTGCGAGACCTCGTACGCTGGGCGTACGAGGGATAGGATGAAACCCTAAATTTTAGGGATGTACCATGTATAATCTTTATGTTAGTCCCTTTGGTTCATTTATAAGATAGCCTACATGCCCTAAAAACCCAAGATCAACCCTTTTAGCTCTTGGTGGTGTTCTTGCGCTCTTAGACGGTTTTGGTGCACATTTTTCCCTTAAAAGGAAAGAAGAGAAGCTTGAAGTTATTTGGCTTGGTGAAGGGGCTTTGGATTTAGAATCATCATCTTGTAGGGAAGATTTTTGAGCTCTGAAGTTTACATCTTGGCTTGTGTATGATTAGATATCTTCTTGGCTAGTTTATTATGAGTTTGGTCTTTTTTTTGAGTTTATGGATGAGTTGGGTTCTTTAAGGGCTGGTTCTTTCATATTTGAGTTGTTTTGGAATCCTTAAACATAAAGGTGCAAGCTTTATGCGAAGAATAGTTTCATTCATGCATTAAGTCAACCATTAAGTCCCTTTTTAAGCTTAAGAACTTCATTTAGTCATATATGGACGTAAAGTTGGCAACTTTACGTGATAATCCAACCTAAGGAGGTCAGATCGGTATTTGGGGAGCTTTGTCTTAATGGATTTAGTGATAATCAATTTTGGACTGGATATGGTGATTACGTTGGGCGTACAAGCAGGTACACGCGACATACAAGCCTCCAAGCGAGTACGTTGCTCGTCTGTGCTTGTACGCCCCGCCTACTCAGTCTATTAGACTTTTAGTGTTGGGCTTTGGTTTGGGCTACCTTTTTAGGCTGGGTTGTTTGGGGCTTTGATGTACTAGGTGGAATATGTCTTTTGGATTAGGAAAAGTGAATGGGCTTTAAGGTAAGTCCCATGTAAGGGTTGAGACCAATTTGGAAATTAGGCCATTAGTGCTCTTCGGATGATTATTGGTTTGTGAGCCTTTATCAGGACGAGTTTGAGCCTTAGTTTTGGACCAAACCAGGTGAGGGGTAAAATGGTCTTTTTACCCTATATATGGATTATTGTATTCGGTTTGGAACGCAACTGTTAATTGGGTGTCAATTGCTTGATAATGCGGGGATTCTTGTGGATCCGTAGTTAGAGATTTAAAATTGGGCTCAAGTGTTGAGGTGAGTCTTCTCACTATATCCTCGGGTTGAAGGCACCAATGCTGACCCATTACTTGCTATGTTGAATGCTTTTTGTTTCTGTGATACTTGCATGAAAGATCATGGTGGTAGCCCATGGAACTTGGATATCAGACCATAAGGGTGGGGGGCATGGTATTCCAGGTCAAGACCATGGGGTAGCCCATGGCACTTGGAAAACACAATGGGGGAGTCCATGGCATTCCAGGTCAAGACCATGGGGGGTAGCCATGGCAACTATATGTATGTCGCATGATATTCTGTGGTTTTATGTTATGTATTATTTTTTTGGGAAACTCACTAAGCTTTGTGCTTACGGTTTTCAGTTTGTGTTTCAGGTACTCTAGGTTTCAAATGGAAGAGCTCGGGATGATTGTAGAGCACACAACACATGTTTCTGCATTATGTGGATTACTGTGATTTGATTATGTTTTGGTAAATTATGTCTACCTTGTTTTATGGGAAAGAAATGTATTAATGATTTATTAATCTAAACACAAAAAAAAATCATGATTTTCGGGACGTTACAGTCTTCTTCATCTCCTCATCTGCAGCATACTATGGATCCAATAAGGCTCCTTTGCTAACTATTGCATAACGATAGTTGGTGCAACCTCCACCCAAAACTGGGTCACAAACTCACCCAAGTCATCATCTCAATGGCCTTGCCTCCCAGATCGAAATCCAACTCCTACCCCCAGTCACGAGCTCTGTCTTTCAGAAGACAGGATGTGAATCTGACCTTCGACCCATCGAGGCAAAAGCTCACCCGGAAAGCATTAACCATGTTTGTTAACCAACTTCTACTAGCAATGGGGTCGTTCTCCCCAAAGAACTCAGGAGCTCCACAAGCACGAAACTCGGGGAAAGGAAAGGATACGAGCTCCCACAATAGCCATAATCCCAGTGTGAAACATGCCTAAATGCTCATCCAAAATCTGCATGATCCCCTCCTTGATCGAACCAACGATCAGAGGAGTTTGCGCTAAAATACCGCATGTAATCTCCGATGAGACAAACTCTCGCATCTGCTCATCAATCGGCTCTACACTAGCACATGAGCCCGAACCTCCTCCACTTGTGCTCATAAGCAATCTGAAAAGAAATCATACAAACGATCATCACATACATAAATAATTCCTTTCCCACAGGCTTCCTAGATTCTTCATGACTCTCTTTGATTCGAGTATGGATCTTGTGCTTTCAGTAGTATGGGATCAATACCACCTTCCATACCTATCCATACTTTTCTAAAGAATTATCTTTAATCCTCTAGTCACCTACTCAGACTGGTATTCCAAATACCTGCAAACGATACAAGCAAACCCACTATTAAACTCCCTAGGCTCTCCTAGGTTCCCGACCTCACCATGCCATCAATTGCTGAAGAACTCCCACTAATGTCCGCTAACAACTTCATGAATACAATCACATACAACAAATCTTAGATAATCCTTCGAGTAAAAGACTCAACCCTACAAAGGTGGGACTCAGACAAGAGCTGCACAATAAGGTCAAATCCATCATTAAGTAATTATTTAACCCTTGAAGCATGCAACTTAACATATTCACTTAATAGTTAGCTCACATCACTAGGGGTATCACAAAGCAAAAATCAAGCAACATTTTTGTGGTAACACTACAGGTCACAAAACAAACAAAGGACATCCTATGCTCACTTGCTATTGTCATGTTAGGAAATTCTATTCTAACTACCAGTTACCTTATGCATGCAAATTTTACACAATACAAGAGGTATGATCTTAATCATATATAATTTTTAAAGAAGACATCTAGCAATCACTTCTTCCAATATAGATTCCAAATCTAACATAACATCCAATTTTCCTAGGCTACAAGGCATCACATATTGGACCGATCTATTATGAAATTCCTAAAAGTATCCATAGCCTCATCATAGCGTGCAAGCATTCATATCACATAAAATATCAACATGTATGGGTATTCTGGGAATCTTTTACTTGAGTTTGACTGATTGCACGTATCACACCCTTTTTCCTTTATAAAAATCTTTTTCAAAACTTATTTTCTTTCAAATATTACCAATTCCTCAGTTTAAGTTCAATCACACCTGAGAGTGTGCCCGAATCCATCAAACCAAGGCTCTGATACCAACTTGTAATGTCCTAAATATTCAGAGTTAAATTTTCATTTTTAAAACATTAATACAAATAACATATCGATCCCAAAATCAATCAATGTTAAAAATGGTATTTAAACATCAAAGTATAACTCACAAATAATCAAGTGCGAAATCAACTCTGCGGAATGTTGTGCAGTCATACCGAGCCCTTCCCGTTTGAATTAGAAGTACCTAAAATCATAATATGAAACTGTAAGCACAAAGCTTAGTGAGTTCCCCAAAATACCACATACAATACAAATATACACAGAACAACACGTGTATGTGTCGGGTCCGTATCAACCCCATATGACAACAAGTAGTTGTGTCAAGTCCGCATCAACCCCTGGGTTTGTATCAACCCATATGACAACAAGTAGATGTGTTAGGTCCATATCAACCCCCGAGTTCATAATGACTCCAAAGTGGGTCGGCATTGGTGCCTTTTACCTACTAGTGTGGTAAGAAGAGTCACCTCGATCCGCAAACAAACCAATCTCTCCTTTGAGCTACTGAAACGAGAAACCCCAACACTAATCATAAATAAATCCAGTCATCAAATAAATCGTAATCCATAACCAAAAGACCTTTTCCATACTTACAACTCCTTAGGTAAAAGACCATTTTACCCTCCTAGCCTAGACCTAACAAAACATGTTCCGAACCTTAAAATGACCCAAAAGTGATTTAATTCCTATTAAGTCATGCTAGGCCATATAGTTAGGAACCTTATAAATCTAGAGGAATTAAATCATTGGAGAAGAAGTGTATTGCTTAGACCTTTAATGAGTTCAAAAGAAATTAAATGTCTAAGCAATAAAGGTCTAAGCAATACACTTCTTCTCCAATGAGTTCAAAAGATGCAGTTAGAAAAACCAAGCTAGGATCTACAAGCTCTAAGCAATACACTTCTTCTGCAATGAGTTCTCCCGTCTCCAAAGTGCACCAAAATACCCAAAAAGGTTAAGAAAGCTCTCAAAGAGGCTAGGGTTTCGAAATCATAGGTTGAGGGGGATGGAGGCTAAATAAGGGGAGCATTTCCATGAGTTAAGATGCTTAAATAGGGCCTAAACCCTAATTTTTTAGGGTTTAAGCCTAGAATTTGTAAGGCCAACCTACTCCTGGTACGCCCAATGTACCAGTTGAAACACCCACGATCACATAAGTCCAGTACGCCCAGCGTACTTGACTAACCCATATTCCTCCTAACTTCCGATGGCCATAACTTCTTCATCTTGACTCTGTTTTTTCCGTTCTTTATATGCTCGAAAAGGTAATGAGAAGCCCTAGACTATTATCAAGTCTCCTTTGCCTTAAAACCTTCCGAACTTAAATCCTAAATTCAAGAAATGTCTGAACCACTACTTTTATTATTATACCCTTGGGCTCCAAAGCACAAACCTAACTCTTTGATTACATAACAAGATCTTTCCCACATATATGGGTCTAAACCTCTTCCAAAAAGCACAAAGCCTGATGATAATTCATCTTCAGGTCACGACCTTAAATTAAGAAACGACTCGAAACAGGGTGTTACAAAGAGATTGTTAAAGATCATGAAAATAAAAAACATAAAGATCATTCAGTACTTTTCCTAGAATTCCAAGTGATATGATATTCTTTGATGAGGGGTCCTGCATGATACAATTATCGTCAGCGAATAACAAAAAGGTATTCAATTGAGAAGTGAATTTAGTGTCAGATACAAGATTATACTTGAAGATAGAACAAATAGAACATTCTTTAGAGCAGCCCAATTGAATGAATTTGTATATCACCATAATGAGAAATGAACATATGATGATGATTAGGCAGCCCAATTGAATGAGGATGAGAAAAGATCACGATCATAGAAAATGTGATCTGTAGCTCCTATATCAATGATGAATGATAAATGTGGTTGAAGAAATGAAGATGATTTGTAAACATTAAGAGAAAAATGAGGAAATGAGAAAATTTTACCATCTAGACTCATAGCTCATTCAGTCACAGACGAATTTCCAAAGCAAGAAACAAAAGGTTGAACACTTGTCTGATTAAGAAATTGAATGAGATGATATAGTGATTTTCGGAGATTAAGAGATTTGGAATTGAAGTAGCAACTTGAAGGATGATTTATGTTCTTCTTTCTTGGATCTTGTAAAATTGAAATGTCATGGGAATCCATTTAGAGGATAACATTAAGACTTAAAATGCCTAGTTTTCTTGCAACGAGCACAAACAAGAGATTTCTTCAAGAAATTGTTTAGTGAAGTATTAGAAACATTCAATGCAATAGCATCAACATTGATTGCAGTAGGCAGATTGCCGTCTTGTTGGCGTTCTTCTTAAATTATTATGGAATATGCAGTTGAGACAGAATAAGGGGCTTCATAGTCAAAATTTGATCTCGTAAGACTTTATAGGTGTTGTTTAATCCGATCAACATCCGAATTAAACATTGATCATCTAAGTATCTGAGAATACCTGCAGAAGCGGCACATGTGCATTCAGGAATTCCTTGAATAATTCGAAGCACGTCCCAAATTTTCATTAATTTGGCGAAGTAGGTAGAGAAATCATCTGATCCTTGTGCCAATGTATACGATTGCTATTGAATCTGATAGATAAGAGCACCATCAGATTGCTCCTATTGTTGATTTAACTCTTTCCTGATCTTATGAGTAGTTTGAAGAGAGTTTAAAATCCAACTGATAACCATGGAGTTGATGTGATGCCAATTGGCGTATGTAGGAGATGTAACAACTGGCTGAGAAATCGATCCATCAACGAATTCAATCAAGTTCTCAGCTAATAATGCAATAATCATGGATCACTACAATGATGAGAAGCCAACACCATTGAAGGTGTTAGAAACAAGAATGGATCCTGAATTATCCTGAGATCTATGGTAATATGGACATGAAAAATCATTGGAATTGGGTTGATTTTCAGATGAAGACATGATGAATTGACTGATTGAAAAAAGAATCAAAAGTTTGAAAAAAAAAATGCGGAAGAAATGATCAAAAAAATCTGATACCATGTTAAGATCAGAGAAAATGAACAAAAAATATGAATTGATCAGAAAGATTTTTTCTCATTACTTCATTACAGTCTACAAGCTATTACATATATACATGAATAACATTACATAAAAGAGTATCTAACTACCACTAAATAATAGAAACAAGATTCTAAATTAAAAAGATAATACTATAATTGGTAGATAGAAACGGTTATAATAACTATATAAGCTAGGATGACACTCTAGCTAACATATATAAAGAAGAAAACACTTGCAAGGAACTATATAAGCTAGGATGACACTCTAGCTAACATGTATAAAGAAGAAAACACTTGCAAAGAGCTAGAGGCCAAATAGGAAAATTACAATTTTTTTTACATGTGGGTTAGACAACCAAAAATCTCACCATAACTTATACTTTTTCTGCCTATTACAAACCAAACTAAATGTAGACTCTATATCCTAAAAAATAGCAATTTTCCTAGGTTTATCCGTTCCAAATACCACCTTATTTTGAAATTTCCAAATGCTCCAAAACGTAATTAGAATCACAACATCAAAATATTTTTTTGGTCTTCGAAGAAAAATAAGTCGAATCCACCCAAGTAATGAAAGAAGCAAGAAAAGTAAAAGAAGATAAATCCCTCCCGATCAATCCATTGCATTTTTCTTTCTCCAAAATCTGATCCCCAAAATTTTCTCACACGCAACACCTCCAAAGCATCAATAACTATCTTTGGGACCTAAAAAAGAGACTTGTAATAAATTCCTAAACTCCTTAACACCGACTAAACCAAAGTAAGTCGTTCATTCATGATTTATTATGATGAATAATGATTGGATCTCATAATATTTATTCATTTGAAATCATCAGGAGATGCATTCCAATGCTTTCAGGTGCTTCTCAAGGTGATTTATTATCATGAAAAATCTTTGATTAGGAATTCGAATCGAGAATCGGCAATCGCTTGATGATGTGTATTCGTTTCTTCATGTAATTTGTAGGACATGATCCCTATGAATCAAACAAACAAATATATAATAAAGTTTTGTTACATCCGCAATTCATTTACATTTCATATATGCTTTATCAGTAGGCACCACACTACAAATAATTTCATTACATGGAATTGGAATATCAGGAAAAATCAACTATCTATTGATGCATTATTTTATTTGATCATATGGCATGCTAATCATTACTTATACAACTTCATACTAAATAAAATTATTAATTATATAACCAAGTTAAGCTTTAATATTTGTTATCATTAAAACAACCAATAATAGGATTAAGTTTAAATGACATACACGAAATGCACCTACACACCCAAATATAGTCAGGTTTCGAGTATGCTCAACAATAGCAATAACATCATTATTGATATATTTTTTGCTCTTGTAGGATGTATGTCATGATGTCATTATTTATTTTGAAATTGAAGAAAGGAGCGATAAATCAAGATATTAAGAATTCAAATATATTTAAAATTATTAGATTACTAGTTGTAATATTCGTATACTATACAGGTTCATTAAAATAAAATGTTAAATAAGAACGATGAAATAGGAAGTGTATTTGCATTTGAAATCTAAAATAAATGAAAAATAATGAAAAAATAAACATTCGGAAAATAAATAAATAAAAATTATGTGTTTATTTGTTAGACATGTGTACTAAACAGGTTAATTATAACAAAATATTAAATATAAAGGTTTAAACTGTAAATTTATTTGGAATTAAATTTCAAATTTCAAATTTCAAAATTGAGATTAATAGTCTTTTATGGTAGATTTAATTAATGGAAACTAAATTAATGATATATTTGAAATGAAAATAAAATAAATGAGAAGTAGAAAATAAATATATCAAAATTATGAAAAAATAACATATGACCAATTGAATGATATAAATATATGTGATAAAATCATTTTTATTTATTAGGGTAGATACAACATTTTAAGAGGTATCGTAAAACTAATATAATCTAGTATACTAAATCTAGTATGGGTAGCAAATCGGGAAATTATATCATGTTTTTGTACATGAAAAAGTTTTATGCAATACAAACACGACACAACATGATGTCATGCTTTTTGAACTAATATGAAAACGAACCAATTAAAAAACAACAAACACGACATGACATGAAAAATATAAGATAAAATAACAATTATTTTATTTAAGTATTACTAAATCATACATAACACGAAAAACACGACAAACAAATGCTAAATCATGTCAATTGGTTATCGAATTTTGAACATTAACACGACACGACACGACGTTGTGTTTTTTAAATTAAACAAGAATATGATACGAACACGAATTCAAATTTCAATTTCATCCCATTTTCGTTTTGTATCATATATTTTTATTATGTCGTGCCATGAATTGTCAACCTTAAAATCTACAATGAAATATGGTAATTTTGACGTTTTGCGGTTCCCTATTCTGGAAATGGCTATATAGCCATTTTTCTAAATGATCATTTTTTATCTGTAAAACGGTTTTACAAAATGGTATTAATCCGTGGTTTGATCATTTGTGAATCCTATACTAGTACCCATATCTGCTAGACCGGATAACTTCACAATTGTTCGGGCCCAATCCGGTTACGGATTGAATTCTAGAATTTGAAAATATGGTTCTTATGTCGACAATCAGAATGGTCCACATTTTTTTTTCGCTTTGCTTTTCTTGGTATTCATATTTAAAGCAACTAAGGGGTTTTTTAAAATTAAGTTGTGTAGATAAAGTTGGGAAAATACTAAGAAAACTATTGTAGCTTTAATCTTTTTGTAAAAAGCGATTGTTGCTTTTTTTCTTTCTTTCAATAAACCGATTTGTTAATTATTATTATTATTATTATTATTATTATTATTATTATTATTATTATTATTATTATTTTAGAATGGCAGATTAATATATAAAATCCAAAACCTCTTTTTTAGTAACTCATTCTGAGACACCTTTATATATATATATATATATATATATATATATATATATATATATATATATATATATATATATATATATATATATATATATATATATATATATATATATATATATATATAGGTTCAAATGTTTTCCATATGTATTGTGTGCTAGATTGTAACAATAGGAATTTAGTATTAATTACCAAAGGGCTTGTAGCCCAGCGGTATCCGGTGTTGCCCTCCCTACTTGAGGTTGAGGGTTCAAGTCCCATCGTGGATATAGGTGGATTTAAAGTGTAGTTTAGGAGTAGATTAGATTTGTCGTTTCAAAAAAAAAAAAAAAGAATTTAGTATTAATTATATGTATATTAAATGTTATCCATACTTATAATTCGTTTTTATGGAAACCAATTAAATTCGTCATTAATGTCAACAATAATATTCTTTCAGAATGAATTCATATCTAGAAGAATGAGAGTGTATTTCTAGTAAAATACACTCTCATTGTTCATATTGTATGCAACTTTATTGTATTTTAAGTGAGTGACTACTGAAACAAAATACGAACTCATATATAAAAACCTAGATGCAAATTCATTCTAAAAGAATATTATTGCTGATATTAATGACGATTTTAATTAGTTTACATAAAAAAAGAATTATAATTATGGATATCATTTAATATACATATAATTATGGAAATCATTTAATATCTATATTTATTTAATTAAATAATTATTTAATTTACTAAATTTCTATTGATGCATTCTAGTACACAATAAATGTAAAAAACAAAATAACCTAGCCCTATATATATATATATATATATATATATATATATATATATATATATATATATATATATATATATATATATATATATATATATATATATATATATATATATATATATATATATATATATATATATATGAAGCTTAGGAATAGTAAATTAGACATTTTTTAGCAGAAATGGTCTCTGTACTTTACTCCTCATTTATGATATTTTTTGGTCCTTGCAATCAATATTTTTATACTTTTTAGGAACCTTTTAATATTTAAAGTTTGGCTATAAAACTTGAACGGTTTGATAACTTTGATCAATTTTCTAAAAATTTGTTAATTCCTACCCCTTTAATTCTTTAACGATTTTGAAACTTCTAAACCTTGCAGTCAAAATTTTTGCATTTTTCATAAAAAATGAAGAAAACCGTCCGGGACAAAGTCCAGGTTTTTCATCTTTGCAGTTTCTACGTCTGTCATATTTATCGATTCAGAAACAATATTGAAAGTTGTTGTCCCCGCAGTAGAGTAAACTTTCTAGTTATTATTATTATTATTATTATTATTATTATTATTATTATACAAAAATTGCTTGTTTTCAAGTTTTCTTCAAGTTAAAATAGATTACATGGACAGTTTGTGACTTTATGATGATGCGGCAGTTTGGCTTGGTCAATTTCGATGAGCGGCAACTGACCAGTCAAAATCTTGATAAAAGGACAAAATCAAAGCTATATTCTTTAAGACACAAGAGATAAGACTTTAATGTTCTAAAATAATAAAAACTTCAAGCAAAACCACTTAATCGATGATATTTTCACAGAAGAAAAAAAATGGAATTTATAAATTTTAATATTCAGAAATGGTATAAATGCAATCATATTTACTCGTTCTTATTGTTTATGTACATGACTACATGAGTGGCTTACGCAGCCTCAACATATCCATTGCAACATTATTAAGCTTAAATTGGAGTCGATGTATTTTTTTTTTTTTTTTTCACCAGGGCACTCAATATGGTAAACATTACAGATTGGGTGAATTTGAACTGACTGAACTCCCAAATGCATCAACCATGCACTTTTAACGAAATAGAAACAATTAATATATGCTTTAATTTGCTTAGAATAACTCGGAAGACTAGTAAACATTCATGTCTTGAACTACAATAATCAATACTTGATTATTAACAACACACTTATCTTCTAATATGTAAATCCGTTGAAGATAAAAAGATGGAGAATTAAGGAAGGATTACTTTTTTAAATCTATCGACATTGTGGTTCCTTTATGACATTTCCCCCTCATCCTCTTCCTCACGTTACGAGAACCTTTAGATGCAAATTTTGCTGGTCCGTTATGAAATATCTTTGAAGGACTAAAGCTTGATGTCTAGGACTAAAATAATATAAGATCCATCAACATAAATCACACAATCAAAATAAGTTTTCCTTTCATCATTAAAACATTAAAACACCACCATTACTATTATACAGTAACATTCAAGTATCAATCGATCACCTTCTCTCTCTCTCTCAAACATTTATTTTTAAAAAAAAATATTGTTTTTTTCTCTTTTTTCCTCTCTATTATATCATTTCAAAACTCGTTTTGGCATTACAAGTTTGTGCAAAAGATGGCTTTCATAACTCGTTATGATCATTACGAATTTGAGGTGATACCATTTTGGATAACCAATGCACCAACAACATTCACGGACCTTATGAAACGGGTGTGCAAACTGATGTTGGATCGATCGGTAATTGAATGTGTCGATGATATCATGGTGTATTCTAAAACTATGAAGCAACAATAACGAGAGGTCCTAGAGACTTTAAGGAGGGAGATGCTTTATGCCAAGTCCTCCAAATGCGAGTTTTGTTTGCATGAGGTGTACTTTTTGGGGCACCACGTCAACTAAGATGGTATATTGATTGATTCGGCCAAGATCGAGGCGATGATGTGGTAGGAGATTCTAAGGTCTCCATCTGAGATTCAAAGTTGTCTTGGTTTAGCAGGGTATTATTGGATATTCATCCAATATTTCTCTAATATTGAGTTGTCTTTGGACCGATTGACAAAGAATAATGTTACCTTTCGGTATGGATGATTTTATGGTTTATTGCGATGAACCGATACTGAGGCAAAGACTATACGAGTCTCCAATACTGACCATTCTTGATGAATTTGTGGTTTATTATGATGCTTCCATCATGGGGTTAGGGACAATGTTTATGCAGAGGGGTCACATGATCGCTTACGCTTCGAGGAAGTTGAAGTCTCATGAGACGAAGTATCCTAATCATGACCTAGGGTTGAGGCTGTGTTTTCATCCTCAAGATTTGGCGACATTATTTATATGGGGTCTTGTATACCATCTACAAGGATCATAAGAGTTTGAGGTATTTGATGGATCCTTCGCATCTGAATATAAGACATTACAAATGGTTGGATGTTGTGAAGGATTATGATTGTGAGATTGTTTATCATCCCAGGAAGGCCAATATGGTAGCTAATACCTTGAACCGCAAGGTGAGTAGTACTCCTATCAGAGACTTATGTTTGACGATGATTATCACTTTACCGCTATTGGATTTAATCAAGGAAGCGCAAGTTGAGGAGTTAAAGGAAGTGAATCAAAAAAAGGAGAAGATCATGGGTTAGGTTCCTTCATTTATTAGAGGTAGCCATGCTCAATGGACTCAGTGTGGCAGATTGTGGGTTCCTATTTCTGGTATGGTTAGGTAGATATTATAAGAGGAAGCACACAAGTCAAACTTTTCAATCCATCTGGGCACTACAAAGATGTATAAGAATCTAAGACTTACCTATTGGTGGCCCTCCATGAATAGGGAGATAGTTTGGTATGTGGAGCGGTGCTTGACTTGACCGAAGGTCAAGACTGAACACCAAAGACCCCACATAAAGATGCAACCGTTAGCCAACCCCATGTGGAAATGGGAGGATATCACATTCTCTCTCTCTCTCTCATGTTTTTTTATCCAAGTCACAACCAACCCTCTTCTTATGTATATGCCAAGATTATGTGATATATTAACAATTATTGTTATTGTTCATACTGAATGACCCATCTTAAGGAGATGAAATTTCTGTTTTACCCATATATAGCAGTAACACTAAATGCTAGCATACATCCCCCATTTACCCTTCTGATTTTTGCCAAACGATATACTCATGATTAGTGTGAGTGAGAGTTGTACATTTCAGTGAACTCATATTAAAAAAAAAAAGAGGAGATCAACATGATCCAAAGTTATTGTTTATGTTTATGCTAAGGAATATATCAAGATTAACAAGATAGTGCTTGCTTGCCTATAATATCCAAGAATGCCTTTTAAGAAAGGAAAATCAAACTTAACCTTATGGAGAATATTATTCTTACAACATCTTGAAAAGAACAAGACTTCTTTAAATTTTAAAAGTTTCTCTTACCAGATGCCTTATATTTTCTTATTTACATTTAAGAGCATCTTGAATCCATAAGAAAAATAGAAGAAAATTTTAAGGCATTGATGAAATAAATTGGTAGATTTATTGAAATCCGTTAATAAGATAAGACTTACTATTTTGGGAAAACAACCACAACCATAAACTAAGAGCATTCAGTATACAAAAAACAGACGTATATGTGGTCTATGTGGCGACAAACCACAACCATAAACACCATCTCAATGTCTTTTTTGGGCTTGTGGTCATTGTCCAATATGTTGTAGACAAGGATAGACCAAAACAAATAAAAACGTTTTCCTCTTCGACTCATTTCTTTGATCATTGTAATGGATAATTTGGGTTTTTTTTAAAAAAAATTATTTAATTTTTACCTATATAAATACAACTACAAACCACCTTACTTTTCATACATTTTCCGTTATTTGGGTTGCTTATCGATTGGATCTTCCGTTAGTGCTTAGCTAGATCCACAACACTTTCCATGTTTCTCAGCTGAGGAAGTGTTTGGTGGACAAGTCGGCAATAGTGCCCATTGAGGATAATTAGGTTAATAGCAGCCTGAATTATGTTGAGAAGCCAATTGCGATCTTGGATCGGAAGGTAAAGACCTTGAGGAACAAGGTGATTTAGTTAGTAAAGGTACAGTGGCAGCACCGGAAGGGTTCTGAGTGGACGTGGTAGTCCGAGGAGGAGATGCGGGAGCATTACCCCGAGTTGTTCTTAGATGCAGCAGCAGCAGCAGACTTCGAGGACGAAGTCTGAGATAAGTGGGGGAGGGTTGTAACACCCCAATTCTGGTATGATATTTATATTGTTATTTATTGATTATATTTCTTCAAGTTTGTTCTTAGATGCAGCAGCAGCAACAGACTTCGAGGACGAAGTCTGAGACAAGTGGGGGAGGGTTGTAACACCCCAATTCTTGTATGATATTTATATTGTTATTTATTGATTATATTTCTTCAAGGGGAACTCGACGAGTCAGTAGCTGGACTCGTCGAGTAAGGTCGCGATTTCGAGCACGTTTAAGTTGGCGACTCGGCAAGTCCGCCAATCTGGATGAAACCTTAATTTCAAGGGTTTGCACCTTATTTAAACAACTTTTGGGGCCTCTAGTCAGCCCCCATCACCCTCATAGCATCATTCTCGAAACCCTAGAGCCCTCTTTGCATTTTGTGTGATTTTGGTGTGTTCTTTGAAGATTGCAAGAGATAAAGGAAGGTAGATCAAGAGGAGAAGAAGGAGATCCTAGATCCTTGTGGAATTTCAGAAGAAAGTAAGGTATATCTTGGCCCTTTTCTGTTTCTATGCTTAAATCTCCTTTGTGAAACCATTAAAGCCATTCTTGAACCATTTCTTAGCTTAATAGTAGCATAGAGGACTCATGGATTTGATTAACCTTCAGATCTAGCTAGATTTGATTTCCAGGAGCTTAGATCTAGCACCTTTATGGATCCATTTTGCATGAAAGCTCTATATCTATTATTATAGTGTGCTTTTAACCTTAAAACCTTCATTTGATATTAATTACATGTAAAGTTGGAAACTTTACGTGTAAATCAAGTCCCAGGAACCCAGATCTATTAATGGCATGGACTAGTTTCAAGCAGAATCGAGTGTATAGTATATGCATGCATATGACTCGGCGAGTCGTTCTTCTAAATCGGCGAGTCGAGTCGCGAGTCCCCTGTGTTTCCTTTTTCGAGTTATGCCGAGTGGAACCAGTGAGTGAGAGGTGGACTCAGTGAGCTAGAGGGTTAAATTCATTCGTGGAAGAACTCAGCGAGTCAATGCCCAGACTCGGCGAGTCCAAGGCCTTCTTCATACTTCAAGAACAGACTCAACAAGTTGTTCATACAACTCGGCGAGTCACAGCTAGAATGATCTTCTAATGAAGAAGAACTCGACGAGTTGTTCATACAACTTGTCAAGTCGGATGCAGATTGTCGGAGTGTTATTAGCGAAGAGGAACTCGTCGAGTTTGCGCCAAAACTCGACGAGTAGTAGCGAGTGGAATCAAGGAAGTAAGAGTAAGGACTCGACGAGTTGGCGACCCAACTCGACGAGTCAGGTCAACTGAATGTTGACTTTGATAGTTAGGTTGACTTGGACCAGGGGTAGGAGAGTTATTTTACCCTCAGTATTATTATTATCAGTATTTAATTTATGGTGTTCATCGATACTGTAGCCGGGGTGAAACCGGAAACGCAACAGACAGATTCCGGAGCAATCCTTTCAGCAGCTAGGCTACGAGGTGAGTTTCCTTCCAGTAGGAACGGGTCTAAGGCCACAATGTTGGCCCGTTTAGTTAGTAGTAGTTTCCGGACTTCGGTCCGATGAAGATGTTAGTGTGTTTGATGCCTTCGTGGTTCAGACAGGATTTATGTGTTATGTGTTCTGGGCTACGGCCTGGCGTATTTTGCAGTATATGAGTTTATGATGCTAGTTGATATGTGTTTATGCTATGCTATGATCAGTTAGTTCCGGACTTTGGTCCGATGCAGTCAGTTCGGGACTTCGGTCCAATGCAGCTAGTTCTGGACATTGGTACGGTGCAGGGGACAAGGTCCCAGTCAGTTCCGGACTATGGTCCGATGCAACTAGTTCCGGACATCGGTCCGATGCAGGGGACAAGGTCCCAGTTAGTTCCGGACTACGATCTGATGTAGTTTACGGGTTTCGGCCCGATGTAGTGGGTAAAGCCCAGTATGTGTTTATATGTTATTGTATGGTATGTGGTAGTTTGGGGGAGCTCACTAAGCTTCGTGCTTACAGTTTTAGTTTTTATTTCAGGTACTTCCGCAAGTAAGGGGAAGAGCTCAGGATGATGGCATCGCACACACCACAGCTTCAGTCTTTATACTCGGAGTTTGTTTGGATTTGTAGTATGATTTGATATAGTTGTTTCACGATGCTTTATTATGAGTTGAGATATTTGACGTATGATTTTTATGATATGATAATCAGTATGTGAGTTTTATTACTATTTAAACAAACAGATTTTGGGTCGTATTTTGGGATGTTACAGTATGTATGATTCAACCCTATTTCATGTTCTTTTTTTATGAAGGCCTTATGGTAGAGACATCGATTCGAACGTCCATTTTATTTCGATATGTATGTGATGATTTTTAAGCATAAAAAACAAAAACCTATGTGTGCATGCAACCCTAATTGAAAATCTATGTTTTCTCTAATTGAACATACAACATTTGAACATCAATAAGGAAACCCTAATAGTACTAGTATAATTTTGAAATCACTAAAACATACCTTAACTGTTATATAGAAATAACAATGAAATCCTAGTCTTCTTGACATTTGAGAGCAAGTGTCACAAGTATCATGCCTCTAGTGGTTTACACCCAACACTAACATTAGCAAGAGGATGAGAGAGGAGATAGGAGAGGATTGCTAGGAATTTTGGATATTCATTTAGGGTTTCTTGGTGGCCTAAATTCACAGGCTATAAAGGTCTATTTATAGTGCAGATAAAATGACCTGGATAACCCTAATTTGAATATAATATTATTAATTCAAATTGGTAATTATCGACCTCCTTAATTATCCACATGGGATAATCTAGAAAATCTAGATTATGTATATAGATTTCATCTAAGCCTTCCCTAGGAAGGTTCATGAACCTCTTGCTTAACTATTGAACAATTGCAGTTTAGTCCATGTACTTTTGATTAATTCCTTTAATCCCAAAATGAATTCCAATTAATTTCTGATTAAATATTAATTAAATATTACTATTTCAAATTAATATAATATTCTCATAATATATTATCAAATCATTTATTTCCATTTATTAATCAAATAATAAATTCAACCTCTCTCTCCAAAAGTCATCATGTCTAGTTGCTAGTTTTTACGGCAACCCAAAATGACTATGGTACTATCAATTTAAGTATATAGTAATTATAGTTATGGCCTTAGACACAAAATCCAACTGTGTGATTTACATTCATGGAGTGGTTTTGGGTATAGGAAGTGACCTTTCTAGCAAGTGTGAGAAGAGAATTTCTGGGAGAGCCTAAGGAGTATTGTAGTGTGCTATGTATGCTATTTAGCATGAGTACCTAAGAGAGTATTCATAAGATAGTGACTTAGAGGATTTAGGATAATTCTTGAAGAATGTAAGGATAGGTATGGAAGGTAGTATTGGTCCCGTACTACTAAATCGATTGATAAGAGGATACGCGAGTATATCAACTTAGAGATCACGTGTGGTATCTTCGATGCGACACATGTGATGTTCAATACGATCAAGGAGGGGATCACAGAGTTACTGGATGAGCACCTAGGGGCATTTTGTGCAGAGATTACAACTGGTCAATTTAGGGCACAGAATCTCACCTTCAAGGACCTCAAGGGTTGTGGGGCTCCAAAGTTCTTCTAGAAGAATGACCTTATTACAAGCAGATGATGGATTGCAGACATGGATAGTTCTCAACGGACGAGCTTCCGCCTTGAAGGGTCAAGGGTGAAGTGCAGCTTGCCTTCTAAGGGATCGAGCTCACGAATGGTAGTAGTAGGTTGGTCATGCTTTGGGAGCAGAGATGGTGGAGTCCATGACTTGGACAAACTTTGTTACCATTTTCAGATCTGAGTTCACACCAACTATCGTGGTGCATCAGTTGGCGATGGAGTTTCAATACTTTTGCCAAATGACTGAGAATGTTGCAGAGATCATCGTTATGTTCAGGGAGAGGGTTTTTATGGTTTCATTGTATGTGGAGGATTAGAATATGAAGAAGAAGAAGAAGAAGAGATACCATGATATGTTGAGAGATCACATCAAAGAGTTTGTTAGCATTTTAGATGCAAGACATTGGAGGATATGATCGATATAGCTCGAGAGCAGGGGATTAAGTTGGAGCTTCAATCGAAGATGAAGCTGACTCCAGTTCAGACAACAGAGGGCTTGGTCATGAAGCCCAAGACTTTTGATTCTTGTTCTAGAGGCCATTAGGGTTAAAGTTATTATGGTAGTTCCAACAAGACACATGATGGGTTTCTCGCTAAGGTGGTTGTGGCTGCTTCAAGTGTGGTCAAACGGGGCACATTAGCAAAGATTGCACAAGTAGGTCGTCGATTTTTTTTCACTTTAACCAGGTCAGCCAGAAGAGGGCTACATGTCTAAGTCATACTCGTGTTACAGAGAAGACACCTACTCTAGATAGCTTGAGGATCAAAGATGGTCGTCAGGGCAAAGCGGAGGCTCCTGTAGTGAAGAGTCAAGATTTTCAATTAACGGCGGAGGAGGCCCAAGCTGCACCAGACATTATCACTAGTATGTATCTCTGTCATATATTTTCTTGCTTTCTTTATCTATATGTATGATTTTTTTTCTTGTGATTAGGGATGTTTTTAGTCAATGGTATGACCGTTCATGCTCTTTTCAATTTGGATGCTACTCAATTTTTCGTGTCCCTTTCACCTAGCAAGAAGTTCAATGATGCTTTGAGTGCATTAGACTACCTATTAGAGGTTAAGATTGTCGATGATTGTTCGAGGGGTGCTCCGAGGGTTCACCGGGGTTGCATTCTCGAGTTGTTATAAGAGAAGTGTCTAATCGATCTAGTCCCTATTTCTCTATGAGAAAATATTATCTTAGACATGGATAGGTTAAGCCATAATGGGGCTTAGTTGGTAAGAGTTCGAAACCCAAGTAGGGAGAACTGGTTATTAATAGTAAGGTCATTCAGTGTGGACAGACTATTTTCTCAGTTGCAATGGCCATGAGATATCTTCAGCAGGGATGATCTGGATTCATGGCGTATGATATGAATTCTCAGGTTGTGGAATAGAAGTCTATGGATGATGTACCTATTATTCGGAAGTTCCCTAATTTCTTTCTCAAGGATTTTCTAGGAGTTCCTCCTCACATGCAGGTAGAGTTCCAGATTGATCTAGCTCCGGTTGCTGCTCCGATAGCCAAGGTGAAATATTTCTTAGCACCTCCGGATATATAGGAGTTATCTACAGAGCTTCGGGAGTTGGTAGATAAGGGATTTTTCAGGCCAAGTAGTTCACCGTCGGTAGCATCGATCTTGTTTGTGAAAAATAAGGGTGGTCTACACAGGATGTGTATCGATTATAGGGAGCTGAACAAGTTAAGGCGAGTTATCGTACTCATGACCTATAGTTGGGGGCTATGGTTTTCATCCTCAAGATTTGGCGACATTATTTATATGGGATCTTGTATACCATCTACATGGATTGTAATAGTTTGAAGTATTTGACGGATCATCCAAATCTGAATATAAGACAGCATAGATGGTTGGATGTGGTGAAGGATTATGATTGTGAGATTCTTTATCATCCTAGGAAGGTGAACGTGGTAGCCAATGCTTTGAACCGCATGCTGAGTAGTACTCCTATCAGAGACCTATACTTGAGGATGATTATCACTTCACCACTATTATGTTTTGATCAAGGAAACTCAAGTTGAGGGGTTGAAGGAAGAGAATACTAGTGGTTAGATTCCTTCATTTTTCAGAGATAGTAATGGTATGTAGACTCAATGTGGCAGAGTATGGGTTCCTTTTTCTGGAGGCGTTACGGTGACATTATTAGAGGAAGGGCACAAGTCAAAGTTTTCCATCCATTCAGGAGCTACAAAGATTTATAGAGATTTAACACTTAGCTATTGGTGGCCCTGCATGAAGAGGGAGAGAGCTTGGTATGTGGAGTGGTGCTTGACTTGATGAAAGGCCAATACTGAATATCAGAGACCCCACGACAATCTGCAACCGTTAGCCGACCGAATGTGGAAATCGGAGGAGGTCACATTCTCTCTCTCTCTCTCTCATTGTTTTTTATTCAAGTCACGACCGACCCTCTTTTTCTCTATCTGTCAAGAGTTTGTGATATATTAAAAATTATTATTTATTGTTCATAATTAATGACCCATATTAAGGAGAGGTTTATAATTAATGACCCATATTAAGGAGAGGAGAATTCTATTTTACCCATATATAACAGTAATACTAAATGCTAGCATACATCCCCCATTTACCCTTTCTATTTATTTCAGTTTGTTTTTCAGTATGTCAATCACTAGAGGTTTGTGATCCGGAGTTAGTGGCCCAGAGTGGCCTTATTTGTCTGATGATGAAATTCGTGAGATGATCACCACCCAAGTGACCATGGCTATTATGGAGGTGATCTCAGATGTATTTGGGTCTACTAGGACCTTCATGATTGAGATGTTGGACGAGCACTATGATGTCGTCACTGAGGCTACTATTGCCGCAGCCACTGCAACTGTTGTTGTTATGGGAGTTCAGGGGAGAGGGACGATGTTGTATTGGGACTTCGGTAACACGAAGCCCCTGGAGTTCGATGGGTCAAGGACCCGATTTTTTCCATGAGGTGGCTATTTGATGTGGATGTTTGTTTCTTTACTTGCTCGTGCCCAGAGGAATAGAAGGTCAAGTACACCCTGAACCTTCTTCGTTTGGGGGCGAAGGACTGGTGGAAACTGGGGACCAGTGCTTACCATCCTGTGGAGAAAGCTACAGTAAATTGGGAGTAGTTTTCTGATATGTTCCACACTGAGTATGTTACCTTTTTGAGAAGGAGAGGTTAGCCCATGAGTATTTTTCACTGAAACATACGACAGACCCGCTAACGTAGATCACCAATATGTTTACCGAGAGAGCCATTTTCTGCCTCGAGTATGTTGCCTCGGAGCAGATTTGGATTTCTCATTACTTGAGCACGCTCAAGATGGAGATCCGTGATTTTTATTGAACCAAATATATAGTTCCCTCTTTGAGCTATAGTATTTTTCTCAGAGGAGAGTGATTGAGATTGAGACCCAGGCTAGAGAGAAGAGACAGGTCTCAGTACAAACACAGTTAACAGCGAAGCGGTTTAAGCCTACTGATTCACGATCCGGAGGACAGAGAGGCCACACTATTGGCAAGTGCAGGAAGATGCATGAGGGATATTGTCGATCACCTAATGGGTTCCACAAATGTGGCAAGGAGGGGAATTTTATGAGGGATGGTTGTCAGTTGCAGCTGCAGGCCCCATTATCGGGGGTTCATATTTATTACAATTTTGATCAGGTGGGCCATATAAAGGTCTAAATTAATTTATTTGAAGTTAGGTCTATGTAGATACTGGCCCCATCGACTCTTTGGTTCATGTACAGGCACGACGCTAGGGGAGAGTTGAGGCCCTGAAGGCCAAGGGACGTGCTTTTCAGCTCACAGTGGAGGAAGCCAGGGCGGCGCTAGTGTCGTTACTGGTGCTTTGAGTCGGTCCTTTAGTGAATTCCTTGCCTGCCCGTGTGCTTTTTGACTTTGGGGCGAGTCGGTCCTTCAGTAAGAATTTTGGTATGACTCTTAGAGAGTTAGAGTGTGTGTTTCGATTCTCCATCGCCAACGAACATAAGATTTCTGCTTCGAGTGTTTTTTTTTTTCTGAGTCTACGTTGGAGGTATTTGAAGTGTCCTACCCAATCATTTTGATTCCCATCTCTTTGGGGGATGTATGCATGATTGTAGGGATGGACTGGTTGAAAATGATTTAGAACCATGATCGACTGTGAGAGACAAGGGGTGTAACAGTCCAAATTTTTCTAGAAAAGATTTCATTTATTTAATCATAAATACCAACCACATTTGTTTCTAAAATACCATTACATAATCATAGTTTTTCTTTAAAAATCAGAGTATCAAAAACTAAGTGCAAAAATACTAAAGAATGCATGCCACACCATCAAGCCGGGTCCTTTCCCTTTGGTTCAGAAGTACCTGAAGCAACCAACAAATTAGAAGCATACGCTTAGTGAGTTTCCCAAAACATACTAAACACATAATCAGAAAATGTCATGCACACATACATATAAAATTGCCATGGACTCCCTCCATGGTCTTCATATGGAATGTCATGGGCTATCCCCATGGGCTTTTATCCTCGAGCCATGGGCTCCCCCCCATGGTCTTGCTAAATGTCATTAGCTCTTCCCATGGTCTTCACATTAGGGATGTTAATGAGACCAAACGAGAGCGGATAGTCTTAAGCACCACTTCGGTTCTTCCCATGACTCGATGCCAACCTCCCCCCAAAAAACTGGAGTCCTACATCTCCGACCATACAACACCTCAAATGGGGGTCAGTCAATACTAGCATGATAACTATTGTTGTTTGAAAACTTTGTTAGTGGAAGGTAAGTATTCGAACTCCCTCCAAAATCTAATACACATGCCCGAAGCATATCCTCGACCGTCTGAATCGTTCGCTCACTCTGACCGTCGGTCTAGGGGTGGTAAGCAGTGTTGAAATGCAACTGAGTTTCCAACTCCTCATGGAAATTCCTCCAAAATCTGGGGGTGAAATGAACATCATGGTCTAAGACCACAAATACTGGCACCCCGTGCCTGACCACCACCTCACGCACATAGATATCTGCTAATTTATCGGCATAGATACTCTCAGTAATCGGAATTAAATGTGCACTCTTGGTCAACCTGTCCACAATAACCCAAATAGAATCCACACCCCGCACCATCCTAGGAAACTTAATGATAAAACCCATAGTAACCTCTTCCCATTTCCACATGGGGATAGGTAGTGGCTGAACCTTGTTGTAGGGCCTTTGATGTTCAGCTTTGACCTTCCTGGCAGGTCAAACACCACTCAACAAACTATGCAACCTCGTGTTTCATGCAGGGCCACCAATAACTCCACCTCAAGTCTCGGTACATCTTCGTGGCCCTCAGATGGATATAAAACTTGGACTTATGTGCCTCCTCCAAGATCTTCTATTGTACTCCTCCAAATGTCGGGACCCAAATTCTACCGAACTGAGTCAATAAACCCCGACTATCTCAAACAGATAGTGGAATCTGTCGCCGAATCCTCTTAACCTTCCAGTTCTCCTTTTACAATCCCTCCACCTGAGCCTCCTTGATCATATCCACTAAAGCTGAAATCACCGTCATCCTCAAGCAAACATCTTGGATCAAAGTACCTACCGCATTGCAGCTCAAAGCATCAGCCACCACATTGGCCTTCCCAAGATGGTATAAAATCTCGCAGTCATATACCTTTACTTCATCGCACCATCTCCTCTATCGCATATTCAAATTCTACTGATCCATCAAATACTTCAAACTCTTGTGATAAATGAAAATGGTGCATCGGACCCCATACAAATAATGTCTCCAAATCTTGAGGGCAAACACCACCGCCCCTAATTCCAAGTTATGAGTGAGGTAATTTTCCTCATAGGGCTTTAACTGTCTCACAGCATAAGCAATCATATTCCCCTTTGCATCAGAACCACTCCCAATCCCAAAATAGAAGCATCACAATACACTAAAAAGTCATCCAATCCCTCGGGTAGTGCTAGAATCAGGGCCTCACATAATTTCTGCCTCAAGGTCTCGAATGTTGATTGCTTATCTGGACCCCACCGAAAGGTCACACTTTTCTTGGTTAACTGGGTCAAAGGTATGACAATCTTGGAGAAATCTTGAATAAATCTCCGATAGTACCCTGCAAGCCCCAAGAAACTCCAAATCTCGGATGTGTTCTTTGCAACCTCCCAACGCATCACCGCCTCAACTTTGGCTGGATCAACCAAAATAGACTCTTAATTGATGATGTTCCGCAAAAACTACACCTCATACAACCAAAAATCACATTTGGAGATTTTGGTGTACAACCACTCCATCCTCAAGGTCTCCAACACCTCCCTCAAATGTTGCTCATTTTGCTCCTTGGTCTTAGAATAGACCAAATGATCATCAATGAAGACGATCACAAACCGATGCAACATCGGTCTATAAATCCATTTCATAAGATCCATGAACATCGCTGGAGCATTGGTGAGCCCGAATGGCATCACCACAAACTCATAGTAACCATAACTAGTCCTGAAGGTCGTCTTTAGTATATCCTCATCCCTAATCCTCATCTGGTGAAACCCCGACCGAAGATCAATCTTGGAAAACCAAGATGCACCCTGAAGCTGGTCGAACAAATCATCAATCCTCAGAAGAGGAAAACGGTTCTTCCCCGTTAGCTAGTTCAGCTCCCGATAATCAATACATATCATGTGTGACTCATCCTTCTTTTTCACGAATAGGATTGGTGCTCCCCATAGGGAACTGCTTAGAAAAATGAATCATCAGTATAGTAGTTCCTAAAGCTGCGTAGACAACTCCTACATCTCAGGCGAAACTAGACGATATGGTGCCTTGGCTATCGAAGCCGCACCAGGCACTAAATCAATAAGAAACTCCACTTGCCTTTCCGAAGGCACCCTTGGCAAGTCCTCAGGAAATACGTCAGGAAAACCTTGCACAATTAGAACACTGCTCAACCCTGGCGTGGCCTCAATCCTCGTGTCTGAAACATTAGCCAAGAAGTCTCCTAGCCCTCGTAGCCGAATAGAGAGCTGGCCCACACGAGGCTATCTCTCTCCATGAATAACCAGTTCTCTCCCACTTAGGGTTTGAAATCTCACCAGCTGACACTCGCAATCTATCATGGTGCCATTGGGCCCCATCTAATCCATCCCGATGATCACCTTCAACCCCCGCAAATGAATTGGAACCAAATCGATAGAAAACCTCTCCCTAAACACATTCAGAACGCTCTTCTGAAATACCCTTGCAGTAGTTACGGTGCGGTCATCCGCAATCTCCACCTCAAGTGGGGAATCCAAGGTCCCTAGAGCATCCCGAAACTTCTTGCTGAGCGCAAGAGATATGATTGATCGGGTAGCCCCTGAATCAAAAAAAAACATGAGCCGACAAACCGTTGACCAAGAAGTTCCTAATACAACATCATAATAACATATGCATGACAATAAAATAACAAGATCGAAATAGATCACATACCAATAATGACATTTGGCACTGCTCGGTCCTCCTCATTAGTTAGCTGAAATGTGTGGCTTTTCACCATAGGAACTTCTGCCTTGATCGGGCAGCCATTAGTAATCCTCATTGTGGCGGGTGGTACAGCCACCACTACTCCCCCCCCCCTCTAGCTAACCTCAAACAATTAGCCTTTTTATGATCAGTCTGGTTGTTGTGCAAAAAATCAATCCCTTCTTGGGGCAATCCATGCTCATATGGCCCTGCTAGCCACAAGCAAAACATAGCGAACCTGATGCTCGATAGGCCTCATTGTGCGGCTTACAGCACTTGGCACACCAGCCACGGCCCTCCTTGCCCCTGCTGGGAGGATTGGAGGTCTTAGGCTTCTTGGCCTAACCCACTGCTGCCTGAACCTGCTCTGGCATTCGCTTGGTTTCGTACACCAGCCACGGACCTCCTGAATATTATCTCTCATCATGGAATGATACCTAGTCTTCTTCCTATCCTCATTCGCAGTGTACTGCGAAACCAAAAGTGCCCTCTCTCGAAATTTGGCAGTCATCTATGCCATAGTCTCAATAGTCTGCTGTAAATCCTGAAACTCCCTCACTAAATGCTGCACCTCGATAGATGGTGAAAACTCTTGATCAAATCTCCTCTCAAACTCCTCCTAAGACATCTCAGCCACACCTACTGATCCAACCTCACGGGTCACCTCCTCGTACCAATCCCATGCTTAGTTCCACAACATACAAGATGAAAACCTCACCTTCTCCACCTCGGGGCAAAATCTCATGCACTGGTATTCTCCATATCTGCCACCCAGCATCGATTAGTGATAGGATCCCTGACCCCAAAGAACTCGGGCGCACCACACACCTTGAACTCCCTAAATGAGGGAGCTCAAGCCCCAACCTGGCCTACAACAATCTCAGCTTGGAAAAACGTGAGCCACTCCTCCATGATCTCCATGATGCCCTCATTGACGGTACCCAAAATAATATAGGTAGCATCAAGGATGTCACAAGTAACCTCAGTTGCGATAAGATCATGCAACCACTCATCCATAGGCTCTGCACCTACGCCTGAACCTAAACCTCACGTGATCATCAGCATCCTCAACTGAAAATATCACAAATAACCAAGATAATTAATTCGAAAGAGATTCCTCCTCACCAGACTCCTTAGAGTTTTGTACGTCTAACATTGGTTCGGGTACATGTCTTATGTTTTCAATAGTATCGGTCCAATACTACCTTCCACACCTACCTATACATTCCCTAACGCTCTACCTGATACCTTTAATTCACCCAAAACAATAACATAACTCACAAAATACAACATTGACTCAAATCCTAGGCTATCCTAAGATGTTTCAATCCTTCCCGAACCAAAACTCACATCAATCAGAGCAGGTTGCCATATGAATGCAAGTTATATACATAGAGAATCACATATATTGTCAAATAAAGCTTCTACCCTAGAACACAACCAGACAAGAAACAGGAATAAGGCAGATTCATGATTCTATGGCTATGCGATCCAAAACATATACAACTTTGAAAGCATACACATAGCAAATAATCAGTTCATCATCAATTTCCAAACATACTATAGCACGGCTAACACATAGAAAAAACACTTACTTGAGCTCGGCCGATTACGTGAATTGTATTCTCGCCTCTTTTACTTACAAAACCGTTTTCAAGAGAAATTATTTTGTCATTTGGTTACCTTTTGAAAAAGAGTTTACCATTTCCTCAGTTTGAGTTTTGACACACCCAAGGGTGTATCCGAATCCCTCAAACCAAGTCTCCGATACCAACTTGTAACCGCCTAGATTTTTCAGAAAAAATTTCATTTATTTAATCATAAATACCAACCACATTTGTTTCTAAAATCCCATTACATAATCATAGTGTTTATTTAAAAATCAGAGTATCAAAAACTAAGTACATAAATACTGGAGAATGCATGTCACGCTATCAAGCCGGGCCCATTCCCTTAGGGTAAGAAATACCTGAAACAACCAACAAAGCCAACGACCTGAGTTGACCCAACTTGTCGAGTTATCCCTCAACTCGTCAAGTTTCTCCATCATCGGTACAGATCAGGAAAAATCCCATCAACTCGTCGATTTAACTAATGAACTCGTTGAGTTGGCTAGAAATCTAACCTCTTAATGAATTAAGCTAATTTCATCGAATCCAGAGACGCCAAATCTCAGCTCTCTTCCAAAATGATGTCTAGAATTGTAAAGTTTCCAACTTTGCTCTTAAGAACCATGTATAATGAGTCAAACCCAAACTCGACGTTCATTAGAGTCAGTCTTAATCCATTAATCCCTTAAACTTTCACGGCATAGCCCAAAATACAGATCTGGTATCCAAGGTTTAAAAATCACATGAAGTTTCCAACTTTACGTCCATGCAAGCTAAAATACACTCTAGGGCTTAATAAAGACTTAATGAGGGACTTATTTCATGTATTAAACTTAGAAACCAATAACGTTTTCAACTTTAAGTCAAGAGGAGTCATGAAGGGGTAAGATCTAACTTATTAACCCCTGAAAACCTCAAAAACTTGGACAACCTAACCAAAATCCCAAAAATCATGCTAAAACTTCAAACAAATACATCTAGATGAATACAAGGAAAGTTGTTCACTTTATACCTCAATAATACTACTATTGGTGAAGAGTTTCTGGATCTGTAATTGTTCTTCCAAGCTAGATGCTTCCATCTTGTAAGCTCCTTCCAAAGAATCACCAAAATAAATTCTCCAAGCTCACCATAACCCATACACTCAAACTTGCAAGGTGAGATACGAACATAGGGTATCTGGACATGGGAGGCTGGTAAGGAGGCCAACTTAGGGGGTTTAGGTCCTTTAAATATGGTGTATCACCTTAAAATTAGGGTTTCATCCCAGTCGCCAACTCATCGTGTTGGGTCATTAAAACCTACGAAGACAATATTCTAAACACGACGAGTTGAAGCTCCCCAACTCGTCGAGTTCCAACAATGATTTCTAATATTTTGAGTATTGTTTTATACCTGGACCAAACATTACAACGGGTGGTATTTCAAACCCCAAGTGGGTAGAGCTGACTATTTATGGCGGGGATACAAGGGTTGGTGCGGCCTTTTGTTCAGCATCTAGGGATCGATAGTATCTTCATCATGGGTGTTTGGGTTATCTAGCGTACATGATTGACAGTCGAGATGGGGGGAGAGTTTTGGTTTTATATATGCCAGTGTTCAAGAAGTTTCTATATGTATTTTCGAAGGATTTACCTAGTGTGCCTCTCGTGAGGCAGGTGGATTCAGGATCGATCTAATCCACCGTGTGCCCTTGATTTCTAAGGTGTTGTATCACCTCAAACCACCAGAGATGCAGGAGTTGTCATCTCAGCTTCAAGAGCTATTAGGCAAACACCTTATTAGACCGATCAGTTCTCCATGGGTAGCAACGATTCTGTTTGTGAAGAATAACGATGGGTCTCATCGTATGTCCATTGATTACTGAGAGTTGAACAAGTTGACAGTGAAAAATAATTTCCTACTCCCTAGGATTGATGACCTATTTGATTAGTTGGATGATGCACTTGGTTCTCCAAGATTGATCTGAGGTCAAGTTACCACCAGATGAGATTCAAGGAGGAGGACGTAGATAAGACAATGTTTTGAACTTATTATGGTCATTACGAGTTCGTGGTGATGCAGTTTCGGCTCACCAACATACCTGCAATAGTCATGGATTTCATGAATCGGGTATGCAGAGTGATGATTGACCGGTCAGTTATTGTTTTCATTGATGATATTCAGGATTACTGCAAGAGCAAGGAGCAACATGAAGAGAATTTTAGAGAGTTACTTCGGGTTCAGGGACAAGAGAGGCTTTACGCCTAGTTCTCTAAGTGGTAGTTCTTGTTATGAGAGGTCCAGTTTCTGGGACACCTTGTCATTCAGGATGGGATTTTAGTCGATCTAGCCAAGAATAAGGCAGATATTCAATGGGAGGTCCCGAAGTCCTCATCTGAGATTAGGAGTTTTCTAGGGTTGGCTGATTATTATCAGAGATTTATTCTTTATTTCTCCAAGATTGCTATTCCTTTGACCTGCCTAACGAAGAAAAGTGTGGATTTTTGTTGGATATCTGAGTAGCAGGCTGTATTTGAGACTCTGATGAGGAAGTTATCTAAGGCCCAGATATTGACCGTTCCTAAGGGTGTTGAGGATTTTGTAGTATTTTATGATGCACCGATCATAGATTTAGGGACAATACATATGCAATGGGGTAGTGTGATATCCCAAAATTCACATTCATCTTAAAAAAATTATTTATATATATTTGAAAATCAAAGTATCATTTTAAAGAATAATATTGTGTAATTTGCTCCCAGAAAACATGACAAATATTTTATCAAATCATTTATGAAGAAATGTATTTTGTTTATATTAAAACTTTGGGATGTCGTCGTCAACACAAAAACATATGCATCAACAGATGTGACAACCCGAAATTTTCTATTGCTTTGAAAGCTCAGTCGGTCAACTCAACTTAGTGTCAGCCTCATTCCTGCTATCATTTAGCACAATTTACAGTCTGTTTTAGCGTTCTGAGCCTAGTACACTTAAGGTATAAGTGTTGGGGTTTATATGCTGAAGCGATAGTACAATGATCAAGCCTAAATCACCAGGACCATGAGTTCACGGCCACCACAATGGAGTTTACGGCCATTAACTCCATGTGGGAGATAAACTCACCCTATATGTTCAAGTGTTGGCCATTTCTTTTATTTCTTTCCTTCTTTGGCTGATTTTCCCTCATTCTCTCTTAACTATTATCCCGATATTCACCTTACATCTTCAAAACTAGTAAGTATTCTTCCTTGACTTGTTGATACACCACTTAATCTAGCATTCTTTCATGATTTCATCCATGAAAATCATGTTTTCATAGATCTTCAAGTTTCACCAAGAACACACACTAGTGTTCTTGGCCATAATCAGCCATTTCAAGCTCCTATATCGTAAGTACTCTTGTCCTAGCTTATTATATACTAGAAAAAACTATTTTAGACTTAAGAAACATCAAGAAATCCAATTTGGAAGAGAGTTTATGGACAAGGATCTCCCAAGGCTGTAAACTCCATATAAGGGTGCAATGTTGTCCTAATTTCCTTCCTTATGCTTAGAACTTGGACTAGAACCCTCCACCATTGAACTAGGGACCTTAAATTTTGAGTTGGTACATAATACCATGAGCTTACAGCCATAAAATCATGGAGAAATGATCCTTAAGCCGTAAACTCCAATTAAGGTCAAGTCTTGGACCTTAAACTCATATACACTCTTGTTTAACCTTGGAACACTTCACCCCTTGAGACTCCCTAGGTTTAAGACCCTAAATATGACCATTTAGAGAGTTTACGGATAGGAGTAAACTCCCCTGGACCGTAAACTCCTCAACACTCTCCATTGAGTGGGTCTTTCACATCCTTGGGTAAAGCAAAATTCCCTCAAGCTTCCCTAGCCTTCAGACCCAAACTTATGCATCTATGACCATGAGTTTACGGCCTTGAACTCCTTGAGGCCGTAAACCCATGGTAGTAAACTCCATGGAGAGTGGCCCTTGGGCCATAAACTCAATAAAAATGCCTTACAACCCTTAGATGCAACCCTAAGTTCTTATAACACTTGAATCAAAGTGTTTTTCCATGTTCTAGGGGGTTTATACTTACTTAGTTAGTATGTTAATCACTAATTAGTTATAATATATATATATATATATATATATATATATATATATATATATATATATATATATATATTCATAGGATCATTGTGTGTGTTCAAGTCTTCACTTGACACCTAGCACTTTATCTAACACTTCTATACAATCCACTTACTACAGGTGAGTTCATACCCCTTAATTAACCTTTTAAATGTTTTTAAATGCTTTTATGGGGGGATACAAGTTGAATCATGATAGTTATTATATTAATCACATGTGATTAATAACTGTTAAGCTATGGATTTCCTACACTTTTAGCTGTGTTACTTAGCATACTACTTCAAAATGATTTCTCAAAATGTTTTTACATGTTAAAATCTTTATCAAACTGTCTTACATACTATATCTTTCCTTTCAGACTCTGTTATAACTATGTTTCAAACAAAGGTTTTCATGTACTTCAAGTTGTGTTTCAAACAAAGGATTTCTTATAATTTAAACTGTTCTTATCAAACAAACTGCTTTTAAATCGTTTTATAAACTGACATCAAGTCATCAATTCTTATTTATTAAACTTTTCAAAGGTTTTACAAAACTTCTTATAAACTTTTATATTGTCAAATGCATGCCTATATATGTATAATTATATAAGTAAAGTTTAAAGGACTTAGGACTGCTAGCTCGCTTTAATTCCTTTTCCTTGTTTGGATGTGGCCTTAGGGTATCAGTTATTTGTCCGAATGTTGTCTAAATATTAGTTATATATTATGTATACATATATAGACATAAAAGTTCTATCAGTCAATTCAGTACCTTTGGGTAGCAAAGGCATACTTTTGGTTATACACGTATATTACTAGTAACTATAATAGGTATAGTTAGGAGCTACTATTTACTATTCCTAGTACAAGGAATCACACTAGGAGTTATTTCATACATGATTCAATGCATACTATAAATAATACATACACTACTCTAATACACACTAAATGAAGAGACACTAATACATACTATATGAAGAGACACTATTACATACTATATGAAGAGACACTACTAGATACTATATGAAGAGACACTATTACATACTATATGAAGAGACACTACTTGTAACAATGCAAATTTTCAAATAAAATTTTCATTTAAAATAAAGTGATTTCATTCAACCAATAGTATTTATTCCATGTTTCATATCAAATACATATATAAAATCCCCAAGATCTCAAATAGCAGCAGTGTGTATGCATCATGCCGGCGCCTTCCCACGGTCCTCGCTAGTACCTGAAA
Organism: Lactuca saligna; assembly: GCF_052625555.1. Taxonomy (NCBI): domain Eukaryota; kingdom Viridiplantae; phylum Streptophyta; class Magnoliopsida; order Asterales; family Asteraceae; genus Lactuca; species Lactuca saligna. Next base: position 156,915,071 of record NC_136423.1, on the reverse strand, counting down.
CACATACATAACAACTTGTAAGCATAAATGCTTAGTGAGTTCCCCAGTATACTACTTACGCATATACGCCTTTCCAGGCCTTGAGATAATCGCCTTCCGGCCCATAACATATTGCCTTCCGGCCCATAACATAATGCCTTCCGGCCCATAACATATTGCCTTCTGGCCCATAACATTTTGCCTTCCGGCCCGTACATATTGCCTTCCGGCCCATAACATATTGCCTTCCGGCCCATAACATATTGCCTTCCGGCCCATAAACATACATAGCACGCGTAGCAAATACCTTACCATTTATAGCACGTATAACACAAATCATATCCGACCTTCCGGTCACACAGTCAAACCCTTCCGGGTACAGTATAGTGAGAAGACTCACCTCGTGGTAATGAAAACTATCAACTCTTGAAATTACTCGCACTCGATCCGCCGATCTGCAGACTCCCTATAATACCATATACCCTTATTAATACTCTTATCCTTCAAGACAACTAACCCTAAGAAATTATATGCAGGTCAACTCTGGTCAACGGTCAACTGGACCGGACTCGTTGAGTGCAAAGGTGACTCGACGAGTCGAGACGTCCTCTCCAACTTTCCCTGATGTTCCCTTTCTACTCGTCGAGTATCCCCCTTGACTCGACGAGATCCACGTGGAAGAATCGCGGGGCCACCCCGACTCCACTCGCCGAGTCTGAAGACAACTCGGCGAGTCCCAGTGAATCTTCAAGCTACTCGCCGAGTCTGTTCATTGGACTCGGCGAGTCCATGCCATGCAGTCGATCAACTGCTTCCTGAAATACGTATGGTCCCGAAATACACAATCATGGGACTTTCTGGACCTCTAAACATCCTATTACTGGGGTATAAACGTTTGGGTAACAACATAATAATCCATCTAATCACCAAATGAGTTTCATAAACCCTAAATCCGTGTACACATCAAAATAACAGGAATGATCCGAAGTATTACCTGAAAAACGTACTCTCTGTGTCCCCAAACCTCAGAACTCGAATCCCTTGCTGTTCCTTTAGCCAAAACTCCTCTCCTTCTTGCCCAACAATCTCTTCAAAGTTCCAATAGCCTCAAATCTTGCTCTAGATGTCCAAAGACGCTTAGGGTTCTTCTCAATCGGCTAAAAGACGGACAATGACGGCCTAAAAGGTGTTATATACGATCCAAAACCAAACGGCTAGGGTTTCCGCTGAACAGCGCAGACTCGCCGAGTCCATAATGGACTCGTCGAGTCCAGTCGCGAACCCGCGACCCAGTCTGTGGTCCTACTCGGCGAGTCTGGCTCCAACTTGCCGAGTCCCTTCCTAAAACGCCCCAAAAACAATATCATAAAAATACCTGAAATTCCGGGCTGTTACACTACTACATATTATATAAAGAGATACTACTACACACTCCTGGACTGACCATCCTACACCTGGCTGCTCACTACAGCAGGTGTGTTCATCTACGAATGTTCTCGGTTGTACTGTTCGGCGATTTACCGTGCTGTGTTTATCCTAGACAAATGGATACATTTTTAAGGATTATACAATTTTCCTTATTACCTTTACTTTGTGACACGTTCACATAAACGATGAGGTAGAATATATTTTGATATGATTTCAAATGAATATATTATTTTTCCTTTTTACCTTTATTTTGTGATACATTCACATAAACGATGAGGTAGACTATATTTTTATAATAATAGTTACACATGGGAAAAACCGTCATTCTTACAAAGAAGCATACCTTCAAAACAGTCGGGTCTTGGTAGTAGACAACATTTACTACTAATAGGAAATACAGGGTTTTCTAGGGTTTTCATACTTACACACTTTTCATCGAACATTTCCAAGTTTTTTCTTTATAGTTTTACAAATCAATGACACTAAAATACTTATGAACTCACCAACTTTATGCTGACAAACTCTTTCAAAATAACTTTTATTCTCAGGTCACCAGTAGACAGGTACGATGACCAGGTTTTGAGAAGACGGAGCAGTCAAGACTCGTCTTTTATTTTGATTATTTGTTATGGTATTTTATTCTATGAAAGAACACACTTGTATTAAAATTATACTATTAATGCAGTGGATGATGTTGTTGCTTGTTTACTACTTTACATTGTTGTGATACTTTACATGATGTCCTCCGCCCCAGAACGTTTCCGTCGTTCTTGGTTTTGGGTGCGAAAAAAGACCTTACATTCATTTACACTAGTGATTTACATCTCCTTTAATATCTCAATGTAATATGTCTTCATATTAACACTTTGATACAAATAAACTAAGTGGGTCAGGTTGGGAAACCTGGTGAGTACATAGGGTTTTCAACCACAATTATAAAGTTATTATGTTTCGTCATCAAACAATTAGCCCAATTACCCATCCCCGTTATCTTCTTTATTTCTTAAGAATCTACCCTAAGAATCATCTATCATTCTCTCATTCATTCCTAAGGATTGTCCTAATGAATAGGCACAAGGTCCATCGCTGCCAGGGTTTATATAACTTGCACTAAGTCTATAGCTACCAAGGTCTATCGATCTTTTATTGACATTATTATTTTAGGGAGTCCACCCACAAGACATGTCAATGGATTTTTGGAGTACATCTGATGAACATATCGTTCACAACACCTACAGGTTGTGAGCCTGTTAGTGTTCCAATTGACTGTATAGAATAGTCTGTGGTTGTCATCTATACTCTACTAGATGATTGGGCCATCAGTTGGGTCATCGCTTCTCATCATCTTTCACCTCTCATCATCTATATCATCTTTCATCTCTCATCATTCATCTCATCTTTCAGTTCTCATCTCATCTCATATTTCATATCTCATCTAATCTTTCATCTACCCATCTTTACCTATTATAATTATAGGTATAAAATATATATACAATTTAATTCGAATAAAACATGTATATTTTGTTTATCCGTCACATATATTAAGAACACAAATAATATGCACACATAGCACATAATTTATATTTAATACATCATATCTATGTGTAAGATGAAAGTAACTATGAACTCACTTGTTAAAGTGATGATTCCAAACTCGGGCAGCGCTTCGCTTGTAACAATTATATTTTCCTTTGGCGAAGCCTAGTATCATTACCGCTAGATTTTAGTCTAACATTTATAGCAACTATTTACGAGCGATATTTTTTTATATGTATTAAACAATAATTTTCAACCACTATGTACAGACAGGGTCCAGCCATGAAACTGATGGATTTTAGGTAAAACAAATAAACTAGAAAACAATTCCTAAGTTCACATGCAACCTACTTTGGATCTATGTTTTATCTATTGAACATACAACTTTGAATTGCAAAACAAGAACCCTAGAGGAGAGAGGCTATAATCGAAATCTACAAACTAGGGTTTAGTAATTACATACCTTTCAATTGTTATAGTAAACAATTGATGATTCCCTTGATCTTGATCCTGATCTTCTTGGAAGCTTAGCACCACAAGTGTAATGCCTCTAATGGAATCACACCCAAACTAGCAAGAAGGAAATTAGAGGAGAGAGGGAAGAGGGAGTATGCAAAATTTCGGCCCTTAGGGTTTCTTCCAAAGAAAAGAGTGACCAAAACATGAACCAGGAGGCTCCTTATATAGCTGAGGGATCTAGGGTTTAGGGAAAACCCTAGTTATCCTTTGCTTAAGGCCTAAGCAAACCGAAGGGCCTTATCCAAGCCCCTATGGACCAAATTATTAGGGTTTCCCCTAAAGATTTCATCCACCCTTATCCAAGGGGGTTCTAGAGCCTTCCACTCAACTATTAGATAATTGCAAACTAGTCCCTGCACCTTATAATTAATTCTTTTAACCCCGAAATTAATTCTAATTAATTTCTGGCTAACAACTAATTAAACCAAATGATTTCTTATTAATATATTAATCTTTTAATATATTAATAAATTCATTTATATTAATTTATTAATCTTATAATAAATTAATATCTCTCCTTTCATAATTTCCTTGTTCGGTTGCTAGGTTTGAGGGCAACCCAAAAGGACTGTGCTGCTATCAATTCAAGTACATACCAATTATAGTTATGGGCTTAGACACCTAATCCAACAGTCTCCCACTTGGATAAGTCTGTAACTATAATTGCTAGTATGCCTTCAAAATTTGACCAGCAAATTGTAGCTTCCAAAAAGCTGCTGCCGAACTCTGACCCAGTCAGTTACGTGTCCTAAGATAAGTGATCATATAATCCTTCATTCTGCTAGATATCCCTAGACAAAAGACATGGAATGCAATCAACCTCTTTGTCCAGAATCTATGTTTCCCGATTCCTGATTAGTGATGATGTAGGACTTCTAATTGAACACATCAATTTAGTCCTGGCTGGGCCCAGCACATAAGTCAACACCAAATCATCGAGGGGCCCACAGATATCGCTTTTTCCCATTAAGGAAAAAGGAACGAATAAACATTGACTCATATGCTTGTATCTTTTACTCATCAAATCATACATGATAATACGTTTTATAACACCAAGTTACTGATGCGTTTTCGTATTACCAATGCATAACCGACTTGCAAATTACAACTCATATATCTCTGTTTCAAGATTATAAGATATTATCGTCTCAGTATTACTCGTGATGAATTCCATGAAGTAATACTCTGAGCGAGGGTTTATCCAATACTCAAATCTCAATTTCTGAGTACTCATGAACGTTGCAGCAAAATCTATTGCCATGTCTATCCTTAGACAATCTACAATCCAGTTCATGACAGTCTTGATTCACTACTTACTTCCAAAAGTACGAGCGAATGTGGAGTTTGAATAATCTTATTATTCGGGAAGTAAAACATGCAAAAATGAAACACAATAATAAACAATTGACAAAAGGTAGAACCCAAACTTATAAATAATACTTTATTATTTAATCACCAAAAGTCAATTACATTTACTTTGTTACAAGTTTCAGAACAAAACTAATCTAACTACTAAAACTAATATCATCTTTCAGTCCTATGCTCCGAGCATGCTGAATATGCTTAGCCCTACTCAGACCCTTTGTGAGGGGATCTGCTGGGTTATCTTCACATGACACCCTCTTCACTATAAGATGGCCTTATTCTACTCTATGTCTGATGAAATGGTACTTTCTGTCGATATGTCTGGTTTTACCATGATCTCTCGGTTCCTTTGTCAAGGCAACCGCTCCTTCATTATCGCAGAACAGTTCCATAGGCTCCTGGATGGTTGGAACAACTCCGAGATCCCCGATGAAGTTCCTCAACCAAACTGCTTCTTTCGACGCTTCACTTGCTGCTATGTACTCTGATTCACAAGTAGAATCAGCCATCGTATCTTGCTTGGAACTCTTCCAAGTAACTGCTCCTCCATTTAATAAGAATACCCAGCCTGACTGAGAACAGAAGTTATCTCTATCCGTCTGAAAGCTGGCATCACTGTAACCATCTACTCTCAAAGTATCATTGCCGCCAAGTACAAGGACCCAGTCCTTCATTCTTCGCAAATACTTGAGTATATTCTTCACGGCTATCCAATGAGCTCTACCTGGGTTTCCCTGATAGCAACTGACCATGCTCAAAGCAAATGCCACATCAGGACGAGTACATGTCATAGCGTACATGATCGATCTGACAGCGGAAGCATAAGGTACATGACTCATGTCATCTATTTCCTCATCTGTGCTCGGGCATTGAGTCTTACTCAATTTGATATTGCTCTGGATAGGTAGCTCTCCCTTCTTGGAGTTTTCCATACTAAACCTCTTTAGTACCTTATCCAAGTATGTGCTCTGACTAAGTCCAATTAGTCTCTTATTTCTATCTCTCAATATTCTAATCCCAAGAATATAGGCGGCTTCTCCTAGGTCTTTCATGGCAAAACACTTTCCAAGCCAAGACTTAACTTCATTCAAGGTTGGAACGTCGTTACCAATGAGTAATATGTCATCGACATATAACACCAGAAAAGTTACTATACTCCCACTAGCCTTGATATACACACAAAACTCATCTTCACTTCTAGAGAAACCAAACTCTTTGACTTTCTCATGGAAGCAAAGATTCCAGCTGCGAGATGCTTGTTTCAATCCATAAATGGATTTCTCAAGCTTGCATAACCTATTGGGAAACTTTGCATCAACAAAACCCTCTGGCTGACTCATGTAAACATCCTCAGCCAACTTCCCGTTAAGGAAGGCAGTCTTGACATCCATCTGCCAGATTTCATAGTCATGAAAGGCAGCTATGGCGAGCAATATCCTAATAGATTTAATCTTAGCCACCGGCGAAAAAGTCTCATCATAGTCAACCCCTAGGGTTTGAGTGAAACCTTTTGCAACCAGTCGAGCCTTGAACGTATGCACATTCCCATCCATGTCTGTCTTCTTCTTGAAGATCCATTTGCACCCAACTGTCTTCCGACCTGGTGCACTATCAACCAAATTCCAAACTTGGTTGTCATACATGGACTTAATCTCGCTGTCCATTGCTTCTTTCCACTTGGAAGCTTCTGGGCCTGCCATTGCTTCCTTATAAGTGACTGGTTCATCTAAGTTTACCAGTGTTCTGTCACTTATGAATGTGTCACCATCTGAAGTAATATGAAAACCATACAACTCAGGTGGCACACTCACCCTAGTGGATCTTCGAAGCGGTAATGATTTATCAACCGGTTCAACAGGGACTGTTTCCTCTGGTTGAGTGCTAGTGTCATCTAAGGTTCCTTCATTGGCTGACTCTTGAATCTCTTCAAGGTCAATGGTACTCCCACTATCCTCTTTGAATATGAGCTCTCTTTCCAGAAAGACTCCTCTTCGAGCTACAAACACCACGTTTTCACTGGGTCTGTAGAACAAATATCCAAAAGACTGCTTTGGGTAACCAATGAAAACACATTTCTCACTTCTAGCTGCTAGCTTGTCGTGAGTCTCTCATCTTACCAAAGCTTCACAACCCCAGACTTTAATATGTGCTAACGAGGGAAATTTCCCTATCCACATTTCGTGAGGTGTTTTGGCAACCTTCTTTGTAGGGACAAGATTGAGGATGTGGGCGGCTGTCTCTAAGGCATACCCCTAGAAGTGAATAGGAAGCGAGGCACGACTCATCATAGAACGAACCATGTCTAACAAGGTTCGATTACGCCTCTCAGCTACACCATTTAACTGTGGTGTCCTAGGAGGAGTCAATTGTGAGACTATCCCACATTCTTTCAGATAGTCGTTGAACTCGGTACTAAGATACTCCCCGCCTCTATCGGATCTAAGTATCTTGATCTTTCTGCCCAATTGATTTTCGACTTCATTCTTAAACTCTTTGAACTTTTCAAAGGTTTCTGACTTATGTTTGATCAAGTAGATGTAACCATATCTACTATAATCGTCAGTGAAAGTCACATAGAATCGATTAGCATCCCTTGTGGTTGATCTGAAGGGCCCACACACATCTGTGTGTATGAGATCCAATAGACCTTCACCTCTTTCACAAGACCCTATGAATGGTGATTTTGTCATCTTTCCCAAAAGACAAGATTCACACATATCATCTGATTTTAGGTCAAATGATTCCAACACTCCATCCTTTTGGAGTTGGGCTATGCGTTTCTTGTTAATGTGTCCAAGACGACAATGCCACAAGCATGCCTTGTCAACACTATTAGACAAGTCAATATTAAGTACACTATTTCCTAAGCTATCAACACAAGTCACTGTTTCATACACACCATCACAAGGTAAAGCTTCAAACACAAAAACACCATTCTTATAAACAGAAATTGAACCATTCAAATCATTAAAAGAATGTTTAAAACCTTGTCTGAACAATGCATGAAATGAAATAATGTTTCTCGTCATCTCAGACGAATAGCAACAATTTATTAAGTCTAATCTAACATCATTACTAAGCAATAATTGATAAACTCCGATCTTGGTCACTGGTGAAGACTTTCTGTTCCCCATGATCAAGTTTATCCTCCCATGCTCTATCTCCTCACTTTCCTTTAGCCCCTGCCGAGGATGGCTTCACTTTGCCATCCTTGATATCTTGCAGATATTGTGGGCAAGATCTCTTCCAATGCCCCTTTTGATTGCAGTAAAAACAGGTGGCCTCTTTTGGATCAGAAACATGGGGAGTGGAACCATTGTGCTTAGCCTTCGGGCCATTACTAGATGATACAACTTGAGCCTTGATCTTCCAGTTTTGCTTGGGAGGACCTTTCCTCTTCTTCCCCTTACCTTGTCCAATGGCCAAGACAGGGGCACTTGCAGGTGTGGAGGGTATACTTTTACCCTTCATCCCTGCCTCAGCTGTCTGCAACAAGTTATGCAATTGGGCCAAAGTCTGCTCAGTGTTGTTCAAATGGTAAGTTAAGATAAACTGACCATAACAATCAGGAAACGAGTTCAAGACCATGTCAATGGCCAATTCCTCATCGAAGTGAATGTTGAGCTTGACCAAACGCTCTATGTAGCGTTGCATTCTTTGCACATGAGATACAACCGATTCCCCCTCCTTCATCTTGCAAGCCATGAGTGACTTGACTACCTCAAACTTTTCTTGACGAGCTCGCTTATGGTACTTTTCCATAAGATCCTTGTTCATCTCAAAGGGCCAGTAGTCCTCATAGTACCTCTGCAATTCTGGGGACATGGTTGCAACCATGATGCATGCCACTTTGGTAGCATCATCATAGTGTTTCTTGTAGGCAGCATACTCTTCGGGAGTGGCTTTTGACTCATCAAGTTCTTTGAGATCCTTTTCAAGGACATACTCTTTGTCCTCAAATCTAAGCGCCATCTTGATGTTACGCATCCAATCGTTATAGTTGGAGCCATCCATAACGACTTTGGAGCAGATGTTTAGTAGAGAGAAGTTGTGGCTGGAGGATGATGAAGCAGAAGTGTTTCCAGGAGTAGACATCTGAAAAGAAAGATAGTTTTAGTTAGATTCCAAGACACCTCAATATAATAACCCAAAGATATCATATCAAGGTTAGGACCCAACTATGACGATTTACAACTTAGAAATGGGATGCCGAGATCCAAGTTCAAATCTCATAAAGGTAGGTGAATGACGATTCACCAATTCCACCATTAGACAAAATAAACGAAGTGAAATTCCTAATTCTTTTGAGATACATTAAAACTATTTAATGGCATGTTTTAATCTTGGATTATGCTCTACTATTTGTGACTGGGATACCGAGGATCACAAACTAGATGTGAATAACCATGCAAATGTGCTTGGTAACCTTATTGTCTTTATCATTAACTATTGATGTGCCGGTAAACCACACACGCTCCATCAAAATGATAATTATAAGATACCCATTACTACTTTTTATTAGTGCCTTTTAGTGTGCCGGTTAACCACACATGATCCACTAACGACCAATAAAGCATAATGTGCAATTTCATGGATTAGCATACTTTTCACATTTTTCCTAAAGTAACTAGATTTGGGATTTTGAAAAATAGTGTTCTAGTACTTTCTTTAATAGCATTATACTTTTAATGAGGAGTAGTTGTCCTATCAAATCCGTTCTGCTAACGACCCTCCACTAATCAAGGAAGCGGTGGGTGAGAGTGGACACCCATTCAACTACCATTTTATAGGCAATTTCCTTATACCCCCCTTATAGACTAGCTTCGTGAATGAGGCATACTAGCGATTTGACTGACCATATTCTTATACATATATAATGTTTAACTTTTAATTATAATATATATAAGGTGTGTTTTAAAACATTTTAAAACTCCAATAGTTTATATAAATTTTCAAAATTTAAACTATTAAATTTTAAATTTAAATAAAACAATCAATTAGATTTAATATTTATCTATTAATTAACTTTTAATTAATTTATTAAATCTTGTAAGGATTATCTAATCAAATTAATAAATTAATTTAATCCTAATCCTTATCCCTCTAAATTTCGAAAATTAGGGATAAAGGATAATTATCCAATTAATCTAATCAAGTAATAATTATCCAAAACAAGAAACCCTAAAATCTCTAGCATATTTTGAAATTCACAAGGGAGGAGGCTAGGGTTTTCAAAACCCTAACCCTAATTTCGATTAGGGTTCTTTGGAGGCTAGGGTTTTCAAAAACCCTTTGATCCATAACCCAAAAAATCGAAAAATGGCCTTTAGGGTTTAATAGCTATAAACCCTAATTTGCAATTCAACAATTATGACAATTCAATTTAAAACAAATAATGGCTCTGATACCACTGATGGGTTTTAGGTAAAACAAATAAACTAGAAAACAATTCCTAAGTTCACATGCAACCTACTTTGGATCTATGTTTTATCTATTGAACATACAACTTTGAATTGCAAATCAAGAACCCTAGAGGACAGAGGCTATAATCGAAATCTACAAACTAGGGTTTAGTAATTACATACCTTTCAATTGTTATAGTAAACAATTGATGATTCCCTTGATCTTGATCTTCATCTTCTTGGAAGCTTAGCACCACAAGTGTAATGCCTCTAATGGAATCACACCCAAACTAGCAAGAAGGAAATTAGAGGAGAAAGGGAAGAGGGAGTATGCAAAATTTCAGCCCTTAGGGTTTCTTCCAAAGAAAAGAGTGACCAAAACATGAACCAGGGGGCTCCTTATATAGCTGAGGGATCTAGGGTTTAGGGAAAACCCTAGTTATCCTTTGCTTAGGGCCTTATCCAAGCCCCTATGGACGAAATTATTAGGGTTTCCCCTAAATATTTCGTCCACCCTTATCCAAGGGGGTTCTAGAGCCTTCCACTCAACTATTAGATAATTGCAAACTAGTCCCTGCACCTTATAATTAATTCTTTTAACCCCGAAATTAATTCTAATTAATTTCTGGCTAACAACTAATTAAACCAAATGATTTCTTATTAATATATTAATCTTTTAATATATTAATAAATTCATTTATATTAATTTATTAATCTTATAATAAATTAATATCTCTCCTTTCATAATTTCCTTGTTCGGTTACTAGGTTTGAGGGCAACCCAAAAGGACTGTGCTGCTATCAATTCAAGTACATACCAATTATAGTTATGGGCTTAGACACCTCATCCAACAGAAACACCGGAGGGTAGGACCATTTTGGCATTATAGCACTTCTGAAATCCAACAACCCTATGTGGCCCTTCAAACCGGATTATTTGTACCGCGAGTAGTTAAAAGATATTATAATAACACTTTGTATATAATATTTTATAATATATATTTTTTATAATTTCATAATAACGATATTGAATTTAAACATAAGCTATAATTAAAGTATGGTAAGCATAACTCAATTACCGAGTTACTGGGAGGTTTGGCTAAGAACTGCGCTCTACGGGGGCAGAACTTCCGAGCTGAAAAGCTCTTCTTCTCAGAGCCTTCTGGCACTTCGGGACTCGCCTCTTAGCACTTGGGAAGTACTAAGGCTTATGAGAGTTTTAAAGAGAAGTTAGAGAAAGAGAAAGAAAGAGAGAGAGAGAGAGAGAGAGAGAGAGAGAGAGAGAAGGGTTAAGGTGTGAGGAATTGGGGTAGCCCTTACATGGTATTTATAGGCTAGATTCCTTGGTTATGATCGGTGTACCCTCGGAGGTATGTTGTGCGTACCTAGTATGATGTGTATACGAGGGACACGTGTTGATGATGTGAAGCGAGGTCGTAGGGAGCAAGGGCCGAGATTCGTCCACGACACCTTCTTCGCCTCAACACCCTCCCGAATTCAAAATTTCAAAACTTACACATACAATCTCTGTTTTCAACATTCTTTGTACCAATGCGTATGTGGTAATGTACTCTACAACTTTCTTTTAGACTCCATCGGTTAATTTTGAAATTATTTCTAAAGTTATATTTTAACAGACTTGGATAGGTAAAGTCCGTTAAAATTTCAAAACTTTGTCATCCGACGTCCGTTTTCATATGTATTTTTATTGTCGAGCTCTTATAAACGAGATCTTTGATTTTCGTTTAGGTTGTGTCGGCTAAAAATCGGTCGATCTAAAATTAGAATTTTGGGTTGTGCACTGTAATGCTAAATTTTAGAAAAATCATAACTTCCTAATATGAAGTCAGATTTGGGTGTTTTTTTGTGCACGTTCTCAGTTTAACATATACTATGACTTTCCTTTAGATTGCCAAGGCTAATAAGTATTTTATCGCGAACTCACTTTTTATGTCACAAAGTGTTGTGTCAGTTTTTTCATGAAACTTCGACGGGTCATAACTTCTTCGTTATAACTTGGATTTCTTCGCTCTTTATATGTATGGAACCCTTGTGACATATACTATAATGGTTAAGATTATTTATTCTAAATAATATTCTATCAAAAGGTCATTTTTGACACTTGTTGTGTTTAAGTTGACTAGCCCGAATCTGCAAGCGTTACAAGTAGAGTCATAGCCTATGCATCCAGGCAATTGAAGCCTCATGAGCCCAGGTATTTGATGCATGATTTGGAGTTGGGGGGTTGTGGTTTTCACCCTTAATATTTGGAGAAATTATTTTTATGAGGTTTGATGTACCATCTACACGGATCACAAAAGTTTGATATATCTTATGGACCAGCCAAATATCAACATGAGGCAGCGCACATGGCTTAACATCGAAAAGGATTATGATTTTCAGATTCTTTATCACCCGGGGAAGGCCAATGTGGTTACCAATGCTTTAAGCAACATGGAAGCTAGTACTCTTATTCGAGAGCACTAGTTGAGGATGATCATCGACTCCCTACTTCTGGATTTGATCACGGATTCTTGGGCCAATGGAGTCAAGAAAAAAAATTGAAAGCATGTGAGGATCAGAGGTGAGATTGTTAGATTTTCTACCTATATTCATAGACTTTTGACCCGGTGTGATCGGGTATATGTGTCATTTACTAGCAGGGTCCAATAGATAGTATTAGAGGAGGCTCATAAGTCTAAGACCTTGGTTCACCCTAGAGCCACAAAGATGTATCGGGACTTGCGACTTAGTTATTGGTGGCAATGCATAAAGTGGGAGATTACTTGGTATGTGGAGAGATGCTTGACATGTCGGATGGTCAAGGCTCAGCACCAGAGGCCACATGACAAGTTGCAGCCTTTAGATGTACCCAAGTTGAAATGGGAACATATCACTATGGATTTCAACCTCACGTTGCTGAGGGCGGCCAATGGATTTTATGCAATTTGGGTTATCGTTGACTGTTTGACTAAGAGTGTCCATTTTCTTGCCATTTGAGAGAGTTCTTCAGCCAATAAATTGTCCAACGTGTATGTGTGCGAGATTGTCGCTCGCTATAGTGTACCAATCTCTATTGTATCTGATTTTTCACGGTTTACTTCCCAGTTTTGACAGAAGTTTCATGAGGAGTTGGGTACACGACTACATTTCAACACTACTTATCACCCTCAGATGGATGGACAGAGTGAGCGGACCCTTCGAATGATCAATGATATGTTGAGGGCTTGCATCATCGATTTTAATGGGAGTTGGGATTCTTACTTTCCCCTAGTTGAGTTTTCTTATAATAACAGTTATCATTCTAGTATTGGTGCACTGCCTTTCGAGCTTCTTTATGGGAGGAAGTGTCGTACACTAGTATGCTAGGGAGAGGTCCGTCACAAGGTCATAGATAAGATCGAGGTAGTTCTCTAAATGATAGATCTCATCCAACAGATCAGGCAAAGATTGTAGATGGCCTAGAGTCGACATTGTAAGTCCCTAATCTGCCCGTGTATCAGTCAGATCCGTTTGATAGTGCGGAATCCCAATCAAACGGATGATGTAGGATCAAAATAGAAGAGAAGGAGAAGAAGAATTAATATGAATTTTGTGTGTATTGATATGAATTATAATCCGGATACAAAAGATTCATACACGATTTCTCTCTTTGGCCGTAAACTACTTCGTGTTCATCAATCATCACTCCTCACCCTAACACCTCTATTTATACATGTTGGATATGGGCCGGAAACAAATGGGCCGTAAATGAGTTTACGACCATAAGGTGTTTACGGCCGTAAACTCCACCGTAAACTAGACCATAAATTAATATAATATTACATAAAAATATTTTCCTAGAAAAGTAAAGTATAAACCATATTTTTGACCCAACAATCTTCCCCTTGGTTTATAGCTTTCTTTTCTTAATTGACCCAACAAGCTCCCCCTAAAAAGTAGCTGACTTTCTTGATAATCTTCATTGGCAACTTGGCTTCAGCATTAACCTTTGATTTCTTCACAACATCAGGATGAACATATGAATCTTCAATGAATGACTTCATCTTGAGCACTTGAGGTTTTCTTCAGAATTTGGCATTGAACGCACATTGGGTGAGGAGGCTTCTTGTACTGATTCTTGAAAGATGGCGCTTTCATCTTGAGAATCTTCAGAGAGAACATCAGAGAGAACTAAACTTCTATATCACTTCAGCAGGTACAAAGATAGCAGCAGACTGATTGAGGAGGCTTCAATGCAATCCGTCACATAATCTTCAATTGCAGCTTCACCTTGCTTCTGGGGGTTGAAGGATTGAATTTTTGAAACAATAATCTTCATTTCTTGCTCCTTCGAATGCGAATTGTTTGATGCTCACGGACGAGGCTTTGGCTCAGAAATCTTCAACATAAACTCCATGAGTCTTAGCTATACCTGAAATTACTTTTCAAGACAAAACAAAACTAAAAGAAAACTTAGCACACAAAACAAAAACAAAAATATTTTTGGATTTTTCATAGTTTTTTTATTTTTCTTTGATTTTTTTTTGAATTTTTCTGATTTTTTTTATTATTTTTAATTTTTAATTCTCCCCTAATATTTAAATTAGAAGAAACTTTGACAAATTTAACAAAAATAAAAATGATATTTAACTTTAAGAGTGATTTGGGATCAAAGTTTTTAGACAGCCTTTATCCACTTGTCGGTACCTTTCATATTCACATCTTTGTCTGGTCGATCGTCGGTATTGTTGTCCACTTAAACACGAAAAATTTGTGACAGATTTAGGACATACTATTTGTTACAAGACATGATGAACTTAAAAACCTAAAATTTATATCTGATCCTAATTTCTTAGATACTATATCTTAAGGTCCATTCATCTAACGACGACCAGGGATATTGTTGTCCACCTAAATTGAGCAGCGAGATCTATAGACAATCTGTATGTGTTCAATTTTAAGTGTACTGGAACGTGTTTCCTGCTTCTTGATATGCCCCAGCCATCAAGAACTTCCAGAGTACTCCTTACACCGGGTGAGCAGACAACCATTCAGAGAGAGAAGAGATTCAGAATTCTATTGCTAACTACTTCAGAGTGGTTGAGAAGAAGAAGGTTGCATATGCTGTGTACCAGGTCGGATTAGAAGTCGCGCAAAGGAAACAGCATATGGCTAACAGATGAGAAGTATTTCACACATACATTTCACACATATATATATCCTGCAGAGAAATAGAGTTGCATATGTTGTGTACTAGGTCGGATTATAAGTCACGCAAAGGAGACAACATATGACTAACAGACAGAAAGAAAGAAAACAATTTTCTACAGACCTAATTTATCGGAATTTACCAGTCGCCCCATCCAACCGGAATTAAGGACAGAATCCGCACATCGAGGAAAAGTTAAACCACGGTTCCAAGTACGGGTTCAATTAATGTGATGAGTAGATTCCCATATATATCTCCCTGCTCAACCTATCCGAGCGTCGTATTTTCAGGCTGAACGGATCTAACTAGGTCAAGATTTGTCAAGTCTATAAATTTCCTAAGTTCAACTCTACCTAGTCAAGTCCATTTTAATTTTTTTTTTCGTGCCTACCGACGCATCAAGTCAGAGCATAGACCCTTCAACTTTGGGTACGTTAAGCAGACACAAGTTGCCTGTTATCACTTGATAATATCACTTCCCAAAACATCTCCCTCAAACACATTTCATAACCAACAATTTTTTTAATTTTATTTATTTAATTTAATTTTTTTTTTAGATTTTTGTTTTGTTTTATTTCTCCCCCTAAATTTGTGCATAGGAGAGAAACGAAAGTAAATGTGCAAATTTAAACTATCCTAAAACAAAAATTAGTCTTTAAAGCGAATCAGGTTAAGAAAAAAACTTAGGAGTATTAGAGAAGAAAACGCAAACCGTAAGTCACCGATTGAATTTGCATCCAGAAGGTCTGAGAATAGCACGCATAATCGCAAAACATATCCGAAAATTCTTCATGTCATTAAACACTAACCCCATGTGATCCCTTCTTTTCTTCCCTTCTTTCCTTTCCCACAAAGGACACAAACTCTCGAACAAAGTTATGAGTGCTATATAATTGAGAAATGTCCCTTATCATATACCAGGAGCAGCCACTACCAACAAACCAAAGTCTGATGATATGCCTCTATAGCTGCTCCGAAACAGAGCGGGATCAGTTGGTCTTTGGAACCCAGTCCATTTTGAAACCGGGTCGACTTTTGTCATCAACACACAATACTTTCTCCCATGACATATCCTGCTTATCACAAACAGAAGATGAAGAAATATTAGAGTCATTAGTTGATTTGGGAGATTGAGCCTTTGGTACCCATTGGTAGTTGGGTTTAACCCATTTCTTTTTTGATCCTACGGGTGCCTTGACACTTGATTTAGCACCTGAAGCCGACTGTCGAGATGATTTTGACCTAACCGGTCTTTGTTTCACTGGAGCATCTCTTGGATTGGACTTCTTGGCCGACATTTCCTTCTTTCCCTTGGGATTCAGATTCTTTGCCTCGTGGGTTTGATTCCTGGCCTTGCGCGCGTTCCAATCACCATTGTCTGAACGTGACATGGAAGGGTTTCTTTTGAAGTATCTCCCACTTGGCGTGTTTTTCCATCCTTGTGCATAATAGGGAACGTATGCACGATTAGGACAATTTCTGGCAATGTGTCCAGGTGTTCCACAGTGAAAACAAGTCTTTTTCTTCACTGTGAAGTTATTTATTCCTGCCCCTGGTGGCGTATCCTTGCCTTGTCTCTTGCTTTTCCCACACGCACAGGTGCAACAGGCACTCTGTTTAGCTTGAAATGGTGGTCTGTATTTACCAACGGGAGGTTGATTAGAAGCAGCTGAGTTCAAAGCAACAGACTCAGAGCTCAAAGAGACGTTTGTTTGTTCAATAGTGTTCTCCTTGTTCTCATTTTCTGCTACTTTACCTACACATGAAGTAGCAACATTAGTATCTTCAAAATTAATAACTCCCTCTGACACAAATCCATTTGGTTTTCCATATTTAAGATGTGCCTCCCTGTCAATTTCTTCTTGTTTCATAGGGATGGATGTGTAGTTATGATTGTAAGGAGGAGGTACACTATCATACCCTAGACCCTTGTGTTGATTCCTTTTAAACTGCATGCTTTGGTCTATCATATTTGCAACCACCTCACTTGAGAAATCATATTTTCTAACATCAAGTTTGGCAGTTTCAAACTTTCCTTTCAAAGATTCAACTTCAGACACTAGCTCAGCATTTTGTTTGACTACATAATCATAGTTTTCACATCTGTTACTGTAGTCTTCCTGAAGTTTCCTAAAGTCCTTGGTTTTAGCTTCTAACTTAGCCTTCAGGGGTTTCTGTCCTTTCCTGAGTTGATATCCTTTATATCTCAGGTCCTCAACTTCCCCTTTTAATAAATCAATTTGTTCCCGAAGAAATTTAATCGTATCTTCACATGATTGAGAACATGAAACTTCACATGAATGAGAACACGACACTTCATTGACCGGAAGGTTTCTTGAACTCATTGTTTTTCGACAATTCAAAGCGTTAAGTTCTTCAATTATATCAGCCAGACTAAGACAATTAAGATCTTTTGTCTTCTTGATGTCAGCCACGTCCATGTCCCACGATTTTGGAAGTGAATTCAACAGCTTTTTGTTGATCTCGGATTTAGTCAAGAAGATCCCGGCTATATTCATCTCAGTAGTGAGTGTAGTAAACCGCTGCAACTGAGTTTCGAGCGTTTCTCCAGGGATATAATCGAAAAAGTTGAAATTTTGTCTTAACATATCCTCACGGCTCTCTTTCATGTTTTCAACTCCTTCGTAGACCTTAAAATCAATTAAAAAAAAAAAAAAAAAAAAAAAAAAAAAAAAAAAAAAAAAAAAAAAAAAACTAAAAGCTAAAATAAAACTTAAAAGTCAAAATTAAAAAAATTAAACTCAAAAGTCAAACATGAAAAAATCAACCTTGAAAAAGTCAAACTTGAAAGTCAAACCGAAAAGTTAAATTTAGATTTTTTTTCTTTTTTTAAAAATTAAACGAAAAAGTCAAGGTTTAAAGTTAAAGATCAAGCTTGAAAGTCCAAATTTAAAGTTAAAAGTTAAAAATAACAATCAAAAATAAAAACAATTATTATTATTATTATTATTATTATTATTATTATTATTATTTAATTAATTTATTTATTATTTTATTTTATTATTATTTTTTTATTTTGGATGAAAAAGGAAATTAAAAATAAAAGAGATTTAGTTTTTGGGCAGAAAGTGAAAAAAAAATGCGAAAGTTGGATGTGACTGGAAGTGTTTAAGAATTAAAAATGGAATGGGTGTAGTAGGTTGTTCCTTGGTTCAACTGGTAAGATGGAGGGATGGAAGATTAATAAACCCGGGTTCGATCCTTTCCAGACGCAAAGCTGTTGCCTTTTTATTGAAGCGATTGCAGCTAGCTGCTGCTGAGCCGAGCCGATCTCCACCGAGCTGGTCTACCGAGCCGAGCCGGAAACCCTAGCCGTAAACGGGAATCCGCCGCCGGCCGTGAACTGTTTCCCGCCGTAAACACTGGCCGTAAACAGTATAAGATTACGTGAAAATTCGACTTTGAAGCTCCAAAACTCAATCAAAAACCCTTTTTTATGAAAAACACAAAGAACAAACCCTCCTTATTTTTGCGAGATCTATCCAAAAACGCAAAAATATTTCGAAAATAAGATCAAATAATGCTCCAAATAGAGTTTACGGCCCAAGAACTCGGAGTTTACAGCCGTAAGCTTGGACCGTAAAACACAAAATATTCGATTTTTGGATGAAAAATAAATCTTTTTGACTGATACAACTTGGTTCTGATACCAATTGTAAGTCCCTAATCTTCCCGTGTATCAGTCAGATCCGTTTGATGGTGCGGAATCCCAATCAAACGGATGATGTAGGATCAAAATAGAAGAGAAGGAGAAGAAGAATTAATATGAATTTTGTGTGTATTGATATGAATTATAATCCGGATACAAAAGATTCACACACGATTTCTCTCTTTGGCCGTAAACTACTTCGTGTTCATCAATCATCACTCCTCACCCTAACACCTCCATTTATACATGTTGGATATGGGCCGGAAACAAATGGGCCGTAAATGAGTTTACGACCATAAGGTGTTTACGGCCGTAAACTCCGCCGTAAACTAGACCATAAATTAATATAATATTACATAAAAATAATTGCCTAGAAAAGTAAAGTATAAACCATATTTTTGACCCAACAGACATAATTGTTATGCCGAAAGACGATGATCCAAGATAGAGTTCCAAGTCGGGGATATGGTTTTACTAAAGGTATCACCCTGTAAAAGTGTTATACGCTTTAGGAAGAAGGGCTAGTTGGGTCCCCGATGTATTGGATGGTTATGGTTTTGAGTACTGGATAGGGTAGGTAAGGTTGCTTATCAATTGGATCTTCTCGGGGAGCTTATTCAGTTTAACAGCACCTTCCATGTTTCTCAAATTCGGAATTGTATGGTTGATGATTCATTGGTGGTTCCCATGGATGAGATCCAGGTTGATGAGCGCCTGAATTATGTGGAGAGGCCAGTAGCTATTTTGGATAGGAAGACAAAGGCCTTGTGTAACAAAGTGATACCTTTGATCAATGTTCAGTAGCAACATAGGAAGGGTTCTGAGTGGACGTGGAAACTCGAGGCGAAGATGCATGAGGATTAACCATAATTATATGTTGCATCGGACTTCAAGGACGAAGTCTGATTCATGTGGGGGAGAATTCTAACAACCAATCCTTGCATGTAAATTCCTTCCCTTTGTTCTTAAGTTTTAATGTTGAATTTTTATTTATTTTGGGCATAGATCCCAGTACGCAAGCCGTACTTTCTTAGATCCCAAACCCTAATTTCGGTGTTTTGAGCCATATTTAAGGGCTCTAACTCCATTAAGGCCTTCTATTATCAGTCTCCCCTCCCTTTAAGCAGCCACCTCCAAACCATGATCTCTATTTGTGAGTTTTGAGCTTTTTGAGTGTTTTGTGTTCATCTTTGAAGGAAGGATCCATTAGAGAGAACTTGGGAAGCTTCAAGCCTCATGGATCTTGAACTTGCATATCACAAACATTCTACCGGAGGTATAAATTTCAGAATTTGATGAATATTTTATTAGATCTTGTTAGTCTTTAGCTTTATGTCCTTTTGTCCCATATTCTTTGTCTAGTTGGGTATGATCTATTCCGGGCCTTATAAGTAGACTTCTTAGACATTTTTGTACACATGGAATCATAAAAATGCAATCTTTGTCCCTTCCTTTTTATGTCCTTTTTTCCCATATTCTTGGCACAATTGGGTATGATCTACTACAGGCCTTATAAATAGACTTTTTAGACGTTTTTATGTTCATGGAATCTTAAAAATCCAATCTTGGTCCCTTCCTTCCATCCATGCATGAGATATGGAGCTTGAGATTATGTAATAAGCTGAGGTTTTGAATTTGAATTCTCTTTAGCCATGTAAAGCCATAAAGTTGGAGACTTTACGATTTAGAATGCTCATCAGGTTAAATATGAGTACTGAGTGGAAGGTATTAAGGAAATAAGTGCTTAATGTGAGTTTTGGAATATGAGGCATTTACGTAATGTGTAATCCAGGCTACGCCCACCATAGCCTGGTGGAGTCTCATTTTTAGGATAAGGCTTTGTGCCATACGTAGAGTTGGGAGTACGCAACACGTAGGTCAACAGAATTCTAACTGTTGAGTTTTTGACCTTTTAACTTTTGGTCAACTATTAGGGTAGGTATCAGGAAGGACATAAAGCTAAAGACTAAGAACTTGTGGGATTGAGGTTTTTACCTTCTAACTGTTGAGTTTTTGATCTTTTGCCATTAGAGGAGTTAGTATTAGACTAAGAACTTGTGGGATTGAGGTTTTTACCTTGGTTTTGATTTAAGACTTTTTGGTGAATTGATAGTGTGAGGAGTTTGGATGTCAGTAGCTCTAGTTCGTGTTTTCTTTGACATCTGATTGTGGTGAGTTCGTCCTCACTGTACTCGGGCATCGAAGGCAACAATGTTGGCCCTTCGGACTTTGTGTGTATCTTGGCATATATACTGTGGTATGATGTAGAGATTTGATCGTTGATAAATATATATATGATTACCTATTTTGTTGATTATGATTTGTTATTTGATTATTTATATATGTTGACATATTATGATGGGTTGGGTTGAGGCGCTCCTGCTTTGTGCTGAAGGGCAAGATACCCGGGGCGGTCCAGATAGAATGTAGGCCTTACAAGGCAATCCAATCAGGTCGTAGGCCTATAGAACGGTCTTGATAGGTTGTAGGCCTTGTGAGGAGGTCTAGTCAGGCTGAATGCTTGTATATTTATGTTGTTATCTATTTGGTTGTGTGTGGTATATTGGGGGAAACTCACTATGTTTTGGCTTAAAGTTTGATTTCATGGTATGGATACATCATATGATTAGGGCAATGTGAAGGCGTGATAGTACACATCATCCTTAGATATTTTATTGATAGATGATTTTGGGATACTTTGATTTAACCATAAACTGTTGATTCTTCAAATTTTTACAAATTAAATATGACTAATATCATTACAAAATTCGTAAGTACCACTCATATCATAACAAAATAGGTTACTATGAGTAATACACCACTAGTCATTTCTCAAATAATTTCAATTGTTATAAAATTTCTTCAAAGTGTTAGAATGTTATGATTTGATATTGCCTCGTTGATTGTGTATGCAGAGATTAATCTCAAGGTGTCTCCTATTCGGTCAACTAGTGCATAGGGACTAATAAAAGATTAATCGGAACCTTTTCGGGATGTTTACAACACTGGTCATGCATTTTTATATTCCACTACATTAAAAAAAAATTTAACTCATGTTTATTAATATGTATCTATAACATCCATAAAATTCATGAAAATTTTAAACTTTTAAAACAACCCATAAATCATCATTGTTTACAAATAGTTTGTAAAACTTGTATAATATCAGAGTTTTTCCAAAATCATACAAATCAAAACTTAAGGAGGTGCACGATCACGCCTTCACATTCCCACTATCCTCTGAGGTACCTGAAACATAATCCAAAACTGTAATCCCAAAGCTTAGTGAGTTCCCCCAAAATACCAATACACATACAAATAGCACATATACAATAACAGCATACAATGGGTCCACAACTAACAACCTGGATTACCCATGAGCCCACAATATAAGTCTGGCTTGCCCTTGGCCCATAACTTATGTCTGGCTTGCTCCCCAACCTGATTAGTCCTTGGACTGAACACCACTAAGACCTCAACATATCACTAAGCAATACAAAACCCAACCCACTCAATATGTCGACATATAACAGATAACATCATAAACAAATAGACTGATAGTATCCAGGTAGTCCTACAGATCTACCATACTAGCATATCAAGACTAGAACTCATATATATTCCATAATCAGCATATCAACAATATCAGGCTATTAAACCAATGGGTTGGCTTTGGTGCCTTCGACCTGAAAGTATAGTGAGGAAAACTCACCTCATAAGCTGAACAAAACTGATAAGCCCCAACTCCGAATCTCAGCTCTCTACTCAATGCCTACATCCACCAAGTTACCAATTCCATCAAAATCCCAATAATACCCAAAATACCCTAAAAAGTCGAACTTGGTCAAACATGGTCAAACTCAAAGTCAACAGGTCAAAGCCCATAAACCCACTGAGTCAACCTAACCGAGTTAACTCAACATGGGCTGACCTATGCGAGTACGCAGGGCGTACTACGAAATTACGCTCATCATACACAAGACTTCGCAGAGAACCACCATCGGGGTAGTTGACCAGGTAGGCAGGGCGTACATCAGGTTATGCGGGGCGTACCCTCGCATATCAAACTTCTTCATTAAGTGCTTAATGGATTAAGCAATTGAGCTTATACTTCAGATCCAAGGTCCAGAGGCATACTAAGGTGATAAAGTTCCCAACTTAATGACTTTCCACGTCCAAAAAGTCCTTAATGCAAGATCTTAATCCATTAAGACCTTCTACAAGAAGCATGGAGCCAAACTAGCTAAAGGGACCTCATTTTTATTGCTTAGGATGCTTCCTAGGGACTGAATGGACAACTCAAAACGGCCAAATCAAACATGCATAGAAATACGAATTTTAGGACAAGAAGAACAACATAAAGCTACGAAAATGAGATCCAAGCAAACAAAGCTTCAAGGTGAAGACTTTTTACATTTTGAAGCTTCCCAAGAAGGTGATGATCCAAGATCCACAAGATTGCTTCAACTTCTAAGCTCCTTGATGTAACTCCTTCTTCCTTAAGAACAGAAAGGGCACACTTTTAGCTCAAAATACACTCTAATGGGGTTAGGGTTTGCCAAAAACGACTCAAGGGATTGGAGGTTGGAAAGGTGGGGGTAAATGAGCTATAAAGGTGCTTAAATATCCCTGAAACCCTAAAACTTAGGGTTTCACTCGGACATTAGTACGCCCAGCGTACATATGTGTACGCCCTACGTACAAGGGTGCACCCTAGCACGCGTAGTGTACCCACATGTACACATAGCGTACTCCTCCCATATCCGATTTACAAACTTCACACTAAGGATTCCCATCGCCACTTCCTTCCAATCCACGGAGCAAAATGAAATAAATTTAAACCAATGGATGATTTTGAAAATTCATGAAAACCAGAGTATTACAATATTGCCTTTTTATTTTCCACTTATTTATACACAATGTAGCTATATCAATAGTAGATAACTAAGTGTTGATATAAAAAACATATATTTGAAAAGATGTGTGATTCAAGTATGAAATAATTGAAAAAAAAGTGAGTGTTATCACATTAATAGTTATTTTAACGTGATTTTTTTTCGATAACAGTGTTTCTATATTTAAAATGTATCCTAATTTCTAAATATTCATTTTGAATGATTCATAAGTGTTTAATAAATTTTGTTTGATGTAATGTTATAACAGATGTTGTACTTTTTTATGTTATTAAAATTTGTAGTATTTTTTGCATACTATTTTGTTATTTATATTATATACAAACCCGAATATGTTTTGTACCTAATTTACACAATTTAAAAGGATCTATAAAATCATCAAAAAGTGTAGTATTTTTTTCTTGCTACTTTATTATTTGTTATATATATAGAAATCAGCATACATTTGATATACAATTTACACAACTTAAAACAATCTATAAAATCATCAATTAATAGTAGAAAAACCAATGATACAAACATATTAATGTTAATAAAACTAATATGTTAACTATAGGTTATGTTATGCTACTGACATTAGTTTTTCATGTATAAATATTAAATCACAGTTTGTTAAAATATATTATTTTAATTAAAGAATTATGCTCGCGTGCAACACGCGGGGTTTCACCTAGGTGTACTATAAAAAGAGACATTTTTTCCTTTTACCATTTTCATTTGAAACTCCCATGATTTTTTAATTTATTTATAATAATAATAAATTGGTTAATAATGTTAAATCAGTGTAAAACCTAAATTGTAATCCTAAATTAACTAAGTTAAATACTAATATATCATCATTTACTTCTACTTATAAAATTATATATTTAACTTTTAACATATTATACTTAACTTATTAGTTTTTATTTGTTGTTATATGTAAATCATTATCATTTTAAGGTCATAAGTTTTGAATAGTTTGTATATAATACTGAAATTGTTGATTTATATATAACATTAAATGGTAATTTAAATTGAAATTTCAATTAAAGATAAAAGAAAATTCAAAGATTATTTTTTAAATACTTAAAAGCTATAAATTACATTGTTAATTACAAAACCTAAATTGTAATCCTAAATTAACTAAAATTTTCCAAAAACTATCTTTATAATCATACAAGTTTTCAAATAAGTAACTTAAAAATAACTTATAACAAAAATAGATAAAAGTAACATTATATTAAAAAATTATTTTACCTTTAAAAACAAAAACAATATTTGATATTTTAAATAATTACATTGATATAAATTGAAATGTTAAACAACTTAATATTTTAAAATTTAATTAATCTTAACAATAACTCTAAATAACATTAAATTATATATTATATTAAATTTTATTAATGAGTAACTCGTGGTTAGAGGCTCGTGAGACGATTGGTATTGATGAGTTGAAACCTCCTTTAAGATCGATTAGATTATTAACAAGTAAATCAGAACATAAACAGTAGTAAGAACACATAATGAATCAAACAGATGTTGAATTATTAAGACTGCAACACTATAGAAGAGCTCGATAAAGAACTTCTATTGTAGAGGTATGTTAGGGTTACAATCCTATGAAAGATAATAATTAGAAGCGTGCTAATAATGATGTATGCATGCACCATAAATACTAAACCATAATAATAAAAACACGGTTGGACAAGCCCAAACCGTGATAAAATTAGAACAAATACAAAAGCCCAATGATGCAACTCCTAGACTCAACAATCTCCCCCTTTGCGTCAATTGAGGTGAGAGATCACTTCGGTTGAGTGAGGGTGGATTTCTTCACAGTCTTGAATAGCTTCGGTATGATGGCGAGAAGAGTTTGATGAAAGTCAATGTACCACTGAAGCATATCCGAAAAAAAATTCTTATCAACTTCACTGTTTTGATTACACCTGTAAATAATATAAATAATGTGCTCTAGACAAGAAGTGGAGAACAGGTGTTTGTCATCAAGAGCGAAGAAGCATATTTGGCCTTCGGCTCTAGTGAACATGACAGTGTGATACTTCGGGTCAATTTTACCCATCAACATCATGTTGACGTTGCTTTCCTTACCAATTGGTTTAATTGTGGGCTTCTTCCTTAAGGCAGAGGCAATCTCTTGATCCATCTTGGCAACCTCAAGAATGTGACACACCAACATTTGCTTGATGAGATCGATGATAGGCTCATATTATTGTTGATCGGTCAAAAAAATATTGTTTAAGAGGATCCAATCATGTAGATTTAAGTTTGGCAAATCAGCAAGAGAAATCATATGAACCAAACTGTCAGAGCCTCGGGTCACTTTGAACTTCACATTGATAAAATTCCTTGTCGAAGTTGATTTCAATACCTTGACTGTTGTGATCTTCTGTGCGCTCCAAGTCAAGTATTGAGGTTGAGAGAAAGTGAGATAGTAGTCAATAAATCAACCTTCGGATCAGGAAAGGGGACAATAATTGTTGGCTCAAAGCAATGAAATACGAACGCCTTTCGGTTGATCAGCATGTCGAACTGAGAGTCTTTGGAATTCTCACGATCAAACGAAAGGACTGGTTCGAGCTAATGAGTGCTTGGAGACTCGATTATTTATTTTAAAGGTCTCTCCAATGCATCATTCGCTTTTCTTTCCCTCTCTACCGCTTTCCCTGCAACGCAGAGTTTTTCTTCAAGCTATTGGTCATTTCGCTTTATTTTGAGAGCATTTTCTTCGGTTTTGGGAGCATTTTCTTCGGTTGATACCTCATCTTCAGTTTCTACCTCATCATCATCACCAATTTTCTTCTTGCCTTTGTCCTTCACACTAGAACCCGAAGCTTCATTACCCTTCGGTTCAGTGATAACTTTCGGTTGTGAAGTGGGTTTGCTTGTTAGAAGTTGTTGTCGTTGACCCTGACTTGCATCTCCTACTTGTTTCTGAGGGACAACAGTCTCTAGAACACCTTCAATTCTGCTCGGTATGTCAAGAGTTGGTCTTTAGCTTCTCAGCCAAGTGTCGTCGAATGGTGATAGTAAGGACCGAATCACGTGCTTCCAGGAGATTTAAGAGAAGAAAGTGCACATCACCAACGTATATTTTGATGACATCTCGCTCTGACTTGAGGTTATTGATTTCCTTTTGTGCGCCCAAGTAGTTTCAAGGCCTGAGTCTTAACCTTCATGGTTTTGAGAGCAAGTTCATCCATGACTTTGTTTTCAAGGCAAGATCAACTTGGATTTTATCAAGACGGGCATGGATAGAAGTTCGAAGCTCTTTGTAGTCAGATTTGGTGTTTTGGTGTGCCTCTTCAAAGTGCTTCTTCTCAGCTTGAAGCGATTTGGTAAGATTGTCAACAAAGGCATTCACCTTTTGAGTGTTCTCTTGAGCAGCAGCCTAAAGAGAATCTAGAAAAACATTAGCATTAGAAATTAGTTTTTTGAGATTTTCGGTCGCTTGCTTGCAATCTTTTGTGGATTCTTTGATGGAAATGGTTGCTTTCTGATATGAGGAGGTGGACACGTCAATGACTTTGGTAGCATTGGAAATGGAGGTTTCATTCTCCTTGACAAACTTTTCCAACAAAGCCTTGATAGAAGCCTCAGAGTATGCCTCGCTGGGAGTGGAAGAGGAAGAAGAAAGCCATTTGTTAAGCTTTTCATTAAGATCCCTTAAATGCCTCTTCGTTATAGGAGCATCTTCATCATCATCGCTCTGAACTCTGTATGGGCTATAGTAGGAGTTAAAATCCATATTTGATCCACCAAGAATGGTGTCAAATTCACGTGAGGGAGGTGGAGATAGAGGTTTAGAGGTAATGGGTGTATCGATCCCTGAAGTAGGTGCCTCCGCATCAGATACATTGACACGAACTTGAGGTTCAGTTGTATTTAGTATAGTGGTGGTGGTAATATCATTGAATAAAGGGGTTGGTATTGGTACAGAAGTTGGAGTTGAATAGGAGATAGGAGAAGGGCACGGAGTGATTGTTATAGGTATTGAGTGAGCAGGAGAAAGATGAGGTGAGGTTTAGTTACCTTGATGAGTCGGTGAAGGTAGAGGTTAATTACCTCGGAGTGAACTGTCATCTTGGGAAGCTTCATCATTTCTTGACTCTGGTTCGGGTTCTTGGTCAGATGGACCATATTCAGAATCACTGGAAGAGGAAGCCTTAGGCTTGTGTGCCTTTTTCTTGAACTTTCGCTTCTTAGGAGCGAAAGGAGATGCTTGTTCATACTTTCACTTTTTAGGCGTAGCAACTTTTGATGAGGGACCTTCCTTCTCGCTTTTTTGACCAACCTTCTTCCCTCATTTCACTGGTTTATCAGCAGCATCCAGCGAGCTTTGCATTTCAGGAGTGATCTGCCTCGGTCCCGTAGAGGGAAGCTTCTTGTATTCATTCATCATCTTGCTTTCACAAGAAACACACCTATACATGGATTCAGGAACCGAACCAATGAATAGAAATTTTGTAGGATTAGAAACAATAATTTTTTTTCGTGTGAAAAGTAGCGATTGGCGACATCAATGAGTCTTCCATTGTTGTAATTTTGAACTTCCCCATCGCCTACTGAGTAACTAGGGTCCAAAACCTACCACATGAGATTTTAGAATAGCGAGAAGCTGAGGTGAGACTTTGAACTAATTGAGTCCACAAAATAGACCCATAGTCCTGTTGGAATAGTGTCTAAGGCTGCAACTATATTAGGCAAGTATTTGATCCGGTTGTGCATGATCCTTTTGGGTTGCCTTCACCATAGCAACTTGATGGATGATTTGTTAAAAGAGAGTAAATATTATAAAGGAATACTATATGGTTATTTGATTAATATAAGTCATAGATTAATTGGAATTAATTTGGTGACTTAAAGAGATTAATTAAATAAGAGGGTATAAACTGTCAATTGTTTGATAGTTAAACTTTAGACTATAAATCCTTATCCTAGATAGGATGGATGATTTCTAGGGCTTGGATAAGCCAAAATCATCCATAGGGTTATCAAGGAAAGGATATGGATCAACTTAAAGTCTAAGTTATCCAATTAGGGTTAAAGTTGTAATCCTTAAGGAGTCTACAAGTATAAATAGACCCTAGGGGTGAGGGAATTCGACACACCATCTAAAGTAGAGATACTCTAGCCGAATTCCTCCTCTCTCCTCTCTCCTAAATCATCTTGCTTGCTATTGGTGTTTGTAAGCCATTAGAGGAGTGACATTTGTGACTCTAGAAGCTCCAAGACAACAAGATCAACAAGGAATCCAAAGGTATGATTCTAGATCTTTTTCAATGTTGTTATTTAACCTAATTAGCCATTAGAAGTCTTGGATTCAAAGCATGTTTAATTAGAAAGCCTAGATCCAAGCATTAGGGTTTTGCATGCGCACATAGGAAAGTTCTTATGGCTAAAACCCATCAGTGGTATCAGAGCCTAGCTTGGTTTTCTTTAAATTGTTGCTTGATTAACTGAAACAAACCTGCAAAATTCGATTTTGGGTTTATGAGTCATGGACTCGGCGAGTTCCAAAGTGGACTTGGCGAGTAGGCCTGAATCGGCGAGTCCTTTTGTGTACTCGGCGAGTCCGGGCGTCAGGATTAGGCAAAACTGGGATTTTTTCATGTTTATCTTATGGAAACTTACCTTAATCATATTAGATCAACCCTAATCCGAATTTTTGATATATATGACTATTATCTTGATCTAATTAAAGATATTTATCAACTAATAAAATATTTAATTTCCTTATATGATAATTGATTAATTATTTTGATAATTATCTTAAAAGAAATCTTGGATAAATCAAATAAAGATAATTAGGATATTAATTGTTAATTAGAATTATTTGTTATTTGATCCTCCATGTTTTAAATGTTTAAAACCTACCCTAAAGTTTTGAAATTTATATTTGTGATTAAAAGTTTTAATTTAGACAACTTAAATTTCAAACCCTAGATTTTAAAAGGTTTTAAAATACAACCCTATACTAATATGATATTATTAGAATAATATATATATGTATAACTAAATGCTAGTCTTACCGTTAGTAGGCCTCATTCACGAAGCCGATCTATAAGGTGGGTATAAGGTTACGGCCTATAAAATGGCGCTTAATGGGTGTACACTCACACCCACCGCTTGCTTGATTGGTGGAGGGTCGTTAGCCGAACGGGTAGGATAGGGCAACCTCATCTTCTGATTAGAAGTATAATAAGAAATACAAAGTAATTACACGTTTTAAAAATTTCCCAATCTTAGTTACTTTAGGATAAGTGAATTGATGCAATCCCATGAAATTACACTTTGCACCTTGCTAAGAAGTTAGTGGAGCGTGTGTGGTTTACCGGCACACTAATTGGTTCTAAGCGATGGTGGCAAAGGGTGATTCATTGTTTATCATAGTTCGATGGAGCGTGTGTGGTTTACCGGCACATCGAATAGGTGATCGTTACAATGAAGGCACCATGTGAATTTGCATGGTAATTCACACCCGCTTTGTGATCCTCGGCATCCCAGTCACAAACGAGAGGGGCATATCGAGATTTAAACATGCCATTGAATAGTTTCAATGAATCTCATCCGAACCTAGGAATTCTCAAAAACACTTAGGACTAATAGTTTAAGTTTTGTAATGGAGAATTAGTGAATCGTCATTCACTTACCTTCAATTTATTTGCATGTTAGATTACGGCATCCCTTTTCTAGTATGTAAATGTTATTGTTGGATCCTAGCCCTAATTTTCTTATTGGGTGATAATTAGGGATAATTATTCTAATCTATCTTTGTCCTTTTCTAATTGAAGATGTCAAACGCAAACAACATTGCTGCTAGTTCCTTCACGTTGATGAGCCTTTGCCAAAAGGTCACCTTCGATGGAACGAACTTTAGCGAATGGATAAGATACATTTGCACCATTGCTCGCTATGAGGATAAAGAGTATGTCCTCGATGAGAAGCTCGAGAAAATCAACCCCGAAGTTGCTACTCCCGAAGAAATCACCGCCTTTGAAACTCATGAGCGAGATGCAACGAAGGTACATTGCATCATGATCGCCACCATGAACTCCGAATTCCAAAAGTCCTACGAGGACATGTATCCATACGAGATGCATCAAGACTTGTTGGAGAGATACCACCAAAACGCGAGACAAGAGCGTTATGAGATTTTCACTAACATGATCTCCGCTAAGATGGGTCATGGAGAATCTCTTACCGTGCACCTGCAAAAGATGCAAAGGTATGTCGACCGCCTTCCCAAGTTAAATGTTGACTTCGGTGAAGACTTGGCGATCGATATGGTGCTTCACTCTTTGCCTCCGATGTACAACCAATTTAGGATGACCTACCACATGAACAAAGAAGAGGTCACCCTAAGCAAACTCCAAGGTCTCTTGAGGGTCGCTGAGAGCAACTTCAAGGACAAGTCTGTT
The DNA here is from genome assembly GCF_052625555.1 of Lactuca saligna. Lineage (NCBI taxonomy): Eukaryota > Viridiplantae > Streptophyta > Magnoliopsida > Asterales > Asteraceae > Lactuca > Lactuca saligna. Next base: position 156,883,651 of record NC_136423.1, on the reverse strand, counting down.
GCACCTACTCCCAATCCGTCCGCTGCTCCTGTCTTGGCTATTGGTCAAGGGAAGGGAAAGAAGAGGAAAGCTTCATCGAATAACTATCGCAAGGTGAAAGCCCGAGATGGTGCCTCTTCTAGTGGGACCAAAGTTGATCCCGCTAAGCCCTGCTCCAACCCAAAGGAGGCAGAGTGCCACCACTGCCACAAGATAGGACATTGGAAGAGAAGCTGCCCGGATTACCTACAAGCGATCAAAGAAGGAAAGATCAAGCCATCTTTCGCAGGTATATACACAATCAAATCTAACGATTCTAATCATGCTATTTCTTGGGTTCTTGATACCGGTTGTGGTTATCACATTTGTTCTAATGCGCAGGGACTAAGAAGAAGTAGGGATGTAGAGCAAGGAAGGATCAATCTAATCATGGGGAACAGAAGATCGTCGCCTGTGACCAAGATTGGAGTGTATTCTTTAGTGCTTAGGAATAGTTTGGTTTTAGATTTGAACAATTGTTGTTATTCGCCAGAAATGGCTAGAAACATCATTTCATTTCATGGTTTATATAGACAAGGATTTAGATTTTCTTTTAATAATGAGAATGGTTCTATTTTGGCTTATCTAAGGTAGTGTTTGTTTTTTGTCTGCAGATCTGCGAGACGTCTTCTGTCTGCGCCGCGCAGACCACGCGCAGACATTAGTCTTTGCAGACTGTTTGTTTTTTTGAAGACTGCAGACCTAAAAATGTCTGCACCCCCTCTTCTTGGCGCAGATGTGGACCAGAGTCTTCTAACATCTTCAAACATCTTCTAGCTTAAAAAAACATATATATCTTTATTTTTTTAAAGTTTTTTTTTTAATTTATATTTTTTCCAACTTTATTAATGATAAACAATATGAAAAAAAATTACAAAACTTAAAAAAAAACATTTGACGATACAAACATGATATTTTTAACAAATTTATAAATAAAAATTTATTATAATAATAGTCGTTGAAGTTGTTTATATAAATATGAAAAAAAAAATCATAATATATTCTTATATTTTTTTGCCAAAATTTTGTAAAACTTTATTTAATAGAGTATCATCAATTTCTCGAGAAAATATTTATCGTACGTTTTTAATAGATTTATTTGAAAAAATCGAAGTTTATTTCCATCTATTTATGTATCAAATTCTTTGATTACTAATTATAATGTTTAGTTATAACTTTGCAATCAAAGTTGTTGGTTTTTATCAAATATGTATATGAATTAATACCATTTTTATTTTTATTTTTTATATAATAATACATAAAAGTTGATCTAGATTCATTATATATTTATAATAAAGTCGTAAAAATATATAAAAAATTCGCTTTGAAGTTCTAAAAAACCAGTTTATTTAGATTTCAGTTTATTTTAATAGCCCGCAGATGTTAAAAAAACAACAGTCTTCTTTTTTCAGACTGCAGACGTTTGGTCCACCTCTTCTACTGTAGAGGTCTACAGATGTGGTCCGCAGACTGCAGACATTTTGCCTCAAAAAAAACAAACAGCACCTAAATGGTGTCTTTTACTTTGAAGCTATACCATGTAATGGAATATATGAAACTGTTATGATTGTTGATAACTTAGGAAATGATGTTTTGAATATTGATTCTTCCACTAGTATGGATAAAGCATCCTTGTGGCATTGTCGTCTTGGACATGTCAACAAGAAACGCATAGCACAACTCCAAAAGGATGGAGTGTTGGAGTCATTCGACCTTAGGGAAGATGACACATGCGAGTCTTGTTTACTTGGAAAGATGACTAAGTCACCCTTCACGAGTACTTGTGAAAGGGGTGAGGGGCTATTGGACCTAATACATACCGATGTATGTGGACCCTTTAGATCAACCACGAAGGATGTGAACCGCTTCTATGTGACTTTTACCGATGACTATAGTAGATATGGGTATATCTACTTAATCAAGCAAAAGTCAGACACCTTTGAAAAGTTCAAAGAGTTCAAGAATGAAGTGGAGAATCAATTGGGCAGGAAAATCAAGATACTTCGATCCGATCGAGGAGGAGAGTACCTAAGTCTTGAATTCCACGATTATCTCAAGGAGTGTGGAATAGTTTCGCAATTGACGCCTCCTAGGACACCGCAGTTGAATGGTGTGGCAGAAAGGCGTAATCGAACCTTATTGGATATGGTTCACTCTATGATGAGTCGTGCTTCACTACCTATCTTCTTTTGGGGGTATGCCCTAGAGACTGCCGCCCATATCCTTAACCGAGTCCCTACTAAAAAGGTTGCCAAAACACCTCACGAGATGTGGACAGGGAAAGCTCCCTCGTTGGCACATATCAAGGTTTGGGGTTGTGAAGCTTTCGTAAGACGAGATACTCACGACAAGCTTGAACCTCGAAGTGAGCGATGTATTTTCATCGGCTACCCGCAAACATCCTTTGGATATCTCTTCTATAGACCGAAAGACAATGTTGTCTTTGTTGCGAGGAGAGGAGTTTTCCGAGAGCGAGAACTCATAAGCCAAGGAGACAGTGGGAGGCAAATCGAACTTGAAGAGATTCAAGAGTCGATAGATGAAGGAACCTCTACCGCTGGCATTCAACCCGAGGAGGAAACTCCGGTTGAACTGACGAATCCTTACCTCTCAGACGTTCCGATAGAGTTAGAGTTCATCCCCAGTTTTATGGTTTTCATATTACTACCGAAGGGGACACGTATATTGGTGATGGTACACTAGTAAATCTTGATGAACCTAATAGCTATAAGGAAGCCATGGCAGGCCCGGAGTCTGCGAAATGGAAAGAGGCAATGGATAGCGAGATCCAATCCATGTACGATAACGAAGTTTGGAATTTGGTTGATTATCTGCCCGAACGTAAGACCGTTGGGTGCAAATGGATCTTCAAAAAGAAGACCGACGTGTATGGGAACGTACACACATATAAGGCGCGATTGGTCGCGAAGGGCTTTACTCAAACTCCCGGAGTTGACTATGATGAGACCTTCTCACCAGTTGCGAAGATTAAATCTATTAGAGTGATGCTAGCAATTGCCGCATTTCATGATTATGAGATTTGGCAAATGGATGTCAAGACCGCTTTCCTTAACGGAAAGTTGGCTGAGGATGTTTACATGGCTCAGCCAGAGGGGTTTGTGGATCCGAAGCATCCGGATAGAGTGTGTAAGCTTGAGAAGTCCATTTATGGACTTAAGCAAGCGTCTCGCAGATGGAATCTTTGCTTCGATGAGAAAGTCAAAGAGTTTGGATTTGTACGAAGCGAAGACGAATCTTGTGTATATGTCAAAGCCAGTGGGAGTATAGTAAGCTTTCTCGTTCTATATGTCGATGACATATTACTCATAGGAAACGACGTCCCGACTCTGCAGGAAGTCAAGACCTGGCTCGGGAAGTGTTTCGCTATGAAGGACCTCGGAGAGGCTTCTTACATTTTGGGAATAAGGATAGTAAGAGAAAGAAGTAAGAGACTAATTGGACTTAGTCAGAATACTTACTTAGAGAAGGTACTAAAACGTTTTAGTATGGAAAACTCAAAGAAGGGAGAATTACCGATACAAGGAAATGCCAAGTTGAGTAAGACTCAAAGTCCGAGTACCGAAGCTCAGGTAGCATAAATGAGCCGAGTACCATAAGCTTCCGCAGTTGGCTCAATCATGTACGCTATGACTTGTACTCGCCCTGATGTAGCCTTCGCTTTGAGCATGGTTAGCAGATATCAAGGGAACCCTGGCAAAGCACATTGGATTGCGGTGAAGAACATCCTTAAGTACCTTCGGAGGACGAAAGAATGGTTCTTAGTCCTTGGAGGGAGTGATGACTTGAAGGTGCGAGGGTATAGTGACGCCAGCTTTCAGACCGACAGGGACAACTACCGTTCGCACTCAGGCTGGGTCTTTACCCTAAATGGAGGAGCAGTGACATGGAAGAGTTCCAAGCAGGAAACCGTAGCTAATTCAACGTGCGAATCAGAGTACATCACAGCAAGCGAAGCGTCGAAGGAGGCAATATGGCTAAAGAACTTCATTGGTGATCTTGGAGTTGTGCCGGCCATAAAGGAGCCCATGGAGATTTTCTGTGATAACGAAGGTGCGGTTGCCTTGACCAAGGAACTGAGGGATCATGGTAGATCTCGTCATATCGACAGAAAATATCACTTCATTAGACATCGTGTAGAAGAAGGACAACTCGTAGTGAAGAGGATATCATCAGAAGATAACCCAGCAGATCCGCTTACAAAGGGACTGAGTAGGGTTAAGCACTTGCAGCATGCTAGGAGTATTGGGCTGAAGGATTATATTAATATAGATTAGATAGTATTAGAAACGTATAATAGATAAATGTAATTAACATTTGATGATTAAATAAAGGAGTTTTATTTATAAGTAAAGTTACTGTCATATGTTAATTGTTTAACTATTGTTTCACTTTGCATGTTTTGACTTCCAGAATAATTAAGGTTATTAAGAATAATAGAAATTGTTCAAATGGTCCACAATCGTTCATATGTTGGGAGTAGATATGAATGAAGATTGTCATGAATTGGTGTGTAGAATGTCTAAATGGTGTTAGACATAGCAAGGGTTGCTGCAACGTTCATGAGTGCTTATGAACTGGTTTTGAGCATTGGAATAAACCCACGCTTGCTGGAATCACCTTATGGAATACGATATAAAAGGTGATCGCAAGACGATAATATCATATAATCTTAAAACCTAGATATATGGTTTATTATTTGTTAATTGATTGTGCATTGATAATGCGAAAACGCATCAGTAACTTGGTGTTATAAAACGCATTGTTGTGTATAGTTGGTTAATGAATAAGTAAATGCATATAAGTCGAAGTTTATCTGTAACTTTTATCTAAGAAGGTAAAAGCGATATCTCGGCCGCTCGATGATTTGATTTGACTTATGTGCCGGGCCCGGTCAGAACTGAATTGATGTGTTTGATTATGTTCTATGTCAAATAAATCAGAGATCGAGAAATCTAAATGCTTGACTAACCATTCCATAGGATTGTCAGCATGATATCTAACAGAGGACTGTACGATCCCTTATCTAAAGGACAAGATTGATTAGATCAGAGTTGACAGCGTCTTTGAGAGCTACGATTGCAAACCGAATTGTACTTGTATAGTTACTAGACTTATCCAAGTGGGAGACTGTTGGAATAGTGTCTAAGGCTGCAACTATATTAGGCAAGTATTTGATCCGGTTGTGCATGGTCCTTTTGGGTTGCCTTCACCATAGCAACTTGATGGATGATTTGTTAAAAGAGAGTAAATATTATAAAGGAATAATATATGGTTATTTGATTAATATAAGTCATAGATTAATTGGAATTAATTTGGTGACTTAAAGAGATTAATTAAATAAGAGGGTATAAACTGTCAATTGTTTGATAGTTAAACTTTAGATTATAAATCCTTATCCTAGATAGGATGGACGATATCTAGGGCTTGGATAAGCCAAAATCATCCATAGGGTTATCAAGGAAAGGATATGGATCAACTTAAAGTCTAAGTTATCCAATTAGGGTTAAAGTTGTAGTCCTTAAGGAGTCTACAAGTATAAATAGACCCTAGGGGTGAGGGAATTCGACACACCATCTAAAGTAGAGATACTCTAGCCGAATTCCTCCTCTCTCCTCTCTCCTAAATCATCTTGCTTGTTATTGGTGTTTGTAAGCCATTAGAGGAGTGACATTTGTGACTCTAGAAGCTCCAAGACAACAAGATCAACAAGGAATCCAAAGGTATGATTCTAGATCTTTTTCAATGTTGTTATTTAACCTAATTAGCCATTAGAAGTCTTGGATTCAAAGCATGTTTAATTAGAAAGCCTAGATCCAAGCATTAGGGTTTTTCATGCGCACATAGGAAAGTTCTTATGGCTAAAACCCATCAAGTCCATGTTGACCCCATAGTACAGACCGTAGAGAAGGGTCATGAACACCCTGCTTGCACCATCAGAACCTGCAACCCTCTCCAATAAACCTTTGAAGAGGAGAGTAAAAAGACCATTCCACTAAGGAGGAAGGCAAGACTTCATGAATTTCGTCACGGTGGTAAGAACTTCAGTGTACCCCATATCATAAAACATCGTAAAGAGTTGTGTCGTGGTGATCGAATTTGGGTTGATCATGGTGTCGTCGATGATTAACCATAGAAACAAACAAAATCTAGCTTTTGAAATCGACGTCTTTTGATTAAATATCTCAAAGAAAACCCTTTCCTTGACTTTATCATAAATTATTGTAGAGTAGACTTGAGAAAGCAGGGACATCGGGACATATTCCACCTTGGTTAGGGCAACCACAATTGGTGAATATTTGAGGCATTCAGCCACTTGGAGCATGTAAGGATCATACTGGAAAGAAAAGAGATCGATGATTAGGTTTTGATTTAATTTAATGGTGAGAAGAGAGGATTGGGTGCTTTGTTCGTGAACTGAAGAGGAGTCTGCTATTAATGAACCTTGAGGAGAAGAAGATGAACAGTAGAGAAAAATTATTGTATAATGCTCGAGAGAATTTTTAAGTGGTAAGAGTGTAAAAGGAAGGTGAGAAATCTCTTTATACGATTACCGTGAGAGAGAAAAATCCACGGAGATGTTGTATGATCCTATGATGTGATGCCTAAAAAAGCGCGATTTGACAACTGTTACCCCGAAAAGTTTGTCGAGTGTGTCAGGTGGCGTGAGAAAGGAAACGGTACAAATTCATGCGCCTTTCAAAATCTTATCCTTTCAGCTTCTCTTTAATTCTAAAACGATTCATTTTCCCCTTGAAGGTTGAGTTAACGTTTCGCTTTATATGAAATGACCTTCACTCCCAACATATTGTTCTGTTATATCATACTTAAACGAACTGTTATTTTTGAGAAATAGCCATCAGCACCACGATCAAGACTTACGGAAGATCATAAAGATTTTTTGTGTAAGAGTGTGCCAAAGAAAAAGAAATAAAGAAAATGATTTGTGGGATTTAAGTGATGTCAATTAAGACACAAAACAGTGGATCCCGTGCACGGATCTCTTCCTTCAAAGTCAAGAGAGACTTAGAAGTGTATGTGTGGTTTCTCGTTAAAACACGATCAAATGCTTATTAAGAAGCATTGAAATTCATCTTTTAAATATAAGGCTATTAGGGTTGCTATCACTTCAACCACACTATGGAGCTTGATATAAGACCGAAAATGGGATGAAGTACTTGTGAGACCAATGTGGCCTGTAAAAAAAAGCAGGTTGGATCATTTTTCAGTGACTTGATGATAATATAGAAATCTAAAAAAACAAAATGAAATGGGATCTCTTGGGTAGAAAAGTCTTGGTAATAGTCATTTTCATAAAGCTCGCTCAAATATAAAAGGAGATTTCTCAGTGCTTCCCACTGAAATGGTTTCGTTAATACTTGGGTAAAAACTTGAACGTTCACCGTCAATTCATTATAGGTGTTGGATATTAGTTTTCACTTAGCAGGTGGTGAAATGAAACAAAGATCATTAATGTAGATGTTCTGTAACCGTAAACCTCAGTGGCAAATTTTGAGAGTCTCAAGGGTTACAAATATGAAATGAAGGTGGAGAAAGGTGTAGAGATGGTTAAAGAACTGAAAGTACCTCTACTATGCGAAAGGGTCCAAGCAGTTAACTCTTAACTCAATATGAGAAGAGTAAGGTAGCTTGTGACTTAAGTGATTATATCAGCCTGATTTCGGAAGAACCCATTTGTATATATCAAATCAATAAGGTTTCACTTGAAGTCTATGAGGCTTTGGATAACATATAGCAGCATGCTTCTAGGGACATCTAGCTAGTGCAAAGAAAGAGAGATATACCTACTCCAACTCCACCATGTGAAGTTGTCCATGAGCCATTTTAGTGTGAAGAAATTAAAATGAAAACTAGGCACACGAAAAGAAATAAGACATAAAAGAAAATATTTTTGGATGTTAAGGATTTTATGAAAAGAAAAGAAAAGAAAAACATAAAATTAATTGAGAAAAGACATACATATGAACAACAATTATACAACCGAAACTTCACCTTCGGATTGATGAAGCGAAATGGACTGAGCGTTCGGTTCACTTCGGTTCTCGAAAAATACAAAACCGAAATAGACCGAACGTTCGCTCTATTTCACTTGTCTAATTTTAAAGAGACGAAAGTGATTTTGGTACCAATTCAGCTTACATCATTCCTAAGACTTGGAGTATTTTATTAAAACTTGCTTCTGGTAAGGCTTTCATGAAAATCTCAGCTTATTGATCAGCGGATCAAACAAAGTGAATCTCCACGTTACCATCTTCAACGTGATCCTTGATGAAGTGGTATCTTAGTACTATATGTTTCGTTTTGGAGTGTTGCACTGAGTTGTGACATATTCGAATAACGCTTTCTGAGTCACAATAGAGGGGAATCTTCATCATGTTTAGGCCATAGTTTCTAAGTTGGCTTTTTATCCATATGACCTGTGAAGTGCATGATGTTGTAACAATATATTCAGCTTTGACCGTAGAAAGAGACATGCATGTTTGCTTCTTGGATTGCCAGCTAACGAGTTTTCCATCAACGAATTGAGACCCGCCAGTTGTGCTTTTTCGGTCTAACCCACATCCTCCAAGATCAGCACCAGACAATACTTGAACAAAGAAGCCAGTTTTTATTGGGTACCAAAGACCAAGAGACAATGTTCGCTTCAAATATCTGAAGATATTTTTCACAGCCACCATATGAGGTTCGCGTGGATTAGCTTAGAACCTAGCACAATAGCAGACAGAAAACAAGATATTTGGTCTACTAGTTGTTAGATACATTAGAGACCCTATCATTTGACGATAGAGTGTCATATCAGCAACCGGTTTCTCCATAGATGGTGTCAGCTTCATTTTGAATGCCATTGGAACCTTTACTTTAGACTCTCCCATCATGCCGAACTTAGCCAGTAGAGTCTTCGTGTAAGCCTCCTGATTAATGAAGATGTCTTCGGGTCCCTGTTTTATGTTCAGTCTAAGGAAAATTTTAATTAGACACATTGATCTCATCTCAAACTTAGTCTCTATCAACTTCCGGAATTCAACTGTTAAGTTAGGATTCGTAGAACCGAAGATGATGTCATCGACGTAAATTTGGACAATCATTAGGTGGTCGCCCTCTTTCTTACGAAAGAAGGTTGGTTCAACAAAACCTTGTTTGAATTTAGACATTTTTAGAACACGAGTTAGTGTTTCATACCAGACTCTCGGGGCTTGTTTCATACCATAAACAACCTCATCCAGAATGTAGCAATGATTAAGATACTTCTGGTTCCTAAATCCAGGTGGTTGCTCCACGTACACGGTCTCTTCAATTTCTCCATTCAAAAATGCACACTTGACGTCCATTTGAAAGACTTCAAAATTCTTGTGAGCGGCATATTCTAGAAAGATCTGAACTAATTCTAAGCTTGCTACAGGAGCGAAGGTTTCTTCATAATCGATTCCTTCATCCTGATAATATCCCTTAACCACTAGCCTTGCTTTGTTGCGTATCACGTTCCCTTCTTTATCCATCTTGTTCCAGAATACCCATTTCAAACCAACCATATATGCATCCTTTGGTGTGGGAATCAGTCTCCAGACTCGGTTTCGCTCGAACTTGTTTAGCTCCTCTTGCATTGCCTGTTGATATGGGCATATTTAGTTATAAAATTCATGCATTATCTTAATACTTTATGTTGTTTTTGTCTCATTTTAATGAACAAAAGGTGCTTAATTAGTTTATAATTTCAATTTTCATCAACAATTACATACTCGGATGGAAAAGGAAGCGGAACTAGCAATTAGAAGCTTGGATCTTGGATTTTGAAGAAAGAAGGATGTTGGTGGACAGCTTGACCCCTCGTCAATGTTTTAGCCATATCTCATGAACCGTAACTTCGATTGATGAGATTGAAAATGTTCTGAAAACTAGACACAATTTCGAACGACTTTCGAGTTTGGAGAAAATGCTGATTCCAAACGGACTCGACGAGTAGGCCGTAAACTCGACGAGTCACTTCGAACTTTCGTGATTCTGGACGCTGACTTGCCGTACACGGGTTTTAAGTGATGGACTCGCCGAGTAGGTCACTGGACTCGACGAGTCACCTCTGTTTTGTGAAAATCTATATAAAAGGACTTTCAGATCGATACCCTAGCAGAGAGAAGAACCCTTGGAGGCCAATTCTCGACTAAAGGTGTTGCTGGAGCGTGGGAAGCAAAGGAATCAACCCTACATTCAATCTTAAGGAGAATCAAGTCAAAATCAAGTTTACACTTATCTAATCTCTTGTTTGAACTATGTTTTTACCCATTAATTTCGTTTTTGAGCTTGTTTCTGTTATAATCATGAGCTAAAACTCATAACTTCTGTTTAGGTAGATGAATTTGTAAACATGGATTGATTATTTGATTAGGATTAATTTTAATTGGTGATTATGTTTCATTAAGCTTGTTAAAGAACCTTATGTGTTAACAATAACTATTCTTATGTTAGTAAATCAGTAATTAAGTTGTATGAACATCTCTTAATTATTAATTTCATATGATTTATTGTGACTACGTAGTTGTATGTCTAGGAACAGCGAATGTGAAACTAGAATTAACTAGAAGATAGGTAAGTTAATGTGTGAGCTTGTTTGATGAACATCAGCAAGAGGTTAATTGAAGGGCCAATTTAATTAACCATTACAAGTCTTATTTAACCCGAATCAATAACTAGGAAATCCGTTAATTTAGACAATTGGTCACTGCTTGAGTTAATTTGTTTCCTAAGGTTTAGTAATAGCGAACGTGAAACTAATCATCTTAGTCGGTAGCCAATGAAGAATTAATCCGATACATTGAAATCATCCATGGGAACAAATGAGTCGAACCTAAACAGAAGTCCTCTTTATTATTGGATTTAGTTGATTTTTATTTTCTTAGCTCTTAGTTTCTTAGTTTAAGTTTTAGCTAATTGTTTAAGTTTCTAGTCTTGCAAAACTATAGAAAACCCATTTTCTATTACTTGTTTTATTTATATAATATTAGCATTTATTTTAATTGTTTACCATTCCCTATGTTCGATACTCTACTTTATGAACTAAACTGCTAATCGATATGTACACTGCCTTTCATGTGTTTGTCTTTGTGTTTAAGTTAGTAGGATTAAAACTAGTTGGTTTTACACACATCACCTGTACCTAGTCAGAGTGATCAAGTGCAGAATTGACTGTTTTTGGCTCAATCTTGGAAACAAACGAATTAAACACACAAAATTCTACTTGAGAGAATAAATCAGTTTGCTTCGCTTTCAGTTAAGAGCGTGTGAGAAGCCCCTCAAATGATTCGCTAATTACTTGAGTTTTAGGATGATTGCGTGTCCATTTTACGAGTGGAGGGTAATCTGGATCTTAAGCAGGATCCAATTGAACATTTATCTCTTCTTCAAATTTTGATTGAGTATCTTCGTCATTTGTATTATTGTCCTCCCCCTCGAATGATGAAATAACTTCAACATCTGGTTCAGAATTCTCCCCCTCAATTGGAGTTGCATGGTTCTTTGTTGGAGGTGGGTTCTCCCCCTAGAATGGCAATTCAGGTCGTTTTGGTGTAGATGAGCTCTCCCCCTCGAATGTGGTGCGTTCATTTGTAGGTTCAGTTGGACCTTGAGATTCGTTTGGACCTTAAGGTACATTTGGACCTTGAGGTTCGCTAGAATCATCAGATTCACTTTCCATAGCATTTGCAGCTTCATTGATTATCTTCTTTAGATTTTTGACCTTATTATCAGTTGCCTTTGCTTTAGAGAGAATTGTTTTCTCCGGTTCATCAAAGAGCAATATGTACTCTTCAAATAAATTTGATATGGGAGTCGTAATGTAACCTGTTTGTGGAAATATTTCCTCCATTGGACTTTCGCTTAATTGAAGTTTCTTCACGTAATTATCATCAAAAGTGACATAGTATGTTTCTTCGATTTTCTTTGATCTTTTATTTAGCACCCTATATACCTTGGAGGTAAGAGAATAGCCAAGAAAGATCCCTTCATCTTCCTTCACATCAAACTTGCTTCGGTTCTCTTTAGAACTAAAGATAAAACACCTGGAACCGAAAACATGAAAAAACTTAAAGTTAGGCTTATGATTATTTATAATTTCATATGGTGTGATGGAAAATCGCTTATTGAGGAAGGTTTGATTCTGGGTATAGCAGGCAGCTGCAATTGCATCAGCCTAGAAGTACAGGTAGAGAAGCGAAGCTAAGCATGGTTTGGACCGCTTCACACAGCGAAAGGTTTCGCCTTTCAATTACACCATTTTGTTGTGGAGTATAAGGAGAAGAGAAGTTCTGAGACACTCCCTTTTCAGTAAGAAATTCTTCAAATTCTTGGTTCTTGAATTCCAGCCCATTGTCACTTCGGACATTTCTAACCACCTTTTGCATTTGAAGCTCCACTTTCTTAATAAATTTCTTGAGCTTTGGAGTCGCCTCTGATTCCTGTTTAAGAAAGAAAACCCATGTGAAACATGAAAAATCATAAATTATTACAAGAATGTACTTACTACCACCGATACTTTCTATGGCCGATGGACCGCATAGATCAATATGTAGAAGCTCAAGAGGTTCGATGATCTTCGTGGTAATACGCGTGGCATGACTTTTCCAGATTTGCTTTCCCATTTTGCATGCAGCACAAAAATGTTCCTTGTCAAACTTTAGAAGTGGCAGTCCTCGCACATGATCACCAAGAACTAGCTTGTTGATGTCTTTAAAGGTAAGTTGCGAAAGTCAACAATGCCATAACCAGCTTTCATCAGAATGGTCTTTCATTAGAAGTCACACAACATGCTTCCCTCGTATCAGATTCAGATTTAATGGATACATTTCGCCTTTGCGTTGGGACTTCAATAGAACTGTCTTTGTTTTCTTTTCAATGATCTCGGATCCTTCATCATCAAATGAGAACTTCAAGCCAATCCCCACAGCCAATTGTGATACACTTATGAGATTGTGTTGCAATCCGTCCACGTATGTCATCTTTCTAATCAAAAAATCCCCGTTCACGTATGCCACTCTTCAATGAGGAGGTTTCGCTTGCCACCTTCGCAGGTTCGCTTGAATCTCTTTGGTACCACTTGTGCTTGGTACATCAAAGCTTGCAGGCTTGTTGAGTGGTTCAACCACATATCTACCTTTAACTCTCCATGAAGTTCTCTCTGATAAACCAACAGTCTCATCTACATTGTCAATTCGAGTAGACCAAAAATAATTATCACAGCCGGCTGGGTTGTCTTTGTTTACTATGGTTGTAAGTCTGGCTGTCTGTTCTTGAGTGACCCCTATTGTGGTGTATACCTGATTTGGTATAGTTTGTATCTTTTGATATACTACAACCTTCTGTTTCAGAACTTTGGATTTATCTTGAGACATTCGAGCGAACTCAACCGAATTTTTAGATATAAGACCTTTGGTAGGTTCGGTTTCGCTTTTGACAAATTCTGAATAGTCAACTTCATCCTCTACAAATATTTCACTCATATCACTGTCCTCATCAAATTTAGAAGTGTTTTCCACATTTATTTTGTTTTCTGAACTCAACTTGGCATTCAATGAGTCAAATTTTTGCATGGTTTCAGTCTTTATTTTCAATTTATCATTTTCGTCCAAAAGGTTTTTAAGCATATCCCTATGGTCTTTGGACTTAACATATTACTCGATTTTGTCCAGACTGATCTTATAGGTGTCAGAAATTTCATCTGAAGAAACAATAGAATCATAGTTTTAACCATCAATGTCCACTTCGTCCTCCTTTAACTCTAGGAAGGGCATAATAATTTTATGAATCTTTTTACCGATCTCATAGTACAAATATAATTGAGTGATATTAGTATATAAACGTTTTGCAATCAAGCAAAAAATGTTTCTTTATTTCAAAAGCTTTAAATTATCACGTTGCAAATAAATCACTTCTCCTTTCGCCGTAACTAACTTCACTTCCTTTTTCTCTATCCACATCCTTCTCTCTTCACTCTTGGAAGACACTCTGCTAAGTTGATCAGTTAGGTTAGAGTTTGCTAGGCGATTCTGTTTTAGACTACCACTTAAACTAGAGAATTTGAATTTTAGTTTATTTAATTCCTTTTCATAATTAGTGACAGGTATTTTTAGTGATTTGAGAATGGATTGTAACTTCTTGATCAAATAATCATAGTCGTTGATCTGCTCGCCCATTGGTTTGGCAGCGAAGCACTTGTCTTCTCTTTCCTTTTCCTCCTTACCTCCACCGTCAGTTATGTAGCCTCTCATTTGTGACACTCCAACAATCACCATTAAACACCTTCTAACAAACTCAGAGTTATCTTCCTTCGCCACAAAAGCCTTGCCATGCGTGGGCTTGCGAACTTCTTCATCTTCAGAGTCTGTAGACTAGACTTCTACTCCTCCGAACTCATCATCAACAATGTTTTCCTGCATAATTAAAGCATTGATTGTATTGTTAGTAGACTTTTTCTTGTTGATCTCTTCCAGCTTACACAAGTAGTAAGCTTCATCATCTTCATCTTCATTCTTTTCTGACTGCTTCCTCAAAACGCAATCTTTAGCAAAATGAGTTTTGCCCCGACAAAAGTGATAGTCAAATCATGAGTCACCCACCAGGTTGCTCTCCTTCTTCGTTGTTTCTTGTTGAGGAGCAATTTTAGTCTCCTCTTTTGCCATTTCTGAATTGTAGCTCCCATCTCAGTTTATGTTCTTAGAGGTAGGGAACTTTTTGTGAGCAAACTTTTTGGGATTGGAAACCATCAAGGCATATTCTTCGTTTGTTAGATCACATTCAGAAATATCCAACTTTTCTTCTTCTTCAGCCATACTCTTGCCCATTGAGAAAGAGCCAACGATCCCATACTAGAAACCACATTTGGTTCCTTGGTCACAACGCTTTCATGTGATTTGAGTATTCACACAAGCTTCACCAATGAATAGGATTTAAACTGTTTATGAGCTTTTACAATTGAAACCACCTCCATCCATTCGGGTCTCAGGTCATTCATAAAAGTGACCTTCTGCTCAATGACTCACTGCCAATTCCATGTTTGATCATCTTGCTAAGGAGATGATTGAAACGATCAAACGTCTAAATGAGTTTTTCTTCTGGCTTCTGCTTGAAGTCACCGAACTCATAGATCAATAGAGTTTATATCGATCGCTTCAAGTCCTCATCTGTTGAATATAGCTCCTTAAGCCTATCCCAAATCTGTTTTGCTGTTGTGCATGTACTGACCAGGCAAAACGTATCAGACTGTAACGCAAATCTGATCATCCTCATGGCTTTGATGTTGCTCATCAGTTTGTCTTTCTCGTCTTGAGGAACCTTTTCTACGTCAATCATAAGTTGATTGTATTCCTTTTGCGTCATGATGATTTTGCTTGTTCCAGAATGAGCAAACGGACACATAGTGATCGTTTCCCATATTAGATACCCATTTTTCTCTAAACCAAGAACATAGTCCTCAAAGTGATGTGTCCAGACTTCATAGTCATGTGTGTATAAAATTGGGATTCTCGTGGTAGATCCGATACTATTGGATATGTTGATGGGGTTCGATTTAGAGTCGTCTTGTGACATGATGATTCAGTTTGATAACCTGCCAAGAATCAGGCTAGTAAACAAGTTATGGTACGATCGAGATGTAAGAACAACATCAATATCAAGATGACAGCTCTAGCAAAAATGATGATAGCGGAAACCCTAAAACTTTCTTCAACAGAAGAGATGCGTATGGATTACACAGTCTCCTGCTCTGATACCAACTGATGAGTTGAAAACTCTTTTAAGATCGATTAGATTCTTAACAAGTAAATCATAATGTAAACAGTAGTAAGAACACACAATGAATCAAACAGATGTTGAATGATTAAGACTGCAACACCTCAGAATAGCTCGATAAAGAACTTCTACTATAGAGGTGTGCTAGGGTTACAATACTATGAAAGATAATAATCAGAAGCTTGCTAATGACGATACATGCATGCACCATAAATACTAAACTCTAATAATAAAAACACAGCTGGACAAGCCTAAACTGTGACAAAATTGGACCAAATACAAAAGCCCAATGACCAAACACCTAGACTCAACAGGTATTATAGAGTTTTCAACCCTCACCCCTTTCTCTTATCTCTCTCATCCTAATATGTAATAATCGTCTCATCTGCTTACTACACCATTGACGACGTCGTAGGCCACTACTTTCTCCAACAGCCACCACCATCAACTCAACCTCCAGTTGTAAGTAATTTCCCCCCCTGAAAATCAATTCTTGGTAAATACATCCATATGTTCTTATTTTTTTCCCCTGAATGTAAATATCAATATATTTATTGACTTTTTCATTGTTTTTTCCTTGTATTTAATTATTAGTGTTGTTGAAGTATACCCCACCTAAAAGGATTAAAGCTAAAAAGTTAGTAGCTAAAATTTTGACCTTCACTATCAAACATGATGGTTTTTAACTTCATACCCTTTGGGAATAAAAAAAAATGATGTTATTTTTCACTAATTTATGTTAAAAATATCATTACAAATTATTGAAGATAAATTGTGATGTGAATAGTTTTATTCGAATTTTAGTATGATTTTGTGGATATGAAAATATTTTTATTTAATTTTGATTTATGTTAATTTGAATTTTGTATGATGTTTATATTATTTTTTATAACTATTCAACAAAAAATAATACATAAAGGTAAAATTGATATTTTTATAATTGAATATAACAATTTAGTGGTTCCAACCAAAAAAATTTAAAAGTTCAGATCTAAAATTCAAACACTTTTAAAAATTCATACATCTTATAATTCAGATCCTACAAATAGAACCTTGGTGTAAGATTTATTATGTCAAAGTTAATAACAACGTCATTGTTAGATTAAAAAATATATATTTGTAAATATTTTAACTATATAGTTGTATTTTAAGCAAAATGTGGATATTTTTCTAAAAAAACTAACATAAAACATGCTATTATGTTACTATGACTATTTAGAGTATCTCCAACCCACTTAAAAAACTACTCCCTCCCCATTTATTCTTTTACTAGTTTATAACCCGTTATAACCACGGTTATAAAATTAATTAAACTTTGATATTAAAAAATCAAAATTATTAATCAATTATTTTAAATAAATTATTACTTAAGAGATATTTTTTATTATATAAAATTATAATCGTTGATTTAAATAAATACTTGTAGTTATATCATTTTATAATTTATATTAATTTTATTTTATTTTTAAATCTAATGTTATTAATTTAATATAAATTAAAGGTTGAAATTTTAAATTTTGAAATTTAAAATGAAGAATCAATTATTAATTTAATAAAATTAGAGTGGAAAATTTAAAATGAATAATTAATAGGTTGATAAATGACATGATAAATGATATATAACATTAATGAGGGGTTCTAATTGTTTGACACTTTTCAATATGAAATTAAACATATTCTTTTATTAGAATAGGGATTTTTCTCCAATCCCAATTTATTGAGATATCTCTATATATGGAGTAATATTATTCATTTTAATATTTTATAGAGATGATTTCACTCGCTAGACTTTAGCCATTTTTTTTTTATATATTTATACATTTGTAGTTATTTTTATCTATTAACTTCATATAAAAATGTAAACACACATTCTAATTTGAAATATGGTAACATATATTACAAAAATTTATCTATATAAAGTTTACTTTTTTATGTATCGAATGATGTATAATATTTGTTTATAAGTATGTTATAAACATTTTTTTTAATAATTTTTAGTGTAAAGAAAAAAAAAAAGATTATATATCTGTTAAAAGCCAATTAGTAAAATAAATCTGTTTAAAATTTATTTAAGTTATCATATGGTTTATATTAAGAATATATACTTTTGATGGTAAAAAATAAATTAGAGTTGGAGTTAAAAAAATTATTTATGTTATTTTTATTTTATTTTTGGTTGAAAAACTGACGATGCGTAGGAGATTGTTTAATTGGAGGGTTTTTTTTTTTTTTTTAAATAGTTTTCTATAGTTTAGTTTAATTTATATCTAATAATTATAATTATTTCTTATATTTAATCAAAAAAATATCATTATTATTATTATTTATTTATTGGAATATTTCATGAATTAATAAACGGTTTTGTTTGCAAGAACTTAGGTTTATACTACTTGACGAAAATTATTGAATTTTTTGTTGATAGAAAATTACTATGGTAAAAGCTTACTAAAATATTAGATTAATAAATTCTATATTATATAGTTATTTTTCCAGAAAAATAACCTTGCCATTAAACATAAAACTTAAAAAAATAAAAAATGTTGATGTAGAATTTAGAAAACCTCGGGCGAAATGTGTGGCGTATATGTTGAAAAATGTTGGTTAAAAACAAACCCGACGCCCATGGCCCTTGCCGTCCTTCTAGGCGCTCAAGCCACCTGGCTATACCAAAAGTCAAACCACATAGATGTGGCCTCCCCTATGTTCTTACGTAATACCCTTTTGGCTTAATGACCAATTTATTTGAGTCATAACACAATGTTTTTTTTTTTTTTTTATCCATTTATATAATAGAAAAAAAATTATTTATTAATCTATATAAAAACTATTCCCTATATGATAAAATATGGAACCTAAGTTTCACCTAACAACCTCACCTTAAGCTTTTGTTACAAAATAATCTTAATATGCTAAAATGACGAAATCTAAATACAAATATTTGTGGATTCTTTACTTATAACCCAAAGTATGGCATATCTCATTTTTGTTTCTCAATTAAAGGACCATTTTAGCCACCGTTCCTTCATCATGTTCTTCAATTAAGAGGGTCAAAGTAATTAAGGGGGTGTTTAAGAGGGTCAAAGTAATTAAGGGGGTGTTTGGCTAAGTTTAGTATTTTTCATAAGCACTTTTCAAATTATAGCTTATAACATATAGAACAGTTATTTATAGATTTTGATTTATTTCCAATATGATACATTGATAAGTTATTTCTATTCAAATACTTTTTTTAACTTATACCGGTATCTTTTTAACTTATACCGATATGTAATAAATAATAACTTAAAAAATAAACCTAAATAAACTTAACCAAACACACTTTAAAAAAATATTGAGACAGATCAATTTGAGGAATCAATTTTTGAAAGAACATAAACGAGTCTTTGGGTAATCTTGCTGAAATGCGCTAAGTTTGTGAATTATTCGAGAATTAAGTTCATTGTTTCACAAATATACAAAGTGTTCCCAAAATATGATGACAAGGACCAATGGAAAAGCAATTTCACGAATCAATGGCGAGTTACTTTTGCATAACGGATGGTTATTCTGTGATAGAAGTTGAAAGAGTGGTTGTTGGGTGACACTTGAGATCCAAATTTGATTAGTATAACTAATAGTTATTTAAGTAAACATGTATATTTTACTTAGTTATCAATTTATGAACAATGAATAACACAAATTAAGAATGTTCACAGCAATTAAAAAGGAATATATTCTAAAACAATGAATTTGTTTTAACACCGAAAAGGATATGCTCAAGAATGATTTGGGTACCAGAAGACACAGATTATAAATTATAACATCTACATGCTACCAACCATTTATAATTCTTTTTTGTTTTCTCAAAGTAATGTTCGAATACATGTGGTGTGTTTGGCGTATTATTTGTTGCTAAATACTTTCAATTATATTCTCATCCACACTACTAAAAGTCTAAAACAATATCAATAATGCGTAATGATAAAGGACTGTTTCATTTCTTTTTTTAGTGAAATGATATATACAGATAAAATTACTAAATGAATAATGATTTTGTAATCTATTGTACACATTACGGTCAGTTATTTATTTATTTATTCAATTTTACCTTACATTCTAAATAACAAATTTTGGTATTCATCAATTATATCCGAAATGAGTTGAGAGAAAAATAAAGAAAGAGAAATAAGTAAATCTTGGTGTCTTACTACTTTAAATCAGTGATTATTCTAAAGATTAAGTATGTATTAGTTAAATAAAAAAGAAACAACAATAATGAAAAACTAATTATTTAAGCCTTTAGGCTAATTAAATAAAAAATATACATGTAAATGAAAATTAATCAACCTGGAAAACCAGCTAAATAATCATTTCACTAATTTCATGATGATGAAGAAGTAAAAAGAGATAATAAGAATTAAAAGAAATAAAAGAAGGAATTATGATAAAGCAATGCCTGGCTTTCCCATGTACGCCGGAGAACAAAAAACTTATGACACCGGCCAAATCTTCTTCGCCGGAGAAACCAAATGTCCATATCATGAAACAGTGAAACCAAAGTTGCTCATCTTCCAATAATGAAATTTCTTCTTTCTCTTCATCGTTCACTGTCAATTACAAATGCATGGTTTTATACAAATACATATATGCACACATACACATACTGTGTGTGTTTGAGAGAGAGAGAGAGAGAGAGAGAGAGAGAGAGAGAGAGAGAGAGAGAGAGAGAGAGAAGATGACGAGTTTCTTGTCAACAACGGCATTTAAATGGTTAATTCTTCTCAAATTCTTATATACTTACCCGTTGCCCGATATTAAAATTTTATTATATAGTTGTATTTTAATTTCACATGTTAAGATTATTTTATCTTATAATTATATCGTTAACCTAATTAATTTTCAATGATAATCAATTAGTTAAAATACTTCTTGGTAGAATACAATCAAAAAAATTGTATATAATCAGAATTGATAATTATATTGATTGTTAATGAGATATGCCTACTAGGAAAAAAATAAAATAAAATGAGCTTTGTGTTTACTTAATTACATTTCAAAAAATAAAACATTTTATGGTATTGAAAACTGTTAACCAAAACAACATTACCTTTTTATGTAACAACTCAAAATGAAAATTGTTTATTTTTTAGTTTTGGAAACGCAGAATTTTATTAAAATAAGGATTTTATTCTGCCAATCAAGCACAAGGCATGACAAAAGAGACAAAATAACAATTACAAGATAAAAAAACGGAGATCAAATCCAATTTGTCTAATTAAGGCCACCAAAATGATCCATATATTTAACTCAATTTAAGGTCTTTGGGATGACTTTGTCCACCAGTTTCGAAAAGGAGACTCTTTAACTTGTTAAAGATCAAATTGTATATATTCTTTGAAGCCTGAAAAACATACTTATGTTGTTTGTGTAAAAGGTATTCTTAATGGTCATTAGAAAATACCTATATATATATATATATATATATATATATATATATATATATATATATATATATATATATATATATATATATATATATATATATATATATATATATATATATATATATATATATATATATGAATCAAATTATTTAGATTATTACTAAGAATCATTTCGCAACATTTTACATTTTTTTTTAATCAAAAATAAAAATTATAAATATTATATTCGAAACACAAATAATATTTTCATAGTAATGTAATACATAATTAAATATTGGTTTAACTCATTGAGGTTTGTCTCTTTGTTTTCCATCAATATTTAACGCATATATGGTCAAATTTAATGGCTTTTAATTGATCGAGACAACAAGAAAATTCACTTGCTACTCGCCAAGCGTGTGCTTATTTACCAATGTTTTCCTCTAATTTTAAATCGGTAAATGTGTTTTATGTTTTGTATTCATTAATACAAATAGTGAAATTAAATATTCTTTTATCCTTTTTTTTCATATCTATTTTCTTGCTATATAAAATACATATGAAAATCTTTTCTTGTGTTAAAGAGTAGGTAGGAAGATATATAATAACAAATATTTATTTCTTATACAAATAAGATAAAATTATATAGATTGTCCTTGTGCTTTACCAAAGATTATAATTTTAGTCTGCTATTTTTATTTTTTCTTTTGTTATTAATTTTGTTATTTTTTTGTACCAACATTATTCATGTGGTTTCTAAAACTTGCATAATTGATCTCTTAGCCACACTAATGACTAATTTATCGGTAAACTACCTCTATCATCGAATGTCTATTATCTCTCTTCTCAATCGTCGATGAGTCTCAAATTCTCACCTTAATTTGGTTAGGTGTGATGAGCTTCATAGCAATGGTTCAAAATGGATGTTGGATTTGGGTTTGGAGATTAGGGCTTTTTTACTGGCATAGATTATGGCATTTATACTACACATGACGATGTACTCAATGGAGTGGAAAATGGATGAGTTGCAGGGAAATGGGTGAAAAGTGGTAGATACCTAGTTACGAGTACATGTTACTGCGATAAAGGTGGTTCCAACTCGAAGAGGTAAATCGACGTGTTGTAGATGTTTATAAGGTTAAGTTTTATTATGTAAAATGGAGTCGTCTAGACATTATATTTTCTTATGGGATCAACGAAAGTTGAAAACCAAGGAGATATAAACAGAAAAAGCGAAGAAGGTGAAGAGATTCATTATTGCATGTTTGATAGTAGTAATTAGGGATGTGAATCGGTTCCAATATGTTAGATATCTTATGTAACGACTCAAACCCGCTATTCCATCACCAAGGTCAGTTTCCATTATGTTTCCTCTTTAGGTTACCTCTTTAGTTGGTTAAAGTTAACTTTTAGGGGCCAAACGTCCAAGGAAATGATACTTGATCATATGTATGGGTCATGGGGTCATTTTTATCACACTTTAGGGGCATAGAATGAAAGTTATCAAGTATTTAACAAGACTAAACCTTAAAATCCGAAAATCACTTTATTTTGCAGCCATCAAACCCTAATTTGTATCCTATAAGTTCCTTTCGAGTGAGTTCATAAGTGGATTCCATTCTTGAAGTTTTGGTGAAGATCCAAGAAGGTGGTGTAGTGTTTTTGGTGCTTTACGAGTGAGAATTCTTCTATTAGAGATCAAGTCTTCCTTCCTCCTTTCTCCTGGAAATTTGTCAAATTTCCAGAGGTATGAATGACCTTCTTACCACCCATATCTATTTTCAAGTCCACGTACTAATCCTTGAGGTATTTGGTGATGTTTGTCAAAATTAAAAAATTTGGGCATAATTGTTTATTATTTTTGCAAGGCTGTAGAGCTTAATCTACTCTGAATTAGAGAATACCACAAAGAGATGAAAAGTAGCAAATCGAGTTTATTTTCTAAAAAATCTGATAAGATGTTGTTTGGGTCAGGTGTGAAACATCATAATATGAAACTTAGACGTTTTCTTATGGTGGTTTAACTACATGTATGGGAAATTCCATGCTCTAATACTTATGAATAGTCTTTTTGATTGTATGAGGTGTGATAACCTTAGATTATGTTATCTTTACAATCTTATTTTGTGAAGTACTGCAAAAACAAATGTTTTAGGAAGGCTTTTGTATGTTAAATTACTTAAAATGGTCATTTTGTGTATAATAGAGAGCTTTAGGATCATGCTAGTAGTGAGGATTATTTATGTTGTTAGAATATGATGTTATGCATGCTATGTTTATGTTTTGTCATGTTTTAATAAAACTAGAAAATGCATGCTAGAAAGTTTGATACTAAAAGGTGTATCCCTTTACATGCTTTAATGTAATGTTATATGGAAATATTGAGTATATACTTTGGAAGTATGACATTTAATGTAATATTCCTTGAAATAATAAATAAAATACAACGATGATTACATAATGATAAAGTTGAATTGTGTGTATGACCCATACGAGTGAATTAATTAATTAATTAATTAAAGGGGAATACGCATAATAAGGGTAAAAGGGTAGAAACCTATTTAGGTGCTTGCCCTATTCGATGTCACGGTGGAAAGATATCGTTGGAGGAAAAGAGATTAAGCCAAGTCGGTGTCAAGTGGTATTTCTAGGTAACCATTTCGAAACATGGTTCTTGTGCACATCGTGCATGGGAACTGGAGTAATGTTAGATACTCAGAGATATCCGATCAAGCATCATGTTTGGGTGTAGGTATGCATTTGGAAGTACCGTTATACCACCCTCGAATAACAACACATCATGTTTGTACATGCAAAGTCGGAATAATGAACACGGAGAACCACGAACAGTGTTACAGGTAATAGTCACGCCCAATTTGGTGCACTAGGTCGCCAGGTTACATTAGTATAGAACATGATCTTTCTTTGGGGAGTTAGCGACGCCTTAAACCCTGGTTAGAGAAGCAAACTAAAAGTAATTATAACAATGAAAATAATTAATAATTACTACGATGAAAAGAATGTCTGGATTATTACATGCATTATATAATACTAATAATAATCAATGTATGTTGATTGGTATGATTTTATTGCATGACTAAACATAATATATGAAGTATGTTTGTTTCCATACTTATGTGTTTGGGATTGACTGACTATGTTGACACTGACACTTGTTTCTTTGCTTGTTGTTCTTAGGCCTTGAATTGGAACA
Organism: Lactuca saligna; assembly: GCF_052625555.1. Classification (NCBI taxonomy): domain Eukaryota; kingdom Viridiplantae; phylum Streptophyta; class Magnoliopsida; order Asterales; family Asteraceae; genus Lactuca; species Lactuca saligna. Next base: position 156,859,204 of record NC_136423.1, on the reverse strand, counting down.
TGTAGCTTGATTTGATGGACTTCTGAGGTTGGAACTATTTTGGGGTAGTTAATTTTAGTAAATCATTTTTGATGATACTAGTTTGAGACTTATTGTTGATGTTTCCTTTACACTTTAATTTTGGTGTGTGTTTTGGCATCAGTTTTGCATACATTGAATTTTAAATGGTTGAATTTGAGAGTTTTGATGCAACGTCCCACAATTACAAAAAGATTTTTCAATTTTAAAATTTAATAACCAATTAAATCCTTTGTTTCAAAAACCATTAAGTAACATTCATTTGATTAAAACCATACAATATTAAAGTTAAGTTTACAAAACCATTGAAATGGATATCTTCAATGCGGTATACAGTTACCATGATCTATTCTCAAGAATAACTTGCAAAAAGTTTAATCAGTAATTGTAAGCATAAAGATTAGTGAGTTCCCCAATATATCACACATTCTATCATATATACAATGCATCTGCACAAGTGTTCGGTTCTAGCACTGAACTGGAAAATCTCCTATCCACATAAACATATGTGACAATCACAAATGAAATAATGAGTCTACCAAACCCCCGAGTGAATGCTATGGGTGAAATTATAGCCTTACATCTTGTCATGGGCTATCCACTTGGTCTTTCCATGCAATGCCACGAGCTACCCCATGGTCTTACATGTAAGTGTCATTAACTACCCCTATGGTCGTTCCCTAGAATGCACTGTTTATATGTAGTTAGGGGTCAGATAGACATTCAAACAGATGATTCACCTGAGTGTGAACAATCAGAAAAGAACATCAAAATTAGGCATTAGACCAAGGGTTCTCAGGCTATCTAACTTAGACTACATAGAACCCAAGCTATCATTACCACATAACCATATAACATAAACTAACATATTACATTACCTTAGAAACTAGCCTTCCCTACTTACTTTTCCCTTTACCACTTCTTAATGGAGTCCATTACTAGTCAAACATAATCCTAATAACTTAATTCCCAAATTACCATATCCAAACATAACTCTTAGCAGTACCATACGATCAACATGTAAGACCCTACTAATCTAAAATACCAAGAAGCCAAGTTTTCTATTCTGCACATAAATAATAATAAAAAAATTCCCTAGACACTATCATGATTTTACTCTAGTAGTACCTTCATCCTACCATGCAAATGATATATGATGAGATACGTGGCATAGTGAGAAACTTACTAGCACTGAAGAACTGACGAAGCACAACAACATTGTCACACCTTACAATGCTCAATCCTGCGAACCGACTAATCAGTAAAAGAGATGAATCCTCAATCAACAACCCAAACCCGCCAAGTATGACCCCAAGTCAAACTAGTCAAATGTTAACAGTCAACAAAAGTCAATGTTCAACCAAGTCAACATGCAAGAGACCACCACGCTGTGGTAGGCTCTTGGCCATGTTGTGGTTTCTATTTGGAAGTCAAAAATCTTCATTAATCACTTAATCCTTTCATAACAAAGTTCAAAGTTTAGATCTAGTCCTTTTCAATGACTTATTGGATATAGTTTTCAACTTTATCCATTAGGACCACACCTCAAAGAAAGATCTACAATCATAAGTCTAAAATGGCATAAAATATTTCACAACATATCCATGGTTCCAAGGACAAGATCAAGTTACCAACTTTCTAACAAGAAGAGGTCCATAAGACAATCCTTAGTGATTACAAGGGGCTAGAGTCATCTCAACTCCAAGCACACCACTAAAAAGGAACCAAAAGCATAAAAATGGTTCAAGAATTAGATTAAAGAAACTAGAAGTAAAGATCAAAACTTTATATTCAAAATGGTCCAAAAATGGAGTCACATTGCTAGATCTACACTTGAGCTCTTCACTAAGGCACTTGTAAGCAACTAGATCTTCAAGCTCCACACTGAAACAATGAGGAAAAGACCTTCAACTGGTTAAGAACACCTCAACAACACTTGTTAGGGCTAGGGTTTTAAGATAGGAAGGGTGGAGGCTGAAGAGGATGACCTAACCCTAAAGTTAAGGTCCTAAATACGGAGGAAATCCTAAACTCCATGGGCTCTGATTGCAAATAATTCCATGTCGTGGACCTCTTCTTGCCACGTCGTGGTAAGCAAGCCAATCGTGGTATTCCTTAAACTCCATTCCATGGCATGGTCATCAACCCTCCACATTGTAGCATGTGGTTTTTCCTAAAACCCTCACCTTAGAATCCTTTAAATCTTTAATTGATCCGATCTGGAAAACGGGTGTTACAACTCTCCTTACTTAAATTAGATTTTGTCCTCAAAATATGTTCTTACTAATTACTCTTAAAAAACCATCATGGGGTTTTTAATAAATGCCACCCTGAATGTCTGAAATTGCCACCACAATCATAAGGGTTTCCATAACCAAGTGATTAAGCCAAACCCAGGGGGAATTCCCAAAGGTCGAATTCATGACTGCAACAACACTAAGATAATACTCAGAACATACATTTCTCTTAAATCCCAAAAGCCAATCAAATCCTTAGCAAGAAATGTGTGACCTAGCGAAGCAACAACATTAACGCCTCACAAATAAACCACAAAAAGATGAACAAACTTCCTTATCCATAATTTGAAGACTCTGAAACCATGGTTGACTTCGAGACAAACATAGCCACCTGAACCTCAACCACGCTGACCAAGACTCACAGATCTGATATGACGATGATATGAGAGCCTGCACATTGCATCTAACCAACCTTGATAGAAACCAAATATCACCATTAACTTGAAGGCTCCGAGAGTGTGCCCGACAACCTAGAGAACAAACCCATCATATACGTCAACCTTGCGACTGGGAAATTCACAAGTCCGATCTGACCGAGTTCCTTACCAACCTTGCTCCATCCAACAAATGGACCGAAGAATGAATTCCACAACTAACTAGTGAAATCGACGCCTGCACACATGGATACACAACAAACTCATTTCAAAATCCCAACGAGCAAAGGCTAACATAGCCTATACATCAACAGGGATCTAATAACCCTCAATTCTAGGCAATGGACTACTCACAAACAAACAAACAAACAATAGCATACCTGTTTCAAACCAAGTGAATGCTCCGGGCCAAATTGTAGTGTTACATTACTACTAGCCTATTTCAGCCAACGGTCTTATTCAACCTTGTGAAGTCTATAGGCCAAACCATAGTCCCACAATAATTTATTCAATGGGCTACTCCCATGGTTTTTCCTTGCAATGACAAGGTCCAAATCTTGGTCTTGAAAACAAGTGTCATGGGCTATCCCCATGGTCTTCCATACAACTGCTATAGGCTACCGTCATGGTCTTTCATACAACTCTACAAGGATAACAAGCAAATATGACATGAGATGGACCCCTAGTCTGCTAGACCCTATTACATATTCAATTCAAGCTTTTAATTCCAAATCCTTCATCAGACAAGAACAGGAAGAGAGACCATCACATAACCCTTGACCTAAACCTAGACACTAACCCAAAGTTTGTGTCACTGTTGATGCTTTAAACCTTCAGACGAGATATTCAGGAATCCTCAACATCTGCTTCCTTGATAACATCTGACTACTGAACATCATTCCTTACATACGCTTCAATTTAAACAACAACCAAAACTATCAGTCCTCATATCCTTGAACATGAAACTCCGGGATGACATGCACTCAGAAATATTTCCATCTAATGAAGCGATTCTCCCCTACTTGGAATTGGCTAAACTCTGAAAAATTCATAACCATTCGAATTTCCATGTGAATCTAATAATTCCACCACATGGTTCCTAACAACCACAACTGACATTAGCAAGCATAAAGGAATCTAAATTGTTCAACAAAACTCAAAAGCTCCAAAATAACTACAACCTATAACAACAAAATCCAAAGAGTTCCAACACATTTACAACCACACAACAACAACAACAACAACAACAACAACAACAACAACAACAACAACAACAACAACAACAATCTAAACATACATAAGCTTCAAAATAGAACCAAAGTTGGGTAATACAATTGTTGGATAAGGTGTCTAAGTCCATAACTATTTCTGCTATGTACTTGACTCGGTTTGGCATGGTCAATTTGGGTTGCATGGCATCATGCATTTGGATAGACTATAATGAGAGAAATAACACTTAATTTTTGTTGATATATTATAAGTTCTAATATATTAATAATATTATTTAATTAGGATTGACTAGAATTAATTTGGAATTAATTAAGTGATCAAAAGGAGACTAATTAAATATATGTGTTGATTGTGTATATCATCCATACTCATATAGTGGGCTAATGCTTCATACATTATCAAGTTAGGATAAAACCCATAGGATGCTCCATGGTGTTTATAGAACCCATGGGTCATGGAAATGAAAAGTTATGACAATTAGGGTTTACATGGTGTAACCCTAATTGTAACACACTATATAAGTAACACTTCGTTCACCAAAATCGGATACTAAGTAATAAAGGTTAGGGCTAGCATATTTCAAGAAGTGTTCCATTTCTCTCTAAGTTATTCCAAGTGCATTTGGTGTTGTGTGACACATTTGAGGCTCACACTTGAGGTGCTAGGCTCCCATGGGTATTTATTTCTTACTAACTTTTATGTTTAAAAGTTCCCCATGTATGCTAGATAGGATATGAAACTTGGAAAAACAAATTTGCATGTATCATAGTAAAACATAGATCCAAGGTTTCTAGGGTTGCATGTACACCTTAGGAGTGTTAGAATGCTCAAAATCCTTCAACAATATCTTTCAATAGATCATCAAATATTACTATTGAAACAACAAAACAAAGAAAACATAGGAGATTCTGATGACCCCAGAGAATACTTCATCCAACTGAACTGAAGAAAACTCTTAACTCAAACCCTGGCTTTTTGGGACTCCAGTTTTCCCATGTTGCCCATCCGATATCTACCAAAGCCAAATGTGTCGCATCCAAAACCATACCATCTACTCTCAAAGGACAACCAACCTTAATATGTCCTTGATGACTGGAAAACAAACATACCTTCGACTTTCTATGAATAAAATCCTGTATGTAGTGACCCTCCTAACCACACCTGAAACATACAAAAATAGGCGTGCACCAAATAACCTAATGAATCTGACTACACTTTCTACAAAATTTGTGAGTCTCTCCATCTCTTGATGGAATGTCCATCACCCAAGCCTTCTTGGCAGTTCCTGCTAATGCATGAACCTGATCTTGCCTCTTCTTTCATTGTTGAGCCTCTAATTCCATTTCTCTCTCTCTCTCTCTCTCTATATATATATATATATATCCCTCTCTTGCTCTCCCTCTCCCCCTGGCTGCCTCCACTAAACCGGGAAGAGTCTTACGAAATGAGATACTCACGTGCTCTAAGATCTCCATCCTCAACATGTCATGGTAGCAATTTATCCTTATCTCCACGGAAGTCACATACTATCGGAAAAACATTTCCCTCGCTCGCTCTCTCTCTCTCTCTCTGTCTCTCTCTCTCTTTCTCTAAACTTAATGGTGATCTTACCCACTGTGTCTATAGTCTACTCAAGTACCAAACATTCCCAAGTCAACGGATGAACTTTAACTGTCAGCACAAACTCTCTTTTGAATCTGGCGACAAAATCCTCCCTTGACATGGACTCGACTGTATCTAGTTTAAGTCCCTGGACACCCTCGCACCACTAATAACTAGCTCTGTCGTGTTCGATACATGTCATAAATCTGGCCTCCGCCTCCACCGGATAGAAGCTGGAACGAATGGAACTCTACATATTGGCAATCCAGTGCATACTAATGATCGGCTCCCTACTCCCCAAGAAATAAGGTACTCCAAAAGAATCAAAATCTCTGAAGGAAACCTACGAGTCTTGAGTTGACCAAACTCCAAATCAGTCTGAAGAACCCTATGTTGCTCATCCATCATTGAAATCAACTCATCCCTGAGTGAGCTAATTAAACCAGATGATTCCACTCTCAAGAATCTTGAAATCTCTGCAACTATGATGTCACAGACATGCCTCTCACTCAGTCTCACATCATCAACACAAAAGGTTGCCATCCTGAATCTGAAAGATAATGGAAACACATCAAAATCAATTCACAGTGCAAACCCATACTAAGCATAACCACCTATAAGTTCCTCGGTAATATTGAAACACTCCCTAACCCAAGTATGAATCCTATGCTTTCAGTAGCATGGGCCCAATACTCCCTTGCACACCTATTAATACAAGTTTAAAGGACTATTTCAAGACTCCTAATTCACTTTGTATCACTCCTCTAAACTCCTCAGACACATGCATAAGTCTTAATCACATATATAATATTATACTTCCTTGGCTCTCTTGCTAGGATCATTTCCTTCCCACAAGCCCGAATTACTAGAAATCTATACCAACACAGCTAGTTGCCTCGTGCATGCAAGTTATACACAATACATGATCAAATAGATTTTTAAATAAGTGATTATGCCCTCAGCTCACAACCCAAACATGGATCAGGAATAAGGCTAAATCATTCATTCTAAGGAAATGCAATCCTAATCGTATAAAACTTGAAAACATACACCTAGCACATAACATTATCAATCCATGCTTCAAAAAGCACTTACCATACACTTCTCTAGGATAAAAGGCATCACAAATGTCAGGGAATTCTATTATACAATTCATGAGTAGATCTACAGCCTACATTCTAAAATTCATAACAATTCATAGCACAAATACAAGATCATATGGGGTTATTAGGAATTTCATACTTCATGAATTTCGACCGATTGTAGACATCACATCCTCTAGTTTTTATGAAATATTTTTATAACATTGTTTCTTGAATATAAAAAAAATTATTCTTCAAAAACTTATTTAGAAAATATCTCAATCCTTAGTTTGAGTTCAGACACACTATAAGGCATGGCCGAATCTCTTAAACCAAGGCTCTGATACCAACTTGTAATGTCCCAAAATTAAAAAGACATTTTTCAATTTTAAAATATATTAAAGAAATAAATCCTTTGTGATGCATAATAATTTACAGTCCCTTAGATATATCCTCACTAACCTCTAGTAAAAAAGTGTAATCTACAACTATAAGCATAAAACTTAGTGAGTTCCCTAGAATACCACATATTGCATAACACATACAATGAATCCACAAAAGTGTACAACTTTAGCGCCGAACAACCAAATCTCCTAGCTTCATATACTTACATGATGATCATACATGAAATAACAAGTATGTTCCAAACCACGTGTGAATGCTATGGGATAAATCCTAGTATTACATCTTTCCATGAGCTACCCCCATGGTCTTACAAGAAAGTGCCATGGGCTACCCAATGATCTTTACTTATAATGTCGTAGGCTACCCTCATGGTCTTACAAGCAAGTTTCATGGGTTACCCCAATGGTCTTTTCCTGAAATACACAAAGTCTTACATAGTAAGAGATCTATAGACAATTTAACATATGATCCACCTGATATCAAACAATTAGATAAAAACATCATAATTACGAATTAGACCACGAGTTCTCAGACTATCTAAATTAGACTATGTAGAACCCAAGCTATCACTACCACATAACCATATAAAATAAACTCATAACAAAAACTAACATAGTACATTCCATTGACAACTAGCCTTACTTAATCAATAAGGGAGAGAAGGTTGACTTAAAGTTTCCTCACTTTGACTTTTGATGAACATATCATTAGATTCCAATGGTGCAATACTTTGATTTAAATCCTTAATTTGGCTATAGTAATCCAAGGAGCTTGAGATTACCTAGACTTTTCTTAATTGTTGAAATGACTAGAGAAGCTCATAACAATTTCCTTAGTCAAAGTCACTAATTCCAAATAGCATGTAATTAGTGAAAGTCAACTAGCATTAAGAACCAAAAAGTCACCAAATCCAAGAGGGGTCAAATGCTTTCACCACCATGTTGGAGGAAATGTTTTTATGATTGTGTGAAGCAAAAACAACACAAAAATCCTTTGTTGCTTGCTAATTCGAAGATCCTTTACTTAATTAAGAAATTAGCCAACTAATCACCACAAACACATTTAAAATCATGAACTAAAACATACAAGTAATGATAAGATGTTAAAACACAAAACATTCCCATAAAGATTCAAGAACATGTTCATGGATTCTTCAACATTCAACAAAAGTTCAAAGGATTAACCAAAAGTCAACCAAGATTAGCTTAGCCAAGCATGGCTAAACCCAAAGAAACAAAGTTAGAGAAAATTGTACCAAACATTAAGCAAGAATCAAGAGGTAAAAATATGATGTTCTTCAAGGGTTCTTGGCCTTCAAAAGTCTTCAAAACTCCAGAGAGAATCTCTAAAAATCGGATGTCCAAGAGTATGCAAAAGATGGGCACCAACCTTCCTCAAATAGCTCAAAAGAAGAATTTCCGAAACTGCCCCTGCAGGAGGTTGCGCAACCCGCGTGATCTTGCGCGGGTGGTCCCTGGATGTAGCATCTTTGAGGTTTTGGGCCTCCATAGCTTAGCCCAATTGGCCCAGATCGAATCCAATCACCTCCTAGCCCATTTTCTTCAAGTTTTTCTTCATTTTAAGCCCCAATTTGACCTCTCCAAAGCTTGTGAACTCGCCCGATTAATAATTTACGTACGCTTAAATATTCCCCCGCATCTTGCAAATTTAAAGATTATTTCTCTCAAAGTCTTCAAATCATCATCCAGATCACTCCATGCATCATCTCCACTACCCATCAAGCGCAACGTCATTTTTGTCTACCAAATCTCATCGCCTCCTATACGTCCCGAACACTCCCGCTCCGCTAGACCCGAAAACCTGCAATTATGCTCACAAGATTCGAGAGTACCCGAAATAGTCATAAAATAACAAAAAGGAAAATATGCATGGAAATTATCTAAATTATGAATGAAATATGCTAAAATAAACTATAAAAAGAAGTAAACAAAACTAACTATCACTTAATTACCCTACCCTTGATGAATTTTCAATGGAGTTCTTCCCTAGTGAAATATAATCCTGATAATAGGTCTTCCCTATTTACCTTATCCAAATATAACTCCTAACAGTACCATACAGTCAACATGCAAGATCATACCTACCTAACATACCAAGAAACAAGTGTCCAAAACTTCATATACATAATAAAGGAGTACTATCCGCTAGCACACTTGTAGTCTAAAAAAATACCTTTATCCTACCGTACAGATGATATACAATAGAATATGTGGTGTAATGAGAAACTCACTTGAACTAATGAACCAAAGAAGTACAAAAACAATCTCACACCTTGCACCGCTCAATCTCACAAACCGCCTAACCACTAAAAGAGATGAATCCTCAATCAACAATCCAAATCTTCCAAGTTTGACCCAAGTCAAACTGGTCATAATTCAATGGTTAATAGTCAACAAAAGTCAACAGTGAACCAAGTCAACAGTTACCACGATGTGGAGACCTATTGGCCATGTCGTTGGCATGTCCCAACAAAATAGTCAATGTGTAGGAGACCACCACATCATGGAAGGCTCTTGGCCACTTTGCTAGATCTACACTTGATCACTTCACCAAGGTACTTGCAAGCAACTAAATCTTAAAGTTCCACACCAAAATCATGAGGAAAAAGCTTTCAAGTGGCTGAGAACACTAAGAACAAATCAAGAACACTCAATGAAGCTAGGGTTTCAACATAGGAAGGGTGGAGGATGATGTAACATCCTAAAAAAATAGTATGTAAAAATTTTCATTTTAAGAACCAATAGATCATCATTTATTTATTTCAAAACCCATCAAATTTGTGAAACATTTGTATTTCAGGTATTTTTCCCCTTAACTTAAATTCTTGAATTTTGGTCCCTGGCCGAGTAAGTTGGGCGTATGTTAGGAGTACACTGGGCGTATTGGATCGATAGCTTAGTCGTGAAAGGTATCTACGTATACTGGGCATACGATCGCTTGGGATAAACCCTAATTTTTAGTGTTTCATCCATATTTGAAAACCTTAAGTTTCTCTTGGACCTTCTTATGACCAACCTCCATCTCTACAAACCATGAGAACGAAACCCTAAGTGTGTTGCACTTGGAAGTGACATTTGAGAGAATTTTTGGTGATCTTGAAGGAATAAGAGCTGTTTGAAGTTGCATTGGTGTAGTTGAAGCTTCTGGATTCATAAGCAATATCAACTTGGAATGCTTTTAGAGTACGGAGACTTCCGGATCAGAAGTATTAGCATTTATCTAGTTGTTTCAGCAGTTTGAGGTGAGTCTCCTCCTAGTGTTTAGCGGGTGGAAAGCACCGATGTCGACCCATGAATTATGGTTAGCTGTCTGCTAGTTGTCTATGTGATCTTGTATGTTTGTATGTGTTGTATGTATATCGGGAGGTTCCCGATGACAGGCGGGGCCTGATGAGTGAGTTAAGCAGAGCCCATCACATGGTACAAACATGTCTATTCCAAGCAAGGCTCGAAGTTGGGTGGAGCCTGATGGATGTGGGGCATGGCCCATTATATGTTTGATATGTATGGTATGAGGTATTTCGAGGAAATCACTAAACTTATTGCTTACGGTTTTTAGTTCATGTTTCACGTACTTCCGGATGGAAGGGAAAAAGCTTGGGGTGATCACATTGCATACACCATGATTTCGAACTTATTTGACTTTGATGTATTGAGATGATTGATTGATATACTCTGATTTGCCTTTATGGTTTTATAGACATGTTTGGTTAAGAGTTTCTATTATTATGATAATGAAGTTTTTGGGTTTGAATTTTTGGGACGTTACAAGTTTGTATCAGAGCCTTGGTTTGAGGGATTTAGACATACTCCCGGGTGTGTCTGAACTCAAACTGAGGATTTGGTAGATTTTTCATAAAATAAATGGGTTATAAAAAGGAATTTTTTTTAATAAAAGAAAGGGGTGTAGTGCATACAATCGACCGAGCTCAAGTAAGTTTTCGCAAAATACCCATACATGTTTTATATTATGCTCTGAATGGTGAATCGGTGAATCGCATGGAAGTGCAAGGCTAAGGATCTGATCAAGGTTGCATGATAGAATGCTAGGAGAGATGTCTTTATATGCCTACTATATGAGCTTGTAGACTTGCATGCTAGTACTGATCAGTCAGTGATAGGATGACCTTTTAAGGTTATGCTTGATTATGATTACTTGATGCTCGAATGCTGCTTGCTTTGTGCTTTTTAGGAGGTCCCATTAAAATCAGCTAACTAGCAAGCGAATATGCTAAGTTACATATTATTGAGACTTGATAATTTTAGATGGTTAGGTTCTAACTATATTGTGCAACTCTTGTTTGAATCCAACCGTTGTAGTGTGAGACCTTTCATTCAAAGAATTATCTGGTGTTGATAGTATGTAATTGTATTCGTAAGCTAATTAAAGGGTGTTAGGAGGGAGTTCCTTTTGCAGAGAGTGGTGTGATGAAGACCCTAGGAAAATCTAGGAGGTGGTTCGATGCTGAGAACCTTGTTTTATTAAGGATTGTTTATATTGATAAGGCAGTGACTTGGAGGGCTTGGGGAAATCCTTGTGGAAAGTATGGATAGATGTGGAAGGTAGTGTGGGCCCATACTACTGGAAGCAGATGATCTGTACTCAAGCCAAGGAAATCTACGATGATACTTGGGAGCTTGTAGAGTGTGGGGTTTTTCTTCGAGTATGTTCTGATGGTTTATATGGTCTATGTTCCAGTCCCGAGGAGATTCTAATGTAGATGGGGGTGCCAGTGCTGGTATCAATGATGGTTTAGGTTCGGTCTCTGGGATCGAGTTTATGGATGATCAGATGCGTATGTTCATGTCAACATATATTACCCGTAGTATTCTTGAGCAGTCCCCTATGGTCTTTGGCATGGTCAAGGAGGGTATTTTGGAGATTCTCAATGAGCGTTTGGGAGCTTTTTGTTCTAATATGGTAGTGATTATGGGAGCTCGCATTTGACCTTTTGTGAGTTCCGGGAATGTGGAGCCCTGAAGTTCCTCGGGAAGAAGGACCGGATTGCGAGCAGGCATTGATTGGCAGAAATCGGGAACACCTTCCAATCTAGCCGTCATCCTAAGGAGGTAAAGGTCAGACTTGCATTATGTCTTCTGAAAGATAGAACTTGAGACTGGTGAGAGGAGGCTGGACACGACTTGGGAGTCGAGATGGTTGAGTCGATGACTTGGGAGGATTTTGTGACAATGTTTCAGGCTGAATCTACACTTATGATTGAGGTCCAACAGTTGCTGAGGGAGCTCTAGGACCTTCGTCAGATTACTGAGATGGTGGCAGAGATCACTGCTATGTTGTGTGATAGGGTATTGTTGGTTCCACAGTACATAGCGGACGAGGAGATAAATAAGGTGAGATATCACGATATATTGAGGAGTGATATCAGGCAGTTTATGTGTAACACCTTGTTCCAAATCGTTTCCTAATTTAGGGTTGAGACCCAAAGATCGGTTATGGAAAGGCTTAGGACCTTTAGGAATTGGATTTTTAGACCTATTCGGGTGTGCGTAATGTAATTTAGATGATCACGAGTTCAGTTGATCTTTTGGAGCCAAGGGGTATATCGGTAAAGTGTCGGTTCAGACTTTTTTATAAATTTTGGACTTTAGTTCGGGAATTTTTAAGGCAAGGATGAGTTGATAGAAATATAGAGATTCTAGCTACCTTTCCATGTATATAAGGATTCTTGAAATTGAAATTAGAACGAAGAAGTTATGGCCTCTGAAAGTTGGTGGTTTAAAAGGATAAACCGTGTACGCAGGGTGTACAAGGGAGTACATTGGGCATACTAGGCAGAAGGGATCGTGGGCACTTTATGGAGTATGTTAGGCATAATGGAAGTATGCAGGACATACTCCAACCAGATAAAAACCCTAATTTTTTGGTTTTGCACCCTATTTTAGCATCATTATATCATCTTTTAGACATTTTAGGCCAACCTCCATCTCTTTTTACCCTGAAATCGAAACCCTAGAGTGATTTGGTGTGCTTTGAGCTTGAAAGAGTGTTTCTTGGTGGTTTCTGAAGAAGAAGAAGAAGAAGAAGAAGAAGAAGAAGAGCACTTGAGGGGATAACTTGAACTTGTAGATCTAGGATCTTCTTCTCATTTTCAAGCATTTTGAGGTAAAAATCTCTTAGCTTGATGTTTTTTTTATGTTACATCTAGTTTATGGTGTATTTTGTGCACTTTTGGAGACTTTTGAGTTAAAGGTGAGCTTTTGATCTACTCCAGAAGCTATGGATGCTAGATCTTAGCTCAACTGAGTCTGCATGCTTATAAAAATGGAAACTTTATGGAAGATATTGGTCCATACAAGCATTAAGACCTTTATTAGGCTCTTTTTGAGCTTTTGAGTCCCTTTAAGCCATACATGAGTGTAGTTGCCAAATTTACTTGATAAGTTCCCCTTTAGGATCACATTTGAGAGTTTGGCTTGAGGTCTAAACCAATTAAGTGCTTATTGGAGTGAAAAGGTGGTTTGGAGAGTACGTGTGCATACCCAGCTGGTACGCTGTGCATACTGACTCTGGATGCAGTATGCTTAGCATACGAGCTCAGTACGCCCTATGTACTTAGGAGATGGACTTCTAGGCTTGATATTCTCGGTTTGGGCCATTGTTGGGTTTTCCTAGTTTGGGCCGTTTTAGGCCATTAAACTTCTATTTTGGGCTTCTGGTTTGTATTTTTGGGCTCCTTTGGATTTAGGCCCATGATGGGTTTTGGGCCCAATTTGGAAGATTGGTCCATATTAGGCTTTGGAATATCATTTAGGATTTAGGCCTTAGGTGTAGTTGAGATGGGCCTAGGCTTTAGGCCGAGTGAGCTAAAGGGTAGAATGGCCTTTTACCCTGGTTATAGGCTAAGTAGTTTAGACTCTTAGTTATGGGTCGGAACCTAATTAATAATTGGAGGTCATTTGATGATGATAGCACGGGAATTCCTCGGACCAGTAGTCAGAGATTTATTCAAGTGTTTCAGCAAGTGGAGGTGAGTCTCCTCACTATTCTTGTGGGTCAAAGGCATGAATATCAGCCCACTAGGTTCTGATCTGTGACTCTTGCATGGTGTGTTGGGCTATGTCCATAGGTCTGTTCGGCTAAGCCATATGCATGACGGGCTAGGCCCATTTGTATGATGGGCTAGGCCCATAGATCAGGAAGGGATAGGCCCATTGTATGTATTTTTGGTGTTAACTATCTTTATGAATTTTGCATTTGTATGATTTGGCTGGGCCGATTGGTTTGGAAGGGCTAGGCCCATTATGGTGGGTTGGGCCCAATATATGGGATGGGCCCAATGGTATGTATGTTATGTTGTATTTTAGGGAACAAACTAAGCTTTGTGCTTACAATTTTATGGTTATGTCTTCAGGTACTTCCAGTTCGAACGGGAAGGACCCGGCTTGATTGCAGTGCTTCCACCCATGTTTCTACATTATGATGATTTTGGGATTGTACTCTGATAGCCGTTTTCTTATGAAGTACTTTTGAATAATTAGAAAAATAATAATAGATCTTAGACTAAAAGATAATTAGTATTTTGAGTGAATTAGAAATGAAAATTTTACCTTATAATTTTTAGGTTGTTACAAGTTGGCATCAGAGCCTTGGTTTGAGGGATTCACGCACACTCTCGGTGATGTCTGAACTCAAACTCAGGAATTGATAATCTTTTGAAAGAAAATGAGTTTCTAAAAGTATTTTGAAAAAAGGGAATAAATTTCTAAAAGGAGGTTATAAATAAAAAGGGAGTGTGATGCATGCAATTGGTCGAGCTCAAGTAAGTGATTCCTAGAATACCTATACATGTTTGTTTTGATTATATGTTATGAGAATTGCATGCTAGGATAAGGCTACGGATACTTTCAGGAATTGCATGATATATTGGCCTGATATGTGATGCCTTGTAGCCTAGGAAGCATTGGATGCTATGCTAGATTGGGAATATCTATTGGTATCAGTAATTGCTAAGTGTATGGTTTAAATTTGTATATGGTTAGGATCATAAAACCATAGAATGATTAATTTGTCCTTATTTATTGTTCCTTGTTTGGTTGTTGTCCTGGGGTAGAATCTTTTATTTGACAGTCTGTTTGATCCTGTATTGTGTATAATTTGCATGCATAAGGCAACCAACAGTGAGAGTGGATGTTCCTATCATGAGTGTAGTAAGTGATCGGTGAATGTCCCTTGTTTGATCTATGGATTGGAGTATTACTACAAGAATGCTACTTGCTTTGTGCTTTGTGGAACTCTTAAGTGATGTGATTTAACTATTAAGTAGATATATTAAGTCACATGTGAAGAAGGTTGAATAATCTCAGAATGATGGATTTGACCCTATTGCACACCTCTTGTTTGAATCCAACCGTTTTAGGTATGATTCTTTTACTCGAAGGATTATCAAATATTTGTTGTATGTGATGGTATTCATGAGGTGGTTAGCTGACATTATGGGGAGTTCTTCAGCAGCTGATGACAGGGTGACTTTAGAAACCTAGGAAAGCCTAGGAAGTGCTTTAGTAGATTTAGTTGCATTGTTTAGCGAGTACTTAGACTACCAGTTTGAGAAGGTGACCTGGAGGATTCAGGATGATTCTTGAGGAAAGTATGGATTGGTGTGGAAGGTAGTATTAGGCTCGTACTACTGAAATCATACGATCCATAATCGAATTAAGGAGAGTCTTGGAGAATCGAGGAAGCCTATGGATGAGGATTCATAGTTATGTTCTGATCATTTGCATTATTATTTTTCAAAATGGTGATAAGCGCTCAGGAAGGGTGTTCAGGTTTTGTTTCCGACTCAGGTGCAGGTACTGAGCCGATCGATGAGCGGATGTGGAAGTTCATCTCATCGGAGATTACTCGTGGTATTTTGGAGCAGACTCTGGTGATATTTGATGCAATCAAGGAGGGGATTATCGAGATTTTGGATGAGCGTCTGGCGCGTTTTGTACTAAGATTATGCATGTTTTTAGAGCTCGCACTATCCTTCCATGTGTTCCGTGCTTGTGGAGCTCCCAAGTTCTTTAGGAAAAGGACCCGATTGCCACTAGGAGATGGTTAGAAGATATGGCTAATGCCTTTCCGACAAGTTTCTGCCCTGAGCGGTCGAAGGTTAGATTTGTATCCTGTCTTTTGAAAGACAGAGCCCGAGATTAGTGGCAGGAGGTAGACTTCGCTTTGGGAGGTGAAGCCCTAGAGATGATGACTTGGGATGAGTTTGTGACCTGGTTTAGGGCCAAGTTTGCACCATATATTGAGGGACAACAATTGGCAAGGGATTTTCTGGACCTTCTCCATATGACTAAGACTGTGGTGGAGATCACTACCAAGTTCTGGGAGAGAGATTTGTTAGTTCTGCAGTATGCAGCGAACAAGGAGATGAAGAATGTAACATATCATGACGTGCTGAGAGATGACATCAAGGAGTTTGTGATTTTGTCAGGGTGCGAGACACTTAATGATATGATAGCTAGATTCCAAGAGCATGAGATTAATTTGGAGCACCTCATGAAGAG
This sequence comes from Lactuca saligna, assembly GCF_052625555.1. Taxonomy (NCBI): domain Eukaryota; kingdom Viridiplantae; phylum Streptophyta; class Magnoliopsida; order Asterales; family Asteraceae; genus Lactuca; species Lactuca saligna. Next base: position 156,842,654 of record NC_136423.1, on the reverse strand, counting down.
GAAGTTAGAGCATAATCGGTTTATAGTGGGCCAGGAAAAGAGACCCAAGACTCAGGATTCTCGTTCGGGAGGCCATCATGGCCAGGGATGTTGTGCTAAGTATAGGAGGACCCATGCGGGAGGCTGCAGAGATACAGGACGAGGATGTTTCAATTGTGGTTAGATGGGTCATTTTAGCAAGGATTGCCCCCATGGTCAATTCCGATGTGTTTTCACTACAATCAGGTGGGCCAAAAGAAGGCCAACTGTCCAATATCAAGGGGTGGAGTAGTGAGTGTTCCTGCTCCAGTTACTTTGAGGATCACTGACGGTCGTGAGTGTAGGACAGCAGCTCCAACAGCGAGGAGCCAAGCATTGCAATGTCGGTCGGGGGATACCAGAGTTTCATTAGAAGCTGTCATAGGTATGCTATCTTTTCTATTCTTCCATGACTTATTATCTGTATATATATTTTCTTGGGAATCCCATGTCGGTATGTGTAAGCATCATCTTTAGTTTAGTTCTCTGTTATTGCCTGGGTTTTATCATCGAGAATTGTTATATGTCATTTTTGCATGCCAAGAGTTACTAGTGGGTCGTATCTTGCTGAGCGGGATTCAGTTTGTTTGGTTGTTGTTTTGGTTCTTTGATGGGGTTTATTCATAGGTATTGCTTGGAAGATCTATGGATGAATTAGCATGATTAATTCATCAACGAAGTCAGAGTTTAGACGTGTTAGCATTTTTTTCAAGTAGGAATGGCAGTCGTCTATGGAAGGACCTTGGGTTCAACCACTACCGTTGCTAGGGAAGGAGCAGTGGCAAGAAGGTAAAGGTGGCAATTGCATGAGTTGTTTGGACATTAGAAGTGCCAATGGTTGAAGATGGTTGGAATGCAAAGATCCTTTCGAGAATGGGAAGTAGGAGTGAAGATTCACCATTTCTGTTCAAGGATGATAGCCTTGTCTCCAGCATAAGGACTTAAGGATTTGGTGTTGTATCATGGGGGGTTATGGTTATCGAACCTATTGAGATTTTGGGTTGTGTTCATCTGAAATTTAGTTGTTTGCGTGATCATCGAGATTGGCTAGTAATGGAACACTAGTTTTGGTAAGCTCGGGTTATTGACAATTGAATCATAAGGATACGAGATGGATTAGAAATCAATCAAATATTGAATATTGGAAGAGAGAAATCGAGCCCAAGTGGGGGAGAACCATTGGTCTAAGGGATTGCAGATGAAAGGATATGTGGGTTTCATTACACATTTGTAGTGACGTATGGCGGGTATGTGGATGGATCTAGGTCGAGGGTGGCGTTAGATCCTCTCTGCATGTTCTTGTCTGGTGAAGGCTTTGGGTTTGAAGCATTACTCAAACACTTAATTAAGGTACAGTGGGTTTGTAATACCCCAATTCACAGGTATTAATTATATAAGAATTTCTCTTGATTTCAAGGCCTACTCGACAAGTTGGTTTCCTTGACTCGTCGAGTAGTAGCGGATTGGTCTACGTGTTTAAGTGACCTACTCGCCGAGTCCAAGAAGGGACTCGACGAGTAAGAGCTGGAGGATGAAAACCTAATTCCGAGCTTTTGCACCCTATTTAAAGACCACTTATCCCCCTTAACCTCTCTTACTTCCTCCCTTGAGTTTAGAAACCATAATTCGTGTTTGCTCTCTATATTTGCGTGCTTCTTAGCTTGGGAGAGGGATTTTTGGAGTAAAAAGTTTGGAGTCCAAGAAGTTAGGAGCAAGGGGAAATTGTAGATTTGGATTCTTCTCTATCTTGACATCATTTTGGAGTTAACAAGTTCTTATCTTGGCTCTCTTTTAGTTAGATCTCTTCATTTATGGGTTTGGGGCCCTTTTTAGGGTTTTGTGTGGTGGTTCTTTAATTAGGGTTAAGATCTGAGGTTGCAACCTCAGCTGGACTCCTTCAGTCCCTCTTTGTCATAAAGTTTTAGTCCTTGTCAAGCTATGATCTTTCCCTTACCTTAAGCCACTCCTTTAGCTTGTTTTGGGCCACTATCATCTTGCATGCACGTAAAGGTTTCAACTTTACATAAATGAAGCCTTTGCATGGCTTAAAAAGCATCTGTATGGATGAAGGATTGAAGGGATTCGGCGAGTCATATGAAGATGGTCCTGAACTCGACGAGTTGGATGAACAACTCGGGGAGTCCGATGAAGATTCTCGTAGACTCAGTGAGTTAATAGAGTGACTCGGCAAGTCAATTAAGGTATTTCCCAACCGTTGGATGCGTGTGAACTTGTCGAGTTGCAAGGGGGAAAACTCAACGAGTGGCCAAGGAGCTTTGATCGCAAGCCTTAGGAACTCGATGAGTCATTCTAGTGACTCGGCGGGCGGATGAGTTATACAAGGAACTTGGCGAGTGGCTGGGTTCACTCGACGAGTTCAGGTCAACATAGACTGTTGACCCTGATAGTTGACTTTGGCTTTGACCAATGGTTGACCAGCTTACTTCTGGGGGTATCGGGGAATTTATGAACCTTGTGATGTGTTGGATATAGGTGGTGAAGTTCGTGGCCTTGATTTGAGAGTTGAGCTTTCTATTTCCAGTCGGTAGTTGCAAGGTGAGTTATCCTCACTATACTCAAGGGTCTAAGGAACCAAGGTTGGCCCTTTGGAATGTTATCTGATTATGTATGCTAGTATGATCTGTTAGATCGGTATCCTAGAAAGTAGGATAATACTATGTGATATGTGGTATGATCGTTTAGATTGGTATCCTGGTAGATAGGATGGTATTATGTGCTACGTGGTATGATCCGTTAGATCATTATCATGGTAAATAGGATATTATATGTTGCTATGATTCGTTAGATCAATATCCTGCTAGATAGGATGCGCTATGTTGTTATGATTTGTTACATCGGTTTGTCTCCTTATAGATTTTCATGCGATTATCTTTTATATATGTGCACATATTTGTTTGGCGGTTAAGGTTTATCTGCTTTGTGTGAAAGCCAATAGACCTAGGCATTCCAACCTGTTGGTTGTGGGCCGTGAGTATTCCATCCCGAGGATGATTGGACTCATAGTATGTGGGAATTCCAACCTACTGGTTGTGGTCCTGGGGTATTCCATCCCAAGGATTTTTGGACCCATAGTATGTTGGCATTCCAACCTGTTGGTTGTGGGCCTGGGTATTCCAACCCGATGGTTGACTAGACCTATAGTATATTGTTGTGATTCTATGTGTATTGTTGTGAGTATGGGTATTTTAGGGGAACCCATTAAGCTTTTGGGCTTACAGTTTCATTTTATTGTTTCAGGTACATCGAGGAATCGCGGCAAGGCAAATATGTGATCGTATAGCTTCTCACATTTTGTTATGGTTTCTAGGAAAACTCTGATATAGACTATTTTGGAAAAAAAATTGTAATAGATATCGATTTAAAGTGTTCTTGAAAAGTTTAAATTTGGCTTGAATTTTATGGGTGTTACAACTTGGTATTAGAGCCTTGATTTCAGTGAATCTAGTCTGAAATCAAGGAAGGATTTTTAATATAATTTCTAAATGGTTTTCAAAATAAGGAAAAGAGGATGCAGAGTGTACGAACAGCCAGAGCCAGTAAGTCAACCCCAAAATACCATACATTTATTTGATTATATGATATGTTAGAACATCATGCTAGTACTAGGCTAGGGATCTGCAGGAACTGCATGATAGAATTGTCTAATTACATGATTCCTACTAGCCTAGGGATTTCCTTATATGAGATTGATATCATTACCATAGTTGCTTATGTATGCATCACATCTATATATAATTAAGATCTTATAGCCTGAGAATGTTTAATTTGGCCTTATGTTCTGTTCTTATGGTTTAAGGCTTAGGGTAGGATTAGATATCCGAATGTCTATAGGGTCCAACGTTATGTATGCCTAGCATACATTAGTGCTACAGGGTTGGTGGAAATTTCATGGAAGGGTGAGTGGTATGGGACCGGTAGGATAGTTATGAGATGTTAGCCTTCCTCTAGGGATGAGGATGAGCGACCACCATATGTATGTATATTTTCAGGGTGTTGTAGTGATACTTGAGACAAATATGGGTAGGTGTGAAAGGTAGTATGGGCTCGTACTACTGAAAGCAGAGGACCCATACGCGTAACAAGGAAGTCACAACCCCTAGGGTTGGTCGGGAGTTAGTTCCCAGTTATTTATGCGAGTTATCTGATATCTTCCTTTTGTATAATCAATATGGTGGTTACAAGGCGTGTTGTGTTGGGATCCAGATCAAAATTAGGGTAGGGTGATCAAGAGGCCCCAGTAGCCCCTGAGGTTATTAGCCAGGAGGAGCCAATGTTGGTAGACGATCGAGTCAGGGAGATAATTCGCGAGGAGGTTGTCGAGATTGTTCGGGTTCAGATTATAGAATTGTTTGGGATTATGAAGTCCGCCATGATGGAGTACTTTGAGGAAAGATAAGCAGCCCTTGCGGAGACGGCTGCCGCTGCAGCTGCATCAGCTGTAACAACGACATGAGGTGGAGTGGGAGCCAATCAGGGATCCCAGTACAGGGACTTCGACAACACGAAGCCTCCTAATTTTGATGGGACCCAGGACCCCATCAAGTCTATGCGATGGGTTTCCGATGTGGAGGGATGTTTCTTTACCTGTTCATGTCGTTCTGACCAGAAGGTCAGATGTGCCCTGAACCTGCTCAGGCTCGGGGCCAAGGACTGGTGGAGGCTGACGACAGGGTCGTACTCTAACCAGCTTATAGTTGTTGTTACTTGGGAGCAGTTCCGGGACATGTTCTGCGCCTGTTACATTCCACGGGTTGATCGAGAATGTTTGGCTAAGGACTTTTTGAGTTTGAGACAGGATGGGGAGTCGGTGACAGAGATCACCCGTATGTTCACTAAGAGGGAGATGTTCTACCCATAGTTTGCTTCCGAGTAGGCTCAAATGACTCGTTATCTGAGCATGCTCAAGACCAATATCTGACAATTTGTGTCTACCCAGCGATGTGATACTATTTTGGAGTTACAGGTGGCCGCGAGGCAACGTGAGTTGGAGATTGAGGTGCAGTTGACGGAGCATCGGCAAGCCCCGACACAGTTGCAGTCGGTGCCGAAGCAGTCCAAGACCATCGATACCAGGGTTGGGGGATAGCCACGCCACACTTATGGAAAGTGCAGAAAGGCTCTTTCAGGGACGTGTCGTTTAGGGAGTGGGTTTATAGAGGATGCGAGTTGGAAATCTTCAGAGTGTCCTTTCCGATTGATTTGATTCTGATTCCCATGGGGGAAGTATGCATGATTGTGGGGATGGACTAGCTTAGTTGATTTGGTGCCATGATAGATTGTGAGGGCCAGCGAGTGGTAGTTCGAACCCCAAGTTGGGGAGAACTGATTGTTTATGGAGAGGGCACCAGAATTGGATCAGGGTTATGTTCAGCTGCCAAGGCTCGGTAGTATATTTAGCACGGGTATGCATGTTTTCTGGTGTATGTAGTGGATACGCGAGCCATGGATCAGATTTCAGTTTCCGAGGTTCTTGTGGTCAGGGAGTTTACAGACATTTTTCCGGAGGAGTTGCCAGGGATACCTCCGGAGAGGCAGGTCGAGTTTTGGATCGACCTAGTGCCTGGTGTGGCCCCTATCGCCAAGGCACTGTACCGGTTGGCACTGCCAGAGATGCAGGAGCTATCTTTATAGCTGCAGGAACTATTGGGCAAGCAATTCATTCGACCTAGAAGTTCTCCATAGGGAGCACCGATCCTCTTCATCAGGAAGAAGGATAGATCATACTAGATGTGCATTGACTATAAGGAGTTAAACAAGTTGACAGTGAAGAACCATTATCCACTCCTGAGGATAGATGAACTCTTTGATCAGTTACAGGGTGCGTCTTGATTCTCCAAGATTGATTTGAGGTCGGGGTATCATTAGGTACGGGTTAGAGAGGAGGACGTGGAGAAGACCGTGTTTCGGACTCATTATGGTCGATACGAGTTCGTGGTGATGTCGTTCAGGCTCGCCGTCGCGCCGGTAGTATTCATGGACCTAATGAATCGGGTCTGCAGACCGATGCTTGATTGCTCGGTCATTGTGTTCATTAATGATATCTTGGTGTATTCCAAAACCCGAGAGCAGCATGAGGAGCACCTTAGGGAGTTGTTATGCGTTGACGAGAACGGATGTATGCCAAGTTCTCGATGTGTGGGTTTTGGTTACAAGAGGTCCAGTTCCTCGGACATCTCGTCAACCAGGAGGGGATTTTGGTCGACCCGACCAAGATCAAGCCAGTCATGCAGTGGGAGGTGCTGAGATCTCCCTCAGACATCAGGAGTTTTCTGGGATTGGTAGGGTACTATTGGAGGTTAATTTGAGATTTCTCCAAATTTGCAGTACCCCTCACTCGTATGATGAGGAAGGGGTGGATTTCTGGTGTCACCCTTAGCAGTAGAGGGCGTTCGATACCCTCCATCAGCGGTTGTGCAAGGCCCCAGTTTTCACACTCCTAGAGGGAGCGGAGGATTTTGTGGTGTTTTTTGATGCATCCATCACAAGTTTGGGGGTAGTCCTCATACAAAGGGGATGGGTGATAACCTACGCATCGCAACAATTGAAGTTGCATGAGACGAGGTATCCTACTCATGATTTAGAGCTAGGATTGGTGGTGTTCGCTCTCATGATATGGATACATTACCTGTATGGGGTCCGTTGTACCATATATATAGACCACAAGAGCTTGAGGCATATCATGGATCAGCTGAACCTGAATATGAGGCAACGTAGGTGGATGGAGTTAGTCAAGGACTATGATTGCGAGATCCTTTACCACCACGGTAAAGCGAATGTGGTTGCAGATACTTTGAGCCGCAAGTCAGTTGGGTCTTCCTGTTGGATAAGGTGTCTAAGTCCATAACTTATTTGGTACATACTTGACCCGACCCGGCATGGTCCATTTGGGTTGCATTTCATCCGAACTATTTATGGATAATTTTATGAGAGTTATACACATATGTTTATTAATATATTGTAAGTTATAATATATTAATATGAAGTCATGTTATTTAATTAGTTTTAGTCTTAAATTAATTATGAATTAATTTAGAGATTAAAAGGAAGACTAATTAGATTGTGGGCTATTGGTTTTATATGGTGTGGGCTAACACTCATTTGTTAATGGGCTAGGCTTGTATGGAAGTCCATGGATGATCCATGGAGCTTTAACCCATGGATCCTTGGAAAAGGAAAGGTCATGGGTTATTAGGGTTTCACCCTAATCATGTACACTATATAAGCATGCTTATGTTGCATGAAATAGCCACTAGTGAAACTAGTGTAACTAATATGTGTGTTTGTTTTCGATCGATTTTATAAGTGTGTATACACTCTCTCAAAGTTTTCCAAGAATTTTTGCTGATTTGTGATTCCATTTGAGGCATTCACACTATTGGTGCTTGGCCCTCAAACTCCTTAGGAATCAAACTCATCATCAAAAGGTATGTAATCTCATCTAATTCTTTTATGTTTAAAAGTACCCCATGCCATGTTAGATAGGTTATGAACCTTGGAAAAATTATTATTTTGCATGTATTTACACAAACATAGATCCAAGGTTTATTAGGGTTGCATGCACACTTGGGAAGTGTTAGATTGCTCAAAACCCAACAGTGGTATCAGAGCCTAGGCTTGCTTGTTTGATACTTGATGCAAAATAGTGAAAAAAGTCAAAATTTTTGTTGTCTGCATGATGGACTCGCCGAGTCCATGGGGGGACTTACCGAGTCCAAGGCAAAATTCAACCTACTCGCCGAGTAGGTTCGTGCACTCGGCGAGTAAAAGGTTCAGAATGCAGATTTTCGACTTTTGCTGCTTGACTAGAAACTTTACCCTAAACTGTTTTGATGTTTTAAAACTTATTTTAGTTGGTGTAATGGTTGTTCTAATCCATTTACAATAGCATATATCAAAATTTCATGTTTTGTATGTGTTCATATAATTTTTGAAACTTTGATAATCATGTTCATGTTCTTATGAATTTAGAAGATGATAGGAATTATTTGCTGAATTGTTTAGGATTAATTCTTGATCATTTATGTGTTTTAATGGAGTCCATAATTTGTCCTAAAGTTATGGATATCCAAAGCTCACTTTTCTTTAACACACACTAAAAACACATAAGTTACATAAAATGAAGAGTCTTCATTTTATGAACCATTAATTCATAAGTTATGAAATGAAAAGTTTTGAAGAGTTACAAAACTTGCCCTCAAGTTTTGGAATTTGGAAAAGTTTCACACACTTTAATAAACTTTAATTCCAACACTTAGAATTTTAAAAGTTAAAATTCAACACTTATACTATTTATAACATTAATGGCTAAGTATTATATATATGTATAACAACAAGTCGTTTTATCGTTAGTAGGCCTCATTCACGAAGCCGGTCTATAAGGTGGGTATAAGGTTGTTACCTATAAAATGGCGACTTAATGGGTGTATACTCTCACCCACCGCTTGCTTGATCGGTGGAGGGTCATTAGCCGAACGGGTAGGACAATGACTTTAAATTCTCATTAAAAGTATAATGATTATTATAAAGTAACTAAATATTTTTTTTATTTAATTCCCAATCTTAGTTACTTTAGGAAAAATGTGAATTTGGTGCTAGCCCATGGAATTCACACTTTGTACCTTACCAAGTTGTTGGTGGAGCGTGTGTGGTTAACCGGCACACTAACTTGGACTAGTAAGGATCACGAAGGGTGACTTAATGTTTGTCATAGATCAATGGAGCGTGTGTGGTTAACCGACACATTGATTTGGTGATAATATTAAGGGTACCAAGTGAATTGGTATGGTTATTCACACCTTGTTTTGTGATCCTCGGCATCCCAGTCACAAAATTTGAGAGGGCACACTCGAGATTGAAACATGCCATTGAAAAGTTCAATGAATCTGAAAAGATCTAGGAATTTCAAATCCAATTAAAACCTAATAAATTATTTCTTTTTTCATGGTGGAAATTGGTGAATCGTCATTTGCCTACCTTCAAATATTCTATAGCTTGGATTACGGCATCCCTCTTCCAAGTTATAAAATATTGTGTTGGGTCCTAGCCTTAATATTTCATATTGGGTGTTATATTAAGGATTTTGAATCAACTAACTTGATTTTCTCCCATTATAGATGTCTGGTTCAGACAACTATGATCTTCCCAAATCTCTTGAAGATGGTGTCCCTCAACATCATGCTTCACTTCCTCCACCTCCTCCAATTATTCTCCCTCTCCCACAAGTTCTTGAAAAGTTTAAATTCACTCAATCCCTATTGGCAGGCATAGTCTATGTGTGATCACATCTTGGAGATAAAGTCACATATTGACAAGCCGGGAGAGTTGGGTGTCAAAGTCTTGTGAAAGTTGGATGTTCAATCACTTTCTTGGTAACATAGTGAGTCCCTTTGGAACTACTATGAGACAGACTATGACATGACCCTTAATGATGCTATCTATTTGCTTGGTGTTGTGGAATCAGCAATGATTTCGAACACCAGTAAAGCAAATTTGATTAAAAGAACAACTTCCCAAGTCTTAAATGGACATTGACAATGGTAGCATTGGATATCTAGAAAAATATTTCTCTTCCCAATGGAAAGGGATCGGCTATAGTCAACTCGGTTGACCAAATGGTAAACAGAAAGGCTAAGTCTGAGATAGTCTCATGTGCCATTACCAAAGGGTCCATGAAGGGGCATCGGTTGCGAAGCTGCCCTATTTACCTGAAAGATCATAAGATTGATCAAGTCAAAAAGTTTGACTCTACTTCAGTTAAAGTCCACTGACTAACTCTATTAAGTTCCTATTTGGAGATTCTTATTACATAATGTGAATGGGTCACATGTTGATGTTTTTAAGAATCAAAGAAAAGATAGGAAGCTTAAAGTAAGTATATGTTGATTTTGATTGGGAAGGTGGGTTTCGATCGCATGGTTCGGTAATCAGAATTTTGAGCTGTTGCTTAAGAGTTATAATATATTGCTTATGAATAGATAACAACAAGGTTTTCATGTGGATTGTAAGGATAAGTTTTTCCGCAAAGTTTTAAAATAAAAGAAAAAACAGGGTTTTAATTTTATTTCTTTTAAAAATATCCTTACAATGGCATCTGTGGAAAAGTGTTGCTTATATGTTTCCAGTAATAGCAATATTGGAAAGTGGATTTGATTCCTTCATTTGTGGTAGTGTCTGAATTTACCAAATGAAGAAAGTTTTTCATCACCCAAATTTCAATTGGACAGAAACTTGGAATCATACAAGTTGTATTGTATGATGAATGAGAATTTTCATCTTTGAAAATTAAGGCTAGTTCTTTGATCACATGTATATGTGAGTCAATTGAAGGACTAAGGAATTAGGTACACTGGGTGTGCGCTGGTCAAGGTCCACCACAAAGATTGATTTGTCATGATTTACTAAAGATTAGTAAATATTATTATACTTATAAGGTTAAGTATAATTCTGTAACGTTGGAAAGGTTACAATGTATGACAAAACAAATGAGAAGAATCAAATTAGGCAGAAAGATAAAAGTTTCTCAAATCTGAAAGGATGGGAGAGTACTTTAGTATCATATTTCATGATCATCTTAATGATTATGAAACCACATCACAAATTCATACTCTAAGGACGTCTTAGTGCATTGTTATGGCTAAGAAGAGAGGTCATGAATTGTTGCATTGGTTAAAATCAAGAAGATGAGTCATACTTCGTTCCAAAACAATTCTTAGAGTCATACTCCAATATTCTAACATTGAGTGACATAAAGTAAGGTTTAAAACACTTATCAAATGTAGTGTAAAATGTTTCTACCCTTGTATATTTGAGATTGGTAAGTTGTGATGTCTTGGATGAGACAAAGACCAACTAAGACCAATTGTGTGAAGTGTTAGTCTTGATAAGAATCCGCACTATCCCTTGAATATTTGTTTTGTCAAGGAATGGTTCTTGACTGGGGAAACTTATATGTCAAGGGGACAGTGGGAGCCTTAAAGATCTTGAAAGAATTTCAAGATTTAATCAAGAGTAAAACCTGTAATTTATCACTAGCACACGACTTAAGGTTTGCAACCTATCGTGTTGACATAATTCTTATTTCTGTACCTACTTCAAATAAGTTGAATTTGCATGTGAGTTATCAGAGTTCAAATTGGAAGCATTGGTGGGCCTTGTGCTACCAAGGTGACAAGAAACTAAGATTGAACAAGTTTAATCCATGTAAGGCTGAATTTGTCACTAACCTAATCTTGTGATTATGGTTTTGACAAATTCACATGGATAGGAACTCATACACTATAAAATCTAAGTGTCATAAGGTTTCTCTCCGATTCATGAAAATGATGGTGAGGAAACGCTTTCACTAAGTAGATTTTACGTAGATATCAATTGTGTTATTTGCATTTTCAAAAGTCGTTAGTGGAGCGCGTGTGGTTAACCAGCACACTAACATGGACTTGTGAGAAATGGCAAATGCCTAAGCAATTGAGACTATGATTACGACATCCCTTTTCATAGTTTTGAAAATTGTTTAGACACACATGTGAGCTATCTAAGAAAGGGTGTATGAATCTAAATTTCAGAAGTCCAGCAAATTTCTAGAAATATGTCAGAGCTAGTGGGAGCATAAGTGTTATGCTGATAATCATCATGTTAGTGGGAGCATGATTATTACGTTTAGTGTTGCAAGTTAGCAATGTTAATTATAGAAAACAAAGTTTCAATTCGTGAAGTTGAAGGGGTTGAAAAGTTGTTTTGCTATAATTAAGGGAGAGGAAATTATACTTCATTTCAATTCTAAAGCTTAGATTGAGATTTTAATCATCTATAGTCAAGGACATATATATGAATTTTATGTCTGAATGGTTCGACTTAAGGAAATTCTATATATATTGCGTTCTCAAAATTCAATTATGACTACGGCATCCCTCTTCATAGTTAAATTTTGAGAACATAGCAAACAAAAAATATTGTAGCAAAAGACTGGTCTAGTATCATGTCTTTATGTGAGACATCATGAATCGTGTCCCATATGCTTCGGATATAGGATCAATTTCCTGTGTTATAATATTCATCCTATCTAAATTTTCCAAATGCTCAGGGCATTGAGAAGGGAAAAGTATAGAAATGGATATGACTAAAGTGATTAAGCAATTGTCGAGGACAATCTGAGGTTCGCCAAAGATTGGTTGCTCAGGGAAAGTTGGAAGTATGATGTTAGTTGTTGGAAAGGACCGTATTGACATGTTCTGAAAAGAAGTAACTCTTGTTCGGAAGTGATAGTCAAAATGGGACTATGGAAATTTCTCCATAGGTGGAAGTTATTCAATCTATGTAAGATTAGAAAACCTTAATGCGAGAAGGATGTTCAAAGCAATGTACTTTGAATATGAGACTTCTGTTCCATAGAAGTTGACCTTCTTTGGAATACTCTGTAATGACTAGTAACAAGGTTTTGGTGACTTTGTGAATAATCATTACAAGAGGAACATTGCATAAAAGTTTAAAATCTAACAGATTTTTTGGTAAATGATAGGAATCGGGGATTCTCACATTTACAATAAGGATTTGGGATTGTGAAATGAGTATCATTGGAATCATGTTCAATTGATCTACATCACAATGTAAGGATCATAGACAAACATAGTGTGCATACTTGGAGTATGGCATAACTATTGTTTAGGAAAACAAAGTGTACATGCTAGGAGCATGGGACGACTGTTGTTTTTATTCAAGTCTTAAGTTGATTGTTAGAAACATTATACAATGAATAATGTGTAATCAATATGGTGATAAATACAAGGTGGTTCTATTTATATTCAAAAGGGTTCTGAGACCATATTGGATTCGATTATTATTGTGTTTCACTTTGCATGTTTTGACTTCCAAAATAGCTAGGTTATTCTTTCCGAATGACTAAGTTATTTAAACACTCCACAGTCGTTCATATGTTGGAAGTAGGTATGAATCAAGACTGTCATGAATCGAGTTTGTAGATGGCTAAATGGGTTTAGTCATAGCAATGGTTGCTACAACATTCATGAGTGCTCATAAGTTATGAGTATTGGATTAAACCCACGCTCACTTGTATCACTTCATGGAATTTATCTCGAGTGATCGTGAGACGGTAATATCATATAAATCTTCAAACCTAGAGATATGAGTTGTTACCTATGAGTTGGTTGTGCATTGATTGCACGTAAACGCATCAGTAACTTGATGTTATAAAACGTGCCTTTCTGTACAATTCAACAAGTAGTAGAACAAGTATATGAGTCGAAGTTTATCTGTTCCTTCTATAAATAGAAGCGATATCTGGGCCCCTCGATGATTTTGTTGTGACCTATGTACCGACCGGTCAGAACTAAATTGATATGTTCGATTAAGTTCTTTGTCAAACAAATCGAAAATCGGGAAACAAACTGCTGGACAATAAGTACGACGTTGTTCCATGTATTTGTCCGGCTGATATCATGAGAACAGAGGATTATATGATCACTTATCTAAAATGGCGCTTCATAGTTCAACAGAGTTTTCGAGAGCTACGATTGCTGGTTGGTTCCTAAAGTAACATACGCAAATATAGTTATTAGACTTATCCAAGTGGGAGTCTGTTGGATAAGGTGTCTAAGTCCATAACTTATTTGGTACATACTTGACCCGACCCGACATGGTCCATTTGGGTTGCATTTCAAGGACGAGCATCAGAGGTCGCATGATATGTTGCAGCCCCTGGAGATTCCCATGTGGAAATAGGAGCAGATCATGATGGATTTCATTACCAAACTGCCAAGGACGGTGGAGGGGTTTGATGCCATATGGGTCATCATAGATCGATTGACCAAGAGTGCCCATTTCTTGGCTATACGGGAGAGTTATTCGGCCGAAAAGTTGTCCGAAATGTATGTTCGTGAGGTCGTCGCTCACCATGGGGTTCCAGTCTCCATTGTTTCTGACCCAAATTCTTGATTTACGTCCCGTTTCTGGTAGAAATTCCACGAGGAGCTGGGCACACGATTTCATTTTAGTACAACATTTCATCCGCAGACCGATAGTCAGAGCAAGCGGACCATCCAGACCCTCGAGGATATGTTGAGGGCATGCGTCATTGACTTTGGTGGGAGTTAGGATTCCCACCTACCCCTTGCGGAGTTCGCCTACAACAACAGCTATCATTCCATCATTGGCGCCCTGCCTTTCAAGCTGTTGTATGGACGGAGATGACGCACCCCCATTTGTTGGGGTGAGGTCGGACACAGGGTGATGGGACGAACGGAGGTAGTCTTGCAGACTACCAACAAAATTCAGCAAATTAGGCAATGATTGCAGACCGCTCAGAGTCGATAGAAGAGTTACGCCGACAAACGCTGATATGAGTTACAGTTTCAGCTGGGTGATATGGTACTCCTAAAGGTATCAGCCTGGAAGGGTGTGATCCGCTTCAAAAAGAGGGGGAAATTGGGTCCTCGTTTCATTAATCCATTAAGGATCCTTTCCAGGGTTGGCAAGGTGGCATATAGGCTAGAGCTACTGGAGGAGCTTAGCCGGATTCACAGCACTTTCCACATTTCGTAGTTGCGAAAGTGCATTATGGATCAGGAGGCAGTAGTTTCATTGGATGATATTCAGTTTAATGTGCACCTAAATTACGTGGAGAGTCCTGTGGCCATTTTGGAAAGGAAGACGAAAGTTGTGCGAAACAAGGAAATACCTTTGGTGACGGTTCAATGGGAGCATCGGAGTGGATTCGAGTGGACATGAGAGCCAGAGGCAGGGATGCGGGAGCATCACCCGATGTTGTTCACCTCAGCAGACTTTGAGGATGAAGTCTAGTTCTAGTGGGGGAGAACTGTAACGCCCTGATTCATAGGTATTAATTATATTAGAATCTCTCTTGTTTTGAAGGCCTACTCGACAATTTGGTTGCCCTGACTCGTCGAGTAGTAGTGGATTAGTCCGTGAGTTTAAGTGACCTACACGCCGAGTTCAATAAGGGACTTCACGAGTATGAGCTAGAGGATGAAACCCTAATTCCAGGGTTTTTCACCCTATTTAAGGACCACTTATCCCCCTTAGCCTCTCTTACTGCCTCCCTTGAGTTTAGAAACCCTAATTCGTGTATGCTTTCTATATTTGTTTGCTTCTTAGCATGGAAGAGGGATTTTTGGAGTAAAAAGCTTGGAATCTAAGAAGTTTGGAGCAAGGGGCTATTGTAGATCCATATTCTTCTCTGTCTTGGCTCTCTTTTTGTTAGATCTCTTCATTTATGGGTTTGGGGTCGTTTTTAGGGTTTTGTGTGGTGGTTCTTCGATTTTGGTCAAGATCTGAGGTTGAAACCTCAGATCTAGACTCCTTCAGCCCCTCTTTTTCATAAAGTTTTAGTCCTTGTCAAGCTATGATTTTTCCCTTACCTTAAGCCACTCCTTTAGCTTGTTTTAGGCCATTATCATCTTCCATGCACATAAAGTTTGCAACTTTACTTGATAAACATGCCCCAGGAGCTTCGATCTATAGTATGGAGCCTTTGCATGGCTTAAAAAGTATATGTATGGATGGAGGATTGAAGGGACTCGGCGAGTCGCATGGTCGACTCAGCGAGTCATATGAAGATGGTCCTAAACTCAATGAGTTGGATGAACAACTCGGTGAGTCCGATGAAGATTGTCGTAGACTCGGCGAGTCCGTTAGGATTTTTCCCAACCGTTGGATGTGCGTGAACTTGTGGAGTTGCAAGGGGGAAAACTCAACGAGTAGCCAAAGAGCTTTGACCGCGAGCCTTAGGAACTCGATGAGTCACTCTAGTGACTCGGCAAGCGGATGAGTTATAAAAGGAACTCGGCGAGTGGCTGGGTTCACTCGATGAGTTCAGGTCAACATAGACTGTTGACCCTGATAGTTGACTTTGACTTTGGCTAAGGGTTGACCAGTTGACCTCTGGGGGTATCGGGGAATTTATGAACCTTGTGATGTGTTGGATATAGGTGGTGGAGTTCATGGCGGTGATTCGAGAGTTGAGATTTCTATTTCCAGTCGGTAGTTGCAAGGTGAGTTATCCTCATTATACTCAAGGGTGTAAGACTCCACGGTAGGCCCTTTGGATTGTTATCAGATTATATATGCTAGTATGATTTGTTAGATCAGTATCCTAGAGGGTAGGTTAATACTATATGATATGGGGTATGACCGTTTAGATCGGTATCCTGGTAGATAGGATGGTATTATGTGTTATGTGGTATGATCCGTTAGATCATTATCTTGGTAAATAGGATATTATACGTTGTTATGATTCGTTAGATCAATATCCTGGTAGATAGGATGTGCTATGTTGTTATGATTTGTTAGATCAGTTTGTCTCCTTATAGACTGTCATGTGATTATCTGTTATATATGTGCACATATTTGTTTGGCGGTTGAGATTTATCTGCTTTGTGCGAAAGACAATAGACCTGGGCATTCCAACATGTTGGTTGTGGGCCATAAGTATTCCATCCCGAGGATGATTGGACTCATAGTATGTAGGCATTCCAACCTATTGGTTGTGGGCCTTGGGTATTCCATCCCAAGGATGATTAGACCCATAGTATGTTGGCATTCCAACCTGTTCATTGTGGGCCTGGGGTATTCCAACCCGATGGTTGACTGCACCCATAATATGTTGTGGTGATTCTATGTGTATTGTTGTGAGTATGAGTATTTTGGGGGAACTCACTAAACTCTCGGGCTCACAGTTTCAGTTTATTATTTCAGGTACATCGGGGGATCGCGACAAGGCAAAGTCATGATCGTACAGATGCCCACATTTTTTTATGGTTTCTCGGAAAACTCTGATATAGACTTTTTATTAGAAACTTTTTATTTCTCCGGTTTGTATATCTAACAAATATTTTTGCTTCGGTGACTTCTTTATTACTAAGTTTGATAAATTTGTATTTGTGTGGTGATAGGTTAATGTGAGATTGAAGATTTAACATGTTGAAAGTGTTTGACACTAATCTTACCTGTTTAGTTTTCATGTGGTATCGTGTCAATTCGGTACTAACGTAAATTGAATTCTTTAACCAAACCTATTATGGCCTATGAAGAAAGTGACAGGTTAATGAGATTAGGGTTTAAACCTTATCAATGCAAAAGGTTGATACTCACAACCCTAATCGGCCCCATTGAACACAACCTAGAAGGGTACTCGATGAGGTAGGCATACTTTGACTCACGCAATGGACAGCAATCATTTGGGGGGGGGGGGGGGGGGGGGGGGGGGGTCAATTGAACTTACGACTTATTTGTAATCAATGCAAGTCTCAACATGCCTTACTAACTGAGCTACAAGCCAGAGCAGTGTTTAAACCTTATAAACATATCGTTTGTGATGGACTGAAACACTAAGCGGGTTGAAAAACCATAACCGTAACTTTATCCGTTTAATTTTGTGTCATAACGTATCAACATGTTACTTAAACATTGTGAAAATTTCTATCAAAACATATTTATTTCGTGTCAAAGACGTATCAAATTAAGGTGTCATGCAAGTTTTTATCAGGAATATGACATACTACCTTGTTCTATTTTTAATTTGAGAGAAGAGTACAATAATTCCACAACGTTGTATGTATGACAAAAGGTAACACAAAGAATCAAGAAACGTTAGACAAGGTAGACGGCTGGTCATGGTGGGCCGGTCATAGAGAAGAAAAAAGACAAAAATAGGCCTGGCTTCTCCAGTAAATCACCTAATACATTAAAACCTTGTCGGAGATAGAGGGGTTTAGTGTGGAAGAATAAATGGGGTTTGATTGATCCGCAAAGCGGAGTTGTTGAAGCGCTGAACCCGAATCTTTTTCCCCGGACCAACGCTACTGATTTTTTCTTCCATTCACAACCACCTCAATTCAAATCAATTTTATCAATAAATTTTGGTGTGGGATTTTATAGAGTTTTGTAATGTGCTAAAATTAAAGAATAAGGTTTTGTTTATTGTAACACTTTCATTGAAAACATCTGTTATGAGATAATTATATAGTCCAATAATAATAATAATAATAATAATAATAATAATAATAATAATAATAATAATAATAATAATAATAATAATAATAATAATAATCATAATAATAATAATAATAATAATAATAATAATAATAATACCTTAAATATATATATATTTTACAAATGATATATGTTTAATCTGAGTTTGCTTTAGTGTGGATTGATTAATATATTTGGATTCATATTGATTGGTTGTTGTCGAAATCAAAACAATTGCATACGAACAAGCCGCGAGTTCACATATCCTAAATATAGGTCATTTGATCTACTAAGAGGTAACAAATAGAAATTATTACCTATCTTGATTATTTTTAATGAACTACGTTAACGTTTGATAAAAAAATCATATGCACAATCAATATTTTTAAAACCCATATTTTATGTTTCAATAGCCCAAATAAATAAACTATTCAAAATAGAGGTGCCCGAACGTCAGTTTTAACAAATTTCTTAAAAAATTGGTCTGGTTTTTAACCATTTTTTAGATCGGTTTCGGTTTTAAAAAATGTTAGTAATTATAGAATTGATTCAAATATATCAATTTATAGGACATTGTTAGATACAATTGTAAGATATTTTTTTATTGTAAAATCCGACGTGACCCGGGCTTACGACTATGGTCTTTTTTTTTTCCTATCAATATAATTTAAATAGTGAACCATGTGGTTTTATGTTTTGAACCGGCTACAATCTTTTAGATCAGTTTCAGTCTTAAAAAATGTTAGTAATAATACAATTGATGAAAATATATCAATGTATAAGACATGGTTAGATACAATTATAACATATTTTTTTTATTATACGACCCGACGTGACCCAGAATCACAACTAGTTTTTTTTCTTTGAACTTTTTTTATTTTTTTCTATCAGTATCATTTAAATAGTGAACCATGTGGTTTTATGTTTTGGATTCGCATACAAATTAAGTTCCCATTTTCTCAATTTTGAATAAAAAAAGTTTGTTGAAGATATAAATAGTGGGATTTCTCATATTCTGAATTTTAAAGATCATACAAAGCGTGAGTCTTAGAGAGAGAAATCGTATGGAACTGGACTCTCTTAAAACTACAAAATTTTACAAGAACGTGTTAGGAAGGTTAACATAATGTTAAAGGGAGTGAGAGCTCACCATGTCTATGTAGCTTGCCGATATCGAGCATCACACAAGCCTAGCTCAATGAAAAGGACAAAATTTCACAAATGATTCTTATGTTTTGAATTTGTCTCCAATAGAGTGTGTGATTTTATTATTATTATTATTTTTGCATGAATGGTCTTTTTCGACAAAACTTTGCATGCCAATTTTCTTATGACTAACTTTGTTAACAAGACTATTAGATGTTTGTGATTAAAAAAATACCATTTGCTTTTATTTTTTACATTTACTTTAATATATTTTAATTTAAAATAAAAGAAAAGAATTAGGGCCATCAACCCCACCCCTAGTTGATGGTTTTGGAGAGAGAATGGTGCGATTTGGTGCAAATTCTAGCTAAAATTGAACAAAAAAACTATATCGGCTTTTTTGATTTTTAAAATCAAAATCGCACCAAAGCAATCGGTTACTGTTTTTTGGTTTTAATCAATTCAGTTCGTTGTAGGTTGTTATTGTTATCTTATAAATAGAGAAACTGATGCTTTTACATCCCTCAATCTACTTGTTGAATAAATATAATGTAGCTTAGTTTTCAAATGAATCAATAATAACTAGACAGTAACAATGATTGTTACTACCGCAAACAATGTGGGATGAGTAAACCACAATTACTAAATATCAAGTAAAATAAGCTAAAGATATTTGAACACCGCACCTCAAAATTATATGTTCACCACCTTAACCAACTCATCATTTCGGTAATTGTTATAGAATTATCCAGATTTGCATATAGTTTTTTTAAATATAATATATTTATAAGAAATTTATACCAAATAAGATGTTTTTATTTATTTATTTATTTTACAGTTTTCTAATTCCTAAAACAAAAACAGAATCAAATAATTTGGTTTTTGAAAAAGTTGAACCAAACCATCAATTTCATGGTCGATTTCAGTTTTTAGGGTTTTTGGTACTTTGATTTCTGTTTTCCTGTAATGGCACCCAACCATCTCTAGTTGCCAACCCTTTTTAATAATAGTGGATTCAGTTAGATGTTGACGTGATTTAGTGGATATACGACATATTATCCAATGATCTTCTAGTTTGTGTCCTTGAACCTGAATCGATAACCTTTAAAGCTTGGACTTGTCAATAGAAACTCTATCACAACATGGGATCTCAAACAATCAAACTTGAAGTTGAACCAGATTTAAAATAGTCTTTTACTCAGGGCCACTACTTTACTTGAAGATTATTACTAGCGTTTAGAGGGCATATATCAAATAAACGATTTGGGAAGCTCCATCAATGAACGATTAGTATTGCAACTTCTTCAAGAAATTCCTGCTAAATGTAACACTATGTTTGTGCTTATCAACTAAAGTTAATCGTCATTCAACATGACTAAAATTATACTTATTCAACTCAAGTGACATTGTGAACTTGCTTAGGACGACAATAATAAGAATATAGAATATATTGTTCCACCGTGACGACAATAATAAGAATTATACTTCATTCAACTAAAGTTAATCTTCATTTAACATGACTAGAATTATACTTCATCAATCTTATTATGATAATAATAAGAATATAAATATAGATGTATTATGTATTATGTAGAAACCGGATTTTATAAAAGGGAGAACTATATGACCCAGTTTGTTGTAAGGAACCGGGCTACATGATCAAGTTAAAGAACCCGGGTTCATTGATAAAACCGAGATGTTTTATCAACATAGTCATATGGCCTAGTCTTGTAAATAAACAATGTTATATTTCCAAGGGATGCATTTTATAAAGCACAAGGGTTTTTACAAATCATCAAACAAAATTTAACTATTAGGCTCAGCCTATTAAGATATTTGAGGATAATTTCTAATAGTTTCTTGCGATTTAGTATTTTATTTATTCAGCCATTAGCACAAGATAATAAACATTAGCAACATATTTCTCCATCCCTGGTGCCCTCGTATTTTTTTAATTTGCCCTTGGTGCTAATTTGAGCCTTTTTTGCTATAGTTCTTTTCATCTTAGTTATTTTGAGGTTTTTCCCCTTAGTGGTAGCCAATCGCTACAAAAACAGAACATCAAAATAATTGCAAGGTGCATCCTATACTTGAATCCAATTAAAAAGGACATTAAACATTGAGAGGGTATTTTTGTGTCTTAGTAATTTCATTTATAGATAATTCACCTTATTTATAAAAATTATTTTTATTTTTATGTTGTTAATTTTGCCTATTTATTAGTAACTAGGGGTTTTCGTGCTTCGCGGCGGCATCTACAGCATCTCAATTAACGCATTGTACTTTCAAAAGACAATGCACCTAATAAGAAAAAACTCTTTTCATGAGTGATTGCTTACGGCTCCTCTTCTTATCGGTCAACCATTCAACCTTCCTACGTGTGTTCACGGAAATCACACTTTGAGTGATTGCAAATTTCTCGTAGAGATCACATAGAAATTCAATGATCCATTACATAATAAAAGAAAAAGATTAACAATTGCTTAACATATACCAAGATCACAAGGAAAAGTATCAAATAAGCATAAAAATGAAGAACTAGGAATCATAAACATAAGCTAAATAACAAACATACATGAATCCTTCAAAACTCAAATATATTCATTGTTTTAGCGGAAGTCAACCAAATGAAGTACTTAACCACTCATGGCAACAAAACAAAAAAAAAATGTCTAAATATCCAAGATAAAAAGAATTCAAGACGTAGAAGATAATGAATGCGCAATATAATAACCAATTAAATCGTTCCTTCAAAAACCATTGAGTAACATTTGATTGATTGAAACCATATGTAATCAGAGTTAAATTTACAAAACCACATAAATAAACATCTTCGATGCGTGTGTACAATCCCACCGAACTCTTCTCACGAACGACCTGTAAAATGTTTGCAACACTCGATCGTTGTAGGTAAGTCCTTTCTATATTTGTTAATTGTAAGTATTGAGTTTTGATCTACACATGGCGTAGAGCCTTAGATAGCCTCTACGTGTTTTGTAAAAGGAAAATGTTGATGAGCCTTTAACCCTTGAGTTTTTTTTACCGTTGACTATTAACCGTTGACCGTTGACTTTGAAAAAGTTTGACTTTAGGTCATTTGGGATAATTGGAATGGTAGATTGAGACTGTGTCCCTATTTATTGTATATATGACATGTAGAGACAATGTTTGCAGCAGTGATCAGTTCAGCTATCTTTCAGACAATGAGGCAATTTTTCCTCACTGTATTCGTAGGTCGAAGGCACCTATCTATCCTGGTATATAGGATGATGTTATGCTAGTTATATGATAGAATGATAGATCTGTATGATTACATGTATTCACTGGTGATATATTAGACTGATAGGATCTGTATGATTACTTGTACTTGCTGACTATTGTTTATAGTTGTATATGTCGACATGTTATGGTGTTGTGGGGTTGAAGCAATCCTACTTTGTTCCAACCCTTGAGAAACTCACTTGACTATAACTGAAAGTCCACTTACCTCGAACGCAATTCAACACTAGAGAAACCACAAGCACATACCACCTATTAACAATCGAATTCGAATCCTCAGTCCAAAACTCATATGCTACCAAGTTTGACAAAAAAGTCAAAATAGTCAAAAGTCAACTGCTTCGTGCTACGCTTAGCGTAGCACGTACATATGCTCAGTGTAGGTCTGCACTCGGTGTAACTCATCTACAGTTAGGTGTAAAGCTTGGAGGGAAGACTTAGATCCATAATCTCCCCAGTTGTTGCAGTCTATTTGTGACAACTGCCGATTTTGGATCCAATAGAAGTCAAACAAAACCACAAGAATCAAGTAAAGTCAACAAGTCAACAACTTAGGACTCAAAACAACTGTGATTTTGGTTAGGATTAGATCGAAAATCATATGATTTCATGAGGAGTTGGGTACCCAGTTGCATTTTAGTACATCTTACCACCCACGAACAGGTGGGCAAAGCGAGCAGACGATTCAAACGCTCGAGGACATGTTGCGTGCATGTGTTATGAATTTCGGTGGGAGTTGGGACACCTACTTGCCCTTGGATGAGAGAAACCCTGAGAGAAAATCTAAACGGGTTGTTATCATCTGTGTGTGTGAGAGAGAGAGAGAGAGGCTAAGTGTGTGTGTGTGTGTGTGTGTTTTGGTGTATTCTTGGAAAGAGCTTAAGGAGAAAAGGGCTTGGAACGAGAAGGAGTCCATGGATCCGACATTCATTTAGTATTAACAGCCATTTGGAGGTAAAAAGCTATTACCTTGACCACTATTGTTAGATCTCTCAATTAGAGAGTTTATGGCCATTTTGGCATTTCAATTGGGTCCATATTAGCTTTGAGCTTATCCTGTAGCTAAGACTTCAAATATGGATGTTATTAGGCCCTCTAGGCCTAAAGATTTGAGCTTTATTCAGTTTTGGTTTTTTACATATTTAGCCCTGGATGTGTAAGTCCCCAAAATTGCTTGTGTATCAATCAGATCCAATTGATGGTTAGGAATCCCAATTAATTGGATGATGTCAGATCAATATAGAAGAGAAGGAGAAGAAGAAGATAATGAATCTAATGATGTATTCAATATGAATGATGCTCCTTACAATAGATTCTCTCTCACACACAGTTCTTCTCTCTAGCTTTCTCTCTCTACAAGTTGCTCTCTTCTCTTATTCAACTGTACACTCCCACATGCACTCCTCTATTTATATGGACCTCCATCCATACACATGTGTACAGCCGCACACCCTGTGTACGGCCGTACACAGGGTGTGCGGCCGTACACACGTGTACGGCCGTACATACAAACCACAAACACATACAAAATTACATTAAAATATATTTTCATAGAAGAGCAAAGTATAAACCATATTTTTGACCCAACAATCTCCCCCTTAGTTTATAGCTTTCTTTTCTAATTGGCCCAACAAACTCCCCCTAAAAAGTAGCTGGCTTTTCTTGTTAATCTTCATTGGGAACTTGGCTTCAGCATTAATCTTCAAATTCTTCACAGCTTCAAGATGAACTTGATGAATCTTCAATAAATGACTTCATTTTGAGCAGTTGGGCATTTCCAAGATTTGGCTCTGAACGCATATTGGGTGAGGAGGCTTGATGTACTGATTTTTGAAAGATGGCGCTTTCAGCTTTAGAATCTTCAGAGAGAACAAATCTTCTGGATCACTTCAGCAGGTTCATAAATAGCATCAAATTGATTGAGGGGGCTTCAATGCTATCTGTCACATATTCTTCAATTTCAGCTTCACCTTGCTTCTGGGGTTGAAGGATGGAATGTCGAAAGAATAATCTTCATTTCTTTCTCCTCCGAATGCGAATTCTTCGATGCTCACAGATGAAGCCTTGGCTCAGAAATCTTCAACACAAACTTCATGAGTCTTATCTATACCTGAAATCACTTTTCAAGAAAAAAAAACTAAAAGAAAAATTAACACACAAAATAGAAACAAAAATACTTTTGGATTTTCTGATTTTTCTGAACAAGAAATAACACTATTTTTGGATTTTTAATTTTCTGATTTTTGTTTGATTTTTGAATTATTTTTTTTTAATTCTGCCCCTAAAATTTATGCATAGAGGAAAACTATGAACAAATTTAACAAAAATAAAATGATATCTAACTTTAAGAATGATTTGGGATCAAAGTTTTTAGACAACCTTTATCCGCTTGTCAGTACCTTCTATCTTCACGTCTTTGTCTGTTCGATCGCCGATATTGTTGTCCACTTAAACACGAAAAATTGTGACAAAATTAGGACATACTATAAGTGACAAGAGAATGTGATCCTAAGTTCCTAGATATTATATTTGATCCTAAGTTTCGAGATACTATAGCTTAAGGACCATTCTGCTGACGACGACCAGGGATATTGTTGTCCACCTAAATTGAGCAGCGAGATCTATAGACAATCTTTGAGTGTTCAATTTTAAGTGTACTGGAACATGTTTCCCGCTTCCAGATATGCCCCAGTAATCAAAGACTTCCAGAGTACTCCTTACATCGGGTGAGCAGACAATTATTAAAAGAGAAGATAGATTCAGATTATTATCACTTATAATTTTAGAGGGATTGAGAAGTAGAAGGTTGCATATGCTGTGTACCAGGTCGGATTGTTAATCACGCAAAGGAGACAGCATATGGCTAACAGATAAGAAGAATTTCATAGATATAATATGCAGAGAAGTAGATTTGCATATGTTGCAGTCCAGGTTGGATCTCTTCCAATCACGCAGAGGAGGCAACATATGACTAACAGTAAGAAAGAAAGAAAATAATTTTCTATGGACCTAATTCATCGGAATTTACCAGTCGCCCTATCAATAACGGAATTAAGGACAAAATCCGCACATCGAGGAAAAGTTAAACCATGGCTCCAGATACGAGTTCAATTAATGTGACGAGTAGATTCCCATATATATATATATATATATATATATATATATATATATATATATATATATATATATATATATATATATATATATATATATATATCTTCCTGCTCAACCTATCCAAGCATCGTATTGTTAGGCTAAACGGAACTAACTAGGTCAAGATTTATCAAGTCTCTAGATTCCTTAAGTTCATCTGCACCTAGTCAAGTCTGTTAAATTCTTCGTGCCTACCAACGCATCAAACCAGAGCATAGACCCTTCAACTTTGGGTACGTTACGCAGACTCAGATTGCCCGCTATCACTTACTTCCCAAAACATCTCCCTTAAGCACATTCCATAACCAACATATTATTTTTTTTTATTTTTTAAATTAATTTTATAATTTTAAAATTTTTGTTTTGTTTTTATTTCTCCCCCTAAATTTGTGCATAGGAGAGAAACGAAAGTAAATGCGCAAATTTAAACTATCCGAAAACAAAAATTTGTCTTTAAAGCGAATCAGCTTAAGAAAAACTCAGGAGTATAGAGAAGAAAACTCAAACCGTAAGTCACCGATTGAATTTGCATCTAGAAGGTCTGAGAACAGCACACATAAACTCAGAACAGATCCGAAAATTCTTCATGTCGTTAAACACAAACCCCATGAGTGACCACTTCCTTTCTTCCCTTCCCGCAAGGACACATACTCTCAAACAATGTTCTGAGTGTTGTACAGTTGAGAGATGCCTCTTATCATGTGCCTGGAGCAACCATTATCAAAAAACTGAAGTCTGATGATATGCCTCCATAGCTGCTCCAGCACAAACCGGGATCAGTTGGTCTTTGGAACCCAGTCCATTTTGAAATTGGGTTGACCTTTGTCATCTTTGCAGGGTACTTTCTCCCATGACATGTCCTGCTTATCACAAACAGAAGATGTGGAAATGTTCGAGTCATTGGGTGATTTGGGAGATTGAACCTTTGAAACCCATTTGTAGTTAGGTTTGACCCATTTCTTTTTCGATCCGATAGGTAGCTCAGTACTTGCTTTTGCAGTTGATATCGGCCGTTGAGATGACTTTGATTTTAGCTTCACGGGAGCATATCTTGGATTTGGCTTCTTGGCTGACATTCCCTTCTTGACCTTGGAATTTGATTTCTTGGCCTTGGGAGTTGAACTCTTGCCCTTCGTGGCATTCCAGTCACCATTGTCTGAACGTGACCTGGAGAGGTTTCTTTCGAAGTATCTCCCTCTTGGCGTGTTCTGCCACCCTTGTGCGTAGTACGGAATGTATGCTCGATTAGGACAATTTCTGGCAATGTGTCCAAGTGTTCCACAGTGAAAGTATGTCTTTTTCTTCACTGTGGAGTTGTTTCTTCCTGCCCCTGGTGCTGTATCTTTTCCTTGTCTCTTGCTTTTCCCACACGCACAGTTGCAACAGTCACTCTGTTTAGCTTGAAATGGTAGCCTGTATTTATCAACAGCAGGTTGATCAGAAGCAATTGAGTTCGAAGCAAACAATTCAGAGTTTAAGGAGATGTTGGTTGGTTTAATGGTGTTCTCATTGTTCTCATTATCTGCTACTTTACCTACACATGAAGTAGAAGCATTAGTATCGTTCAGCTCAACATCCTCAGTTGGCCCTGATTGTTCAGTCTTAACTGAAGCTAGAGCAGGGTTTTGGCCATACTGAGCAGTCATTTCTTCCTTATTGGTCTCAAGGGTTAGGTTATAATTGTGATTAAAAGAAGGTGGCACACTGTGATACCCTAGACCCTTGGTTTGATTATCTTTAAAACTCAATTGATTTTCTACTAAGGACTCGACTGTCTTACTTGATGCAGTATAATTTTTGAAACTAACATCTGTTTTTCCACATGTTATTTTCAAAGCATCAAGATCTTCAGTTACAGCAGCAAATTTGCGTTTAATGTGATCATAATTTTCACATTTGTTGCTGTAATCTTCTTGTAATTTCCTAAAGTCCTTAATCTTGGCCTCTAATTGTGCTTTTAAAGGTTTCTGACCTTTCCTTAGAGTATAGCCTTCGTATTTAAGATCCTTATTTTCCCTTTTTAATAAATCGATTTGATCGTGAAGAAATTTAATCGTAGATTTACAAGATGGAGTACATAAAACTTCATTTACCGGAATTGATGTGGAACTCATTTTTTTATTTTTTATTTTTTATATATTTTTAATTGCCCTTTGACTTAAAAACCGAGAAAGTCAACCTTAAAAGTCAAATTTAAAAAGTTAGACTCAAAAGTCAAACTTAAAAGTCAAACCGAAAAGTCAAATTTGAAAAATTAAAAGTCAAATGAGAAAGTCAAAACTTAAAGTCAAAGTCAAAATTTTAAGGTAAAAAATAAAATCAAAAATTAAAAACAAAAAAAAATTTGGGTTGAAAAAGGATTTTAAAAATAAAAGGAATTAATTTTTTGGGCTGATTTTGTCAAATTTCGAAAGTATAAACCGAGAAGCACAAGATATGTTTTAAATTTCAGAGGAGTAACACAAAGAGAAGTCTAGATGAGTTGGTAAGGCGCGCTTGTTAATTACCCGGAGGTCCAGGGTTCGATCACTGGCACCTCAACTTTGTTTCCCTTTTTTATGCGAAGGCTGCTGAGCGAGGCTGCTGCTTGCGAGGTGAGCCAAGTGCGAGCCGAAGACACTGTTGCAGCTGAGCCGAGAATCCGAGGCGAGACCGAGCCGCACACTCTGAGGCGTACACCGTGACCGCACATGTCCGAGCCGCACACACCTAACCGCACACTACTAAGCCGCACACCCTCAACCAGCCGCACTCCCTCAACCGGTTCGCGAAAAAATGATGTTTTTCACCCCTTTTTGCTCTAAAACTCGATCAAAAACTCGTTTTTATGAAAAATGCAAAGAAGTAACCCCCCTTATATTTGCGAGATCTATCCAAAAATGCTATTCTCTTTTCAAAATAAGATTAAAGAAGCTCCAGATTTGAAAAAATTGATTGATACAACCAAGCTCTGATACCAATTGTAAGTCCCCAAAATTGCTTGTGTATCAATTAGATCTAATTGATGGTGCGGAATTCCAATCAGTTGGATGATATCAGATCAAAATACAAGAGAAGGAGAAGAAGATGATGAATCTAATGATGTATTCAATATGAATGATGCTCCTTACAATAGATTCTCTCTCACACACACACTTCTTCTCTCTAGATTTCTCTCTCTACAAGTTGCTCTCTTCTCTTATTCAACCGTACACTCCCACATGCACTCCTTTATTTATATGGACCTCCAGCCATACACATGTGTACAGCCGCACACCCTGTGTATGGTCGTACAAAGGGTGTGCGGCCGTACACACGTGTACGGCCGTACACACAAACCGCAAACACATACAAAATTACATAAAAACTATATTTTCCTAGAAAAGCAAAGTATAAACCATATTTTTGACCCAACAAGATGCCATGCATGGAAGTAAAGCTTGCAGCTTTACGTGATACTTCAGTCTTTGTAGGCTAGATCTAGATTTTGGGACCTTAGTCTTGCATAAAAACGTCTGAATGAGAGAATGACTTGAGGGAACTTGAAGAGTTAATGAGCCAACCCAGCGAGTTGGTTAGGGTTTTCCCCATTATTTTTGACACTGTGCAACAACGAGTTGGTCAGACAACTTGGTAAGTTGAGTTGGATTTTCCTGAGTCTTTTGAGAACAGAAGGAACTCGACAAGTCGCATAGATGCACTCGATGAGTTGGGTCAACATGGACCGTTGACTTGAGCGTCGACTTCCGTTAACTTTTAGGGTTTGGTCAAGATGTGGACTTCGGAGACCATGGAGGGGTAAAATGGTCTTTCACCCTTTCTGAGAGTTGGTAAAGGAGTAGTTTATCATTCTTAGCATTGATTATAAATTGTTAATTAGAGATGATTATCATATATGTTGGCAGAGTCTATACCTACCGTTGAGTATGAGACATACTTGCTTACTTACGAGGTGAGTCTTCTCACTATACTTACCTGAGTGGTAATACTATCTGACCGGAGGGTCTTATTTGAGTTATTGACTGGAGGGTCTTATGTGCTTATACTGAGTTATGTGATATATTATGCATTCTGCCTTTGTAATTTATGTTGTATATTATTATGTGCCTTATTGAGTTAGGACCAGAGGGTCCAAACCGAGCTGCTAGAACGGAGGGTCCTCACTGAGATACAGGACTGGAGTGTCCAACCCGAGCTATGAGACCGGTGGGTCCTCACTAAGATACAAGATTCGAGGGTCCAACCCGAGCTGTGCGAACGAAGGGTCTTCACTGAGACAGATGATCGGAGGGTCCTTATCGAATATAGCCATGAGAGGTTAATTATTTGTGTGTGGTATTTTGGGGAACTCACTAAGCTTCGTGATTACAATGTTGTTTGAAATGTGTTTCAGGTACCTCTCAGGATCGTGGGAAGATGTCGGTTTGATTGCACACACCAGTTAGAGATTATGTTTTTGAGGATTCTTAGATAGTGTCAAACATTTTATTGCCTTGTGTTTTGAACAGCTTATAATCATGGGTTTGAGAAATGTGAAATTGTGGTTTGTGTGGTTTTAAAAATGAAAATTTTATTTGAAAAATTATAGTGTTACACACTCCCACATGCATACATCCATGCCCACATTAACAAACCCACATAGGTTTCAAGTAGGTAAGATAAATGAAGGTTTTGTCATTTTTAACATAATAATAAGTTATAAAAAATAAATAAAATGGTATTTTGGTTATATTATAAAAATTTATTTTCCGATAAATCAAGCATAAATTACATTCCATTATATAATAACTAAACATAATAATATTTCAATTACTTCAAAATCCATTTCACTGTATTTTAAATATTTTAGTAGATTAATCAATTATCTAATTTCAACCCATGGAAACCTTAAGAAAAACAATTACTTTTTTTGAACGACAAATATAATCTATTGCTAAAGTAATCTTTAATTTCATATATGTTCATGATGAAACTTGAACCGTCAATCTTAACGAGGACTTAACGAGGGATGATAACATCTGATATCGTTAAACCAGAAAAAAAAAAAAATTACTTAATTTAAAATAGTTATATAAAGACTAATAAATTAATTTTATTTATGATTAAAGCTATAACTTTTTTATTAATTGCAATACATTTCGAATGAGGAATAGCGGGCAATAATTCAAGCAATAAATGGGGTGGAATACTTTACATGAATCAATTTACAGCCCGCTTAAATTCGTGAAAAAAAAATTGAAAAGCAGCACCATTTTGATACCATCATTTTACATCTTAATTCTCTCCTATGGTACGAAAAACGACGAGGAGAAATCCGCTAGTCACCATTTACTCTCCTTCGGACGACCACCACCGGAGAAAAATTATCATTGCTTGTCCTCTAACATCCGTTTCGTTTCAGTAGACCTATCTGGTGTAAGTTTGTCTCTCTTACCTTAATCTTCATGATTTAACTTTGTGTCTTTAATGCAGATCATCTTCGTTTTTTTTTTTGCTATTTTGTTATTAGCTTCCCTAAGTTTGCGATTGTATGTGCTATTGGTTGCTTAAAATTTGCAATTGTTTATAGTTAGTTTAATATTTATCAACACTATTAAATGTCTTAGGTGTTTACTTTAGGGTTCCTCCACCAATCAATTCTACACCCACCGCTAGGCATGTTTAATTTGACTACTGAAGTCAGTCAAGTAATCTACTACATTTTTGCATAAAATATGATTCCATTTTAAAAATCACAAACCCTATACCCATACAGAAACAGAGAATCAAAGATCCATACTCACAGGGAATAACAACTTTTAAATAGTAATCATAATTTGTTTTGGTTTGTTGTTGTACAGAGATCACACAATTTCACCTAATTAGTTAAAAGTTATAATTTAAAATTTTGCTACGAAATATTTAAATAAAAAGCCCTCACTCTATTATTGTTGTATATACACAACTTTTATGAGGTGCTCATATTTCTCTTTTATAAGTTTGTCTAGAAATTAGAATAAATATGATGAACGATCAGCCACACCGAAATCTTAAAAAAATATTATATGTCATTGATCAAGGGTTTGTGTTATCAGTGAACTGTACATCTTAAACCAAGTTAAAATTTAATATAGAACTAATTTTTCTTTCCTCAATGTGTGAAAGTTCTAGGAAAACCCCTTTGTGCAATTTTATCTCAACAACCCAAAATCATTAGGCCATGCCTGTTTTAGCTTTCATTTTGGTCTAAATTGGATATTGTTCAAGTGTTACTTCCATGTTAGGAATGAACTCTACATCTCAACAAATGAAAACTTATTGGAAAAACATGTATGGCCTACTAATTAGAAAAGCATGTATGGCCAGTGGTTGCCTATACCTGCTCGCATATATCTCGTGCCCTCCTCGCCATCACTGGTAGAGCTCGATCTGCAGGTCCACCGTGACTAAGGTCGTAATAATCTCGGTTCATGTCGAATGGGGGACGCATCCCCTGTTGTCGGCTCCATCTCCATATCTCATGTGCCCATGAGGGTGTAGGGCCATTGGGACCCATCCTATGCGGGGGTACCCAAGATATATATATATGGCGGATTGATGGCTTCAGACTCCGCATCCGAGTCATCCTCATCACTCCCATCAAGCTCCTCCTCATCACCTTCTATCACGGGTTCTGCGGGTCCATCTTTTGGTTTCGGCTCCAGCCATCCTCTATTCCCTTGGTTGGGGGAGTAAGGATCTCCGGGAAGGTGAAATCCGACCATAGAGTCTGCATAAAACTGTATAAATACAAGAAAATAGATAGCATGCTATGTGACATCCCTAATTTCTCGGCCAGAAAAGACCGATTTGTTTATGCCTTGTTTTATAAATCAGAGTACTCGTTTAAAGAAAACGGTTGCGGAATTTGTTCCCAAAACAAGATATGATAAAAACTTATCAAAACATTTCTCAAAGAGAATGTATTTTCAGTAAATAATAAAACATCGGGATGTCATGTTTCGATACAGACATATAAGCATAAACAGAATATAAATTCATTTACTCTAGTGATTTACATCTCCTTTAATCTCTCAGTGCAAAGTAGCTTCGTATCGAAACCTGTGATACAATTAAACTGAGTGGGTCAGGCTTGGGAGCCTGGTGAGCATATAGGGTTTTCAACCCACAATAATATAATTATTATATTCAACCATCAAACAATCAACCCAATTACCCATCCCCATTATCTTCTTTATTTTTTAGGATTTTACCCTAAGAATTCAACTATCCGTCATTCATTCATTCCTAAGGATTGACCTAAGGAATTGACACGAAATCTATTGCTACATAAGGCGCATCTACCAACATCATCCTTTAAGCGCCTCTGCCAGGATTACGTTATATATTATGAGGCGCGACTGCCAGGTTTATGACATTCTCTTTTAGGCGCATCTGCCGACATTATCCTATAAGCGCATCTGCCAGGATTATCCTATAAGCGCATCTGCCAGGATTATCCTATAAGCGCATCTGCTAGTATTATGACATTCACTAATTGTTGCATCTACCAATATTATTGTTAAGCGCATCCCAGGATTATCCTATAAGCGCATCTGCTAGTATTATGACATTCACTAATTGGTGCATCTACCAATATTATTCTTAAGCACATCTGCTAGTATTATGACATCGCTATTTGGCGCATCTGCCGACATTATCATATAAGCGCATCTGCCAAGATTACGACACTCACTACTTGGTGCATCTACCAATATTATTCTTAAGCATCTTTCATACCTCCTCATTTTATCACATACCAACGATCTTATCTACCCATGTTCTACCCAACATATTTGTAGATATAAAATACATATACAGTTTAACTCATTTAAAAACTATATAAAACGTCAATTCCACACTCATCTCAAATAAGCAAACAATGTATAAACATATAACACATATTTCATAGCAAATATTTCATATCTATGCGTTAGAAGAAAGTAACCACACACTCACAAATATAAACAACGATATACTTAATACATTCAAACAATACTTGTATTATTATCGTGTTTATGAAAGGGACTATGCACCCACACATATAAACAACTTTATATTATACACATAGCATGTATTTCATAGCAAATACTTAATATTTATGTGTTAGAAGAAAGTGACCACACACTCACAAATATAAACAACAACATATATACACATAGCACATATTTTATAAAATACTTCATATCTATGTGTAAGATGAAAGTGACTATACACTCACTTGATTAGAAGATGATCGGAAAATACTACGGCTCTTCAAGTAGATATTCTTCGGTAAAACCCGGATCACTTCACACACCGGGTTTCTCACAGGTAGAGCTTCGACTCGTAAACTCTTTTCTTCTCGGGATCTTCGGGCTTCGGTACTTGCTTCGGGTCTTGGGGTTTATACCAGGGCTTCGGGGGGTTAAAATTGCATGTAAAACGATGTAATATGGGAGAGAGATGAGAGATTTGGCAACCACAAACGGTTGCCCCTTCAAATCTATTTATAGGGTTGTTTTCTCATTTTCCACGTCGTGGGCACTTCTCCCATGTCGTCGGCCTTAACGTCATTGCATGCATCATCACAAGTTGCATCTGGGGGACTCCCGGAGGTGTCAGAATGTAACAACCCAAAAATTTCTTTTAATAAAACATTACTTTAAGCAAAGTCATCATTCCAAAACATAATCTGAGTATAAGTTTTCAAAACACATGTTCATTATCAGAGTAAACATTCCCAGGTTATCTAATCTATGGTGTGTGCCATGCGATCACCCCGAGCTCTTCCCTACGCTACCGGAAGTACCTTAAAGCAAAACTAAAAACCGTAAGCACGAAGCTTAGTGAGTTCCCCACCCTACCACATACCATGCATAACCACATACTAGACATACTGGGCCACGCCCGCTATCTTGGGCCTCGACACTACCTCGGGCCTCGCCCGCTACAACGGCCCCGCCGCTCCAGGCCCCGCCTGGCTTCGAGCCCCGCTCGGATACATATCTGTTTTACTTAGGCCTCGCCTGTCACAGGGCCCCGCTCGCCAACAAATAATAACACATACACATATCACAGGGCCTCACCCACCAACTAATAATATCATATAACATATCACAACACATAAGTGAAACTCATACGACTGATCCTGTTCTAAGGCCTCGCCTATCCTGGGCCTCACCCTTATCCTGCTACTGATGAGTCATGGAACCTCATCCACGCTCCTACTGGTAGTGAGATACGGGCCCAACCCACTCTCACTACTTCTCTAGCTTGGGCCTCACCCCTGTTCTGCTACTAATGAGATGTGGAACACCATCCACACTCTGCTATTGGTGAGATACAGGACCTCGCCCACACTCACCTCCCTACCAGGTACATACATGTATCACACAGACAACAACTATAGACTATCATATAAACAAATCCTTGGGCACCCGCCCGCTATTAACAGGCCTCATCCTGAAAATCATACTAGCATACTGTGCCTAGGGCTAACCCCCGAGTCTTCTACTCATAACTACATGGGCCGACATTGTGGCCTTAGACCCATTCACATAAAGGGAAACTCACCTGCACTGGATGGACTTGCTGATGATCTCACTAGCTACTTCCCAACAACTCACTGAACTCCTGCTCCCCTTGCTCCTCGAAGTAACAATATGAAAGCAATACTGAGCCTAACTGACCCCCGAAAGACAACCAAGTCAACCCTGGTCCAAGTCAAAGTCCTGGTCAAGGTCAACCCTACTCGCCGAGTCACCCTACTGACTCGCCGAGTTCATATATTCAGAGTCCTTCCTTTCGCGTCTCGACTCGCCGAGTCAGTCCATGACTCTCCGAGTCTCCCAATTTCTGAGTCCTGACCTGTCCAACTCACTGAGTCTCCACCCGACTAACTAATTCGAGTATCAACTCAAAGGGTTTGGGGTTTCGCAACCTGGCTCGCCGAGTCCAAGAACAGACTCGTCGAGTACAAGGCAATCTTCATCTGACTCGACGAGCTGTTCATCCCACTCGTCGAGTTGCTCCTCACCTTCATGCTACTCGCCGAGTCCACTCAAAGGACTCGCCGAGTCCATTCAAATCCCTTTACATGCAGATGGATTTTGAGTCATGCATGGACTCCAAACTATAGATCTGCCCTTCCCAAGCCTATTTCTCACGTAAATTTGCAAACTTTACATGTAAAGAAGGAGATCTAAGCAAAATACACCATAAACTAAGGTTTAAGGTAAAGAGGCTCCATAATCAACTCAAGGGCTGCTACTTTATGCTTCTCAAGACCATAATGAGCTTAGATCTAAAGTAGCAACCTCAGATTTGGCTTCTAACTCAAAAGAGGTAACTAATCATGGCTAGAAAACCCCCAAAACTCACAACCATACTAGATCTAAAGGAGAGAACGACTTAATACCTTCAATAACTCAGAAAACTTCTCCAATCTTCGGATCCAAGGCTAATCCTTGAAGCTCCAATGATTCCCCTTCTTCTTCTTCCTTCAAATCACCCCACAAATGGCTTGGAAGCTTGAATGAGCAACAATAGGGCTTAGGGTTCGATGTTCTGGGTGAAAGGGGCAGTAAAGGAGCCCTAGGGGAGAGAATGAGACGTTTAAATAGGCTCCAAGTCCCGATTTTAGGGTTTTCCTCGCACAGACCAGACTCGGCGAGTCCCCTTGGCCGACTCGCCGAGTCGGTCACTTACTCCTCGACCCGTATCCCGCTCGGAATCGCCGAGTTCATCCTTGGACTCGTCGAGTCTCCCTTAAAATTAAGGTTTTCTTTCTTTTCTTGACCTTCCAAATTTGGGTGTTACAACTCTCCCCTACTTAAACTAAACTTCGTCCTTGAAGTTAGCTATGATCCACCGCCCGCGATCTGCCTCCAATACCCCACCATTCATTCTAACACCAGCTGCCTACCTTCGCTGGCCTTCCGCTCAGTCATTCAGACTAACGTCAACCCTTGCGGATAATAATCTCAGGTCAACCCTGACCCAGAACATCCTGGAAGCAAACCCTACCTAACCGACAATCCTTCTGATATTCTCCGAGTACTGCAACATAGGGGTTCACCCTTCTTTTCTTGCGCGATATCCTTGCCTTCCCAAGGCAACGCTCCATAACCATCTATCCCCTCTGCCACTGTGAAGACCCTGTCCTCACCCAATCTATTACTCCCACTACTCCCAGTACGGGTCATCGTCGCCAGTATCCACTGGGCATTCCTTCTACTATCATTTGGTATCGAGCACCCCCACGATCAACTAAATGAATTCCACCATACGCTGCATACTCGCACTGCTATTGACTGGAAATCCTGCTATTCCTTATCCGGCTTCCGGATGAACTGAGACCACCCTGGTCCCTACCAACCTATCAATATATGGATTACTGGATCCCACCGATCGTTGACCCAACACGATCCACTAGTCACTCCCAGCGACATTCGAAGCAACTTCGACCTCCTAAAATTGCTCAATCTATCCTGCCATACAAGCACTATAATTCCCAGGGATCCCCAATCCCCGAACCAGACACTAAGATCCCTACCAGGTCCCACCTGTGCTGCTAAAACTCACAGGCCTCGCCCATGGGTCTCACCCGCCTTTATCCGTCTAGTATCATTTGCCTCACTACTCTCACACGGGCCTCACCCACGGGTCCCACCCAACCATAGTACTGAGAAACCCTGCTCTCAGGTCTCACCTACACTACTATTCTCATACGGGCCTCGCCCACGGGTCTCACCCGACTATATCCTAGAGCGGCCTCTCCCAAGGTCTCACCTCTCAAGGGATATACAGGCAAACTCCTTACCATTCTCATCCATTACTCCTTCTGATACTGATCTGAATGCTAGGAGATAAGGGCCTCGCCCCGACTCCGCCAATGAAACCACTATGGAATGCTACGGCTTACCCACAGTCTTACATCACCTTTTATCGTCGTCTGCTAGTGAATGCTATGGCTACCCCGTAGTCTGACAACACTTCCCACCACTGACTGCTAGTGAATGCTACATCTACCCCGTAGTCTTACATCACTTTCCACCACTGACTGCTGTTGAAGAAAGCTGAGGCTCTCCCATCACTCTCCCATGCTCTACATGTTGCTTCTGCCACTGACTACTAACACGAAAGCATCCCATGCTATATGACCTCAAGATCTTCATTCCAACTCACACGAGTCCTACAGACGACCCTTCAACCTGAATCCGAACCACATACTCACCATCGCCATTTACACGCACGGACTGATGGGGAGTTTCTCAAACTCCCAACCCTGAACTACCCAATCCATCAAATGCTGAACTACCTCTTTTCCTTCTCAAAAATCACGTACTCGTTCTGGATTTACGTGCTCTTACCCTTGTACATTCGGAGGATTCTCGCCCACTTCGATCCTGCTTACACCTCGCTGCTCAATGAAAAGAAATCCCAATCCTTGCTACCATTCCATAATCAATCAGCTGATGAACCCCAAACTTACCATAGCTAGGGATCTAACTGATCCATTTCTAAAACTTATATGGCTCCGAACTAGCGAGACATACCGAGTCCCTCCAAGGCATACTACAGTTACTGCACCCTAAGTAACCTTCTTCGATAGAACCCATCCCTTAACTACTAACCAAATATCCAAGGTATGCAGATGGCATATAACTCGATCACAATCAAACCGCTCAAAATGAAATGCTCATACTGATAATGATGCGGAAGCATAACAATATAACATCATGCACAAACAAAAGAACTAAAAACGGAAATCGCATACCTGCAACGTCCAGCGCTGCTCGCGTCTCCAAAGTAGCCATCTGAAAAGCCCTGCCTCCTACCACAGGCGCCTCTACACGGCCCTAACGGCCGTCTGTGATCCTCGAGGTTGCAGGGGCAGGTGCCATCACCCGTCCTGCTGAAAACAAACTGGGGAACTAGGCCTTCTAGTGGCCCCGCTGATTGCAGTGAAAACATATCAAGGCTGATCCCTGAGTGATGGTAACAGTACAATCCCTGCTAAAATGACCAGTCTGACCGCACCTGAAGCGACCAGACCTACCACCACTACCACTCCTGCACGCGCCCCCGTGCCCCCTTCCACAATTTCCGTATCGACTACGGTCCTGATAATCCCTCGATCTCGA
This sequence comes from Lactuca saligna, assembly GCF_052625555.1. Lineage (NCBI taxonomy): Eukaryota > Viridiplantae > Streptophyta > Magnoliopsida > Asterales > Asteraceae > Lactuca > Lactuca saligna. The sequence goes on along the minus strand of NC_136423.1, from coordinate 156,803,913 downwards.
ATCCGATCCCTTGGGCCTTTTGCCCGAACTCGTGGCTACCTGAACCTCATCTGGCTTCCTCTTCTGGATCTTCTCTAAATCAATTTCCCTCTCCCTGGCCCAAGAAATCATATCTTCCAGCATCTTACAACCGGACCTGCTCACGAACTCCCTTATTGCAGCCCCCAACATCTCGTGATATCGGGCCTTCTTCATTTCCTCATCCGCGACATACTACGGAACAAGAAGGGCCCTCTCCCCTTAACTTGTTGGTGATCTCCGCCACAGTCTCAGTAGTCTGCGTCAAATCTTAAAATTCCCGGGCCAGCTGCTGCACCTCAATAATTTACGAAAACTCCGCCCTGAACCTAGCTGAGAAATCGCTCCAAATCATCGCGTCCAACGCGGCATCATCACCCCAAGCATGACCAATCTCTTCCCACCAATCTCTCGCTCTGTCCTTCAAAAGACAGGAAGTGAGTCTGACCTTGTCCTCCTCAGGACACCGGCTCGTACGGAACGCGTTGGCAACATCAGCCAACCATCTGCTGCTAGCGATGGGGTCCCTAGCCCCATGATAATATGGTGCCCCGCAAGCCCTAAACTCCCGAAATGTCAAGGTATGCGCTCCCATCAATGCCATCATCTCAGTACGGAAGGCTCCCTGCCTCTCATCCAAAATCTCTAATATACCCTCCTTGACCGTGCGAAAGATCATAGGAGTCTGAGCTAGAATACTGTGCGTAACCTCAGCTGATATCAACTCTCTCATCCGCTCCTTGAGTTGCTCGGCCCCTGAACCCGAGCCTGATCCCTCTTCGGCGCCTGACCCGCCCACTGATCTCTCTCGCAATGTCACCATACTGAAACATATAACATAACCATTATCAGAATACTCCTCACTACTGTGATACCGAACATACTCACTACCAGGTTCCCGGTCTTATCTCGGCCTTTCCCGAATCGAGTACGGATCCTCTGCCTTCAGTAGTACGGGCCCATACTACCTTCCACATCTATCCGTACTTTCCTCAAGAACTGCTTCGACTCCACCAGGTCCCTTTTCTACTACTACTGCTCCCAGCACTACCTCATCCTAGGCTTACCCTAGGGAAACCTTTGACTCAACTCAAACCAGTCCTCAGCTGCTGAAGGTCTCCTTATGATGCCAATTAGCCACCACCTGGATACCATCACATGTGACGAGGCTCAGATAATCCATCTAGTAAAAGACTCGTCCCTACAACGGTTGGACTCAAACAAGAGCTGCGCAATAGGACCAAATCCAACACTCTGAGATTATTCAACCCTGATCACATGTGATGTGTCGTATCCACCTAATGGCTAACTCACATCACTCAGAATCCCACAATGCACAAAGCAAACAACATTCAGACGAAGGGAAAATCTAACCATAACATACTCAAGCAATCATATCCACATAGCAAGAATCTGAACTAGCATGCAACACAACTCATAAACTCAGGCATAACCTAAACAGGCTATCCTACTACTATCTATTCAGCACTATCATGCAGATCCAAAGCACATATAATAGGCACATAAGGCATCATCCCTAGATCCTCAGTCCTAATCTAGCATGCTGTTCTATTAACTGATAATCAAAACATAGACTTGTATGGGTATTTTAGGGTACTTACTTGAGCTCGGTTGATTGTATGCACCACACCTCTTTTCTCTTTTCAAAGTTCTTTTCTTTCTGAATTCTTTTTGCTTTTCTAAAACCGTTTTCTTTCTCAAAACTCTCTTTTTACAAAACTGTCATTTCATTTTGAAAACTTCTATACCAATTCCTCAGTTTGAGTTCAGACACACCCGAGAGCATGTCCGAATCCCTCAAACCAAGGCTCTGATACCAACTTGTAACGACCCAAAAATTTCTTTTAATAAAACATTACTTTAAGCAAAGTCATCATTCCAAAACATAATCTGAGTATAAGTTTTCAAAACACATGTTCATTATCAGAGTAAACATTCCCAGGTTATCTAATCTATGGTGTGTGCCATGCGATCACCCCGAGCTCTTCCCTCCACTACCGGAAGTACCTGAAACCAAAACTGAAAACCATAAGCACGAAGCTTAGTGAGTTCCCCACCCTACCACATACCATGCATAACCACATATTGCACATACTGGGCCACACCCGCTACAACGTCCCCGCTGCTCCAGGCCCTGCCTGGCTTCGAGCCCCGCTTAGATTCATATCAGTTTTACTTAGGCCTCACCTGTCACAGGGCCCCGCCCGCCAACAAATAATAACATATACACATATCACAGGGCCTCGCCCGCCAACTAATAATATCATATAACATATCACAACACATAAGTTAAACTCATAGGACTGGTCCTGTTCTAAGGCCTCGCCTATCCTGGGCCTCGCCCTTATCCTGCTACTGATGAGTCATGGAACCCCGTCCGTGCTCCTACTGGTAGTGAGATACGGGCCCAACCCACTCTCACTCCTTCTCTAGCTTGGGCCTCGCCCCTGTTCTGCTACTAATGAGATGTGGAACACCATCCACACTCTGCTATTGGTGAGATACAGGACCTCGCCCACACTCACCTTCCTACCAGGCACATACATGTATCACACAGACAACAAGTATAGACTATCATATAAACAAATCCTTGGGCACCCGCCCGCTATTAAGGGACCTCGTCTTGAAAATTATACTAGCATATTTTGCCTAGGGCTAATCCCCGGGTCTTCTACTCAAAACTACATAGGTCAGCATTGTGGCCTTAGACCCATTCACAAAAAGGGAAACTCACCTGCACTGGCTGAACTTGCTGAAGATCTCAGTAGCTGCTGCCCAACAACTCACTGAACTCTTGCTCCCCTTGCTCCTCGAACTAACAATATGAAAGCAAACATGAGCCTAAATGACCACCGAAAGACAACCAAGTCAACCCTGGTCCAAGTCAAAATCCTAGTCAAGGTCAACCCTACTCGCCGAGTCACCCTACTGACTCGCTGAGTTCATATATTCAGATTCCTTCCTTTCGCGTCTCGACTCGCTGAGTCAGTCCATGACTCGCCGAGTCAGTCCATGACTCATCGAGTCTACCGATTTCTGAGTCCTGACCTGTCCAACTCACCGAGTCTCCACCCGACTAACTGATTCGAGTCTCAACTCGAAGGGTTTGGGGTTTCGCAACCTGACTAGCTGAGTCCAAGAACAGACTCGCCGAGTACAAGGCAATCTTCATCTAACTGGACGAGCTGTTCATCCCACTCGTCGAGTTGCTCCTCACCTTCATTCTACTCGCCGAGTCCACTCAAAGGATTCGCCGAGTATATTCAAATCCCTTTACATGCAGAGGGCTTTTGAGTCATTCATGGACTCTAAACTGTAGATCTACCCTTCCCAGGCCTATTTCTCACGTAAATTTGCAAACTTTACGTGTAAAGAAGGAGATCTAAGCAAAATACACCATAAAATAGGGTTTAAGGTAAAGAGGCTCCATAATCAACTCAAGGGCTGCCACTTTATGCTTCTCAAGACCATAATGAGCTTAGATCTGAAGTAGCAACCTCAGATCTGGGTTCTAACTCAAAAGAGGTAACTAATCATGGCTAGAAACCCCCAAAACTCACAACCATACTAGATCTAAAGGAGATAACGAATTAATACCTTCAATAACTCAGAAAACAATCTTTGGATCCAAGGCCAATCCTTGAAGCTCCAATTATTCCCCTTCTTCTTCTTCCTTCAAATCACCCCACAAATGGCTTGGAAGCTTGAATGAGCAACAATGGGGCTTAGGGTTCGATGTTCTTGGTGAAAGGGGCAGTAAAGGAGCCCTAGGGGAGAGAATGAGACGTTTAAATAGGCTCCAAGTCCTAATTTTAGGGTTTTCCTCGCATAGACCAGACTCACCGAGTCCCCTTGGCCGACTCGCCGAGTCGGTCACTTACTCCTCAACCCGGATCCCTCTCGGACTCGCCGAGTTCATCCTTGGACTCGTTGAGTCTCCCCATTAAAATTAAGGTTTTCTTTCTTTTCTTGGCCTTCCAAACTTTGGGTGTTACACAGAAGACCTGCCACGTCGTGGCACTTCTTGCCACGTTGTGGTCTCTGACACATCTTTGGGGTTCGCGCCCGGAACTTCAGAAATTCATAACTTTCGCATACGAACTCTGTTTTTGATGTTCTTTATATCGACGCGAAGGTGAGATTATGATCCACAACTCTTGTTTAGACTCTATTGGCAAATTTTGACTCTATTTTTAATATATTATAAGTATATTACTTATATATTATCTTTAGTAGGCCGGGACATGAAAACTCCGTTCGAAATTCATAACTCCTTCATCTGAACTCCGTTTTCGTCTATCTTTTTATCGTTGGACTACTATCTAAGAAATATTCGACTCTCGTTTAGATCACTAAGTATAGATATCTATCTACCTTAAATTCACTATTTACGTCGCGTTGGGTTGCACTAGGTCATGCCGGTTCTATCGCGAAACTTCGACAGGTCATAAGTTCTTCGTTATAAACTCGGATTTTGGCGTTCTTTATATGCACAGAAACCTTGTGACATATACTACAACTTGGTTACGATTAATCCTTCTAAATAATCTTCCATCAAAAAGTCATTTTTGATGCTTATCCTCTCTAATTTGACTAGCCCGGATATACGGGCGTTACAATTATCCCCCCCTTAGGATGACTACGTCCCGGAATCATCAACGAAATAGGACTTGCATAGTGATTCCACACGTTATCTCTTCATCCTAGGTAATAAGCGTGACTTCTATGTTTCCTCAAAAGAGTATTTAACTCTATGGCTTTCTTGACCGTAGACGATGCCAAATCTTGCATCTGCTTATCGTACTATGTTGTACTTTCAATCATAACTTCCAAGTTACAAAATAAGTCCTTATTGTGGACTCCTTCTTCTTCTTAGGATAAATACTTTCATTTATCTATTGTAACAAACCGATGGGTCGTGTTCTAATGACCTCTAATCGTATGATGCAACGCTTGGACTCAAGTCTCTTAGAGTTAAATTCCAGAATGGAATATACCTTCCTTCACATTCTAATGTGATATAAATGTTGGATTAGGTATCTAATCCCATAACTATAATTGGTATGTACTTGAATTGATAGCAGCACAGTCCTTTTGGGTTGCCCTCAAACCTAGCAACCGGACAAGGAAATTATGAAAGGAGAGATATTAATTTATTATAAGATTAATAAATTAATATAAATGATTTTATTAATATGTTAAAAGATTAATATATTAATAAGAAATCATTTGGTTTAATTAGTTGTTAGCCAGAAATTAATTAGAATTAATTTCGGGGTTAAAAGAATTAATTATAAGGTGCAGGGACTAGTTTGCAATTATCTAATAGTTGAATGGAAGGCTCTAGAACCCCCTTGGATAAGGGTGGATGAAATCTTTAGGGGAAACCCTAATAATTTCGTCCATAGGGGCTTGGATAAGGCCCTTGGGTTTGCTTAGGCCCTAAGCAAACGATAACTAGGGTTTCCCCTAAACCCTAGATCCCTCAGCTATATAAGGAGCCTCCTGGTTCATGTTTTGGTCTCTCTTTTCTTTGGAAGAAACCCTAAGGGCCGAAATTTTGCATACTCCCTCTTCCCTCTCTCCTCTAATTTCCTTCTTGCTAGTTTGGGTGTGATTCCATTAGAGGCATTACCCTTGTGGTGCTAAGCTTCCAAGAAGATCAAGGGAATCATCAATTGTCTACTATAACAATTGAAAGGTATGTAATTACTAAACCCTAGTTTGTAGATTTCGATTATAGCCTCTCTCCTCTAGGGTTCTTGTTTTGCAATTCAAAGTTGTATGTTCAATAAATAAAACATAGATCCAAAGTAGGTTGCATGTGAACTTAGGAATTGTTTTCTAGTTTATTTGTTTTACCTAAAACCCATCAATAAATACATTTTTAACATTTAGCATGCCTAGCTACAAACTCCCCCCCCCCCTTTTTTTTTGTTAACGAGCGTGATAGTATCAATCGCATTGATTTCAATCTTCTGACTTGAGTTAGATGCTACCTCGAACTTGGTTCTATGAACCACGTAACAAACTCATCGTAGTCGGACTCAATTTGATATGACCACTAGGGTCGGAATAACAACCATCTTACTAGTCACTACCGAAACAAGGGTAATGACAAACTTGAACAAAACGGAATCAATTACTAGCTTCTTGGTAACCTTGTGACTTTCCCTGATCCAAGTGCGAGTCCTGTGCTTCCGGTAGTATATGCATCTACTACCTTTCACACCTACTCATACTCGTCCCAAGTATTGTCTCGCAGTCGACCAAGTCATCATACAAGAAAATCTTACAATCGTTCAACACACCAGATAATAAAACTAGGGTTTATATTACTTTCTTGAAACTATTACACAAAAGTTCAAGTTCACCCTATACTATGCCTCTAATAGGCTATACCATAAGTTACTATTCACACTGCTTCTTCCTAACTTGATCTTTGGATATAAAATCCTGATTCCTGATTCCTTGCATTTCCATTTGTTTCATCAAGGATCATTTGAAATGCTCTTGCCTTTGGCTTTGGCGGTACCTCTAGCCTTGCTTATTGATTTTTCCTTGGGCAGTCTTGCTTGAAGTTCCCCTCTTCGTTACATTTGTAACACACCTTTTTGTTGAATATACATTCATCAGCGTAGTGCCCATGCTTTCCACACTTGAAACATGTCACCTCCACGCCACATTTTACCGAGTGCTTCTTCTTGCACTTATCGCACCACCTTGCTTCATCTCTTCCTCCTCCTCTAGGATTCGAGAATTTTCTTTTCTCATTAGAACCTGAAGTTCCTTCCAACTTTCTCTTCTCGCCAACTTCAACCTTGCTGGCAGTCCTCCCTTTGATCATATTCTAAACAGACTTGGCAGCCCAAATAGCTGCCTCTAGAGTAGGTGCCTGACGCACTGGCACCGCATACTCCCATGGGAGTCCCTTTGCGTATCGGTCGACTTTTGTCAACTCGTCTGGGATAATGCGCAAAGCAAACTCCATCTTGTCTGTGAAGAAATTAGTTTATTCATCCACTGACATGCTATCTTTCTTCAATATCAGAAATTTGTTCTCCAACTCTAGCAGGTTTTGGGCCGAGCAGAACTTGCGCTTGAATTGCACCAAGAACTCTGCCCAAGACAGTTGCAGTGGCTCGTTAGGGCTTAGGGTCTTCCCCAGAGTGTTCCACCAGCGAACAGCGCCACCTCTGAACTGACACACTACAAATATGGTTTGTAACTTGCCCTTGCAACCACACGTCATGAAGGCTAGATCCATTTCCGATATCCAATCCATAACTCCGATCGGATCCTCCTTTCCAGTGAAGGTCGATGGTTTGCAAGTCAAAAAAATCCTTATACTTGCATCCCATTCCATCATTCCTTCCATTCTGGTTGTTTTGCCTAACTATCGATGGGTTGGCTTGACCAACAGATCCACTAAAGTTTCCACCTTCCGAGTGCCCTTCATTCACTTCAGGATCTTTTACTTGAATTAACAGTTCTTCACGATTCTGTTAAAGCAGACGTCTCGTTTCATCCATCTGACGATCCAACATCATCTGAATCATCAATTGTACACCAGCCATTGTTATCGGCTCAGGTGCTGCTGCTATAACAGATATTTTCTCAATAACTGATGGTTGATTCCTGTTTTCATCAGCATTTGCAACTTATCTTCTTGTTCTCAGCATTTTTGATCTATACACCGAATAAGGTGAAATTAGATTCTTATTCACGATAGATATTCAAATCATCCTTATCACTCCGAAACGTTTACATGCTAGTTCTAATATCGTAGACGTACGCTTAGAATCCTATACACATAAGTTTTCCAGATACGGTCGGCAACAGACCATAGATCCGAACAAATAATATCATATATGGAAACATATAACATTTATCACATAAAAGCATTTTAAGCAACTTTCCTAAAATAAACTAGTGCTCGTGTCTAAAACACAATAGACACACATCTCAAAATTTCACTTAGCATTTTAAGTTTAAGTCTAGAAATCCTACAAATTCCAAGTTCGCTTAAACTAATGCTCTGATACCAACTGTGACATCCCCAATTTCTCGGCCAAAAAAGACCGGTTTGTTTATGCTTTGTTTTATAAATCAGAGTACTCGTTTAAAGAAAACGGTTGCGGAATTTGTTCCCAAAACAAGATATGATAAAAACTTATCAAAACATTTCTCAAAGAGAATGTATTTTCAGTAAATAATAAAACCTCGGGATGTCATGTTTCGATACAGACACATAAACATAAACAGAACATACATTCAATTACTCTAGTGATTTACATCTCCTTTAATCTCTCAGTGCAAAGCAGCTTCGTATCGACACCTGTGATACAATTAAACTGAGTGGGTCAGGCTTGGGAGCCTGGTGAGCATATAGGGTTTTCAACCCACAATAATATAATTATTATATTCAACCATCAAACAATCAACCCAATTACCCATCCCCATTATCTTCTCTATTTTTTAGGATTTTACCCTAAGAATTCAACTACCCGTCATTCATTCATTCCTAAGGATTGACCTAAGGAATTGACACGAAATCTATTGCTACATAAGGCGCATCTACCAACATCATCCTTTAAGCGCCTCTGCCAAGATTACGTTATATATTATGAGGCGTGACTGCTAGTTTATGACATTCTCTTTTAGGCACATCTGCCGACATTATCCTATAAGCGCATCTGCCAGGATTACCCTATAAGCGTATATGTTAGTATTATGACATTCTCTAATTGGTGCATCTACCAATATTATTCTTAAGCGCATCTGCTAGTATTATGACATCTTTATTTGGCGCATCTGCCGACATTATCCTATCAGTGCATCTGCCAAGATTACGACATTCATTACTTGGTGCATCTACCGATATTATTCTTAAGCATCTTTCATACCTCCTCATTTTATCACATACCAACGATCTCATCTACCCATGTTCTACCCAACATATTTGTCGATATAAAATACATATACAGTTTAACTCATTTAAAAACTATATGAAATGTCCATTCCACACTCATCTCAAATAAGAAAAACAATGTATAAACACATAACACGTATTTCATAGCAAATACTTCATATCTATGCGTTAGAAGAAAGTAACCACACACTCACAAATATAAACAACGATATACTTAATACATTCAAACAATACTTGTATTATTATCGTGTTTATGAAAGGGACTATACACCCACACATATAAACAACTTTATATTATACACATAGCACATATTTCATAGCAAATACTTAATATTTATGTGTTAGAAGAAAGTGACCACACTCTCACAAATATAAACAACAATATATATACACATAGTACGTATTTTATAAAATACTTCATATCTATGTGTAAGACGAAAGTCACTATACACGCACTTGATTAGAAGATGATCGGACAGCACTACAACTCTTCAAGTAGATATTCTTCGGTAAAACCGGGATCACTTCACACACCGGGTTTCTCGCGGGTAGAGCTTCGGCTTGGAAACTCTTTTATTCTCGGGATTTTCGGGCTTCGGGACGGGTCTCGGGGTTGATACCGCGGCTTCGGGGGGTTAAAATTGCACGTAAAACGATGTCATATGGGAGAGAGATGAGAGATTTGGCAACCACAAATGGTTTCCCCTTCAAATCTATTTATAGGGTTGTTTTCTCATTTTCCACATCGTGGGCACTTCTTCCACGTCGTGGGCTTGAACGTCATTGCATGCATCATCACAAGTTGCATCTTGGGGACTCCTAGATGTGTCAGAAGACCTGCCATGTCGTGGCACTGCTTGCCACGTCGTGGTCTCTGACACAACTTTGGGGTTCGCGCCCCGAACTTCAGAAATTCATAAATTTCACATACGAACTCCATTTTCGACGTTCTTTATATCGACGCGAAGGTGAGATTATGATCTACAACTCTTGTTTAGACTCCATTGGCTAATTTTGACTTTATTTTTAATATATTATAAGTATATTACTTATATATTATATTTACTAGGTCGGGACAGGAAAACTCCGTTCGAAATTCATAACTCCTTCATTTGAACTCCGTTTTCGTCTGACTTTTTATCGTAGGACTACTATTGAAGAAATCTTCGACTCTCATTTAGATCACTAAGGATAGATATCTATCTACCTTAAATTCACTATTTACATCGCGCTGGGTCGCGTTGGGTCATGCCGGTTCTGTCGCGAAACTTCGACATGTCATAACTTCTTCGTTATAACTAGGATTTTGGCGTTCTTTATATGCACGGAAACCTTGTGACATATACTAAAACTTGGTTAAGATTAATCATTCTAAATAATCTTCCATCAAAAAGTCATTTTTGATGCTTATCGTCTCTAATTTGACTAGCCCGGATCTACGGGCCTTACATGCTAAAATACTCGTATAGTATTTTAAATGTTTGTGTTCGGTTCCTTAAAACTTTTTGGATTTAGAATTTGTAAGTTTCTAAATTCATTGGCCACCACGATCATTCCCAAGAACACGTTGGTCTCATTTTGAATAAATACAGTTGATCAGGCTATATTTATCCCCAATACGATTACATAATTGCCTAGGTTTACACACGATGTTCAACTCCTCTAGAGACTTTTATTGTTTCTTATGGTGACAATACTCTAATATGCACACATAGGTATATATTTTATTTTTGTTCAGAGTATTTTAGTCCAAATGTATTTATAGTTGCATATCTTGTATGATTAAATACGCTAGTTCACTATAAACATTTCTTTGATACCAATCCATCACACCCTCGAACTAGACGGTGGAAACGTTCGGGGGTGGGTGACTTCATCTTGTAATATCATCACACATGTATATAAATGAACCATAGACAACATCATCACCATACAGAAAACATAACAACCATCATATTTTATATCATTGTAATTGTATGAAACATTACATCCAAAAATATCAAGTATGGTGAAAACAAAAATACAGTAAAAGTCTTCATTCGTTATCGACCAACCTGTTTTATCAAGTTCCCGAGAATAAAAGTTATTTTGAAAAATGTCATCATATATAATGTTGGTTAGTTCATAAGCATGTTTGTATGAAAAGTTTTGTAGCAATTTGTAAACACCACAAAATCTGATATTTTTCGTAAAAATAGTTTGAGAGTTTTGTTTCAAATCTTGTATTAAAGCATGTGTGTTCCTGTTTTGACAATGTATAGAGTTCCATAAAATCCTATATTTTCTGTTGTACGTATATTGTAGTGTACATTATGTTATTTCATAAAACATCCGATTTTTTTTGTAAAAGAGTAGTGGTTTTAAACCCTAAGACCGAAGTAATGTAGTAAATGTATAGTTCGTACAATGTATCAAGAGTATAGTATTTGTCTTCCGTAAATTTATCGTGTTTGTTAATCTCTATGTGAGTCGCTATAACCCTGTTTGATGTGACTGATATACCTGTCATGATGTTCTTCAAATGTCGGTTAAGGTAAGACATTTCTCACCCTAGACTGGCCCGTCTAGCTGTAGGGAACAACTCAGGTGTGGGGGTGTCAACCCCATATAGATCTATACACAAGTTCTTGCTCTCCCTCCAGGAGACTCTGGTTATAACTACATGACTTATGGTGTATACTAGGTAGGTACGAGTGAAGGAGTGTCTCACAAGAGTCTTAACTAAATTTAAACGAATATAGTATCCCATTATTTAACGATATAAATAATGTTTTGAGTGTGAATTTTTTTCTACAACCATTGGCAATAAAATTATAATTGTTTTCATCGGAAGTGTCAAAATATTTTTTGTTATCGTGGAAAAACACGTTGTTATCCCGAAGTATCATGAATAGTTCGAGTGTATTAGAATTTTAACTAACGACCCAATTAACATAAAGTTTATCATAAAAGGCCCAATTAGCATAGAATTATCAAACATGGCCAAATTAGAATGTAATCGACCCATAATGCCCAAATTATATAAACCTTGGCCCAATTGGTATATGTTTGACTTTAAGGTCCAACTCATACTAAAATGTGTATAAATGGCCTAATAATACCAAAAATGACAATAAAAGCCCATTTATATAAAAAATGACATTCTAGGCCCAATAATTCAGTGAGTTGGCAAACAAAGCCCATTTACATAAAAAATAACCCTTTAGGCCTAATAATCCGTGAGTTGTCACAATAGTTCCATTTTTATGAAATATTTAATTTTTGGCACATGAAACCGTGAGTTGTCACTTAAGGCCAATTTTTATTAAACATGACATTTTTGGCACATAAAAACCGTGAGTTGTCACTTAAGGCCCATTTTTATGAAAAATGACATTTTTGGCACATAAATATCGAGAAGGCCCAATAAGAATCCCATTTAAAAAAAGTAACACTTTTGATCCTCATAAAACCGTGAATGTCATAAAAAGGCTCACTTTTGCTTATTTGATAAATATGGCCCCTCTTTAGTTTTTCTTTAGTTTTATAGTATCCTTTAACTTGTTTAATCTTTTCAACATCATGTTGAGTTACATAAGGTAACTTGTTTCCTAATATCTTCATGACTTGGAAGATATATTGAGTTTATGAGTGTTCAACATAGTTTCATAAAATATTTACACAACATATCATGAAAATACACATAAGCATGCATAAATACTAAGATCAAACACAAAACCAAGCTTGTATCCCCCCCCCCCCATAAATATGGAAAAACATGAAAACAAGGGGTATGAAGCTCACCTTGAGTTTTGGATCGGCTGTGATGAAGAAATGAAGGAGAATGAAGGTGTTTTCGGTCTTACCTAGCTTCATGAGGAGAGTTTCGAAATTTGGATGGTTCTAAGAAGCATATACACAAAATGAGGTGATTATGAGGGATAAATCTTAGTGCAAAGAGAATGTGAAACTTGGATGATGATATTAACTTACCAATCTTAATGATTCTTGGAGTAGAAGCCTTGAACTCACACATACACCACACGATTTTTGGAGAAAAAGGAAAGGAGTTCTTTGTGTTTTAAAGAGAAATGGAAGTTGAAAATGAGATGAAATAGGGGTGGTGGTGAGGGTTTCGGCCGATATAAGGAAGGAGAAGGAGGAGAGTTCAAGTGGTAATTACATGTTGGTTTAGTATCTTAATCCTAAAAGTATGGTAATGCATGGGTGTCCACCATATAAAGTTGAGGTGTCAAGTAATAGTCCTCTTATTATCCTTTTTTTTTCAAAACCGAGAATTAAGAGAGGGAAAAAGAAAAAGAATATTGGGCTTGGATTGGATATATAGAAGCCGAGAATATATTAGCCCAATAAAGATTTTTTGGCCCATAGGGCCCACATATGAGTTTACGGCCTAAAAGGGTAAAGGAATGAGTTTTCCGCCCAATAGGCCCAAATTAGAAGGTTCTAGGTCCAATAATGATCTATGGAGGGTATTGCGCCCAATAAGGCCCATTAAGAATGTCTTAGCTCTAAAATAATGCTAAATGGAGTATTGGGCCCACTATGCCCTAAGAAAGGTATTCACGGCCCAATAAGGCCCACTAAGGGTCTTATGGACCAAAATATTATTGCTTAATGAATTCCGGCCCAACTAGGACCCAATTGTTGTTGTTTGGCTCAAAAGTGTCAAATTGGGAGGTTATTGGCCTATTATAGCCTAATAAGGAGGTTTTAGTCCAGTAAGAGGGTTGATGTCATACCCCCGGACCAGAACGGCGGAAACGTCCGGAGGTGAGTGACATCATTGTGCAGTATCATAACAATTGTATATAATTGAAACATAGCAAACCCATACATCATACATTAATATAACAAGATTACATTTTTTAACATCATGTTCATGTTTTCAAGTGTACACAAAAGAAACATCGGTAAACAATTTCCAAAATACAACAAAATAATTCTCGAGTTCGCGATCCATAACCTGCTTATTGATTTCCTGAGAATACTAGTCGTTTGAAAAGCGTCAACATAAAATATGTTGGTGAGTTCATAAGCATTTGCGTATACAAACTTTGATGATAGTTTAGAAATCTAGAAAATCCAATATTTTCTTATCAAATAGTTATAATTCTTGTTTCTATTCAAATATAGTTGCATGTGTGTCTTAATTCATCGTTTTCGAAATCGTACAAATCGTTTCCCCATAAAATCCTATATTTTCTGATGTGTAAAGTAGTAGCTTTGGGGAAAAAAACTAACACTGGCATGGAAAAGCCTCATTGAGATAGTCAAAAATAGTTGATTTTCAACTGAAAGTGAAATCTGTATAAATATGTTTTTGATGTATCCTAGTGAGTCGTTATAACCATACTAATATGATAGAGTGCTTGCTATGACATTCTTCAGGCGTCGGTTTGTTTAATACATTTTTCACTCTAGACTGGCCGGTCTTGCTGTAGCAAACAACGAAGGTGCGGGGTGTCAACCCCGTATAGATCTATACACATATTCTCGCTCCCCCTCCAGGAGACTCTGGTTATAACTCTTACAGGACTTAAGCGTACACTATTGTAGGTAATATATGTACTGTGAGGAGTTATCTGAGTAGAATACTAACCGTTTTGAGCAAATCGTTGAAATATATTATTTACTAAATAAATAATAATAGTTGTACTAGTTGACTAGTTATTTTGTTTCGTTTCGTTTGTTGAAAATAATTCGCTTTAAATATTTATCAATCGATTCAATATTGGTGAAGTTGACTAAAATGGCTCCTCTATCTCTCTCTCTCTCTCTCTCTCTATATATATATATATATATCACTAAGTGAGACCTCATTTACCGGGGAAATGCCTAGTTATGATTTGTGTAAAACTATGACTTGTGTGAAGTTATGACAACAACTTTATGACATGCAAATTTTTCTGTCATAAGGGCCCCATTTGCATGTATTCTTCGTGAACTTACCTATATCAAATTTTTATAAATAACCCCTTGACAGTTTTCAAATAGTCATTTATGGAACACAAAGCTCAAATTTCGAAACTCTAGACATAGTGTCAACATTTCAAAGTCTATTTTAGCAACTTTTATCTCTAGTTATGAAAAACATAGATGCAAGGGTGCATGTTGAACACCCCCAAAAACTTGGGAGGCTCCTTTTGTAAATTGTATTGTTCATGTAGTGATTAAAATATTATTTATTTTCATGGTTTCTGTGAAACCTCACGTTCATATAGAGTAATATATAAAAATATAAATGATATTTATGTTTGAGAATTTCGAATTGGGTTATAGGAAATCTGGATCACAAACAGGAATCGTGTGATACACTTTCCTTGTTTGATATTTCGACCCTAATTGCCTTGGGTATCACGAAATCCAAACTAGGATAATTCCTGAAGAAACGATTCTGATTTTAGGCACAAAACACAGAATCAATTTTGAGAGAGAATGAAGAAAAAAGCGTTTTTCAGTTTTCTGTGTTTCCACGAAGTCGTTGTATTTCACGGATTTATCCACTCAACGGATAAATGAGAATGGTTTACATCTTTTAGAAAGGATAGATTAGTCCTTGAATTTGCATCTCTAACTAATGACATATTAGTCCTTGTACTGTAGATACAAGTGTGCACTCCCACACCTCCTAACTTGTATTATAACTAAAACACTATTTTGAAACACTTGTTAAATCCATTACACTAAAATATATTTGGTGATTAAGTCACCAACAATTTCAACACACGTATAAAATTCACGTATACATGCAATCATTCAAGCATTTTGAACAAGAGGTTGACTTGTAATATCCTCCAAAATCAATAAAAACTTAGGAAAATATGGGGTATGAAGCTCACCTTGGTTTAGTTTGCTGGAGATTGGAAGAGGTGTAAGAAATTTCCAAGTTCCAACACTTGGAAGTGTTTCTTTGAACTTTAGAAAATCCTAAGAATAATTTTATGTGTAAATGTAAGGAAGTCTTAGGAATAATATGAAGAATCACTAGTAAAAGAGGATGAACACTTACAAAGATTCTGGAAATTTTCCTTGAAGGAATGACCATGGAGTTTCAAGGAGTTGAGAGCACTTTTTAAGAGCTTGTTGGAGGTGAAAGGGGGAAATAGAATAAGGGAGGAAGAAGGAGTTCACGTATTCTAGATGGAGGGATAAGGAATGACTTGACATTTACATGGAAAACTGGTGGGTGAAGCTTACTTTCTAAGGATAATGCATGTTTTACTGAGATTAGTATGGGAAAGGAGGAATTAGGGTCACATCATAAAGTCAAACTCCTTTTATCCTCTAAAAATCTCTTTAAAATCTTGGGTATTATATATTTAAAATTATTATTTTTTGGCATAAATTAGTGGTTTAAGGGGTCTAGGAAGAAAAATATGAGTTTGGAGGTGTTCTTGAAGCTAGAATGCCTTAAAATGATGAAATGTTGCGAAATGGTCTAAAATCCGAAGTCAAGAAGTGAGTTCCGGAGTGATTTTAGGAGTTCCGAAAGTCTTCCAGAGTCATCTCAAAGTTCCGGAGTGAAAGAGAAACTTCCGAAGAAAACAGTGAAGTTCGAGAACAATTCTCGCAATTCCGGAACGATGTACTCGGATCCGGGGTCACAGGGGATGTCCGGGCGAAGCCAGAAATCCGGATTGGAGGCACAAGGTCATCAGGAAGATCCAAAGCAACCCTAGGCGATATCATCTAGAGCCACTCCTTCCACGACAATGTTCTGAAGCGGGTGTGATTAAGAGGATTTCGGAATCGCGAAATGGTCCGGATTAGTAGCCTTCCGAGGTGCGAGGTCCGAAGCAAAGGGGAGTTCCGGAATGGCTAGGGCATTACGGACCAGGAGGGTTCTGCGGTGAGAACCTTCTTGGTTCCTTAGGAGGTATCCAGACTAAGAGGGTCAGGACCAAGAGGTTCAAGACCAAGAGGTTTCTTCTGGGTGTTCCTCTTCTGGTTGTTGGGTTGTTCTCGACTGAGGAAGGTACATAGAGAGATTTGGGAGAGATTTCACATACTTGGAAAAAAATTTGGGAGAGATTTCACATAGTTGGAGAGATTTTGGAGAGATTTCAGATACTTGGAGAGATTTGTGAGAGATTTCACATACTTCGAGAGATTTGGGAGAGATTGAGAGAGGCTTTGTCGGGAGCACTTATTAATGTTTTTCTTCGTAGTGTAAGGACTTTAGACTTAGTTATATCTCATTTTGAGTGCTTTACATCCCCCAAGGGCACTTAGTAATACTTTATAGAGTTGTTACCTCTCTAAATCGAATTAGGTTGTTAAATTTTGAACATTTGGGACTTTCAAAAGTTACTTTGCATTAGGAATTATAAGTGTACATTAGTAAACATAAGAAAATTCCTAACACATAACACCAGTTGAGTTGACCAGGTTGAATTGTTGACCTTGACTTGGCTCTGACTTGACCAGAAACTTGCCGGTTGTCACATCATCCCTCGCTTGAGGGAATTTTGTCCCGAATTGTTTTGCTTTGAGAAAGCCTTCAAGGTTTAGCGAATAGGTGGGGATACTTGTGCAACATTTGATCTTCACATTTCCACGTGAAGTCAGTCCCGCGTTTGGCACTCCAACAAACCTTTACAATTACGATGCAATTTTGCTTAGTACGTTTAACTTCTCTTTCCATGATTTCGACTGGTTCTCCAACAAAGAATAGATTCTCGTTTACCTTGATTTCTTCTAGCGGGATTACAAGGGTTTCATCCGATAAGCACTTTTTCAAATTTGATATATGAAACACGGGATGCACGTTGTTGAGCTCGGAGGGTAGCTGCAGCTTATAGGCCACTGGACCGATTCGGGTAAGAATCTCGAATGGTCCGATGTAGCGCGGGTTTAACTTTCCTCACTTCCCAAAGAGAACCGTCCCTTTCCAGGGAGAGACTTTTTGTAACATGCGGTCCCCAACTCGAAACTCCAATGACTTTCACCTTTTATCTGCGTAACTTTTCTGTTTATCCTGACACACTTAAAGTCGTTACTAAATCTGGACGATTTTGTTGGTTGTTTCCCGGATGATCTCAGGCCCGTTGAGAGTGTTATCCGATAGTTGCCCTTTTGCCAGCTGGTTGTCACACACCTCAACCCAACATAGGGGTGATCTACACTTCTGGCCATATAATGCCTCAAAGGGGGCGACTCGTATATTTGTGTGGTAACTGTTGCTGTATGAAAATTCGACTAGGGGCAAGTGGGTATCCCAGGCTTTGTCAAAATCTATTACACATGATCGGAGCATGTCCTCTAGAGTCTGAATTGTTCGCTCGCTTTGACCATCTATCTGGGGGTGGTAGGCGGTGCTCATATCCAGTCGGGTTCCTAATGCTTTCTGGAGCGACTGCGAAAAACGAAAGGTGAATCTACTATCCCAATCCGAGATAACAGATATCGGGATTCCGTGAAGTTTTACCACCTCTTTCAGGTATATTTGCGTTAGTCTTTCCATCTTGTATGTCTCGTTTATTGGCAGGAAATGGACGAATTTGGTCAATCGATCAACGATCACCCAGATAGCATCCAGATCGTCTGCCGTCTTGGGTAATTTGGTTATAAAATCCAATGTTATCCTCTCCCATTTCCACTCAGGTATTTCTGGTAGCTGAAGTAGGCCCGAGGGCTTCTGATACTCCATTTTAACTTTGGCACAAGTGAGACACTTTCCAACGTAAGTAGCAATCTCTGCTTTCATATTTGACCACCAATAATGTTGCTTGATATCCAGGTACATCTTGTTGGAACCCGGATGGATCGAGTACCTTGTTTTGTGAGCCTCGTTCATTATCACGTCCCAAAAACCACCGAACTTCGGTGTCCAGATTTGGTCCATAAGGTAATAGGCTCCGTTTTTTTACCATCAGATTCTTTTCCATTCCGCGTAGTGCCTCATTGGTGATGTTTTCTGGCTTCAAGGCTTCCTGCTGGGCCTCTTTGATTCATGAGGATAGATGGGAATGGATGGTCATCGTCAATGTCTTTACTCGGCGACCCTAGTACACTTTTTGACTTAAGGCATCTATTACTACATTTTCTTTGCATGGGTGGTATTTGATTTCGTACTTATAGTCATTTAGCAGTTCGACCCATCTTCGTTGCCTCATGTTCAATTCCTTTTGACTCAAGATATGCTGGAAGCTCTTGTGATCGGTGAAGATGGTGCACTTGGTACCATAAAGGTAGTGTCTCCAAATCATTAAAGCGAAGACCACAACTCCCAACTCGAGGTCGTGGGTGGTGTAGTTTACTTTGTGGGTCTTTAATTGTCTTGAGGCGTACGCTGTCACCTTTCCTCGTTGCATAAGCACACAAGCTAACCCCTGGTTAGAGGCATCGTAGTATACCATGAAATCCTCCATTCCTTCTGGCAAGGATAGTACTGGAGCACTGTAGGGAGCACACCTTATGGTTTGGAAGGCAACTTCTTTTTTGTCAGTCCAATGGAAAGGCACATTTTTCTGGGTGATAGTGGTGAGAGGCTTGGCGATTTTGGAGAAATTTTAGATGAACCTTTGGTAGTAACGAGCGAGGCCTAAAAACTATTGGATTTCTGTTGGGGTTCTCGAGGTTGTCCAGCCCTCAATATCTTTGATATTTGCATGGTCCACATGTATTCCCTCTTCACTGACTATGTGACCCAAGAATTCCAGACTACGAATCAAGAATGCGCATTTTGAGAATTTCGCATTATGCTTTTCCGCCCTCAGCGTTCCTAAAATATGTCGTAGATGTTGGTTGTGTTCTTCCCCGCTCTTAGAGAAAACGAGTATATCATCGATGAAAACAATCACAAAGTTATCATGAAATGGTCGGCAGACTCTATTCATCAAATCCATAAAGGCTGTTGGCACATTGGTGAGACTGAAAGGCATGACTACGAACTCGAAGTGTCCGTAACGGGTTCAGAAAGCAGTCTTTGGGATATCCTCCTCTCGGACTCTTAGTTGGTGGTATCCGGATCTCAGATCTATCTTGGAAAAGTAGCCGGCTCCTTGGAGTTGGTCGAATAGATCATCGATTCAGGGAAGTGGGTATCGATTCTTGACGGTGAGCTTATTTAATTCTTGATAATCTATGCATATTCTGAAAGATCCGTCTTTCTTCTTGACAAATAGAACAGGAGCACCGAAGGTGAAAATCTTGGCTTGATGAATCCTTTGTCAAGAAGTTCACTTAGTTAACTGGATAAATCTTGCATTTTGGCAGGAGCTATCCTATAGGGTGTTTTGGCGATAGGTGGCTCCAGGTATAAGATCGATTCGGAACTTGACCTGGCGCTCGGGAGTTATTCCAAGCAAATCCTCAGGAAATACGTCGGGAAAGTCACATACTTAAAGAATATCGCTGATGCTTTTCTCCACCTTCGTTTTATCCACGATGTGACCAAGAAAGGCGTGATTCTTTTTATGTAGGCACTTTTGTGCTTGGATGCATGAAATGAGTCGGAGGTTTGTTCCAGGTTTATCGCCATAAACTATTAGGGTTTCGTTGTTGGGTAGGTGAAGGTGAACGACCTTCTCATGATACATAATTTCAGCATGGTGGGGCTTAACCAATCCATGCCAACAATCACATCAAAGCTCTTAATATTAACTGGCATTAAACTGATTTGGAAGGAGTGATTTATGTAGATATCGTTGGTTGACTCTGTTTTACCATTGGCCATTTCGACTGTAAAAGTTTCGTCAAATTGGTGGGGATTTTTATTGAGTAGATGTTTAAATTTGTGACTTATGAAGCTTCGCTCAGCACCACTATCAAATAAAATGCACGCATAAGAGTTGTTGAGGGGAAACATACCAGTCACCACTGTTGGATCTTCGACCGCTTCTCCTTGCCCCATGGTTAAGACCCTTCCTACATTCTAATTGTTGTTCTTGGGGCAGTTGCTTTTAAAGTGGCCGGTTTCTCCGCATCCATAACATGCACGACTGGCTCCGGCGTTGTTGTCATTGGGCTGCTTGTTTTGCTGTGGGGGCATCTTGCAATATCGGACAATGTGCCCCTTTCGATTATAGTTGGTGCATTGGAAATCCTTGCATCCCCCTAGTGGTGATAATTACACTTGTCACATTTTGGGTTGGAACCCACGTATGACTTTGCTAGCATTGTTGTGGTTGGGGCTGGAGCAGCTGGGGTTAGTGCGACTAGAGTGGTAGCAGCATGAACTGCTACAGTCTGTGATTTCTTGGATGACCCTGCATCCTGCCATCCCTTTCGCTTGTTACCCAAATTCTTCTTGTTTCCTCCTTCTTGATTGCTTTCCCCCCCTGTTGTTTTCGTGTTTTTCTTGTCACTGTGATCGTAAAGCTTTTTGGCCAGGCACTTTGCACTGTCATAGGTCTCTGGATTTGAGGCAATTACATAGGAGGGATAGCTCGTTGAACCTTGAGATGTATGCGTCAATATCCGAGTTCTGCACCGTAAGGTTCCATAATTCTTGCTCAAGCTTTTGCACCTCCCCTCGAGGAAAGTATTCCGCAATCATCATTTCTTTGAGTTTCTCCGAGGGCATGGATCAATGTGTGATCCTAGAATTGGGAGGAAATGGATCAACGGAAGAACTTATGATACTACAATCTTAGGTTCGACCTTGCTTGAAAAACGATCATAAGGATGACAATTAGTTTTTGATAGTAGGAGTCCTAGGATCTTACAATCAAGATCCAAATGTTAACAATAGTGATCAATATTATTTTAAATCATTATGTATTTAACTTTCTTTTAAAAAACATCATTTATTAAGTTGCTCCAGTTGATATATATCAGATGCATGTCATGAGTCGACTATATTTGGGATTTTCTTTTTCTTGCTTTAATGGACGAGATAACAAATAAATGACTGGCTGTATTAGGAAAAAAAAGTTAAGTAAAGCCTGCAATGAATTTATTAGTATTTTTATCTTATATCACACCATATAATGATACAAAGTTACAAACATTATTGTGTTTGCCATATATTTGATATACATACATGCAAACATCATGTATGGATGATTATGTGTTCTGTTTATATAATCACATGCAAACATTTATTTATATAGCTAGGGTTTCCACCATCTTAAGGAGACGTTTCTTGTTCGTTAAAGGTGATTGCTTCGGTGAGAGAATGGCAACAGCGGCCACAACCTCTATAATGGTTCCAACGACCGCAGCATCCAAATCTACAACCCCCTCCCCAACCACCACCACCACCACCACGCCCACCCCACCCACCACCGCCATATCCTCCTCCACGTCCACCCCATCCACCACCACCATATCCTCCTCCACGTCCACCCCATCCACCATCACCATATCCACCATCAAATCCACCCCAACCACCGCCACCATCAGGTCCTCCCCATCCACCACCACTGAATCCACCCCAACCACCGCCGCCACCACCATCATATCCATTTTTCACATGATATTCTTTGGGAGATTTATTCGCTGCGCTCACGAAAGCACCATAAGAGACTATGTATCAATAACAAAAAAGAACAGAGTCAAAATCAACCAAACTCACCATTGTTTTCACCATTTTGTGTTTCGAATTGCCCAGTCGATGAGCCCAAAAAAACAAGCGCAAAGAGAACACATAGAACCATAAACGATTTAATCTTCATGTTATCTAGCATTGAAATCGATCATTCCTTGTGCAGCTATTTATAGGATCAAAATCACTCCAAAGTGGATGCTTGAGTATACAGCATTTACTCTTCCGTATAGTTGGTCGTTGCAAGGGTTTTTGGACTCATAACGAGTTCAAAGTGTTATCATATGGTTGAACATTCCACTATCTATAAATAGCAAATTGCTTCGTCCTCATCTGACAGTAAATAATGAATATGACAAATAATATTTCATGTTGTTATATACTTTTAGAGAATAGATTTATACGATCGATTGATCGATCTTGGATTTTTCGTGTAGTTGAGCTAGATTTTTTTTCAACAGCGATATTCGACACCAGAAAATAGAAATTTTAACAAGGAAACTCACCAATAACCCTTGAAGCTAAAGGAATAATGTTTTTGTAAATCCAGAGGTACTGCATTGATTTTGAATGCCCTGTCCAAAAATTAAAAACATCTCTCCTTAAAATTTCAGATTAGCAACCGATAGGGATAGCATAGTGAAGGAGTTAAGATGGATTAGCGAGTCATGAAATAGGCAAAAATAGGCACCAAAAAAAAATATTTGAGAAGAAAATATTATATCTGGGGAACATTTGTTTCCATTTTGCAAGTCATGAAATAGGTTTATTTAATATGTAGTCATATCACACTTTTAATAAATACATAAACTACTCTACGAAAAGTTCACAAATATTTGATTTATTATAGCTCTATTTTGTTTGCACAAATATGTCAAACTTTAAAAATATACATATTTGAATAACTACATATATTATCTTAATGTGTAAGTTTAATAGACAAATTTAGTTTAGGGGTTGTTGCTATGAAAAAGAATGTCAAAATGGGGATGTAGCTCAAATGGTAGAGCGCTCGCTTTGCATGCGAGAGGCACGGGGTTCGATCCCCCGCATCTCCAATTTTATATATATAACCTTTTTAAACCTTTGTGTTTTAAATTATCACATCAGTTAGAACTACGGTTAAAAGATAATCCATGTATTTTTGCATATACTTTTACTTAAATTGATTATTTCAGTTTTCAATATAATAAATTGTAATTTCAAAAGTTAGGATAATGAGAGGTCTTTCACAAAGGAACATGAGCAAGGAGATGGTCCATCGTTTCTTGCAAACCTCCACATATCGAACAAGATGAAGAGCTAAAGACCACACCCCTTCTAGGTACAACAACTAAAGATGGAATTCTGTAAATCGTTGAGATACAATTGGCTTTAATTGGAGCCCAAATATTCCAATAGTGTACTTACCAAGTTGAAGGGAATATTTTTTTATTCAATCAACTTTCTAAATGAGTTATCTGATTAGGAATCCATACCCTTGTATCCGCGTCATTGAAAATATTTAGCATCCCAATCAAATTTCTGTAGCGCTCTAGCTCCAAAAATCCAACCGTGCTCGAAGGTTCACATGGCTTGTACCATGATAAGCTTCGAATATCTCCCATGGCCATGTAGCATTTTACTATTTTGCATCTCTTGTTCGAAGCAATGGTATATAGAGTAGGAAAACTCGATCTAAGTGGCTAAGATTTAACCCAAATGTCATTCTATAAGGGGAAGATATTGCTACTACCCACCTTGCATCTAAATAATTCTGTCACATTGATATTCATTTTTTCTAGATCTAAATTAATTTTTGAAATATTTTCCGTGAGTTCGCCAAAACCCTTTTAACAAGAATAAATTCCAACACTCTAGAAGTAGGAATGGATTTAATAACCTTTTCCCATAGACTATAGGGATTATTCTTTTGATGTTACCTCCATTTGGTGAAAAACGCTAGGTTCAAAGTTCCAAGGCTTCCACTCCCGAGCGTTCTTTATAAGGGGTGTTGCTAATAAGACACCCCTTAAACACCTTATTGATTCCTTTATAAAAAGTCAACCTATAATTAACTATTTATAATCAGTTTTTTTGAAAAACAATGCAATTTCAACCAATCAAAATATTTTAAAATTGAATTAGGATGTTTATATGGTAAAATTTAGTGTCTTTTTAGCCAATCCCTTTATGATTTAGGTGTTGTGATTTTCTCCCACAACACCTAGGTTTTATTTAGCCTATGTACTCCCTTTTAATTATCTCCAGTGAGTTAATGATTGTCATTGATTTCCATATATTCTTTGAATAAGGAAAAGTAGTAGGTCGCAAGGCTAACTAAAACGTTTTTATTAAAGTTACTCTCCTCCCAAAGATGGAGTTTTAGCCTTCCATAGCAATAATCTTTTGTTAGACTTCCACCACTAGTTTCCAGTTTTTAATAAGTTCCATATTGGCTCCAACAGGGAGTTCCAAATAGGGAAATGGAAATGAAGTCGAGTGACAATGAATAATGAAGCCATGGTCGATATTTGAACTGGGCCAACCCCAACACCAAATAATTTGCACTTTGAAAAGTTAACTTTTAGACCTAAATATAAATAGAAAAATATGAGTATCTACGAAGATTATAGAAGTTAGCTATTAGGGCTTTGTACCCCCATGGAATAGACCAAGATTACATGTTCTTTTTGAAACCATATTTAATGCTTCCATCAAAAAAAAAATTAAAAGGAAAATGCACAAAATATCTCGTTGCCTTACTCTCCTATGCTTGTAGAATTCCTTTGTTGGTGCATCATATAAAAGAACTGGGGTTTTTATGGACTCTATACATCCACTAATCCATGATCTCCATACCACATCAAAACCCATTTGATTCATAATTAAGACTAAGAATTTCCAATTTATGGTATCAAATGTAATTTCAAAGCCAAATTTAATAGATATAACATTTTTTTTAAATATTCTTAGCCCTATCAAACACTTTATATAAAATTAGTTGACCATCAAGTGCACGATCCTATTTCTCGGTATGTAATTTAATATGGTTTTAATTTGAACATTCCGTTAAAATTTGAAAACTAGAATTAATCGAAGCAGGACTTGCTTCTTATGAGAGGGATGTGCCCCAACCCATGGGCTGAAGTCTTTTTAGGGTTTTGGGGGCTGTTTAAGTATCATTAACCCTTACGGTTAGCTCATTCTCAGCTTCCTTCATCCTCTAGAGAGAGATTTAGAAACCCTAACCCTAGTTCTCTTGTTTTTGAACTTTGGTGTCCTTGGAAATATTGTTTCTCAACTTTTGTTCTTAAAGCTTGAAGAACAAGATCCTTCTTCGTGCAATAAAGTGAAGAGCAAGTGTAGATCTAGAAATTTTCATGTTTTGGATGTTTTTTTGAATATAAAGGTTCAAGCTTTCCTTGTCATTTGTTATATCATGCTTAATATCCATTTTGTACGCTTTTCGTCCGTATTTTTTGAGGTGAGCTTGGAATTTGCTTGACTCCAAATCTTTTTGGTCACATAGGGTTGTTGATTGAACCATTTGTCCTCATAAAGTTTGGACCTTTAGTTCTTCCTTCAATTCATTGAAGTATTGGAGATGATTTAGTTCATTTGGAGTACAAAAGCCTAGATCTTGTTTGACGTGGTGTGTCTTAATGGATAAAGTTGGAAACTTTATCCATTTAGACCATTGGATTTGAGATTGGCAGATGTGGTTGTGACTTAACGGATTAAGTTAAAAACTGAATCATCCAAAAAATAAGGTCCAAAATTTTCGTTTTATAATATAAATAAAAACCATAATTGGCATTCATCATATAAAAGCATAATTCATGTATCTTGAAAATATCATAAACTAATGTCAATATATCAAAATCATGTGACAAAACATCATAGTAAATCATTCCATGCTAAAATCTGTGGTGTGTGCAATGTAGTCATCCTAAGCTCTTCCCCTTGCTAGCGGAAGTACTTGAAACCAAACTAAAAACTATAAGCAAAAAGCTTGGTGAGTCTCCCCAAACTACCACATACCATACACATAATCACATAATAGCATACATTGGGCCTTGCCTAGTACATCAGACCCCGTCTGGTATTGGATGAATCCGGCATCGGGCCCTGCCCTACATCGGACCGAAGTCCGACATCGGGCCGAAGTCTGGTATACATATAACATATCAACAAGCATATAACATAAACACATAACATAAACATATAAGCTAAACATTCCTCCGGTTTGCCCCGACATCTGACCGAAGCCCGGAACACATAACACATAACATATAAGCTAAACATTCCTCAGGCTTGCCCCAACATTAGACCGAAGCCCAGAACCTATAAACATACACATGAAAGAATCACAAAGACATCAAGCATAAAAACATTCCTCAGGCTTGCCCCGACGTCTGGCCGAAGTCCAGAAACATATAATCTACATCGGGCTAACCCCGACATCGGACATAAGTCTAGCACATGCTAACATACATAAACGGGCCAACATTTGTGCCTTCAACCCGCTCCTATTAGAGGAAAACTCACCTCACAAAGCTGGTTGTTGAACCTCTCGGTAAGGCATCTCTATCGGCTGCTCCCGCGACTCCTTGGCTATCATTATAACAATAACACTTAGTCAAAATCCAATAATCCTTCTTAGGGTAAAATGACTATTTTACCCCCTGATCTAATTTGGACCATAACCTAGGCCCCATTCCTTCTAATATTTCCAAGCCCACTAATGGCCCACTAAACGCCCACTAATGGCTTAATTTGCTAATTGGGCCCACACCTCAAATGGGCCTTCCCTTAAGCCCAAACATGTCCTTGGTCCATTATCTGACTTCTGATGGCCCATTGTGGCCCAATAACTGCCAAGCCCAAAGATTAGCCCAAACATCGCAAGGCCCAAAGCCTGAGAGTACATTGAGTGTACTCCTCTGTAGGCTACGCGTACAACTTGCATGGTTTGTAAGATGCACGTACTGGTGTGTATCCCTAGCGCACTACCCTGTTAAGCCATCAACTTCAAAAATGCTTATTCCATTAAGACCTTAAGCCCATTTTTCAGATCTGAGTCCCTTAGCATGTATTAATTCATAAAGTCGACTACTTGGTGGCTTGCAACCCACCAAATAAACCTAAACTTGGAATATAACAACTATCTTCCATGGAAATGGCTAGATCTCATGCATGGTCACAAATGGGCCCTAAAGATTGAAACTTTACTTCTTATGGGACTCATATATCACTAAGGGTTGCACCCCTTGGCCTAGAAACGAAGTTGAATCATAAAGATCCAATCTTGGGACTAAAAAGATCCCAAAACATCACTACAATAGATCCAAGCATTCATAATGTTGAAGCAAGAAAGTGACCCTCTTTAACTTGTCAATCCAAAGTCATCTTCGCAACCGCAATGAACTTCTTGATCGCAATCAATTTCTGTCATCCGCAATGTCATTAGCAACAAAGACTTAGGTAGTGTTTGTTTTTTGTCTACAGATTTGTATGACCTCTTCTGTCTACGCCGCGCAAACCATGCCCATACATTAGTCTTCGCAAACTGTTTGTTTTCTTGAAGATTGCAGACTTAAAAATGTCTATGTGCCCTCTTCTTGGCGTAGATGTGGACTAGAGTCTTCTAACATCTTATATATATATATATATATATATATATATATATATATATATATATATATATATTTATTTTTTTTAATTTATAATTTTTGTAACTTTGTTAATGATAAACAATTTGAAAAAAAAAATACAAAACTTAAAAAAAACGTTCGACGATACAAACATGATATTTTTGACAAATTTATAAATAAAGATTTATTACAATAATAATAATACTCGTTGAAGTTGTTTATATAAATATGAAAAAAGTCATAATATATTCTTATATCATTTTTCCAAATTTTATAAAACATTATTTAATACAGTTTCATCAATTTCTTCAGAAAATATTTATGGTATGTTTTTAATGGATTTAATTGAAAAAATCGAAGTTTATTTCCATCCATTTATGTATCAAATTCTTTGATCACTAATTATAATGTTTAGTTATAACTTTGCAACCAAAGTTGTTGGTTTTTATCAAATATATACGTTAATTCATACAATTTTATTTTTATTTTTTATACGATAATACATAAAAGTTGATCTAGATTCGTTAATTGTTTATAGCAAAGTCATAAAAATATTTAAAAAATCAGTTTATTTAGATTTCAGTTGATTTTAGTTTCTAGCAGATGTTAAAAAACAAACAGTCTTCTTTTTTCAGACTGCAGATGTTTGGTCCACCTCTTCTACTGCAGAGGTCTACAGATATGGTCCGCAGACTACATACATTTTGCCTCAGAATAAACAAACAACACCTTAGTTTTTCTATTTCATAACTTATCTGTTTACATTGTATTATCCAGTGTGCCTTGCATGAAAACTTTATCAGAAATTCAGTCTTTGTTTATTCTCTATAAATAGAGTACTTTACTTCATAAATGAACATACAACAACTCATCTCTATTTTCTCCATATCTAAATTTCTCTCTGAATTCATATCTTCTTTTCTTCTAAGATTTTACTGTACTTACTCTCAAACATATTAAGATCTGAATCTCCTTTGGAGCAAGTCCTAGTTACTTCATTCACTTTAAACTGATAGCATATACTAACGTGTGTTTGATTCCAAACCATGTTAAGAATCAGTTTGGTGTTTACTTGACATATAACTTGCTGTCATTATATTTCCTTACTTTTCCGCACTTAAATATTCTGCAACTAACTTTCTAAAAACTCTAACTTCTTATTATTGTTGAGCTTTATGATCCTTTGAGATTAACTTTAATCCGCAATCTATAACTTGTTCTAACGTTTATTCAAGTGTGTGTCTTAAATGTTTTTCTCTCAATAATTGGTATCAGAGCCAAAGTGGTTGCTTTTTAAACAAAACACTGATTTTGAAAAGCCTTCTATACCACTAAATCTCATTTTCCCAAAAAAATAAATAAAAAAAACAAGGAAATATGGCACAAGCATTATCTCTTAACGTTTCCAACAGTGTTGGTGGTTCTAATCGAGCCCCAATCCTTGTTGCAAGCTAGTATCACCACCGGTCTCAAAAGGATGGAGAGGTATCTAAAAAGACTTGGAAGACATGTGTGGAGATCCATAGAAGAAGGACCTCATGTCCCCATTCTCTCTCCAGTTCAAGCTGATGGTGCTCAAGCCAGACTAGGTGGAGGTCAAGCTACAATGAACTGTCCCACTAAAGATGATCTGGATAAAATGGAAAGTGATGATGTTGCTTTCTATGAAATCTCATGTGGATGGGCCCCAAACAATTTTGACATCATAATCAACTGCAAATCAGCCAAATAAATCTAGGATGTCCTCAAAAATCTATATGAACGCTCTGAGCAAGATCAAGGAAAGAATCTCACCACCGCACTTAATGAGTTTAACAACTTCAAAGCTCATCCTGATGAGAGTCTTGAGGACTTCTTTAACAGATTCAACCTCATTGTCACCAATTTATCAAATGTTTCCACTATTTGAAGCAACCATGAAACCAATCTTCAGTTTCTTAATGGTTTGGGGAAACACTAGACTACGGTGAAAATGATAGTCCAAGATGATAGGAAGATTCACTCACTGTCTCTCTTCAAGTTGTATGGAGAACTCAAGGCACAAGAATCAATCATGCTCAAAGATTGTGTAGACTTCGGAGGTCCACTTGCACTCATAACTCAAAACAAAACCATCTAACCATATGAACCTTACCCTTCCTCATATGACAACCCACGACAGTCATACGAAGCCGATACAGAATATGATGTTGAAGAAGAATTCCAAAATGCAAGTGTTCTTGTTAGCTAACAATTCAACAAGTTACCACCAACCTCCTTTTGCAAAAATCAGAAGTTCACCAAACCTCCCTTCAACTGAAACTTCAATCCACCAAACAATCATTCTCGATATCCTAAAAACCTCACCAGTCTCCCCAACCTCTGAACACTCATCAATCCAAAGAGGCCCCACAACCTGTCAAGCTAACTAACTCTGATACCTCAATCAAAGTTAAAGATGATATTGTCATTTGTCACAAATGCAACAAAAGAAACCGCTTTTCTAAAGTATGTAAAGCCAATGTGGTGAAGGATAAAGAATTCTATCTCAGAATGGCACAGGAGATGGATGAAAAAGAAAAGGAAAGGGCATATGTGGCCCAAGTGAAGAGGGATCATCAAGTTTGGTCGTCAGGGGATGAAGATGAAGACTTCAACAACATCAAGGGCAAGGGAAAAATTTTTGTGATGGCAACTACTGATGAGGATGGATCAAAAAAGCTAGAGAAAAACTACTGCTTCGTGGTAAAAGATGGAACTCTAAGCATTGTTGAACAAGTAAAACTCATGATCCAAACTAATAATTATGTCATGCATGATTGTCAACCCTTCTTAAACAACCTTAATGACACTTGTGTTACCATCCTTTCAGACTATAACTAGGCCTTAGATGAGAAGAACATAGCATCCTAAGAAATGTTTCATGTAAGAGGACGACTAGAAGACAAGAGACTATAAGTTTCCACGTTAGAAAGAGACTTGGTGTCAGAAAAGGATGCCCAAATTTTATGTGAAATTCAGTTAGGAATAGCTTCGAATCAAAGGGATCTAGGCCAAAAAGAAAATGTACGTTTGAATTTGTTAATCAAAAAATTGTTTAATTCAAGTGAAGCCATTGAAAATCTTGTGAATAATGGAACCGTAGATAATACATATAATTAGGGTTGGTCCAATGGGTATTCCACCGCAGTGGATTCATCACCTCGATTTAACAAAGACCGTCCCTATCTCCCTCCTGATCGAGAGTTTCATTTCCCAGTCAATGAGAAAACATTCCCCCAAAAGACATTAGAGCCCACTTCAGTAGAATTCGTAATCTAAATAATAATTGTGTCATCGATGAAATTCTTCCTGAAACCTCTGATCATCCATGTGATCAAGTACCCATCACTCGCACAATTTATCCTAATTCTCAGGCTTTGACAATTGTTGATGATGAAATTCTTATGGAAGGACCTGATGAAACTGTAAACTGTACACTTTTATCCTCTGACCGCCGTCCCACTCACTGCAGTCTTAGACCACAGTTTTCTCAAGTACCTTCCATAAAGTGTCCCTCTAAGGGACGTTCTTTGACTTACTATGTGGTAGTCTAGTCTTCCTTACCGCAGACCGCAGTCAAGAGCACCATGACCATTCAACCCATTCTCCATGAGTTACCCATAGAAAATTTTGAATACGGTCAATGCTCTCAGAGTCCTGAGTCTTCTAGTTCAGATGACTCAAGTCCACCTTTTCAAAAACAAACAAAGCTTTCCAAGAAACCGCAGTTGAACACTTCTGACCATGGTTCTCCAAAATCTCAAGCAAAACTGGCTTTCAAAGAGGAAGTTACATCCCATGGTAAAAAGCATGAAAATAATTTCAAAAACAAAACCCTCAAACAAACCAAAGTTTCAAAACAAAAAAGTCTTGAAAAATCTGTTTCCTCCAACCGTTTTTCAAAAGGCACTGCAGTTAAAATATTAGACAAATGGGTTGTATAGTACAAAAAACTTTTTCTATCTCTTCTGACAAATCCCAAAAGAAAGTTAAATCTTTTCAAAGATATCGTTTTCAAAACTATTCATTGGACGATCCAAAATGGAAAGGAATTTTGCCGACTCCTACACCTTTTAGGTCACATCAGTTTGTTAGAAGGACAAAACCTAGGAGGAAATCAAATGCCCAAGAATTTTCAATTCCCAAGGGCACCTCAATCAAGTTTCACTCTCGGACTGGTCACAAGCCTCACACCACACACTCTGGACCGCTGACCAGGTACGGTGTCTGGCTAAATGAGAAAAATCTTACCTTTGGATTTTATCATCATAAAGGGCCATATCAAGTCCAACCCCGTAATTCTCCAAAACCTCACAATCCTCCAAAACCTCGTAACACTCCAACAGTTCACAAACACCAGTTCTACATTTCAAGATTGACACAAAACCTATCCCTAAACATCGTATTCATGCATCAAAGTCAGAAAAGCTCTAGTTTGTCCTCGGGCTCCAAACTCGTTTAGGTGCCCAAACTAACCCATTAATTTTTGTATGCAAAGGGCCCAAAATCCTAAGTCCAAGACCCTTTGTTATGGCCCAAAAGTCTTTTCTTCATCAATGGACCTAGCATCAAAGTCCAAAACTATAATAGGCAACAAGGCCCAAAGGCCTAAAAGAAGATTCCTCATAATGGGCCCAACCAAGCTTGGTCCATTTACACTAACAGTTCTAAGGCCCAAACGGCCCAACTTATGACCCTAAATGTCCACATTATAAATTCACCCACCTAATATAACTAGGCTACAACCCACGATATAACCCTAAACTCCTAAGTCCACATGCGAAGCCCACACCGAAGGCCCAAAATACTGAAACCTTCTACTGAGTACTTGGAGCGTACTCAGCTTGTATGATAAGCGTACATGATTAAGGGCCTGTACGTTGTGCGTACATGCTTATACGCCCAACGTACTCCTCTTATTTGCCAAATATCCCATTAAGCTCTTATTTGGTTCAGACACTTGCTCCAATACTCATATTTGACCTTTTTGAGGTGGATAATCACGTAAAGTTGCCAACTTTACATGCATGCATGGCTTAATGAAGCCCTAAAAGCCCAAAAGAACTTAATAAATGTCTTAATGCTTGCATGGAGGTCACAAACACCATAAAGTTTGCACCTTTAAGCTAGAAGAGGCCACTAAACGACTAGATCTACAGCCTTGGCATCACAAATGGTCTTGACACATCAAGACCTTCAAAAAGGGGACCAAAGAGACCAAACAAGTCCAAAAAGGAGATCTAAACAATGGTTGATCAAGGTATGAACTTTATACCTCAAGAAGCTCCCTAAGATGAAGGAAATGTTGGATCTAGAAGCTTCACCACGATCAAGAATTATATTACAAGCTCTTCTCCTTGCATACACGCCCAAAAATGGCTTCCTTATGACACTCCAAGCTCAAACTCACCTCCAATGGCTACTAGGGTTTATAGGGATGATGAGAGGCAAAGGAAGCTGATAGAAATAAGATCCAAAGATTAAACGATGGTTTAAATATGGTAAAAGTCCGAATATTAGGGTCTTAGACCTCAACCTCGTACGCCCCGCGTCAAAGCTTGTACGCCCCGCATACGAGCCTAAGCCACTAGATGCATTTGCTGGTGATTATGTAGTCATGATAAATCAGGAATAGTAACAACCGAAAAGATATATTATATGGATTTGAACCAAGAGCCCGAGTCATTTAAGTCATAAGTCAACCGAAAAGATATATTAACAGGGTACTGCTAATAAGACACCCTTTTGGACAGCCTAATTCAAAAGTCAAACTTTGATATTTGTGTATTTTATACTTTTTATAGGTTTTAGCTTTTTGGTAACTTAAACTGTAATTAATTTTTAACAGCATTAACAGTAGTTACATTGAAACTTGTTACAACCACTAACTAGAATGAATTAACGACTTCTATTCTTTTATATAAAATCTTATATAAAATCTTAATTCAGATTAATACTAATCAAGCCAACTTTCAGGTAAAATCTCTAATCTAAGTTGTACATCACCATTTTGTAGCTAACATGTAACTCCTACAATATCGATTTTTTGAAGTAACCTTAAAAAAGCCATTGTCATTGTTAAAATGTTGTTCCACCAAGGTCGAATACCAGATTCCTCGTCATTTTTTTTCTTGTCTTTGGGCATCGTCAAGGCTACAATCATCGAGGGAGAGAGACGGCGGTTGTGGTCGACGAGATCATAAGTGTGATGAGCAGCAGAGGTCCATTGAGTCAGAGGTTGAATCCGACGATGAGAGTGGCGACGATGAGATTGAAGGAGTGGAGATTTCCAGCGACGAGAGTGATAGTTGGGAGAAAAAAGACGATCGATTTTTGGAAGCGATGGCAGACTTGATTGGATAATGAAAGGATTAGGTTTTTTTAGTTATATATGAAGATTGGTATGGGTTTTAAAATTGGGCTAACATGGGCTAACATATTTTTTTTAACAAAATGGGTTGGAGTAAAGTAGCAGTAAACACGTTTTCTATACTAAAACTTTATAATATATATATATAAATTATTCTTTATACATAATTTTAGTTTTTATAATCTTTTTTTTGTAGTGTTTAATAAATAATATCGAATCCCAATGGAAATAATTTAAATGAAGGCATGAACACTACGTCGACATCGCCGTTTTCTACCACTAGGGTATAATATTTATCATAATAACATTTTTTTATCATTGCGTTACAATTTTTTAACAATTTTTTTTTAAATAGGTGTTTACGTCTCGTGATGAGTTGATGGAATGGGTGCGAAACATTGTATTTTCTCTTGGTTATATCATCGTGATGAGAAAATCAAAGACAAAAAATGGTGTGGTGTCTTATATCACACTTATTTGTGATATTGGTCATGAATACAAAAGTAAAGCAACAATTAAAAATTTTGGAACCAAAAAAATCAATTATAACTTTCAATTGGTAGGTTTGTACATCAAACAATATGACGGTTGGACCCTCAGGGTGATACATGATCAACATAATCATCCACCTGCACAATATATGGAGGAACATGCTTTTGCTAGGCGGTTGAAAGAACACGATAAACAATTGGTGGGTGACTTGACAAATATGAATGTTACACCACATAACATACTCTCAATAATAAAGAAGCGCGGCGAGAATAATGTTTCTACACTAAAAACCATATACAATGAGCGTCTCAAGCTTCATTCATCCACGGTCGTTGAATATATGGAAGGCATTTCCACACGTTTTGATAATAGATGCAACATACAAGACCAACAAATATGGTATGCCTTTTGTTCAGATTGTTGGCACAACTTCAACCAACAAGACATTTAGCATAGCTTTTGCATTTATCGTTAATGAAAAGGAGGAGAACTATAATTGGGTGTTAACGTGTCTAAAATCCACATTAGACAAGTGCATGCACCCACACATTATAGCCACAGACAGGGAATTGGCACTGATGAACGCATGTCAACAAGTTTTCCCCGGTGCCACTCGGTTACTTTGTAGATGGCACATTACTGAAAATATTAGAAAGCGTTGGAGGAGAAGATTCAAGATAGACGATGAGTGGAAACCCTTTCATATAATGTGGACTGTACTTGTTGACTCTCCAACATGGATAGTGTACAATGATAACTACAAAACACTCCAATCGATGTTGAGAAAATATCAAGGTACAAATCTTATTATTTTTTAACTTGTTATTTATGATTTTAGATTATTTTTATAGATAATAACATTTATATAATTACAAATGTTTTAAATTATCTGGATGAAGTTTGGTTAAACAAATATAAGGAAATGTTTATCTTAGTCTGGATCGATCAACATCTCAACTTTGGACAACGAACTACAAATAGAGTTGAGAGCGCACATTCAAATCTAAAGAAGTACTTAGATGACACAAATTCTTCTCTTGATAAATTTATTGGTTGTCTTGATCAATTAGTGAGGTCTCAACTTCCATCGATACAAGATAGTCTTGAAAAGAGTAGAATTGTCCGTAAACGGGAACACGACTTGCCATGTTTTAGATTATTGTGGGGTTCATTTTTACATGAAGATCTCGATAAAATAGTTGGGGAACTTCTTGAGTGAAAATCAAATTGACTCGTTAAACTGTGGTTGTAAACTACAACATAGTTGTGGCTTACCATGTGTTTGCATGTTATTAGTTTACTTAAACTCGGGTGAGTATATTCAACAAGTATTTTTTTTTTAATTTAACTAATATATTGAATTTTTATATACTAATGGTATTTCAATACAGGTGAGTATATTCCATTAGAATCGATAGATATATTCTGGACAAAGCTTGATATATCAGAGTCAATTTCTGTAGCTAATGAAGATATTCGTTGTGAGGATGATTTAGAAATGATTAAAGAAGACTTCTATCAACAGTCAAAAGCAGGAAAAAAAGTATGATAAGAAAGCTAAGAGATATTTTCCTACCAATTAAAACACGCATTAAGGAACCCACAATTCAAAAAAATACTTGTGGACGACCAAACTTGAAGAAACAACAACAAAACGAGCTGATTCTACAAATCAAGCTCCTATAAGATGTAGCTATTCAACCACATCAAAATATGATGGATTGAATTCAACATGGATGAACAAGGAACCAACAAGACATAGTTCATATGTAACCACGGTTCCAGACATGAATGAAGCAATTCCAGACTTAAATGTATTTATGGATTAGAACCAAGCGCCTGAGTCATGCTACATTCATCCATTAATGGATGACATTCCACTCGTGTTTCATCCATACGTATCACATATACAAAATGTTGAGGGTGATGGACATTGCAGATTTCGAGCAATATCTGCTTGTCTTGGGTATGGCGAAGATCAATGGCTCTACGTTCGAAAACAACTAGTATATGAGTTACATAGTCATTCGATGTATATGCTACGGTTTTCACAGATGGAATCCATGAATTGTGGAATTCATTGTATTTCTTAAGACCGAGTGCACTAG
The DNA here is from genome assembly GCF_052625555.1 of Lactuca saligna. Classification (NCBI taxonomy): domain Eukaryota; kingdom Viridiplantae; phylum Streptophyta; class Magnoliopsida; order Asterales; family Asteraceae; genus Lactuca; species Lactuca saligna. The sequence goes on along the minus strand of NC_136423.1, from coordinate 156,766,823 downwards.
CAGAACATTGGATGCTTATGCCTGAAACAGATATTCTGATTACTAACAAGTTTGGTGTGGTCCTTACTTTCTTAACCAATCATGGTTCCTTAACTTTCTTTCCTATTTGGAAAGGCCCAGAAGAATTTTTGGACCATCGGTTTATTACAATTTCACTTATATGTGGTCCTCGTTATGTTATGGTACAATTAAAAGAAGATTGTTTGATGCCTATCATTTCGGCTTTATGGATCCGTCACAGAGCCCCGTGTGCAGCTGGATGAGAAACGATGTTTATGTCACGTCTGCAAATTTATAGACAACTGAAACCTTATAATCATGATTTTATAATTATAGAGGATTGTTAAAGAATATTATTTATGTCTTGTATTTGAAGAATTATTAAATTAGTTGATTAATGAATGATTAAAGTTGGTCTCACATTTTTGTGTTTATGTATTTATTTATTTTTAATTATTAGATAATGTCATTTAAAATAGAAGGTTAATAAAAATGATTATTTGGAAATAACAAATAATAATTATATAGTTATATAATAATTATATTATAAATTTAATAAAAATATTAAACCCTAATGTATAGTATAAATTAATTAATTAGAACAAACTTTACAAATATATTTATTAATAGTATTTATTATTGTTTTAGTATAAAAAACAAAAAGTAAAGAATATGTACATAAGTTTAAACAACGATATGTTAGTTAATATTTTGTTATAAAATATATTTAAAATAAAAGTTAATAAAAATAGTTATTAGTGTTAAAACGAAAAGTAAAGCATACGTAAATAAGTTAAAAAAAACATATTAGTTAATATTTTGTTATAAAATATAATTATATCTCTTCCGGATTGTTCCGTTTTTTCTACTTCAACTCCATTCATTCTTCTCATCCAGACCAACCATGTTTTGAAAATCGGACCGGACCGGCCGGTTCGACCGGGAACCGGTCCCGGATCCGGTTCTTAAATGCCAAAAAACCGGTATTCATTTGAACCGGTGAAAACTAGTAAAAACCGGTTGAACCGGTACAAACCGGTCCGGTTGAACCGGCAAAACCGGTCAAAACCGGAAATTTAAAAAAAAAATTTTTTTTTTTTTATTTTTTATATTTTTTATATAATTAAATATAATTATGATATCATCCGGTTTTCCCGGTTTTTGAGACCGATCTGGCTGGTTGGACCATCCGAACCATCGAACCGGTAAGACGGGTTCGGTCTCCGCCGGTTTTCAAAACATTGCAGACCAACCCACAATCGGTGTCTCACACCGTTCTTTTTCCAATCGGAGCTATTTAACAGAAAAATCGAAGCCCAACACCATTCTCGCATCCATCGTCGCCAGAGAGAAGGATCGACTTCGAGATTGGAGGAGTCTCTGACTTGATTAGGTCTCATTTACCACCATGGAGAAGATGACGACAACCCACCGTTACCACATCCAAAGTTTGATAAATCGGTCTTCATTGTTGCCCTAAACCCCAATAACGATTTGAAGACGCGATCGTAAGGTTTCGAAGTTATCGAATTCCAATTCAGACAACCACTCCCAAATTCTTCTGGTCATCAGATGTAAGTTAGAACATAGTGAATCTTGATTCTTTACCCTCTCTTCTAATCTCATTCCTAACCTTTTTTTGTTGTCGTTGGTGTCAACCTCCTCTTCAGAAACAGTTCTCAGTCCTTCGACTGTTGAAGAAGATGAGACCGATGTCAGCTCTCCTCACTCCTCAAAAAAAAAATTTGATGGTAATTTACGTACCATACGCCTATCTCTATCTACATCATGCTGCTTATTATTATTTATCATACATGCTAATATGAGATCCTGGTCTTGGCATGACTCCATTCTGATGTCACCGAGGTTAGTCAATTTGTGTCCTAACTAAATAGAAACGTACCCTAAGTTTTCAACTTCTGAATTGATAAATCTTCAATTTTTTACTGAAAATTAGAGAAGGGAAACAAGATTTGATTATATGATAATAGAAAGTGTTTTGAGTGGGTATGGTGAAAACATAATTATAGTTTTTAACTTTTTATTCTTGAAATACTGATCATACAATAAACGTAACTACTCTTTAAGGGCAAATGAAGACTGAAGCAACTTGCATGTTAGAGCTTCTTACTAAATACAATCAGACAGGTTTTTGTATATGAATGTATATAATATATTTTCCAATTCAATGTGTACGTAAATTACCATATTTCATTTCTTGCTAAAACAGAATGAATATATATATATATATATATATATATATATATATATATATATATATATATATATATATATATATATATATATATACTACAGCTGCTGGGAATTGAAGAGGAGTTGTGGTTAGAGGCAGTTTATGCTGGAGCAAACTTCTGGAAGCCTGTTGATCAGTATCATATTTTAACTCTATGAGCTTTAGCAAGTCTAGATAAGTTTGAATATATATGATATTTTGCAATTCATCAAACATACTATCTTTTTTCACTATTTATTTATGTTTCTAAGTAATTTTCCCTGGTAATCAAGTACCATGGATTTGAATTGAATAATTCATTTAACCATTTGTATCGACTTCATATGAGTTTCAATTTCAAGGGTAAACTATACTTGGCTACTGATACAATAAAAAATTGTTCCACTTGCAGTACAAAAATTGAGGCTGGAATGGGAAATTAAATGGACAGCGGTACAATAATGGAAGCTAGAACAGGAATGGTGGTAGACAAAACAATGGGAATTAGCAGCAGAATGAGAATGAAGTTGAGCAGGGGAATGTAAATGGTGAACAGCGATATAGACATGGTCAATCTTATGGTTCCTACTTCTCTTTTTTTTACTTGCTGCAGCTTTATATTATGCCAAAACCGAATGTTTTCATCTATAAATTTGGGGAATTATGGACTTAAGTTTTTTTTTTTTTTTTTAAGTTTATGAACATAAGTTTAGTAATTTGTGTCATTTTTATGCTAGCTGTTTGATTAAATTGGTTTTTGCTAATAAACATTTATAATTGAATGTCTTCCAACCCCCGCAGGAATCTTCTCTTGTATATATTAAAGAAATGAAAGTTAGAAATAGTATTTATTTTTGGGCTTTAAGTTTTTACCTCAAATCCTTGGTGTATTTAACACTTTTTGCCCTTAAACTCAAAACTTTTATATTTTTGCGTTTTGATTGAATTTTTCTCTTTTTGGTTTTGACACAAATATTTAGTGAGTTTGACACTTTTAGTTCTTACAGTAAAAAATTTTACATTTTTGATGTTTTTGCAACATATCTTTTATGAATTTGACACTATTCGTCATTGTACTAAAAACTTTTACATTTTGACATAAAAAAGAAAGAAAAAAAACTTTCTTTTGAATTTTGTCACCATATTTTCCCAACTTTGGCAACTTTAACATTATTGACACAAAATTTTTGAATTTTCTCCAGCAGTGTTCATTGTTTTGATTGTACACTTTGACATCTAATTTTAGGGGTTATCGATTTTATCCCTTATTTGTGGTGATTTACAATTTCAGCATAAATTTTTTAAAGTTTGCTGATTTTTCCCGTAATACCCCAAAAGCAACGTAGTCGCGGCCTCGTTACTAGTTTAAAATAAAAATTTATAAAAATAGTTATTTAGAAATAACAAATAATAATCATTGTTAAAAAGTTAAAATAGATAATTATTATATAATTATTATATTATATAATTATTATAGGTTATCTATTTAGTTATATGGATGTTTCTTTAACCAACTCATTTGATATGGTAATCAATAGTGAAAGTCAAATTTAGAAAAAGGAAAAACCTAGGAATGCCTAGATTTTGATGACAACCAGGACTAAAGAATTGACAAGTGGAGGTTAGGAATACTCTTTTATTAGTAAGGATTAGTAAGGATAGATATAAAAACAAATACATTATACAAAATAGAAATATGAAATATATACTCTTTACTCTTAAATTGACAGCCAAACAAGGATGACACCCATTCAATTATTGTTGCTTCTAAACTTCAACCTATACAAAACCAATCTCAAAAATTGTACAAAGATAAATAAATAAATAAATAATCTAACACTCAAACACACTCTATCATCTTCAGATCGTGAAGAATCAAGAAAAACAACAACACTTTCTTTTTCTTAATCCACTTTCCTTCCCTGTCAACTGAAACAATCAAACATAAAATATATAAAAAAAAAATAAAAAAAAAAAAAAAAAAATCCTGTTCTTCTTCTACCCTTTCGGTGGACAACAAACAGCCAAACACCCTTTTTCCTCAACTGATTATCTTTTTCGTTTCTTGTCAATCGAACCCCAACCCAAAACACCCTGAGAATCGCTTCTATTGCTACCTTCTTCTTTCATTGAACTGCTACCAATGGACTAAGAACATCATAATCCACCTTTGTCCCTGTTTCGATGACCAAGCCTCAACCCAAATATCCATCGATTCTTTATCAAACATCAACACATAAACATCCATTCCCTATATCAATTTCTGTCAAGAACAATCAATGAAAAAAAAAGAAGAAGAAGAACATGCGAGGCTGCAGTAGCAGCCCCCATTCGCTTACCTGCTACCAATCAAAATAACAGCCCCACCCTCGCACTCCTCTTCTCCTCTCTTCAGTTCCTCCCACCGAACCCTTGAATCGCTCACCTCATCGACCCTCGCAACACTCCGCCATTTCCTCTATCCCTTCGGTTTCGTCAAACCCCGAAGACAAACCCCTCGTCGCCGATTTCTCCATCTCCTTCGCGAGATGACGACCGCCATCAGGTTTCGCAGTCGCTTCACGTTTCCCCTCTCGCCACCTTCGGTCATTGCTTTGCCATCGGACCTCCTTGCTGCCGCCGACGGATAGAAACTCCTAAGCGAGTCGCCGGAGAGTGGAATTCCTCCTCCTTACGATGGATCGATCACCCACCAGTCGCTGCTTTGTTCGTCTTTTCCCCTCCATTCGTTCGTGCCTTCGTTCGTTCCTTTACCCGATTAAATCTTGAACACGGATAACATTTAAGCCCTAAGTCATTTTAGTTATAAGATGAACAAACTACCCTCCCTGTTAAACTCTTCATTCAAAATAGGTCCCAATCCCCAAAAAGTGATTCCATTTATCCACAAACAACCCCTTACCACCCTCACTTGGTAACTTTTTTTTTTTTTTTTTTTTTTTTTTTTTTTTTTTTTTTTTTTTTTATCAAAATAGTCCTAACCATTAAATTAAATTACTAAAAAGCCTCTATACTTTAGCGAAGTTACAAATTAGTCCCTGATAGTTCAAATTTGTTATGAAATGATCCCGATAGTATTTCAAAGTTTAAGAATTGTGGATTATAGTTTCACACATCAAGCATCTTAAACAAAATGATTTCAAACAAATGGAACTCACGCTTCGAGGGTGAGTGCTTTACGGCCCATTTTTAATATTTTAGTTATTTTATTTATTTATTTATTTATTTATTTTTTTGGGGGGGGGGGGGGGGGGGGGGGGGGAATACTGTTGGGACTTATACAAACAATCCTATGTGTGCATGCAACCCTAGTATTGGATCTATGTTTTCACTATTAGTTATACAACTTTATGAACACAAAAAGAAACCTGGCATGCTACTATAATTTTCGAAATTCATATATAAAGCTAGAATACATACCTTTTGTTGTTATATAGCAATACCAACTAGTTCCTTGAATTTCCTTAGCTCTTGAAAGCAAGTACCACAAGTGTAGTACCTCTAATGGAGTCACAAACACCATATGCAACTTGGATGAAGAGGAGAAGAAAAAGAGGCACAAAAAACGGCTGGAAACCCTAATGGAAGTGTTGTTCACGTTTTTTGGGGCTTAAGGGTCCCTTTTATACATATAGGCTATTAGGGTTTACAACTAGGAAACCCTAATCTGACTGCTTAGGCCCTAAGCAGCCCATGAACTCCTTAAACATATCCCTTGGACGATTTCTAATGAGCTTCCCATAGAATTCGTTCAACCTATATATTATTAGGTGATCCATAGCCCAATTATAATTATCTTATAATTACAACTTCAGTCCCCTAAGTTTAATTAATCTCTTTTAACCACAAAATTAATTCTTAATTAATTCTTGACCAATATTAATTAAACAATATGATTTCTCCTTTAATATATTATTCTCATAATATATTAATAAATCATATTTAAACCTTTCTCTCCTTAAATCATCCTACATATTGCTATGGTGAAGGCAACCCAAAAGGACCATGCTCATAATCGGGTCAAGTACATACCAAAACAGTTATGGACTTAGACACTAATCCAACAGTCTCCCACTTGGATAAGTCTAATAACTATTTTCCGTATGACTTCAGAACCTGATCAGCAATCGTAGCTTTCAAAAGCCGCTATCAACTCTGATCTTATCAGATAGCGTGTCCTCTAGATAAGGGATTATATATTCCTCCATTCTCAAGATATCGTATAGACAAAAGACATGAATTTCAATCATTCTCTCTATACTATTTCCCGACTTCCGATTCATGATGACTGATAACAGACTACAATTGAACACATCAACTTAGTCCCGGCTTGGCCAAGCGCTTAGGTGTCATCACTAAATCATCGAGAGGCCCACATATATCGCTTTTATCCCACTTTGGGTAAAAGGAATGGATAAACTTCGACTCAAATGCTCGCTTGCATTTACTGATCGAATCACACACAACAATAAGTTTTATAACACCAAGTTACTGGTACGTTTACTTATTATCAATGTGTAACTGACCAACAAATAACAACTCACACGTCTCGGTTTCAAGAATATACAATATTATCGTCTCACTAATCACTCGTGATAAAACCGTGAAGTGATCCAAGTGAGCGTGGGTTTAATCCAATACTTTAATCTTATCAAAGCACTCACGAACTCTGCAGCAAACTTGTGCCATGTCTAAACACTTCAGACAATCTACAGACAGATTCATGACAGTCTTTATTCATACCTACTCCCAACGTATGACCAACTGTGGATGTTTGAATAACCTAGTTATTCTGGGAGTCAAAACATGCAAATTGAAACATAACAACAATACTTAATCCTATATGGCCCCAAACTTGTGAGAGTAAATAAAACCCTTCTATTTATCCACCATATTGATTACTCATTATTTATCATTTAATGTTTCGGATAATCAACTCATTGCTTGAATTACAACAACAATTGTCCCATGCTCTAAGCATGCACACCGTGTTTCCTATGGTCCATGCTTTGTGAAATAGATCAATTGAACACATTTCCAATCATTCTCATTTCACAACTCCAAATCCATTTTCATAAGTGTAAGAATATCAAATTCTCGTTACTTATAGAATATGCTAGATCTTAACACTTTATGCAACGATCCCTTCATAATGTCACTGCACTATTGCCAATGATATTACAAAGTCTTCTATCAGAGACTGTTACAAGACAATTCCTTAGATATGATGTCTCTCACTCAAAGTACATTCCTTTGAACATCCTTTTGCATAAAAGTTTCTAATCTAGACAAAGATTTTCAATATTTACTTCCTAATATGAACACGCTTCCATATTTTCCTCATAACAACCCATTCTTAATAGAATCTTTTCTATTTGTAATGATGTCGATATGGTCCATCCAATATGGAAACATTTCCATATTTTCCAATACTATACTTCCAACTACTCACAAGCGACCAATTCTCGTCGAACTTTGGATTGACCTTTGATAGTTGTTTAATTATTTTAGTCAAAACCAATTCTAGTCCCTTTTTCCCTCTAAATGCGCTAGACATTTGGAAAATTTTAGAATGGTAAAATACTATAGCATTTGCAATCGATCCTATACCCAAAGCGTATGGGATGCATAATGTCTTACATAAAGATATGATACTTTACCAATCTTTTGCCATAATATTTTATGTGTCATGTTCTCATAATTCGAACTATGAAGAGGGATGCCGTAATCATAATCGTTTTAAGAACACACAATGTATCCTTTGACTGAAAATATTAAAATTTCTTAATCTAAGCTTTAGATTTTGAAACGGAGTATAATATTCTCTCCCTTAATTATAGCAAAAAAACTTTTCAACCTATGCAACTTTGCAAATTGAATCTTTGTTTTTCTATAATTAATATTGCTAACTTGCAATACTTTCCATAATAATCATACAATCATAACTTTTATGCTCCCACTATCATGATGATTACTATAAAACATAACACTTATGCTCCCACTAGCTTCGACATGTATTCATAAACATCTTAACTTTCAGAAAGACAATAACTATTGAATTTCTTAAGTCCATGTTTCTAATACTTAGTGCTTTGATAATCTTTTATCAAGGCTTCTTGAACTTATACACCTTTGCCTTAGATAGTTCATATGTGTGTCTTAACAATTAAGACTAATTGCCAAACCTCACAATTCAAATTATGGAAAGGGATACCGTAACCATGATCGAATTCGAGAATGCAATTTTACAATCACTATCTTCTTAAAATCTTTCTCAGTGAAAGCATTTCCTCACAATCATTTTCATGAAGGAGAAAATCTTATGACACTTAGATTTAAATGGTGTATTTGTTCCTATCCATGTGAATTTGTTAAAACCAAAGTTTATGACAAATTCAAACTCATATGGACTGACCTTTCTTAATCTTGATTTCTTGCCTTATGGTAGCACAGCTGCCCACCACGTCTTCCAAGTAGTTAAGCAGCTCACCCTTTCTTATCAATGTACTTTCATTGATCAAGGTCCTTGCTTTTTATGCATTCAAATGAGAATTCATAGAACTCACATGCATAATTAACTCGATTGGATTGGCACAGACTCAAAATAATGTCAACACGATAGGTTGTAAACCTCAACTCGTGCGCTAGTGATGATCGATAAGGTTTATTTGATTTGTTCTTGAAACTTTTTCAAAACATTAAAACTACCACTGACCTCTTGACATATATGATTCTCTTTGTCAAGAAACATTTCTTGACAATCAAATATTCAAGAGTCAGTGCAGTTATTATCAAGACAAGAACACTTCACAAGTTGGTCCTAGTTGGTCTTTGTCTTATCCAAGACATCACAACTTACCAATCTCAAATGTACAAGAATAAGAAAACTTTTCCAAGTTCCATATTTGATGAGTGTTATAAACCTACTTAAAACTTTTCACTCAATGTCACAATCTTGACTTTAAGACTTGATATTGGAACGAAGTGTGATTGACTTCTTGATTTAACCATTTCTACAATACTTGATTCCTCTTCTTAGACATGCAATTGCACTAAGACTCACTTAGAGGATCTATTGAGACATGGTTCTTAATCTTTAAGACTTATCATAAAACACAATAAAAGGTACTCTCCCTTCTTCCTAGAAAAGAGAAACTTTTATCTTTCTGCCTACTCGATTCTTCTTTATTCGTTCTACTATTCATTGAAACTCCTTCAATCAATCTCAGAATTACACTTAATCTTATAAGTATAATCACATTTACTAAACTTTAGTAAATCATGACGAATATCTTTGTCACTCTTGTGGTGGACTTGATCAACGCACAACCTAGTGTACTTGATCTCCTAGTCCTTCAACTGACACTTTGCCAAAGAATTAGTCTAAGTTTCCCAAATGTGAAAGTTTTCCATTCATCATACAATACACATTGCATGATTCCAAGTTTCTGTCCAATTGAAACTTGGGCGATGAGAAAGTCTCCCTATTTGGTACACTTTTGACATTTCCATAATTAAGAATCAAATCCATTTTGCTAATAATAGAAGTACATGAACATCAATTTTTCATATATTTCATTGTAAGGATAAATAAATAAGACAAAATCAAAATTTATTTTATTGCGGAAAAAACTTGTCCTTACAATGCAATTCAACTGAAAAACTATGTTAACAATCTATTCTAACTCCAAGTTGTAGCTCAAGAATCCATTCTTCAAGTAATGCGATCGAAATCCATTTCTTCATGATCAGATTCAGCTCACTTCTTTTCTCAAGCTTCCTCTCTTTTCTTCGATCCTACAAAACATCAAAATGTAATATTATCACATCATGTATTAAGAATCTAGATTAGGAACTTAAAAGAGTTAGTTAATGGATTTTACCTGAAGTAGAGCCATACGTCTTGACTCTCCCATCTCTTAGATCTCTCAGGTAATTAGGGCAGCTTCATCTCCAATGCCCCTTCTCTTGGCAATAAAAGCAAATAGACTCCTTTGGCACAACACATCGGACAATCACAGACTTAGTTCTTTCTGGACTTCCAATGTTGCCAGTGTCCATTGAAGTTTGGGAGTTTGATTCACTAGACAAATTTGCTTGACCAGCACGCCAAATCATTGCTGATTCAGCAGCTATAAGCAAATAGGTGAGATCAATTAGGGTCACGTCGTGGTCCATCATATAGTACTCTCTAACGAACTCACTATATGATTCAGGAAGTGACTGAAGAACCCAGTCAACAGCCAACTCACTTGAAATCTCGACACCCAACATGTTTAACCTATCAATGTATGACTTCATCTCTAAGACGTGCGCACACACAGGTTTCCCATCTTCGTTTTTACTTACCAAAAGGGCTTGAGTGAGCTTGAACTCTTCAAGCCTTTGAACTTGTGGGTCAGGGAGAATAATTGGAGGAGGTGGAGGAAGTGAAACATGACTCTCATTTCCTTGATCGTATCTCGGAACGTCATCTTCATTTGGAAAGCTTGTTCCAAAGGATTTGGGAAGACCATTGTAAGATTCAGACATCTACAAAATGGGAGAAAATTCAAGTTAAGTTGATTAGAATTCTTGATGCAACACCCAAATGAAACATCAAGCTAGGATCCAACACAATACTCTACAACCTAGAAGAGGGATGCCGTAATCTAGTTGCAGAATATTTGAAGGTAGGTAAATGACGATTTACCAATTTCCACCATGAAAAACGAAAAAGAAGTTTAAGTTTTAAATGAATTGAAACTCCTAGATCTTTTGAGACTCATTGAACTCTTCAATGGCATGTTTAATCTCGATTATGCCCTACTATTCGTGACTGGGATGCCGAGGATCACAAACAAGGTGTAAATAACCATACGAAGCACGTGGTGCACCCAATGCTACTATCACCTAATCAATGTGCCGGTTAGCCACACACGCTCCATTGATCTATGATAAGCATCGAGCCACCCTTTGCCACCAATGTCATCCCCAAATTAGTGTGCCGGTTAACCACACATGCTCCACTAACGTTTGACAAGGGTACGAAGTGTAATTCCATGGGTTAGCATACAATTTCACATTTGCCTAAAGTAACTATGATTTCGGAATTTGAAAAAGCATTTAGTTACTTTGTACTTCATTATACTTATAATGGAAGGTTTCTGTCCTATCCTACCCGTTCGGCTAACGACCCTCCACTAGTCAAGAGTGCGGTGGGTAAGAGTGGATACCCATTCAATCGCCATTTTATAGGCAATTTCCTTAAACACCCCTTATAGACTAGCTTCGTGAATGAGGCCTACTAACGGTAAGACTGAATTTTTAGTTATACATATATAATATTAAACTTTTAATGTTATATATATAGTATAAGGGTGTATTTTACACTTTTAAAATACTAGGTGGTTTAAATTATACTTTTAATTAACCAAAATCATTATGGATTTATTAAATCTCTTTTAATTATACACTTAATTAATTTAATAAAACCATAAGGGTTTAATTTGAACTTTTCAAAATCTGGGTTTTGGAATTTAGACTTTCAAAATTAACTTTTAATCAACAATTTAAATTCCAAAACTTGAGGACAAGTTTTGAAACACTTCAAAACAATTAGGTTTTAATCTCACTTAAAATTTTCGAATTTAAGACATTTAAATTAAAATTTTAAATATTAAAACTCTTGATTTAATAATTACCATAAATTAAACAATTAATTTAAATTATTAAATCACAAGGGATTATCTAGATCATGAGGATAATTACCAATTATACATCTAAGATATCCTAATCCCTTGAATCCCTCTCTAAATCTCGAAAATAAGGGATGGGATAATTCAAGATCTTTAATTACCATATTTAACAATTAAAAGATAATTACAAGATATGGGATTATCCAAATCCCTAAAATTTAGGATCTAACCTTGGGGAAGGAGGTAATTTCGAAATCCAAGGGTTGGATAACCCTAGATTTCAAAATCTTGGAGGCTAAGGAAAGGATTTGGGAAACCCTAGCAAAAATCGCCATCTAGGGTTTTGCAACCCTAATTGCGAAAATTACCTAGCCTTTAGGGTTTATTAGCCATAAACCCTAATATGTCAAGTTCACAAATTTGAATAAAAGCTAATTGAAAACAAAAACCAATGGCTCTGATACCCCTGTTGGGACTTATACAAACAATCCTATGTGTGCATGCAACCCTAGTATTGGATCTATGTTTTCACTATTAGTTATACAACTTTATCAACACAAAAAGAAACCTGGCATGCTACTATAATTTTCGAAATTCATATATAAAGCTAGAATACATACCTTTTGTTGTTATATAGCAATAACAACTAGTTCCTTGAATTTCCTTAGCTCTTGAAAGCAAGTATCACAAGTGTAGTACCTCTAATGGAGTCACAAACACCATATGCAACTTGGATGAAGAGGAGAAGAAAAAGAGGCACAAAAAACGGCTGGAAACCCTAATGGAAGTGTTGTTCACGTTTTTGGGGCTTAAGGGTCCCTTTTATACATGTAGGCTATTAGGGTTTACAACTAGGAAACCCTAATCTGACTGCTTAGGCCCTAAGCAGCCCATGGACTCCTTAAACATATCCCTTGGATGATTTCTAATGGGCTTCCCATAGAATTCGTTCAACCTATATATTATTAGGTGATCCATAGCCCAATTATAATTATCTTATAATTACAACTTCAGTCCCCTAAGTTTAATTAATCTCTTTTAACCACAAAATTAATTCTTAATTAATTCTTGACCAATATTAATTAAACAATATGATTTCTCCTTTAATATATTATTCTCATAATATATTAATAAATCATATTTAAACCTTTCTCTCCTTAAATCATCCTACATATTGCTATGGTGAAGGCAACCCAAAAGGACCATGCTCATAATCGGGTCAAGTACATACCAAAACAGTTATGGACTTACACACTAATCCAACAAATACATGTGTCTATATATATATTTTTTATATACAAATATTTTATCTTTTATGCAAAAATAAAATAAATCTAGTTTATAAAAATGTTATTTAAAAGTTTAACATATTGTTACAAATAACAAGTATAAACTTTTCGTATACATATTATATAATTTTTATTGTCTAATAACTAGTCCACACGACAAATGTTACATGATACAAATATATATGATTTTTATGTGACATTGTATATTTAAACAATCATGTTATAACACTTTGTTGTATTTCAAGCATTCAAGCTATTACTATTCATGTATATTTATATGTTATACATGTACATATGTTCTTTACTTTGAAACATACATCTTTATAAAAGAAAGTACATTACACTTTTACATACATACCAAGCATACTTGGATTTTATAAAATTTATGCAATGAAATTCATTATGCCTAGTGACTTAATCACACTTAATTTAGGGCTAAGACCTATTTACAAACTTTTTAGTTAATGGTTTTTTAGTGAGATGTTATTGATTACCTGAGTCGAAACACTTAGCATGTGCACACTACTGTAACAGTTAATCTTTGGAGAGAGATTCATATGTATAGATCTATACGGCATTGACATCTCAACATGTGGTTGTAGCTACAACCCTAGACCGATCAATCAAAGCTAGTGATAGGTGTCTACAATTGTTACTACAACATCCAATGAAGTGTTATAAGGGTACACTCTATCACATAGCTCGGTTATAGGACTCACTATAAACTTTAAGAAGAATATGTATATATATATATATCACTACCAACCATGGGCTTGGTTGCTTTCAAAACTATTTTAAGTATGGAATTACTTATGTGACAATACAATTTGGTTTTGAAGGATATTCAAACATTCTTTACAAACACGGTTTTTATGTATGGATTACTTATACAAAGATACATTTTGGCTTTTACAGACTTACTGGAAAATACTATTTCCATTATTGTTATTCATAAAAAAATGATAATTTTTGGACTTTATAAAAGTATTAATATGTAACACCCCCAAACCGAAAATGGCGGAAATGTTCAGTGGTGGATGGCGTCATATGTAGTATCACAACCATCACATCATAGTAATCATAGTAAACACAACCATTACATTGATAATATAGGAGAAAGAGTTTACATATGTTTGATTCTTGTTTTTATACATCAAAAGTATAATCAAAAGAAAACGACGTGACTCTATACGCCCCTTTTTCTCAAAATCCAGGAGGTACCTGTCTAATGATTCCCTGAGAATATAAGCAATTTTGAAAGAGTATCAACATGAAGCTGGTGATTTCATAAGAGATGTTTTTGTAATGAAAATATGTTGATGAATCCGTGAAAACGTTCGCATGCTTCTAAGAAAATCAATATTTTCTTAAGTAAAAGTATGATGATAAAAGTTCATTCTATCACCATTTAGTTCATACTAGTCACGTATAAACCAATATCGAACAGACAGTGGATTATGTGGATCTGCCTTAAACCCACAACCAAACAAGGAACATGAATAAGGCGGAAACCACATACTCCATGGCCTATCGAGTATTCTTCATAGGTAACCCTGATGTATAAACTAAGAGGTTATAGAAATAACTATGAATGTTTAATGTTGTGTCCTTCGTAGTATAAGAAACATGATAGTATGTATGTTTGGTTACTACTAGTATGTATGGTATATTCTGTTTGAAAACCCTGATTATTACCAGCATGTAATGTATGTTCCGTTTGAAAACCCTGGCTACCCACCAGTATGTATAGTATGTTCCGTTTGAGAACCCTGGCTACCACCACTATGTATAGTATGTTCCGTTTGAAAACCATGGCTACCACCGGTATGTAAAGTTTGTTCAGTTTGAAAACCCTGGCTACCGCCTGTATGTATAGTAGTTTTATTACTTAAAATAAAACCAGGTATTGTATCCCTAGAAACCCTCCATTATGTTAGTTCATGAACAAAAACGTGTGCTTCTTTTCATAGAGAAATATGGAGGTATTTGTTGGAATAGTGTCTAAGGCTGTAACTATATTAGGCAAGTATTTGACCCGATTGTGCATGGTCCTTTTGAGTTGCCTTCACCATAGCAACTTGGTAGGATGATTTATTATGAGAGAATGGATATTATTAATATATTATGGGAATAATATAAGGAATAATAATATAGTTATTTGATTAATATAAGTCATAGATTAATTAGTATTAATTTGGTGACTTAAGGAGATTAATTAAATAAGAGGGTATAAACTGTCAATTGTTTGATAGTTAAACTTTAGACTGTAAATCCTTATTGGATAGGGGTTGGATGATTTCTAGGCTAGGATAAGCCTCAAAATCGTCTAAGGCATTATCTTGGGAAGGATTTGGATTGCTTTGAGTAATAGTTATCCAACTAGTGTTTGAGTTGTAACCCTTAAGGAGTCTACAAGTATAAATAGACTCTATGGCAAAGGGAAATCGGTACTTGATCTGAAGTAGAGAACCCCTGGCCAAATTCCCTCCTCTCTCCTCTCTCTCAAATCATCCTCTTTGCTAGTTGGTGTTTGTAAGCCATTAGAGGAGTGACAATTGTGACTCTAAAGCTCCAAGAACAAGAAGATCAAACAAGTGTTTCAAGGTATGATTCTAAATCTGATTTTGTGTTGTTCTTATACCTAATAAGCCATTAGGAGTCTTGGATTCAAAGCATGTTTAATTAGAGAAACCTAGATCCGAGCATTAGGGTTTGTATGCGCACTTAGGAATGTTCTTATGTACAAAACCCATCAGTGGTATCAGAGCCTAGATTGGTTTCTATTAAATTGTTGCTTGATTGTTTTAATCTTACCTGCAAAATTCGAATTTTGTGATTCTGAGTCATGGACTCGGCGAGTCCCATAGTGGACTCGGCGAGTTGGGACTCGGCGAGTTGGCCTGACTCGGCGAGTCCAAAGTAGGTACTCGGCGAGTCCGAGCGTCAGGAAGAGCCAAAATCGGGATTTTTTCATATTTATCTTATGGAAACTTACCTTTATCATATTAGATCAACCCAAATCCGATTTTATGATATATATGACTAGATTTTTGATCTAATTGAAGATATTTATCAATTAATAAAATATTTAATTTCCTTATATGATAATTATTAATTATTTTTATTAAATTGGTAAATTGTTTTTCAAGAAATCATAAATAAAT
The DNA here is from genome assembly GCF_052625555.1 of Lactuca saligna. Lineage (NCBI taxonomy): Eukaryota > Viridiplantae > Streptophyta > Magnoliopsida > Asterales > Asteraceae > Lactuca > Lactuca saligna. The sequence continues at coordinate 156,750,460 of NC_136423.1, read as the reverse complement.
CAAATATGGATAATTATGTGATTAATTGTTAATATAAATTATTTGTTATTTGATCCTTTATGTTTTAAACGTTTAAAACTTGCCCTCAAGTTTTGAAATTTATGTTTTGTGATTAAAAGTTTAATTTAGACAATTTAAATTTCAAACCCTAGAATTTTACAAGTTTAAAATCCAACCCTATACTAATATAATATTACAAGATTAATATCTATATATGTATAACTTAAATGCTAGTCTTACCGTTAGTAGGCCTCATTCACGAAGCCGATCTATAAGGTGGGTATAAGGTTGCGGCCTATAAAATGGCTCTTAATGGGTGTACACTCACACCCACCGCTTGCTTGATCGGTGGAGGGTCGTTAGCCGAACGGGAAGGATAGGGCAACCTCATCCTCTCATTAAAAGTATAATAAGAAATACAAAGTAACTACATGTTTTTAAATTTTTTTCCCAATCTTAGTTACTTTAGGAAAAGTGAATTGATGCAATCCCATGAAATTACACTTTGCACCTTGCTAAGAAGTTAGTGGAGCGTGTGAGGTTTACCGGCACACTAATTGGTTCTAAGCGAAGGTGGCAAAGGGTGATTCATTGTTTATCATAGTTCGATGGAGCGTGTGTGGTTTACCGGCACATCGAATAGGTGATCGTTACAATGAAGGCACCATGTGAATTTGCATGGTAATTCACACCCGCTTTGTGATCCTCGGTATACCAGTCACAAACAAGAGGGGCATATCGAGATTTAAACATGTCATTGAAAAGTTTCAATGAATCTCATCCGAACCTAGGAATTCTCAATACATTTAGGACTTAAAGTTATGTTTTTCATGGTGGAGAATTAGTGAATCGTCATTCACTTACCTTCAAATTGTTTGCATGTTAGATTACGGCATCCCTTTTCTAATGTGTAAATATTGTTGTTGGATCCTAGCCCTAATTTTCTTATTGGGTGATAATTAGGGATTCACATTCTAATCTATCTTTGTCCTTTCTATTTATAGATGTCGAACGCCAACAATGCTGCTGCGAGTTCTTTCACTTTGATGAGCCTTTGTCAAAAGGTCACCTTTGATGGAATGAACTTTAGCGAATGGATAAGATACATTCGCACGATTGCTCGCTATGAGGACAAGGAGTATGTCCTCGATGAGAAAACCGAGAAAATCAACCCCGAAATTGCTACTCCCTCCGAAATAACCGCTTTCGAAACTCACGAGCGTGATGCAACGAAAGTACATTGCATCATGATCGCGACTATGAACTCCGAATTCCAAAAGTCCTACGAGAACATGTATCCGTACGAAATGCACCAAGACTTATTGGAGAGATACCATCAAAACGCGAGACAAGAGCGTTATGAGATTTTCACGAACATGATTTCCACTAAGATGGGTCATGGAGAGTCTTTTACCGTGCACTTGAAAAAGATGCAAAGGTATGTCGACCGCCTTCGCAAGTTAAATGTTGACTTTGGGGAAGACTTGGCGATCGACATGGTGCTTCACTCTTTGCCTCCAAGCTACAATCAAGTTAGGATGACCTATCACATGAACAAAGAAGAGGTCACCCTAAGCAAACTCCAAGGTCTCTTGAGGGTCGTTGAGAGCAACTTCAAGGACAAGTCTGTTGCACCAACTCCCAATCCGCCCGCTGCTCCTGTCTTGGCAATTGGACAAGGAAAGGGAAAGAAGAGGAAGGCTTCATCAAAGAACTATCGCAAGGTGAAAGCCTGAGATGGTGCCTCTTCTAGTGGGACCAAAGTTGATCCCACTAAGCCCTGCTCTAATCCGAAGGAGGCAGAGTGCCACCACTGCCACAAGATAGGACATTGGAAGAGAAGCTGCCCGGAGTACCTGCAAGCCATCAAGGAAGGAAAGATCAAGCCATCTTTCGCAGGTATATATACAATTAAATCTAACGATTCATCTCACAATACTTCTTGGGTTCTTGATACCGGTTGTGGTTACCACATTTGTTCTAATGTGTAGGGACTAAGAAGAAGTAGAGACGTGGAGCATGGAAGAATAAATCTAGTCATGGGGAACATAAGATCGTCGCCTGTGACCAAGATTGGAGTGTATTCTTTAGTGCTTAGGAATAGTTTATCTTTAGATTTGAACAATTGTTGCTATTCGCCAAAAATAGCTAGAAACATCATTTCTTTTCATGGTTTGTTTAGACAAGGTTTTAGATTTTCTTTTAATAATGAGAATGGTTCTATTTTAGCTTATCTAAATGGTGTCTTTTACTTTGAAGCTATACCATGTAATGGAATTTATGAAACTATTATGATGGTTGATAACTTAGGAAATGATGTTTTGTACTTGGATTCTTCCAATAGTATGGATAAGGCATCCTTATGGCATTGTCGTCTTGGACATGTCAACAAGAAACGAATAGCCCAACTCCAAAACGATGGAGTGTTGGAGTCATTCGACCTTAGGGAAGATGGCACATGCGAGTCTTGTTTACTTGGAAAGATGACTAAGTCACCCTTTGCTGGTACGTGCGAAAGGGGTGAGGGTCTATTGGAACTCATACATACCGATGTGTGTGGACCGTTTAGATCTACCACGGAGGATGGTAACCGCTTCTACGTGACTTTTACCGATGACTATAGTAGATATGGGTATATCTACTTAATCAAGCAAAATTCAGAAACATTTGAAAAGTTCAAAGAGTTCAAGAATGAAGTGGAGAATCAATTGGGCAGGAAGATGAAGATGCTTCGATCCGATCGAGGAGGAGAGTACCTAAGTCTTGAATTCCACGATTATCTCAAGGAGTGTGGAATAGTTTCACAATTGACTCCACCTAGGACACCACAATTGAATGGTGTGGAAGAAAGGCGTAATCGAACCTTGTTGGACATGGTTCGCTCTATGATGAGTCGTGCTTCGCTATCTATCTCTTTTTTTTGGGGGGGGGGGGTATGCCTTAGAGACTGCCACCCATATCCTTAACCGAGTCCCTACTAAGAAGGTTGCCAAAACACCTCACGAGATGTGGTCGGGGAAAGCTCCTTCGTTGGCACATATCAAGGTTTGGGGTTGCGAGGCTTTCGTAAGATGAGATACTCACGACAAGCTCGAACCTCGTAGTGACGCTGTATTTTCATCGACTACCCGCAGAAATCCTTTGGATATCTCTTCTATAGACCGAAGGATAATGTTGGCTTTGTTGCGAGGATAGGAGTTTTCCGAGAGCGAGAACTCATAAGCCAAGGAGACAGTGGGAGGCAAATCAATCTTGAAGAGATTCAAGAGTCGATAGATGAAGGAACCTCTACCGCTGGCGCTCAACCCGAGGAAGAAACTCCGGTTGAACCAATTGACGTATCATTACCTCTTAGACGTTCCGAAAGAGTTAGAGTTCAACTCCAGTTGTATGGTTTTGATATTACTACCGAAGGGGACACGTATATTAGTGATAGTACACTAATAAATCTTGATGAACCTAATAGCTATAAGGAAGCCATGGCAGGCCCGGAGTCTGCGAAATGGAAAGAGGCAATGGATAGCGAGATCTAATCCATGTATGATAACCAAGTTTGGAATTTGGTTGATAATGTGCCTGGACGTAAGACCGTTGGGTGCAAATGGATCTTCAAGAAGAAGACCGACGTGAATGGAAAGGTACACACATTTAAAGCGCGATTAGTTGCGAAGGGCTTTACTCAAACTCCTGGAGTTGACTATGAAGAGACCTTCTCACCAGTTGCGAAGATAAAATCTATTAGAGTGATGCTAGCTATTTCCGCATTTAATGATTATGAGATTTGGCAAATGGATGTCAAGACCGCTTTCCTTAACGGGAAGTTGGCTGAGGATGTTTACATGGCTCAGCCAGAGGGGTTTGTGGATCCGAAGCATCCGAATAGAGTGTGTAAGCTTGAGAAGTCCATTTATGGACTAAAGCAAGCGTCTCGCAGATGGAATCTTTGCTTCGATGAGAAAGTCAAAGAGTTTGGATTTGTACGAAGCGAAGATGAATCGTGTGTATATGTCAAAGCCAGTGGGAGTGTAGTAAGCTTTCTCGTTCTATATGTCGATGACATATTACTCATAGGAAACGACGTCCCGACTCTGCAGGAGGTTAAGTCCTGGCTCGGGAAGTGCTTCGCTATGAAGGACCTCAGAGAGGCTTCCTATATTTTGGGAATAAGGATAGTAAGAGAGAGAAGTAAGAGACTAATAGGACTTAGTTAGAACACTTACTTAGAGAAGGTACTAAACGTTTTAGTATGGAAAACTCGAAGAAGGGAGAATTACCGATACAAAGCAATGCCAAGTTGAGTAAGACTCAAAGTCCGAGTACCGAAGCTGAGATAGCTGAAATGAGCCGAGTTCCATACGCTTCCGCAGTTGGCTCAATCATGTATGCTATGACTTGTACTCGCCCTGATGTAGCCTTTGCTTTGAGCATTGTTAGTAGATATCAAGGGAACCCTGGAAGAGCCCATTGGATTGCGGTGAAGAATATCCTTAAGTACCTTCGGAGGACGAAGGAATGGTTCTTAGTCCTCGGAGGGAGTGATGACTTGAAGGTGTGAGGGTATAGTGACGCTAGTTTTCAGACCGACAGGGACAACTACCATTTGCAGTCGGGCTGGGTCTTTACCCTGAATGGAGGAGCAGTAACATGGAACAGTTCCAAGCAGGAAACCATAGCTGATTCAACGTGCGAATCAGAGTACATTGCAGCGAGCGAAGCGTCGAAGGAGGCAATATGGCTAAAGAACTTCATTGGTGATCTTGGAGTTGTACCTACCATAAAGGAGCCCATGGAGATTTTCGGTGATAATGAAGGTGCGGTTGCCTTGACCAAGGAACCGAGAGATCATGGTAGATCACGACATGTCGATAGAAAATATCACTTTATTAGACATCGTGTAGAAGAAGGACAACTCGTAGTAAAGAGGATATCATCAGAAGATAACCCAGCAGATCCGCTTACGAAGGGACTGAGTAGGGTTAAGCATTTGCAGCATGCTAGGAGTATTGGGCTGAAGGATGATATTAGCATAGATTAGATAGTATTAGAAACGTATTATAGATAAATGTAATTGACATTTGATGATTAAATAAAGGAGTTTTATTTATAAGTAATGTTACTGTCTTATGTTAATTGTTTAACTATTGTTTCACTTTGCATGTTTTGACTTCTAGAATAATTGAGTTTATTAAGAATAATCGAATTATTCAAATAGTCCACAATCGTTCATATGTCGGAAGTAGATATGAATGAAGATTGTCATGAATAGGTGTGTAGAGTGTCTAAATGGTTTTGGACATAGCAAAAGATTGCTGCAACGTTTATGAGTGCTTATGAACTAGTTTTGAGAATTGGAACAAACCCGCGCTTGCTGGAATCACCTTATGGAATGTGATAGTAAAGGTGATCGCAAGACGATAATATCATATAGTCTTAAAACCTAGATATATGGTTTGTTATTGGTTAATTGATCGTACATTGATAATGCGAAAACGCATTGGTAACTCGATGTTATAAAACGCATTGTTGTGTGTAGTTGGTTAATGAATAAGTAAATGCATATAAGTCGAAGTTTATCTGTAACTTTTATCCTAAGAAGGAAAAAAAAGTGATATCTCGGCCGCTCGATGATTTGATTTGACTTATGTGTTGGGCCCGGTCAGAACTGAATTGATGTGTTCGATTAAGTTCTATGTCAAATAAATCGGAGATCGAGAAACCAAATGCTAGACTAATCATTCCATATAATTGTCAGCATGATATCTAACAGAGGACTGTACGATCCCTTATCTGAAGCACAGATTGATCAGAGTTTGACAGCGTCTTTGAGAGCTACGATTGCAAATCGGAATGTACCTGCGCATATAGTTACTAGAATTATTCAAGTGGGAGACTGTTGGAATAGTGTCTAAAGCTGCAACTATATTAGGCAAGTATTTGACCCGATTGTGCATGGTCCTTTTGAGTTGCCTTCACCATAGCAACTTGGTAGGATGATTTATTATGAGAGAATGGATATTATTAATATATTATGGGAATAATATAAGGAATAATAATATAGTTATTTGATTAATATAAGTCATAGATTAATTAGTATTAATTTGGTGACTTAAGGAGATTAATTAAATAAGAGGGTATAAACTGTCAATTGTTTGATAGTTAAACTTTAGACTGTAAATCCTTATTGGATAGGGGTTGGATGATTTCTAGGCTAGGATAAGCCTCAAAATCGTCTAAGGCATTATCTTGGGAAGGATTTGGATTGCTTTGAGTAATAGTTATCCAATTAGTGTTTGAGTTGTAACCCTTAAGGAGTCTACAAGTATAAATAGACCCTATGGCAAAGGGAAATCGGTACTTGATCTAAAGTAGAGAACCCCTGGCCGAATTCCCTCCTCTCTCCTCTCTCTCAAATCATCCTCTTTGCTAGTTGGTGTTTGTAAGCCATTAGAGGAGTGACAATTGTGACTCTAAAGCTCCAAGAACAAGAAGATCAAACAAGTGTTTCAAGGTATGATTCTAAATATGATTTTGTGTTGTTCTTATACCTAATAAGCCATTAGGAGTCTTGGATTCAAAGCATGTTTAATTAGAGAAACCTAGATCCGAGCATTAGGGTTTGTATGCGCACTTAGGAATGTTCTTATGTACAAAACCCATCAGTATTTTGGTGCATGGAATTCTCTCTCAAGAGTCACCTTTGTTCTAAGTGAGTTGTGATTCCATTTGAGGTGCAACACTTGGGGCACTAAGTTCTTAAAGGCCAAAGTCCTTCAAGCAACACCAAATACATCAAGACTTCAAGCCACATAAAAGGTATCTGTGACAACCGTCAATTTCCGGTCAAGTCAAAGTCAAATAAAGTGAACAGGTTAAAGTTTGTATGTTCAGACCCTTGTATATTAGGGTTTACAATATGGTACTATTGTACAACTCGCTATTTTAATAAGAACTTATCACTTGGAAAGTTTGTATGTTCAGAAATCCTAAACCCTAATCGGGGTAAGTGATGAAACTATTCGAAAAAAAACATTATTCCATACCCCTCGGGGACATATAACAATCATAACAAGGCTTAACGGGGTGTACGAGCCTTGTGTTGCGAAGCTAAACATCCAAAAAGGTCACAAACGAAGTCTCTCTTTATCAATCTCTCTCTCTCTCTCTCTCTCTCTCTCTCTCTCTCTCCCCCCCCCCAAATCACTCCTAAATCTCTCTCATAACCCCCTCAACATTTTATAATGATTTGGGGGCATCCCAACCCTTAACATAGCCAAAAACTATGCAAAACGGGGAGTTTATGCGAAAAACAGCCTTATAGGGCCGAACCTTCTTAGGGCCGAAACCCTAAGAAGCGAACCCCTAAGAAGCCTCTTGGAACGAAAATGGCCTTATAAGACCGAAATCCCTATTAGAACCGAAACTATGAAGAACCGAAAGTAAGAGGACCAAAACTGAGACAGAGGACCGAAAATTGCATAGGCCGAAACTTTAGACGGTACCGAACCTCTCAAACCAAACCAAGCCTCGCCTTCACTTCTAGTCCTAACCTTCGCCTTCGCTTCTTTTCCCACTCTCGCTTTCGCTTCCTTCCCTTCTCGCCTGCGAAAGTTCTCGGGCCGAACCTCCTCTCAGTTCTCATCCTTCCTAGACCGAACCTACCTTCGGTTCACAACCCCTAAAGACCAAACCCTTGGCTCCGGATCCGAACTTCGATGTTTTCGCATAAGTTCCCGGTTTTCGATCATTTTCACGTTTTAAGCCCGTTTTTCATGATTTTGACATGGGATTTTCACCCAAAATCATATTTTGACATATAAGACCCTATATATTCATAATTTCAACACATTTTATGGGAAATATTTGCCTATGAATAAAATCTACTGGGTAAGATATTTAGGTGGAGTGTTGACATTACCTTTAAGTCATGATGCATGCAACCCACCACACCTACTCCAGGGCCATACAAAGTTACTATTCCCCCATACTTAGTCAACTGGTTGTCCTTTCACCCTCTTTCACTAGCCCATAATCAGATCAAATGTCTGCAAATCTTTACTTCTCCTTTCCACATTCCTCACACTTTCACCAATAATCAAACCCATTTCTCTCTTTAAAACTCGAATTTGAAGGCTATTCTTGAGCATTTCCCTCCATTTTTAGTAAGTAACTTCATCCTAAATTTGATTATCATTCATCCTTTCACTCAAATCATGGATTCCTTACACAAATATCATCATATTTGTTACTAGATCTTCGAATCCTCAAGTATCTCCCAAGCGTTCTTGACTTGGAAATGTCTTCTATTCATCATCCATCCTAAGAAATCACTCAAGGTGAGTTCATACCCCCACATTTTCATGTTTTCTTCAAGTTTTAGGGGAGAATAAAAGTTAAAAACACAAATAACATAACCAAACTCAAATATCAGCTTTCAATAGAAAAGTTAATGTTCATTCACAAACTGTTTTGAACATCTTAAACTTTTTAGTATTCAAAACTGTATTATGTGCAAATAGTTCAGGTTTATACAGTTAAAATGACTACTTGCACAAGTCCATACGATTTTTCTACAATTTACGGTGATTTTTACAAAACTATCTATCACTGTAGCTACGAATTCGGACCAGTCCGTGAATATGGACATTTTCACACACGTTACAGACATATAAAAATCATAATAAAATTTTTGAACAAACTAGACACATTTTCTAAACTCTTAGAGTTTACAGATTCAGTTTTCGAGTTCGTATGATTTTTCTGTGATTTTTCTAAAACATTGCAGAAATGCTAAAAACAAGTTAACAACTTACAACTTTCATAACACTTTGTAATATGTTGAGCAAAGTGTTAATATTTGATAACTTCATATTTTATATGTGATTTTCTGTTTAACTAAAATTATATAACAAAAAAATTGTTAACTAAATTGTAAGAGGCCTTTATCGTTAAAAACAATACAAGATGAAGCATAATAAGATAGTCATGTTTTACTATAAATTCTACTTACACAGAAAAGGTTTACTATACGTTACAAACATTTCAATAAACTATAAAAGGTATTGTTATGGTTCATATACATTACAAACAATTATGATAAACTACAATAGGTCTAGTTTATGTTTCATTAATTTTCGAACTCCTTATAAAAGGTAGTTTTTATTTCGTATAAATGGGGTACGAATACAAAGTATCGGGTTTATACAAAAATGGGTACACTCCAAAGTACCAGGTTTTCATATAAATGGGGTAGGAATACAAAGTACCGGGTTTATAAAAAAAGGGGTTTTCAGTTCAGTGCACGTAAATCTATTAATGAATCAATTTATGAGACATTCGCTTCACGTTACTTTTAAAGTAGCGCATTAAAAGTCCTGTAAATTGTAACCATAGTCTCTTGTAGGGAGAGCGTGATGGTTGTATATAGATCAATATTGCGTCTGACAAATACACTCCTGAATTTCATGCAACAGCTAGACTGACATGTCTGAGGTGACAAATGTCATTTAACTTTGCAACGCCTGAAGAACGTCGTATTACGAGGCCGACTAAGTCATAGCATTGTTATAATAACTCACATGGGTATTAACAAAACATAAGATTTATGGGATTTCCATTTAAATAAACGGGTTTATGTCCATTTAAACTTGCATAAAGTACTTTAAGTATGGATGATACTTGTACATTTTGGTCTTGACTTTGAAGACTACAATAAGTTTTAAAAGGAAAATATTTGATTTTTATGGAACAAACATTACTTTTACAAGGAAAGGATTTCAAAAACTATATACAAAAGCTTCTGAACTCACCAACTTAATTGTTGATGTTTTTTTCGAAACTACTTGTATTCTCAGGAAATCAATGAACCAGCTAAACAACAACTTTTGAGGATGGGACGCTCAGACGTCAAACATTTCATTTTTGTCATCATAATGTAATTGATTTTGAAATATGTGAACATATACTACGGTGTAACTTTTTCAATTATATTTATGATGGTTGTATTTACTTTAAGCACTATTATACTCGTTGTTATGATACTACACATGAAGTCCTCCACCCCCGGACGTTTCCGCCATCCTTGGTTTGGGGGTGTGAAAGATTAGTATCAAAGCATTCTTTATAGTGAACTATGTATATCAAACCACATAAGATATAGAAACTATAAATGCATTGGGATTAAAAGTCTCTGCTTAAACATTTTTCAAATAACTATACTTTTAGAAATGAAACCGTTTCTCTATTAAAAGTATGAGTACGTGCATGCATAATAGTATAGTGATATATGTAATACAATACGAAATTAAAATAAATAGTTGGACATTTTGAGTAGACCTTGGGATATGTAATCAGACTTGGGTCGAATATAGCTTGATCAACTATATTTAATCTGAGGTGTGATTAGTGTATGCTGGGAATGGTGGTAGTGAGCAACAAGCCTAACAACTTCCCATACAAGAAAACCATTAAGAACCAAACATAACATTTAAAATACTATAGGAGTCTTTTGTGGTACCATAACTTATGTGAGAATTAAATAGACCCTTACTGGTAGCTTCATAATTACCGAGTGTATATCTTAAGGTTTTATATAATTGAGATTGTATAGACCTAGAAATGGGTGATTTTCACTGTACCCCCTTTTCCTTGTTTGGATGTGGTCTTAGAGTAGGATCACTCATTCAGATGCATGTTTAACCCATATATATATATATATATATATATATATATATATATATATATATATATATACAACCTATATACATTGCGTAATTATGGGAAGACTCGGTAGGGGTCATCCAAAAGATAAAAATTTATTAGTTAATCCTATAGATTCTTTAACCCCTCCCATTCTCGCAAAAACAACATAGATAGGCAAAAACCAATTCCTTAGAATCGCGAAGAGACCGAGCATTGTATGTGTCACACTAATAGTTATTAAACTAAAACAACCTAGTGAGTCAGAAATTGCACTGCTCACACTATGTATTAGGTTTATTTTGTCCTTCGTATCAATTAGTGACAACTTATTCAGTTCACAAATGTTCATGAGAAGGTAAATACTAAAAATTCATAAGTTTGTTTCCATAGACCTCTGTTATGAGTCGTTTTGAGAATACTATAAAATTCGAAACAGGATACGCTCATAACAAAGATAACTTAGTAGATAACTCACGACGTATAATCCTCCATTAGTGACTCATTGTCAACCCATTTTTTTTAAATATCAGTGTTGAAAGGTACCTTCTTCGTGGACCTATAGGGTGCAATCATACCAACATTATTGCATCAAATCCCAACAAGACTCCATAACTAAGTGTGTAAGGGGAAAGATAGTACTAGGATCGGTAAGACTTAACGCTCGTGCCAAACCCACTTCTATCCACTACCATAACTCCATCTCGGGGATGTTTATCAGGAAACATTGGGAATAGCACAGAAAAGTGTGAAATTTATTTATATAAATCGTAAGAATGTAATTAGCAATGATCATCACTACTCACGAGATCGTTCCTCACCATGCAACAGGACTATGTCGTCACCGGGAGGGAACCAACCAACAAGAAAGACACCAATCCTGCAGATAGACTCCGCTACTTTTCAAGTTGCAGTCACGGCAGCAGTGACAGCCGTCATGGCGCAACTCAATGCTAACAACGCCAGCGAAGTAGGAGGCAGTGTCGACAATACTAGCCACAGTATCGATCGAGGACACCGGCGGATAGCTACCTACGAAGATGCCTCAAACCACAAGCCAAAGAGCAAGAAATGAAAGTTTTGCGACAAAAAGAGTCGCACTCTAATGCGAAAACTCGCTAAAAGACAACGATCCATGTCTGCCCTACAATTACAACAGCGATCACGACACATGCCTCGACCTTTCCCACAAAACATGTCACCCAAGCACCAGCCAGACGATATGTTGGAACACTCCCAAAGTTTAACAAGTGTAGCTACCACCATAATGGGATTTTCCGGGTGTTGCGTTGTAAAAACTGCAACAAGAAAGGGTATACTGCTCGCTTCTGCAGGACTCAACCTCGGTACATCACTTCAATCACCAACTCCGATGTAAGCATAACATACTACCTATGAGGTGAAACAGGATACCTTAAGAGGAACTGTCCAATAGAGTGGAATGATAGAGGAGCAGGAGGAGCATGACAACTTTAACCTACAGGACCAACAAGAAACCTTATTAGGACATTAGGATCATTTCAAAAAAAAAAAAGAATAGTTAAGTAACGTACGTTTGTATGGTTTCAGTATGTTTGCTAAAGTTACCGTCTATCGAGAAGTAGTTAAAATGCTCTCGCTCAATCAAATCAAAACACTTATATATGAACTGTGATGACTTGATGTATACATCAGGATTACTATAATTAAAATATTACAGACTTCAAGTGAATAATTCCGTCCTAATTCCTGTTCCTCATCTAGTAGTGGGGTTAAGGTAGAGCCATTCACTCGTCCATTTCATCAATATCAAATGACATACGACTTACATATACCGATCAATCATAGGGTGATCTATCGGGGATCATGATATAACATATCATTACTAGATATCAGAACGCATTTACTACCAATACTAGTTGTTATGGTATGAATCATTTACAGTAACAATCACATCTATTAAAAACAGAATACACTAACAAGAAACACAGGATGCTCTATCACTCTAACGAATATCCCATGCAAACACAACCTAATACATGTGTCAATAAGAAAATACCGATGTCGTCATTCATTATGGATTGGCTTGGGAAATCATCTTATCAGTTGTACATGTTACAAGAAGCCCCTCGCCTAACCAACTTGATAGAAAACCCTCATCTCTCGCAACCCGAAATCTGACTCTGGCCCTTGGGTCATCCTCCATTGCAAAACCCTAAAGCAATATCTGGAGGTGTGTCATACATTCTAAAACCCTTACAAAGTATTCATAGTAGACCCTTCGAGAGTATCTCTCGTATAGTAGAACATCAGGGCAAGTTATTCCATGGACCGAATCTAGACGTCGAAGTTGGTAGATTCATATATGCCATCACAAACGAAGCACACAAGAACTCGCTACTCCGTTCATCCAGGCTCGGACGAGAGGTATCTGGACCTCAAAGGATGATAACAGTGGCCGAATGGAAAAGGTAACATCAATACGTATGTGGGCAAGTACTCGACTTGTACGAAGGTCAAGGTAGAACGATAGGAGTCTTCGATTTTCCTACAAAAAATCTGGGATCCCGAAAGGAATTTTAGCGGTTAGCCATGGACTTCATAACCAAGTTACCGCGCACTTCCTACCAAACAAAGAAACCGACAAAATGGAGAATTTGACTTGAACGTACACCAAAGGGACCATACGACTGCATGGAGTGCCAATATCCATTATCTATGACAGAGATAGTAGGTTCACTTCACGATTTTGGTAGTCTTTACAAAAATATCTATGCACTAGGTTGGATATGAATACAACCTACCACCCACAAACCGACTTACAGAGCGAAAGAACCGTTCAGATACTTGAAGACATACTGAGAGATTGTGTGATAGACTTTGGTAAAGCATGGGATACCCACTTACCACTCATTGAATTCGCTTATAATAATAGCTATCATACTAGCATCAAAGTCGCTCCGTTCGAAGCTCTATATGGTCGGAATTGTAGATCACCCCTGTGTTGGGCTGAAGTGGGGGACACTCAGCTAGCAAAGGGACAAGTCCCAAATAGCGCCTTCACTGGTCCTGAAATCATAAGGGAAACCACAGAAAAGATCGTTCAAATACAAGAAAGACTGAAAGCATCTTGTGACCGACAAAAGAGTTACGCTGATAAACGACGCAAACCTTTGGAATTCCAGGTTGGAGACCATGTGCTATTGAAGGTCTCACCCTGGAAGGGTATGGTATGTTTTGGTAAATGTGGGAAACAAAACCCTAGGTACATCGGGCCATTGTAAATCCTTGCCAGGATTGACCTTGTAGCGTACAAACTCCAAATACCATAGGAACTTAATAAAGTACACCCTACCTTCCACATATCGAACTTAAAGAAGTGTCTATCCGACGAGACCCTCGTAATACCACTCAATGAAATTGAAGTTGACGATCATCTCCACTTCGTGGAGGAACTGGTTGAAATCATGGATCGGGAGATCAAAAGAACAAAGCAAAATCGTATTCCTATCGTGAAGGTCCGTTGGAAGGCTAAACGGGGGCCTGAATTCACCTGGGAACGCGAGGATCAACTAAAACAAAATTATGTGCATCTTTTCCCAAATTCTTGAAGTCCCGTTCAAAACGCTAATTTTGGGATGAAATTCCTTCTATCGGGGGGATGGTGTGACAATCGTCAATTTCCGGTCAAGTCAAAGTCAAATAAAGTCAACAGGTTAAACCGGTCAACTCATCTAACCCTTGTATATTAGGGTTTACAATATGTTACTATTGTATAACTCGCTATTTTAATAAGAAGTTATCACTTGGAAAGTTCGTATTTTCAAAAATCCTAAACCCTAATCGGGGTAAGTGATGAAACTATTCGAAAAAAAAAACATTACTCCATACCTCTCGAGGACATATAACAATCATAACGAGGCTTAACAGGGTGTACGAACCTTGCGTTACGGAGCTAAGCATCCAAAAAGGTCACAAACGAAGTCTCTCTCAATATCTGTTTATCAATCTATCTCTCTCTTTCTCTCTCCCAAATCTCTCTCTCTCTCTCTCTCCCAAATCTCTCTCATAACCCCCTCAACTTTTTATAATGATTTGGGGGCATCCTGACCCTTAACTTAGCCAAAAACTACGCAAAACGGAGATTTTATGCGAAAAACAGCCTTATAGGGCCAAACCTTCTTAGGGCCGAAACCCTAAGAAACGAAACCCCTAAGGAGCCTGTTGGACAGAAAATGGACTTATAGGACCGAAGTCCCTATTAGAACCGAAACTATGAAGAACCAAAAGTAAGGGGACCGAAGCCGAGACAGAGGACCGAAAAATGCATAGGCCGAAACTTCAGATGGGACCGAACCGAGCGTCGCCTTCGCTTCTAGTACTAACCTTCGCCTTCGCTTCTCTTCCCACTCTCGCTTTCGCTTCCTTCCCTTCTTGCCTGCGAAAGTCCTCGGGTAGAACCTCCTCACAGTTCTCATCCTTCCTAGACTGAACCTACCTTCGGTTCTCAACCCCTAAAGACCGAACCCTCTGCTCCGGATCCGAACTTTGCTGTTTTCGCATCAGTTCCCGGTTTTCGACCATTTTCGCGTTTTAAGCCCGTTTTTCATGATTTTTTCATGGGATTTTCACCCAAAATCATATTTTGACATAAAAAACTCTATATATTCATAATTTAAACACATTTTAAGGGAACTCTTTGCCTATGAATAAAATCTAGTGGGTAAGATATTGAGGTGGAGTGTTGACTTTACCTGTAAGTCATGACACAAGCAACCCACCACTCGCACTCCAGGGCCATACTCAATCACTATTCCCCCATAGTTAGTCAACTATTTATCCTTTCACCCTCTTTCACTATCCCATAATCAGATCAAATGGCTGGAAATATTTACATCTCCTTCCCACATTCCTCACACTTTCACCAAGAATCAAACCCATTTCTCTCTCTAAAACTCGAATTTGAAGGCTATTCTTGAGCATTTCCCTCTAAGTTTGGTAAGTCACTTCATCCGACATTTGATTATGATTTATCCTTTCACTCAAATCATGGATTCCTTATATAAATATCATCATATTTGTTACTAGATCTTCGAATCCTCAAGTATCTCCCAAGTGTTTTTGACTTGGAAACGTCTTCTATTCATCATCCATCCTAAGAAATCACTCAAGGTGAGTTCATACCCCCCACATTTACATGTTTTCTTCAAGTTTTAGGGGGGGGGGGGACAATAAAAATTAAAAACACAAATAACATAACCAAACTCAAATATCAGCTTTCAACAGAAAAGTTAATGTTCATTCACGAACTGTTTTGAACATCTTGAACTTTTTAGTATTCAAATCAGTATTATGTGCAAATAGTTCAGGTTTATACAGTTAAAATGACTACTTGCACAGGTCCATACAATTTTTCTACAACTTATGGTGATTTTTACAAAACTTTCTATCACTGTAGCTACGAATTCGGACTAGTCCGTGAATATGGACATTATCACACAAGTTAGAGACATATAAATATCATAATAAAAATTTTGAACAAACTAGACACATTTTCTAAACTATTAGAGTTTACGAATTCAGTTTTTGACTTCGTATGATTTTTCTAAAAGAGTGCAGAATGCTAAAAACAAGTTAACAGCTTACAACTTACATAACACTTTGTAACATGTTGAGCAAAGTGTTAATCTTTGATAACTTCATATTTTATATGTGATTTTCTGTTGAACTACACTTATATAACAAAAAAATTGTTAACTAAATTGTAAGAGGCCTTTATCGTTAAAAACAATACAAGATGAAGCATAATAAGATAGTCATGTTTTACTACACATTCTACTTACACAGAAAATGTTTACTATACGTTACAAACATTTTAATAAACTATAAAAGGTATAGGTATGTTTCATATACATTACAAACAATTATGATTATAAACTACAATAGGTATAGTTTATGTTTCATTACATTTCGAACTCATTATAAAAGGTTTTCAATTCGTATAAATGGTGTACGAATATGAAGTACCAGGTTTATACAAAAAGGGATACATTCCAAAGTACCAGGTTTTCATATAAATGGGGTACGAATACAAAGTATCGGGTTTATACAAAAATGGGTTTTCAGTTCAGTGCATGTAAATCTGTTAATGAATAAAATTGTGAGACATTCGCTTTACGTAACTTCTAAATTAGCGCATTAAAAGTCCTATAAATTGTAACCAGAGTCCCTTGTAGGGAGAGCATCATAGTTGTATATTGATCAACATTGTCTCTGACAAACCCTCATCTGAGCTGCATGCAACAGCTAGACCGACACGTCTGAGGTGACAAATGTCATTTAACTTTGCGATGCCTAAAGAACGTCGTATTATGAGGCTGACTAAGTCATAGCATGGTTATAAGAACTCACATGGGGTATTAACAAAAGATAAGATTTATGGGATTTCCATTTAAATAAACGGGTTTATGCCGATTTAAACTTGCATAAACTAGTTTAAGTGTCGATTATACTTGTACAATTTGGTCTTGACTTTTAAGGCTGCAATATGTTTTAAATGGAAAATATTGGATTTTTCTGGAACAAACATTTCTTTTACAAGGAAAGGATTTCAAAGATTGCATACAAAAGCTTATGATCCCACCAACTTAATTGTTGACACTTTTTCAAAACTACTTGTATTCTCAGGAAATCAGTGAACCAGATAAACAACAGCTTTTGAGGATGGGACGCTCAGACGTCGAACGTTTCATTGTTGTCATCATATATTAATTGATTTTGAAATATGTAAACATATACTACGGTGAAACTTTTTCAATTACATTTATGATGGTTGTATTTACTCAAGCACTATTATACTCGTTATGATACTACACATGAAGTCGTCCATCCCCGGACGTTTCCACCACCCTTGGTTTGGGGGTGTGATAGATTGGTATCAAAGCATTATTTATAGTGAACTAAGTATATCAAAACCACATAAGATATACAAACTATAAATGCATTGGGACTAAAAGTCTCTGGTTAAACATTTTTCAAATAACTATACTTTTAGAAATGAAATAGTTTCTCTATTAAAAGTATGAGTACGTGCATGCATCATAGTCTAGTATATATCTAGGACAATACGAAATTAAAATAAGTAGTTGAACATTTTGAGTAGACCTTGGGATATGTAATCAAACTTGGGATGAATATAGCCTGGTCAACTATATTTAATCTAAGGTGTGATTAGTGTATACCGGGAATGGTCGTAATGAGCAACAAGCCTAACAACTTCCCATACAAGAAAACCATTAAGAACCAAACATAAAGTTTTAAATGCTATAGGAGTATTTATTGGTACTATAACTTATGTGTGAATTAAATAGACCCTTACTGGTAGCTTCATAATTACCGAGTGTATACCTTAAGGTTTTATATAATTGAGATTGTATAGACCTAGAAATTGGTGATTTTCACTCTACCTCCTTTTCCTTGTTTGGATGTGGTCTTAGAGTAGGATCACTCATTCAGAGGCCTGTTTAACCCTAAGATATATACAACTTGTATACACTGCGTAATTATGGGAAGACTCGGATAGGTATAGCCCCTCTACCACAACAACCGCTAGAGGAGTCGGCGAAGGACGAGAAGAGATGCGCGAAGAGGATTTTGGCAAGGGATCAGTTGTAGAGTAAGGCACAGGAGTAAATGATATTGAGCCATACCATAGCATAACCATACATAAGAAACTCCCTCGGATATTCAGGGTCCGACCCTCCACCACGAAATAATGGAGAATAGTAACAAAGTCTAAAGAAGGATATAGTAAGGATTCAACACATCTATAACAAACAAGAACACCTTCGGAATACCCGAAGGCAACAATCTCTACAGCCAAACTTAGAATAATCATATTATGTGCAAAAAACAGATAAACCAATTCCTTAGCATTGCGAAGAGACCGAGCATTGTATGCGTCACACTAATAGTTAATAAACTAATACAACCTAGTGAGTTAGAAATTACACTGCTCACACTATGCGTTAGGTTTATTTTGTCCTTCGTATCAATTAGTGACAACTTATTCAGTTCACAAATGTTCATGAGAAGGTAACTACTACAAATTCATAAGTCTGTTTCCATAGGCCTCTATTATGAGTCGTTTTCAGAACACTATAAAAGTCGGAACAGGATACGTTCAGAACTAAGATAACTTAGTAGATAACTCACGGCGTATAAGCCTCCATTAGTGACTCATTGTCAACCTATTTTTTCAAAACATCAGTTTTGAAAGGTGCCTTCTTCGTGGAGCTATAGGGTGCGATCATACCAACATTATTGCATCAAATCCCATAAGAATTCCACAGCTAAGTGTGTAAGGGGAAAGATAGTACTAGGATGGGTAAGACTTAATGCTCATGCAAAACCCACTTCTATCCACTACCATAAATCCATCTCGGGGATGTTTAGCGGGAAACATTGAAAATAGCACAGCAAAATGCGAAATTTATTTATATAAATCGTAAGAATGTAATTAGCAATGATCATCACTACTCACAAGATCATTCCTCACCATGCAACAGGACTATGTCATCACCGGGAGGGGACCAACCAACAAGAAAGACACCAATCCTGCAGATAGACTACGCTACTTTTCAAGTTGCAGTCACGGCAGCAGTGTCAGCCATCATGGCACAACTCAATGCTAACAACGCCAGCGAAGTAGGAGGCAGTGCTGGCAATACTAGCCACAGTAACGATCGAGGACACCAGTAGATAGCTACCAATGAAGACGCCTCAAACCACAAGCCAAAGAGCAAGACACGAAAGTTATGGGACAAAAAGAATCGCACTCTAATGCAAAAACTCGCTAAAAGACAACAATCCGTGGCTGGCCTTACATTTACAACATCGATCACGACACATGCCTCGGACTTTCCCACAACACCTGTCACCCATGCACCAAGCAGACGATATGTTGGAACACTCCCAAAGTGTAACAGGTGTAGCTACCACCACAATGGGGTTTGCCGGGTGTTGCGTTGTAAAAACTGCAACAAGAAAGGGCATATTGCCCGCTTCTATAGGACTCAGCCCCGACACATCACTTCAATCACCAACTCCAGTGTAAGCATAACATACTACCTATACGGCCAAACAGGACACCTTAGGAGGGAATGTCCAATAGAAAGGAATGACGGAGGAGCAGGAGCAGCGTGACAACTGAACCTACAGGACCAACAAGAAACCTTATTAGGACCTTAGGATCATTTTTAAAAAAAAAATACTTACGTAACGTACATTTGTATGGTTTCGGTATGTTTCTAAAATTATCATCTATCAAGAAGTAGTTAAAATGTTCTCTCTCGCTCAATCAAATCAAAACACTTATATATGAACTGTGATGACTTTATGTATACATAAAGGTTTACTATAGTTAAAATATTACAGACTTCAAGTGAATAATTCCGTCCTAATTCCTGTTCCACATCTAGTAGTGAGGTTAGGGTAGAGCATTTCACTCGTCGGTTTCATCAATATCAAATGACATACGACTTACATATACCGATCGATCATAGGGTGATCTATCGGGGATCATGATATAACGTATCATTACTAGATATCAGAACGCATTTACTACCAATACTAGTTGTTATGGTATGAATCATTTACAGTAACAATCACATCGATTAAAAACAGAATACACTAACAAGAAACACAGGATGCTCTATCACTCTAACGAATATCCCATACAAACACAACTTAATACATGTGTAAATAAGAAAATACTCTCGTCGTCATTCATTATGGATTGGCTTGGGACATCACCTTATCAATTGTATATGTTACAAGAAGACCCTCCCCCTAACCAACTGGATAGCAAAACCCTCGTCTCTCGCAACCCCAAATCTGACTCTGATCCTTCGGTCATCCTCCATTGAAAAACCCTAAAGCACTCTCTAGAGGTGTGTCATACATTTCAAAACCATTGAAAAGTATTCTTAGTAGACCTATCGAGAGTGTCTCTCGTATAGTAGATCAAGATCAATCTCGGAGACGTCGGACGAAATCCGAATAACCTATCACTACTATGTGTATTTGCGAAGAGTTGGGTATAGTTAAGATTCCACGAACGTTAGATGAGTGTTCCCGCCTTATTTCCTGTTCCTTGTCTGTTTGTGGACTTGGGGCAGGGACACTCATCCAACTATCTTATAAATCTTAATTATATATGACCTGTATGCACGAGGAAATGACAGATGGACTGGTACGAGCCCTACCATGAACTCTGAGACAGGGCTACCCAAGACTACAAATGAACATTCTATCATTCGAAAGAACCATGTCATGCAAACAGAACTCATACGCTCCCTATCGATCGAAGCAGCTGGCGCAATGGTGAAAATCCTCTGAAGCGACAATCGGGACCAAAATTTTACTCAAAGGAAGAAGCAAGAAACCACATTCCAGAAACTAACACAAGCCCTGCGTAAACCTACGATTTTATCACTACCAAAAGGAATCAAAGACTTTGCGGCCTGCAGCGACACATCGAACCAGGCCTTGGGATACATATTAATACGACGAGTAAAGGTCATCATCTATGCCACATGACGGCTAAGGACATACGGGGTCGATTAGGTCACTCATAACCTAGAATTGCAAGTAGTAGTAGTCACCATAGAGACCTGGAGGCACTACCTCTACGACACGAAAAATGTATAATCTCCACCGATCATATGGACCTAGAAGGAAAGAGCGGCGGGGCACGTTATTCCATGGACCGAATCTGGATGCCGAAGTTGGTAGATTCGGATATGCCATCACAAACGAAGCACACAAGAACTCACTACTCTGTTCATCTAGGCTCGAATGAGAGGTATGTGGACCTCAAAGGATGATAACGGTGGCCGAATGGAAAAGCTGACATCAATACGTATGTGGGCAAGTACTCAACTTGTGCCAAGGTAAAGGTAGAACGACAGGAGTCTTCGAGTTTCCTACAACAAATCTGGGATACCCAAAAAGAAGTTTCCCTAGAACTCCTTTGTGACTTAATCCATTAATTCCTAACATCTAAAACATAGATCCAGGTCCTTTAAGACGTCCAAAACTATAAAGTTACAAATTTTATGTCTTTGCATGCATGGATAGGGGTCAAGACATGAGTTAAGTCCTTAAAAACACTTTGTGACCATCTATCACTTACATGGTTGTGGCTTAACCATCAAGGCCCGATTTTTATGGTTCTAAATGCTTCCAAGAGCTCAAAAGGGTAGCTCTTATGGACTGAAACTACCATAACACAATAAATCTCAACAATGGAGTCAAAATGCCACATAAAGCACCCAAAAACTACAACTAAGCATGAAATGGTAAAGTTTAAAGCTTCATACCTCAAATAAATCAGAAAAGATGCGAAACTCCTAGATCAACAAGCCCCTTTCACGTTCTTGCTCCTTTTTCTAACTTCTTCTTCTTCAGTACGACCAAAAATCACCCAAAAGTGCACCTAATTAGCTCACAAAGCATGCAAGAGTTAGGGTTTCATTTCTACTCTTTAGGGATGGTGGAGGCTAATGGAATGAGGTTTGGGACAGAGTTAATGTATTTATATATGGTGTAAACACTAAATTTAGGGTTTGCAACTGGACATGTTACGCCAAGCATACGCAAGGATTCCCCCCGCTCCGCGCCTCAATCGTGTATGCCGTGCGTACACTATGTACGCCCAACGTACGACCCTTCTCAAAATAACAATATATAAAACACTTAAATAAATTGAAGGGAATACCTGGTGACTCAGATGTTACAAATGTATAGCTGAAAGCCTTGGAAGACTATTAGGTGGGTTGAGGACTATTAGCAAGATCCCTTTGTATGCCTGTGTTTTAATATTACCTATGGATTAAAGCAAGGTTCGATGACCCATTTTCAATTCCTCAACATTAAGGATAGAGAAGTTAAGTGAAGCAACGATCACTATTTAATTTAAGGAGTTTGCCTTGAGAAGATTTGAGATCTTTTCATGAATACAGAGTTCTACCAAGTTCCATATTATATAGGGGCGTGAAAAAACAACCGCAAAACCGAGCCGATCCGTTCAATCTGAAACCGAAAAAAAACAAAATTGAAATAAACTAAAACCGAAAAAAAGTGAAACCGAAAAAACCGGATACCTACGAGTCGGTTCCGGTTTGGATATGTAAATAACCGCGGGTAACCGAACCGAAATATTATATATATATATATATATATATATATATATATATATATATATATATATATATATATATATATATATATATATATATATATATATATATGACTTTTGTGTAATATTGAGTTTCTAATTGATAATTAATATGCTACTGCCCATACAAAATTTAAATTAAAAGCTACCAATTTAATAAAATGTAAAATGTGTATCTATTTTTTTATCAACTTTATGACATGTCTATTTTATGTTTACATATTTGATTCATAAAACATAAGTTTTATTAACAAAAAATGATATTCTTCTACAGGTGATTTTTTTTATTTTTAGAAAGAATGGCCAAAATGGAGTTTATAGCTTTAGTTTATTCTTATTTTTTATATTTAGTGTGTACCCATGAACCGAACTGTGGTTACCCACCTTCAAACGGTTCAGTTCGGTTTGGGTTTTTAGTAATTTGATTTGATTTCGGTTGGTGCGTGTAAGGTACCCGCCTTGTTGTTATGGTTCACAATTTTATTACTATCCGAACCGAACCGTCCCGTAAACACCCCTAGTATTATGCGTAGTCACATATAGTTTGAACCATATGGTCCGTTCAAGATAATTAGGGGTTTGATCAATCAAGGGCGGCATAAAAGGTTCGTTGGATTCCAAGTAAGGGAGAGTTGCCCATCCATGGTAGTAGTCTGAGGATTGTGCAGACCTCGCTATGGTATGGACGACTTGTGAAAAATACTAAAGGTTCCTAGAAAATCTAGTCTTTTAACCTCACACGTGCAGGGAAGAAAAAAAACATAAAACTCTTAGATATGGCTGACTCGATTTAATAATTGTGTATCTTTGTCTCCTAATATGTATTTAAGAATTTCATATGTTTGTTCATCCTTAGCGGGTGTTATTGGTTCAAGTAAGTGTAGGTTAGGTGTTTTGAGTCATCAACATTGATTCATGTATTAAGAATTTAGATAGTCTCTTTGTTTAGGATTGTATTGAGAGTTCCCTTGCATGTTCTTGTTTCATGAAGGCTTGGAGATTCAAGGCATGGTTCTAGGACTAGATAGATATAGATTCCTAGGGTTCGATGTTTCGTTTTGTTCTTGGATGTTGCTGTTATAGGGTGTGGGGTTCTTTCATGTTAATAGGATGATCGTTTTATACCTATAGGTCATTGACGTGTTGGTTGTGAGTCAGTGAAGCACGTTTGGATGATAGGAAGATCGATGAGTTACTATGAGCTGAAGGAACAGAAAAAGAAACCTACAAGTCTATGGAAGGATGGTCACATGTCTGTAGACATACATTGGTAATTTATGAGATTACGCTTGGTAGGTATTGTATACATGCTTAGACTAGTTTGGTTTGATTTTATTGTATCTAATTGATGAGGATACCATGGTGCACAATTCAGTGCAAGGTGTGAGACCTTGGGTGTGAATTGGAACAATATAACAGTGTGAGTTGGGGGTATTGATGGGATAACACTAGTTAATGTATAAGATATGTTTTGTTCATGTAGTTGGAAGTGTTAATTAACTGGAAGACAACTAGAGTGTTGGAGTGGTCTGGGTGTGTGTGTATGTCAAAACTATTGTCTATGATGGGATATTGAGGAGCTGTCAATCAAGATATTGCTTTAATCAGGAATGGTAGAGTTCTTCCTTAAGGGATTAGTCAGTTTCATATACAATGGAGTACGGTTGATTGTTTGCTTTAGAGGGTCCATATGAGAAGTTTTAGAGCATAAATTCTAGACTAAGGGGAGTTTTACAAGGAGTTGGACTGTATTGCTAGACACAAATAAGAATTTCGAAGGCATGATACTTTACTAATTCGGTAGAGTAAGTATAATTATTGATCCTCTTAGTAGGAAGTCGGCTAGTTATCTTCTTCAAGAGTTTTTTTTGTGGATGGCAGTGTTTACTCCTTAATTGGGGTTGTTGGAAAAGGTACATGAAGTGGAGTTTCTAGATCAGAATGCCAAATATGAGAAAGTTTTAGGCGAGATTTCGGCTATTGAATGGGACAATCAAGGTTATTTGACATATTATGGTTAGGTATATGTTCATACACTAGAGGTAAAATGAAGACATCTACATTAGAGAGGTCATAGCCAGACACAGATTGCCGATTTCTATTGTCTCTATTAGAGGCATCCGATGCATGTCTCATTTTTGGGAAATGTTTTAGAAGGAATAGGGTGCTCAGTTGTGTTATAGCATGGATATGGTGCTTAGAACGAATGAATTGGTCCTAGTAGTGTAGAGATTACTGACATCATAGAATCGACAAAAGAGCTATGTTGATAGGAGACGATCAGATTTGGAGTTTTAGGTAGAAGACTATGTGTTAAATAATGAAAGTTTCACCATGGAAAAGGGTGATGTAGTTCTGAAAGAGATGGATGCTAGGACCCTGATATTTACATCTTTACAAGATTATTTCTCGGGTAGGGAAGGTAGCATATCCCTTGGATATGTTAGATGAGTTGAGTTGGTCCATAACACTTTTCATGTATCATAACTTCAGAAGTGTTTAGTATATGAAACAGTAGTATTTCTACTAGAGGACATACAAATTAACTAGTGGCTTAATTATGTTGACAATTCGATTCTCATCCTTGAGAGAAAGACCAAGACCTTGAGTAAGAAGTAGATTGGATTAGTAAAGGTTTGAGTGACAACATCCGTAAGGTTCCGAGTGGACATCGGAACTACATACTTATATGAAGATGAAGTCTGATTCAACCGGGGAGAGTTGTAAGACCCTAAATTTCCATTTAATTTAAATGGTTATAATTATGTGTCATAAAATTAAAGTGTGAGGTTATAAATTTGTATCATTAAATTTTAATAGTTAATTTAATAGTCCAAGACTAAGTATGGGGGATAGTGAATGAAATTATAATTACGTGAAAGTCAAAGTAATAATAGTTGGAACTATGAAAACTAAAATGAGATTTGGGGACTTAAAAGTAAGATATAGCAAAGAAGAGTCAATGGGGTTATTATTTAAAACTTAGGGATTGAATGGATAAGGTTTCAGGTTGATTTGGGGGCCTTAGGACCGAATTTGATCATGTACTTAACCTTTAAGGCTTAAACACAACTTAACCCCAATAATCATTCTGCTTTGGAATTCTCGTTTTTGAAGACCTCGCAATAGTGTTTGGACAATCCATGGAGATTGAACCATTGGATTTTCATGAAAATTTATGAGAAGGTTCCCATGATATATATATTAAAGAGTTGACCCTTGGGGTTGCAATTTTTAGCTCTGAAAAGCGAGATATAGATCATCGATGATGGCAGACGTTTTTCGATTGGTTTCAAAATGGTTTTAGGTGCAACGCTTGTATGAAGCCTTCAAGCTTAACAACCTTTTTATGATTTCTTTCTAATTGATTGGAAAAGTACAATAAGACATAGATATTATGTTCTAATGTCTTAATCTAATTTGGGAGTTATTGGGTTGAGTGGCTTAAACCCTAACCCTAGTTGTGAAATCCTAATTTTGGTAGTCTACATTGTTTTTCCTAAAAAGCAATAAACTTTGCAGTATTGGGATTTGAATTTTTTTTTTGGCATTTTGACTTAATGGGCTTTCACCTCTATAGAGAAATTGTTTCCAGAAAATAATCCATTTTGGATTGGGTCTTAATGGGTTAAAAAGCTTAGTAACCCTAAAAAGCCAAACCTGTGATTTCAATATTTTTTCCCTAATCTAGTCCTATCTTTGAAAGATCATATATTGGTCATGGAAAACCCTTTTTACTCAAAATCAGTGCACAAATTTTAATATTGGAGTCCTCTAAACTTTATTAGTTTTGCCCAAAATTCATAGAAAATTCACATGGAGGTGTGCCAGTATTAGCTATAAAGCTAAGTACCTGATCTATTTGCATGTGATACAGTTTTGAAACATATGGAGTGTAAGGTGGGCAAAAGAGGTTCCTAACAGAACACTAAAATCAAATAGAAAATAAGGAAATATGTACATAAGTTTTATAAGAATAATACAATAAAGCACAAGATAAATAATGTCATAATTGCTGTGTAGGTTCTTGGAAAGGAAAAAAATCCATCTACCTCACGATGGCTCAGTTTTTAAGTTCAAGCTAAATAATGTCATAATTGTTGTGTAGGTTACTTGTTTTATGGTATTATTCATGGATTCTCTAACCTGGAAGAGTGAACAAGGTAAGGAAGAATGTAGTTTGTGCTCTAGCGAGGCAACATTCACTCTTATCTCTTATTCCCTATTAAGGACTAAGATGGTAGTTCTTGGAAGGGGGAACAATGTTATGGTTGGTGCCAATAATATGTGATAGGAATGTTTATATTTATATCTTATGTTTTATGTGAAATGTTATGCTATGTGTAAGTAAGTGATCTATATAATGGTAGAGTAATGTGTATGCTCACTAAGTGTTATGCTTACCCGTTATTATTTAAAAAAATTCAGGATCGTCAGGTACTAACAACGAAAAGAGACCGGTGTGACTGCATGTGACATTCTCTTGAAGATTTTTAAGATATTATTATGATGTTTTGTTAACCTGGGATATTTTATGCTTCCGCAATGTTTTTAGTAATATCATTTTACAAAATTGGTTGAATGTTTTGAAACCTTTATTTATATTTAAAAGGGTAACGACTGGCTTTTTAATGTTTTATATTGGGTCAGTTCACAATAATTCTCAATATATTGGTAAAAATTATTTTCATAAAATAATATTTTTCCAATTAAAAACAAGTGTTTATATTTATTAATAATCAAAATTATTCTAATAAATAATCAATTAGTAGTAACTTATTATAAAGTGTGACTCGATAGGATCATATATTATTAGAAATATCATTCTCTAATGACTCTTGAACATACAAGATATTTCAAAATAAGAATCTTTCATATATAATATGTGTTTATATAAATATTATTTGTATATATTTATTGTGTAAATGGTATATGGATAAATATTATGGTTATGGAATATTTGTATAAAATCCTATTCTAAACATAATAGATAGTGTTAACTGGCATTTATGATTAAAATATTATTTTGAATAAATAATCTATATGAGAGTTGTAGTAGTCATGAATACAAACCCATGATTATAAAAACTATCAAAATCTGACATCGTATGAAAAGGTAATGGTTTTGCAAACTTACGCATTACAACACATCACGTCAGTATTTGTTATAAAATACGAAACAAAAATTGAATACTTTTTATTCTAAGTAATGTAAAGCAAATATTTAGTACATGTAAATTAGACTATTTGGATATAAAGAATGTCTAGATTGGAACTCATATGAAGAAGTTATGAATTTCATAAGATCATTCGTTATATATTACTTATAATATCTATATATATATATATATATATATATATATATATATATATATATATATATATATATATATATATATATATATAAGTTAAAATTGATTATGAGTTAGTTGTTAAGATCTAAAGGAAAATTGTAGTACAAAAAATTACGAAACCATAGATATATAAAGAATGTCGAAAACAAACTTTGCATGTAAGAGATCCGATTTATTAAAAAAATTGAGAAAATACATACAAGAGTTTCGTGACAGCAGGAGAGACCAAGAGCCCTACCTACCTACAGAGTGACGTGACACCACAAGAATGCGCCCCGTAGGAGGTGGCATGCTTTTCAATTTTTTTTTATAAATAACAATTCGACTCCTACTTCATTCTTTACTAATTTTCGATCAAACTTCTCTCCCAACCTTTACGATTTCAGTCCCTTGTGATTTGATTTCTTCGTTCTTTTCGAATCGATTAGCAAAGCATTAGAGCGTTGTAGAATCAGTCAAAAGAAGTAATTAGTGTTGAAGTCAAGCTCACGAAATTCCAAGTTTTCACTAGACAGTCCTGTAAGGTGAGTTATACTTACTATACTTCTAAAGTGTAACTTATGTTTATGTTGATTGTTGTTGTTATGAACCTATAAATAAAATTTATCAATAATTCTAGTTATAATACTAATTGATTTACTTATAAGTGTGGTGTCAAGGCAAGATCTTGATGGGATGTTTAAAGTGGATTTTCCAAATAATATATTTATATACCAAACTGACTCTACTTCCAATATGATCTTACTTGGTCATTCATTATTTCATAGAACTTTGTATTCTTTGGGATTAATGAAGACTCTGGAAAATAGTTACTAAAACCTTATCAATACAAATGAATATTAAAACTTAGTAATATTTGTATTTAGGTCATTTAAAAGGGTAGGGAAAAGGGTTATATGAAGAGATAACTTAAATCACCCACCTTTTAATCAGATAAGTGTGTATTTACTTTCATGAACATGATTTTAATAAAAGTATTTAGTGTTTAAAAGATCAAATTTATATCGAATGCTTATTGTTTGTATTATGTGCTAAATGTATACCATGTCTTGTTATTGTATTTCATAAAGAGGAAATTTATATTAAAAGTCAATAACAAATATTTTAATCTTGTCGAGTTATAAACTAACAATTATAAAGATGCTTAATTCAAATTAAGTTGAATATTAAGTACTCTCATTATGGGGTTATGCGTGAGTTTGAAGCGGATGGTAGAATTCATCCACTTTCAAGACATCCATTTGGGTGTGTCAGGATTAGACAACAAATGAGTGTATTTGAGTCATCTACTAGAGTATGTTGACAAAACTTTATTATTTTAAACGCTCTTGTGAGTCACGTTGTTAGTCTGGATTTATAACCAACTGATGTAAAATAAATTAGATATCATATTTATGCTTTAAAAAAAATGGAATATCATAATTATCAAACACTCTAATACTTAAATTGCTTTATCACTTAACGACAATCGAGGAATCTCCTAATTGTGTATTCAAACCATTGCTCAATACGATTCATTGGGTAAGTCGATTCTTCTAGATGATCGTTGGTTAGGATATTATAAGAATCGATTATGTTGGGTAATTATAGGGTAGATTGCTTTATATATATCGACGTTGGATTATAAGTCTATTCTCTGGTAAGGCTTGTTTTGCATGATTATTACATATAGTTTATATCATTATAGTACTATGAGATTGAAAACCTTATGTGTCTTACCAGGTTCTCAAACTTGACCCACTTAAATCATATTCATTGTAGGTTGCGGTTACTAAGGTTGTCGGAACGTGAACATAATGTCGAGTGAATAAAAAGAAACACATGTAATGGTATTTAGGATTGATATGTTGTCTGTTAATTATCACATCATTTGTGTGTGTATGTGTTTGTATTTTGAAACAATATTTTTTATTTCAAAATGTTTTATTAAACTAATATTTTCCGCAACAAAGACAACCTCGTATTTAAAGCAAAAAAAAAGTTTTATTTGGTTTGAAAAAACTAAAAGATGTCCCGTTATGGCCTACTTATTTGGTCTTTTTAACATAATATGATCGGTTTATTTTGCAAGATACTTAGTTAAAGATTACATGGTTGCGTCTATGCCACATGGCCAATTCCATTTATGTGAAAAAAATACAAAGCAACAAAAGAAAAGAAACCATGTATATTTCCTCGAATCGTAGACACCCATTCCCAAATCCATCCATGTCTAAAATCCTAGACCCCAAAATTTTTATTGTACAGCAAGAAACACACTCATCATCATCGTTTATATGACGATCTCTGATAATTAGAAAGAAAAAGAATGAAAAAACTACTAGAAAACTAGGGCAACAGCTACGACACAATCTGTAGCTATTCAGTAGGTATAAGGCGATACCTACGGATTTTCTACGGAAAATGCCCTGTAGCATAAATGCCGGAAATTTTTACCTACAGAGTTGCTACAGACTAGCTACGGATTTTCCGTAGGTATAATACCTACGGAATAGCTACGGACAGTAATTGCTACGGAATACCTACGGATTGCCGACGGGTGTATGTTCCTACGGAATAGCTACGGAATCACATGGCTACGGATTTCCTACGGATTACCTACCCAAGTATTTTCCTATGGAATAGCTACGGAACTGTTTAGCTACGGATTTCCTACGTATTAACGACAGAACTCAAGTTTGACTAAAACTGACTTTCCTCCTACGGAATACCTACGGACCTATTTAGCGATGGATTTCCGTAGCTAGTCCGTAGCTAATTTCATCTTATCAAAAAAAAAAAATTTAAAATTTTCCAAATTTTTTCAAATACCATATCAATTCAATTTGTCCAAAATACACCAAAAAACTGTCTTTAATACAAACTTTGAAACATTCAATTCCATTGTCTTAAATACCATACAAATGTCTCAAATACCATACAAATTAAGCATAACAAAACAAGCAAACAATACAAGTGTTTACAAATTCAATTGTTCCAAAATATTTATCAATTGTCCTCAAATGGATTATCGGGGGAGGGAGGGGGGAGGGGGGGGGGGAGCACGAGGTTGATTTAAACACATATTCATCATCCTCATAATCATTTCCATTTGTTCTTTCATTTGTTATTGTTGTTCCATGGTAGAAACTTGTGCATGCAACCTATCAACCTAAGAAAATGGTAACACAATTCAATACTTAAACAATAATAGCAATATCAACCAAAATTTTCAACATTTTAAACAAATTAACCGAACATTTCAACAAAATTAACATTTTTTACAAATTTATGTTCTCAACACTATTTATATAACATTTATATCACAATTAACAAATCTAACAAACTAACCTAACATTTTAACAAATTCAAGCAAAAGAAAACCACATGTAGAGGCAAGGGCAAAAAAGTCCAAAGGCAAGAAAAACCATGAACAAAAATAAGCAGCAAACCAAAGGTCAAAATAGTGCAATCTACATATGATTTTACAAAGAATAAATTACATTCATCATATAGCATATTCATCAAAAGTATACCAAAAAACATCAAACAGTAACAAAGTGAAAAAGAATAATGGCATCATGAAGAAGAAAAAAGAGCATCTTCCTTCTTTTGTCTATATCTTTTCATTTGTTTTCCTATCTCAAAATTACTTCATCAATTTTTCTTTGAAGGATTGGTATGTGTTAGTAGTAATTATTGTTCTTCGCATCCACACATGCTAATATTCATGTCACCAAAGACAAATAATATCAATCAAGTCATGAGTATATATATATATATATATGTGTGTGTGTGTGTGTGTGTGTGTGCATCTTAACTTTCTCCTTCAATCGCTTAATTTGCCAAACATACTTGGCAATGCACTATACATTTCAAAGTCCCTACTTAATTACACTTCTATACTTTGATCATCCTTGGGCCAACCCACGCAATCGTTTTGCATATTTGGTAGTACCACAAACGTTTTCATATTTGCAAGTTTTAATTTGACACTCTATCAACGAGCAACATATCCAAATATGAAGAGATTAAAGATAATAAAAGATAGAGGAAGAAAAACAAATTAAGTCGGTAAATCTTTATCAACGAGATAAAGCATTTGCATATTTATGTAA